>NW_028277455.1:0-1200000 GCF_059751315.1 Micrasema longulum
TGTAAGGATACATAATTCAAAGTTATATGTAAGTAAATTAAATAAAGGTTTATTTAATTTACCTTTATTTAATTTACTTACATATAACTTTGAATTATGTATCCTTACCTCTGTTCTGTATAAATACATTTAACTTTTTAATAAATATACCAGTCTCGAAGATGTCGCGAAAGCGATGAAACCGGTCACTGGATATTCCAAATTTGTGGATTAAAGTATCACTCGTGTTTTATTTATATAACTGATACCTATGTTAATTAAATCCACCTGGTCCATGAAGGAGTATAGAAATTGCATTTTTTTTTTCAGGCGTTGCCTAGTATGTAGGTGAAATAATTCAATTAGATGAATCTCACCAGCTTAAATAAAGATTTCAGGTCTTTAACTTTACAAACATCAACATATGAAAGAATTTAAGGAATAAAGATGTTCAAATATGGGCAGAATGGTGAATTTTACACAGTGTGTAAAGTGGCCACTCAAAGCAGCTAATGACAGATCATAAGCCCTGTGGATGCCTAGACTTCTATATTACCTTCTCTTAAATGTTCTTCATCTCTGTTGAAATATGTTGTATATAAGTTTTTACATCATTAGTACTAAATTGTTTCTGTTTATCCTGAGAAGGTAATAGACTGATTGTAATCACTTCTCTACAGTACCGCAGAGTGTGTGCGGACCAACTACTGCTTCACAAAATTATGACAGGAATAGTTGACTGTGCTGAACTTCTTAGTTTAATAACAATACATGTGCCAGCCAGGATTTGTAGACGGTACCACCTGTTTCATGTACCAACAAGTAAAACATCGTTTGTTGAAAATGCCTTTTTCGTGGGACTATTTCAGTGAACAATACAAAATTTAATGACAGACTACACAAACATTACTGTCAGATTTAAAATTTACACTTAAAATGCATTATGTAACTTAGTAGACATTATAACAATAAATAAGTACATCTCCCTTCCCCTCATTATTCTCTTTTCATGCATCCTTGTCCTAATCCCGCCCAATTAAAAATAACTTACTGTTCTTTAAAAAAAAAAAACTTTGATTATTGAAAAATATATACGAGTACATGAAAATATTTTTTTTATATGTATAAACTTGTATGTATTTATATAATATTTAATATATTTTCATTACTAACTATGTATACTTTGTGGAAATCTGTTATTGGTTCTGAGTTTATACACCATGTCTGTTTGTTTGCTATAAATATTAATGTAAAACTGTTGGTTTGCAAATAAAATAAAGTAAAATATATTCACCTCATTTTGTAGTGATTGGTGCATTTGCCTACCATTTTTGAGGTCCTGGGTTCGATTTCTGGCAAATTGGACGTGGACAATTGGTTTTAAGGGTAGTTCTACATTGCAATATTTCATTGTTCCTTGACCATTTGACTTACCACCTTACGCTATATGCAACAAAACGATCTAGATACAATGCAATTAGAATTTAAATGCAGTGCTTCATGCACTACTGGGTGCGGATAAGGAAATAATTATTATTATTAGTAAAATGGGGTAATGCGAAAATCAATATTTTTTAATTGATAAAAAGGCAATCAAAATTGAACATCTCTTTAATATCGATATTGAGAATAGAACACCGAGTTGTTGCCTCGCACTTATTGAGAAAAGAAATCTTTACTTCGGCAATATTATGCCTTTGTAAAAATGACGATGAGACATTAGATCATACGTTCTTTGATTGTCCCCTCCACGACAGAAGCGAATTCTTTCAAAATATTTGTGAAAAATAGCGATGAGACCAAACCGTAAGTAGCGCACAGGAAAATATCACATACTGCAAATACCGACAAAAATATATAAAACGGATTAACAATACTTAGTTGTGTTTTCAAAATCAATATGGATATTGTGGATAATGTTTTCATATATAAATTTTTCAAAATGTTTTTTTTTTTAAATACGTGACTAGAAAAACGCGACATGTTTGGCCTTGAGAGTTGTGACGTCGAGATTTGCGACAATGTTCTAAACAAATTTGAACGGTCCGGAATAAATAAACGTATTAGGGGTGCGGCCAATAGAATGACCGTTGGGCGGGAATTTCAAATTCCAAATTTAAAAAAAATATATCCTACTAATTAGTTAAAAAAAATAATTTTTTGCTGGACAATTTTTTATAGACCTTTATTACTTTAAAAATGTTGTATTTTCCTATTGTATTACTACAGTGTGTTGAAGTGAGAAACACGCAAACTTTTTACTGTGTGGACACCATAAACGTGTTTTAATACTTTTTACACGGTGTGTTATCGGGCAAACTCGTACTATTGTAGTATTCACGCAGTGGGGTATAAAAAGATAGCCCCACGGTGTAAATTTACAGTACTTACCAAACAATTTCGTTTTCTGTGATAATCAATAACAATAATATTATCATGAATAATATTGAAGGAGGCAATTCGACGGCTGATTTTGCAGATACATTGTAAATTGCAACTGGTGTACCTTCACCGAAATGTTGAAAAATCAGTTGAATTACAATACATAGACAATTATTAGCAATGTCCTTACGTAATACCAAAAACGCAAACGTCAGATTTTACGATAAAATCAAAATTAATTTTTATACAGTACCTAGATATTAAGGTGGTATCAGTGATTACTGCGATTAACACCTCGCTGCAACTTCATACGGTACATTTCTAGCTAACAACACCCTGAAGCTAACTTCATACAACACGATTTTAGTTACTAAAACACCCGCTAGAGGTACCATAATGTGTATACCGTGTACCGTACACTGAAGCTAACTTCACACAATACAATTTTAGTTATTAAAACACCCCCTCAGGTAGCGCTGAACATTACACGTTTGTAGTGCACAATTATTGTGTGCCACAAATGAGTGTGCGTGGTGAAAAAACAACACCATAAAACGTCGGTCGGTCGCGTCGGCTGTGGCAACTATGCACTATTTTAATTAAGCATTAATATTTAAAATGGTATTTATTTTAACGGCCACGTTGGCACTGTTGTGTTAATTCTACTCGAGCAGCATCCATTTAATCAAATTTAATCTAATTGCATTTCGGGAAACGTACAATGTTTCGGTAAGCTTTATACAGTTTGGACAAACTATAAAATATTGTTGACCAGCACCTTACCTTCACGTTGCATATAATTGAGTTTCACAGCATTTGATATTCCAGCATATTTTCCTATGAACCATCGGCAACGGCTAGGGATTATTATAGAAAACTTATATGGTGCCATTTTTGCAATATTATACCTCAAGGACGCTTTATAAAATGATTCAATGAATATCAATTGATTTAAAATTAAAATTTCATAATTAAATTAAAACAATCTATGTTCTCATCACATGATACGGATTTATTTAAATAATCAAGAGAACAGGCAAGTTTTAAATTTATTTCGAAACGTCACTCCACTCTTGCAGTTTCGCTGCTCTGCTGGAAGAACATTCCATACCATTGGGCCTGCTACCGCAAATGCGCGTTCACCGAATTCAGTACGCTGGTTGCGTACATATATAATAATTTTTCATATTTCCGTAGATGTAGCTGATCTAAGCGTAATCTGGTGGCAGCACTGCAGTCACTTGTAAAATGGCTGACATTGATGTTCGTATTAGACAGCGTTCTGAGATTGAATTCTTGAATACATAAGGTTAAACGCCCATTCGCATTCATGAAAAACCGAAAAATGTGTACGGCGATGCAACCGTGGATGTTAGCACTGTTAGACAATGGGTTCGTAGTTGTTATGGAGCTGAAGGACAAACACCGATGGCTGATGAAAAACAGAGCGACAGGCCGTTGACTGCAGAGACTCTACGCAATATTCAGATAGTCGATGACATCATTCGTGGTGACTGCTGGAAGAACATTCCGTACCATTAGGCCTGCTACCGCAAATGCGCGTTCACCAAATTTAGTGCGCTGGTTATGTACATTTATAATAACTTTCCGTATTTCTATAGATGTAGCTGATCCAAGCGTAAGACGTGTGTCGCCTAGTTTATATGCAATGCATAGTTCTTTTAGATATTCCGGAATAGAGTTATGCAGTGAATTATACACGAGCCAAAAGAGTTTGCATTCCACAATCTATGGAAAACGTAGCCAGTGTAATTCCCGAAGCAGTGAAGTGATATGACTGAACTTAGAGATTTCAATAAAAGGTCTCGCTGCGCCATTTAATACAGACTGTAGGCGAGTCATTTTATTCATTGGTAGACCTGCGTAGATACCATAAAAATCGGGAAATATAACTTTTTTTTTAAAGTATCAACTAACAAGTACCTAAGAAATATTTTAAAGAAAAAAAAAATGTATTAGCAGCATAAATGTAATTTTATATATATAATTAAAATTCCCGCCAAAACGGTTCATTGCATTAGCTACACCCCCAATATGTCACGATTCGGTTAAATTTTGACCCTTGTCTGTGACTGTTTAAAGTGAAATAGAATATCGTCACGAATCGTGACGTCACAATTGTCAATGCAAAACATGTCGCTCTTTTATGTAGACATTTTGTTTAAGAATTTAAAAAAAGTATTGATGAAAACCTTTTTCCACAATATTCATATCGATTTTGAAAATTTAATTATTTTTTCTAAATTATTTTCACATTTATTTATCGGTATTCGTAAAATTTGGTATTTCCCTATAATCGACTCTAGAGACTGCGGGATATGATGATAATAAATATGTCACTGTGTAGTACTTAACAACCAATAAAAAAAATATATAAAGGTCCATGCAAGCATCAAAATTAAATAGTGTAGTATTAAATATCAATTTGATTAAATTAACTATATTAATTGCTTCGGAAATGTATATACAATATTTATTATTATGTTAATCGATGTTATTCATTAGATAAATCTATTTTCAAAGGGGCAAAGAAGAACTCTTAAAAAAAACATCAATCTGATGCGCTATTTTTTCAAAAAAAGATTCGATTTTTTTGCATGTTAAGTCGAATAATTTCCAATCAAAATTTCCTATATCCAATTTTTGTGTGGAACATTTTACTCAAGGCATATTTTAGCCTGAAATTTATTCACTAGTATCCTATTCTGAAGCTTCTTTAACTTTTTTAAATTTTTGATTAGCTTACATAAAGCGAAAGAAGGCGGGTTAGTGTGACAATACCTATATATGTTTGAAACAGTGCGCTCTAAATTACCATTTTCATTATCTTCAAGATTAATTTAATAAAAAATACATATTATTTACTTATCTTAAGAACCAACTACACGTTTATTTTTATTTTTATGGGAATTGTATTATTTTTTACCTTGCTTATAATATACGAGGTTTATATTTCAAAAAAATGATTTTTCTGCTGTTAAATTACTTTAAATTTTAGCTTAGTTGCTAACTACACGTTTCTTGTTAATGCTTCTTTGATAAATGTATCTGAACGATTATTTAACTGAATAGAATAAGAATATATACTTGTACCACGAGGGTAAGTCAAAAACTAATGCCTCCTATTTTTTTCTAATTAAATAAATTTTGTTAAGTTAGGTGAAAAAATTAAATTTGGCATTATTCCTTAAACCGTCTTCTACAATCTACTGTAGTAGTAACTTTCTGCGTCAACAGGTGGCAGCACTGCAGTCACTTGTAAAATGGCTGACATTGATGTTCTATAAGACTATTGAATTCTTGAATACAGAAGGTGATACGCCCATTCGCATTCATGAAAAACTAAAAAATGTGTACGGTGATGCAACAGTAGATGTTAGCACTGTTAGACAGTGAGTTCGCCGTTGTTATGAAGCTGAAGGACAAACACCGTTGGCTGATGATGAAAAGCGGAGCGGCAGGCCGTTGACTGCAGATACTCTACGCAATATTCAGCTAGTCGATGACATCATTCGTGGTGACCGCTGAATGGATTATGTCCTTATCTCTCCCTCATTAAAGACAATGTGATGACGATCATTCGACAGCTAAGGCACTCAAAAATTTGTACTTTTTACCGCAATGGAATACATGCCCTCGTTAAAAGAACCGAAACTGTGGAAATGGGCGGAGATGATATTGAAAAGTGACAAATTAATCGTCAATAGTGTGGTTTTCTACCGATGTAATTGCGTTTTAATTTCTTGACAATTAAAAGGAGAAAGAAAAGTACGAGGCATTAGTTTTTGACTAACCCTCGTAAAACAACCATACCAGCAACAAATTTTGTTATTTTTTAATTATATTTAGTAGTGACCGACTGAAGTTTTGGTATCAACCAATAAAACAAGATTGGGGCGCGGTTTCCATTTCGGCCAAAAATTGCTCGAAACTTTGGATCAGCCGAAACCTGCGGTCGGAATGTGTTGGATTACGTTTGGCTGTACGCGGGTGCATCTTATGACTCGTGACTCGACTGCGTGACATATGGTCATTTGGTTTATTTCAATCTTACTTTAAAAATATAAACTAGAATGATTTTGCGATTTGTTGAATAGTTAGTCGTGCTAAAATCTTTCGTTTTCATTTTTCTGCTATAATTATATGCAGAGCGTAGGATTCTTATTTTTTTACAAATGTGGTTTCGTTTATTACGATCTGTAAGTATATTCAATACAAAATCATTAAAAAATTAAATGTTTTCCAAAAAGATGTTAAAAATGTTTTTTTTTATGATACCAAAACCTCATTTTATATTTACGTTCTAAATTTCTTGTAAGGTGAAATGGGCCACTTTTTGCAGTAGTAAGTTTTAAAATTCAGTATCCAAATGTGTTTTCATAAAATGGTCCCGTTGGGTTTTCAATCGGACAGTGTACTTCCATACTTCCAGAATATTATGAATGCGATTGTGTGTTCGTGTTACCTTCATGTCTTAACGAAGGGACCGATCGATGCGATTTTTTGCACAAAGATAGCCGAAAAGCTGACAAGTATCACATGCTACCTTAAATTCAGAAAAAACCTCTTAATTCTTCAAAAAACTTCTCAGTGGAATAATGAATTATTTTTAACGACGCTACGTCACCATAAACTGACGGATGTCATATTTTTGCATAGCGATAGTTGAAGGACCCTCCATTGACACAGGATGTTTTTATACCAAAAAAACATATCATTCCATTCGACAACAATAATTAAATAGTTTTTTTTAACTTCTTTTAATAAATTAAACATCCAGTTTAGTTAAGTATAACCAGCAAAAAATACTTCATTCATATTTAACGATTATTTAAAATACGTTTTTTTAAAAGGTGAATGGGTTTTCAGAACTTCGTCATCAGAATAGGTAAGCAGGTGATACTGAAGAAGTTTGTGAAAGCTTTCCGCCCCCGCCGCTGGCAGTTTTACACCCCTCGCGAACAAATGAATGTTACCACCGCCACCGTATTGATTGCAAAGCCTCAAACATCACACCCCTTTCCAACTACCCTGTGATTGTGTCCCCGAGAATCTTTTTTGATTTTTAACAAAACATCCCTTATCTGGTGGGAACTATCGCCGCCATAGGAAATTGTGTTTTCATAGTTGATACCGACTTTCGTCACTGAATATTAACGGCATAAAACTAGTGTAAAGATGGTCATTTTTACGTTGTGGGTTTATCATTATCATTTTCCCACCCTCAACTAAATGTGTAAATGGCACTGCATTGGTTTAACAATCGCAGCACATCTTGATCATTTCTTTGCTACATGAAGGTAAGTAAGGTTATCAGTCTTACGCCTCAGGTGCCAGTTCAGCGACTTTAAAATGTAACTGTGTAAGAACACCTTTTTAAATAGATATTTCATGTCAACCATGTCGGGAGTCGAACCTAAGACCTTTTGCATAGAAGGGAAACTCAATAAAAAAAATAAAGGTAAAGTACTATTTTTTATAATAACTTTCGCTTTGAAAAAATATTTTTGCTGTTAATTTTTTTATACCAACCAAAATGTTTACCTTGCAGAATTTCCATCGAATAACGATATTTTTGTTATATTATATTGTAGTTTTTATACCGTTCAATAGGATATGCGGTGGGTAAGAATTTCGATGAATAGGTATTTGAACATTGTCTTTCTGTCACTCTCTCGAAAATGCCTCTCCGATACAGCGCGAAAAAGACAACTGCAGGACACGACGGACTTATTTTATCTTACTAAAAGCGATAAAATCGACGTTTCGCTGTCCCGTTTTCCGCACCTCAAAACTGAAGCATTTATCTAATGTTGTTTTAGGAAGATTATCAGAAATAATTTTTCTCCGTCGATATTTTTTCCGTTTTTCAAAATTATTTACTATATTTGTACACCGCACGTTCGAAGACAGCAGATAAAACCGGTCTTTTTTTTGGGTTTTACGATGGGCCTTATTAAGCGTGACGGGTAGGGTTTAAGAGTACATAGAAATTAATTTAACTGAATTAATTAGGACAGTCAGTAATGCCATTTAAAAGTTTGAATAAAAAACAACAATCTGTTGCAATCTTTTATTCAAGGAGTCTATTTTAAAATGTATTCTTGCTCCTTTGTTATTATTGCATTGGTAGTTATTTTTGTATGATAGAGATTTTAATAATTTATCTTGGAATATAATTTTAAATACGCATAATAATATGTAATTTATTGTATTGAAGTTTAATTTAAACTAAATTAAATAAAAGCATATTTTAAAAAGCATATAATGTGGAATGCAACAGTAAGATAAAAACAGAACATGAGTAAAATATAAATAAAAAAACAGTAATGATGAGTAAATTTTATGTGCCAAAATATAAATGAGAAAAATGTACCTCCTCTAGCCACCTTCATGAAATGCCTGGAATATTTTTGTACCACTTAGAATCCCAAACTTACTGAATTTTTAGTGTTTTTTTTTTTTATGTATACTTTTATCCCTTTTCTATCCACGGTTCCCCTTTCTCTCCCCTTCCAAACTCACCTGATTCCACATTTCTCATCATTTAATATGTATAACATAATGTATTCTTTTTAACAAGTTTTTATCTGCAAGCCTTATCTCCCAATTAAGGAACAACTATTAGTTTTAATTAATTAGGTTATTTTTATTTTAAGTATTTATCTTTTTTAATTTTTTTTATATATTTTTATTTTTTTTTACAATAAACATAAGAAGTAAAACAGAGTATTCAAAAAATAAAGAACAATTACGTAGCAATGAAATACATATTGACAGTAAGAATAGTAAGCAAAAAAATCCTACAAAGACATGGCCTGTTCGTGGGTATACAAGAAATGTTTATGATTTAAAGGATAATAAATAGGCTTATTTCGTACATCTAAATGTCAGCCTCGTGGTGTAATGGTCAGCGCGTTTGCCTACTATGCAAGAGGTCTCGGGTTCGATTCCCGAAATGGTTTACGTGAAATATTTATCTAATAGGGTATTTTCCCACTAGAATATTTCATAGTCCCAAAATGATCAAGAAACACTGCGGTTGATGTACCAATGCAGTGCCCTATGCACCATTAGGTGCAGAAGGGGAATGATGATGATGATGAGGTATATCTAAATAGTACAGTACTTTTCCTTTCTAACAATTTTTACTTTATCCGAGGCACAGGAATAGTTCGAATACCGTATGTATGTCACGATTACGGGAGGCATTTAATTACAACCCTCTCCAGTCACCGTGCACAGGGTAGTACTGGGCTCACAGGGAGTGCGCTCACAAAAGCCGAAATTAGGATTGATATTAGTCATAAAATTTGATATTTTCTTGACCTTTGAGCAAAATAAAATGGAGATGTGTAAGACAAGCAAAGAAAAATAAATAATATTTATGTATGATTTAGGTTGTGGTGTAGGTTGGAGCTCCTACCCCAATTGGTGATAGACAGAAGTGACAAGATTGATTTTTAATGCATATTTATTAGATGGTTAATAAATATACGGAACTTTTTCGGAACACGAGAGTAATAAATAAATAAAGAGGACAGAAAAAGAGGAACCAAGGAAAGAAACAGGGATAAAAAAAATATATATTTTTTTTAATATGGAAACTTCACTGGTCCATTAGAATTAAGTCTGGTCCATTAGAATTAAAACTAAGTGTAAAATATTAAACTTTGTAACTGTACTGTATGTTAACAATATTTTGAGTTTGTCCAAATTTTTGTATACAAGGACTGGATTCAACTCCCTGGGGAGCTGTTTATATTAACATATCACAACAGAGATGAAGAACATTTAAGAGAAGGTAATATAGAAGTCCAGGCATCTTGTTGATAAATTACCTGGTCCATGAAGAAGTATAGAAATTGAAAAAAAAATATTTTCCGGCGTTGCCTAGTATGTAGGTGAAGTAATTCAATTAGTTGAATCTCACCTGCATAAACAAAGGTTTCAGCTCTTTAACTTCACAAACATCAACAGCTGAAAGAATTGAAGGAATATAGATGTTCAAATATAGGCAGAATGGTGAATGTTACACAGTGTGTAAAGTGGCCACTTAAACCAGCCCTTGACAGGTCATAAGCCCTGTAGATGCCTGGACTTCTATATTACCTTCTCTTAAATGTTCTTCATCTCTGTTGTAATTTGTTAGTACTGTATGTTTCCTGAATCAAAGAAAATAAAAAATAAATAAATAAAAATAAAAATAAATAAATATATTTGAGGAAAAAAAAAAAAGCAGTAAAAACTTAAAGATTCTGGGGATATATAATAATGTTTTAGGCGTTTCTTAAAGGTGGCTAGATAAGGTGCATTTTTTATATGAAGAAGTAGCTCATTCAGAAGTCTAGCAGCATGATCAGAAAAGGAATACCTGAAAAATGAAACATATTGAGAAATAGAAAATGTTCTATCCTAAGAAGAGCGAAGCAAAAGACCATGATCAGAAAGGTGAATTAAATTCTCAGCAAGATATTTTGGAGAGCAAGGATTGTGAAAAATATTACAAAAAAGTTAGAAAGAAGTCATTGGCTAGTTTAAGTGGAAAAGTGAGAGAAAAGTCATTGGCTAGTTTAAGTGGCCACTTTATACACCGTGTAATATTAACCATTCTGCCCACGCTCAAACATTTACATGACAAGACATTTACATGTAAATGACTAGACTTGCATATTCCCTTCTCAAAAAGGTTTTTCTTCTCTGTTACAATAAATGTCGATGGTGGTAACTCCTTATATCGTCTATGTAAGTTCAATACCGCGTATGAGCCAATGAATAGAACAAAGTGTATTGATTGGTGTATTAGAATTTCGAAATTGGCCAATAGGCTGCCTGCATTCGATTAATTTTTTTTTTTTTAGAAAAAAAGAAATATTTGCGTTCTTATAATTTACGCAAATATTTAATTTTGAGGGCCATTTTCAACGAGATGTAAATAACTCACTATTAGAAAATGGGAATCAAGTTGGGGTAGAGTGGAATTTGGGGTATAGTGGAGCAAATGAATCATCTCCACTTAAGAAGCAAGAAAAACTGCGTACATCCCTAAATCCAATACAGCGGATGAAATTTACGAAAAAGGAATACAAAAAATACGCCATGCGTAACTGTCAATAAAACTGTCACAATTTACTTTATATACAGATCCTAAAATTAGATTTTCTTATATAAATCAACAACACAAAATAAACTGCATTTAAATCATTTTATAATCTTTAAAAAAAAAAGGTTTTTTGTCCCTCCTTAACATTATGACAACTGGTTTTTCCGTGGTCTAGAACTTATATAGACCACGGAATGCGGAGAAGCTCCTGAAACAGGTCGCAGCCGAAACATCCCACCGATCCTTATATAAAATAGCTAAATAACTAAACAAAGTTTTTCATTGAAGTAAATTTAATAGAATTAAAAAATATATATATTTTTGAAGTAAACAAATAAATAACTATCGGTTTGAAGTAAATATAAACCTTGTACATTACAAGCAAGGTAAAAGAATAATGCAACTCGCATATTAAAAAAAAAAAGTGGGGCTCGAACCTCAGACCTCTGATCCGTGAGTCCTCAACACTAGCCACGGGACTACAACCCGATTCAAATAACATAGTAAAACTTAACAAAAGACTTCGTCTCATGGTGTACTGGTTACTGCATTTGCCAGGAATTTAATAAATAAATAATTGTAAAACAAAAAATATCGATCCACTGTATTGTATTTTTTCGTGCCGTGTAGATTTTCGCCTTGGTTTTAAATAGGCAAATCATGCGATATCACGCAGTGGGCTCGTGGTTTGTACGTGCACAGCGGTCCAGTCTCCGTGAATATACGTAACCACCAAATCGACATTTGATATCGAGGTTATTTTGAACAACATTTTTTTTAAAAATCGTTTTAAAAGAACATTCATGCTTGAATATTGGCGGGCTTTCTGCTAAATAGGAATGTCTTGGATCAGCGAATAAAAAAGGTGTTCTAATTTTGATTTTTTTTCATTATGTTTCTTGTGCACGGACAAAATATAAAACAAATAAACTACGTAAAAACGGTTTCCATACGAGTATAATGAAAATTCGCGTCGTAATATTTCGCAATATTCTATTGTTATGATTTACGACGCATTATTTGTTAAGAATCGCTTTATTCTTTTGTTTACTGAAAATTGCAGGGCTTTTTAAGTACATCGTCGTAAAATCACCGGCTTGGAGACTCAAGGGATAGTTGGCTTTAAGCACTTTTACTCCCTATTTGCTTATCTTTAAGCTTATCAAACAAACCTCTTAGGGGCTGTTATTTGAGCAAAGTAATAGTTAAAAATCAGAAATAATGATGTCAATTAAAAAACTTGTATTTTATATTTAAAACATTCCAGTTTGATTCTTAATGGGAATTCATTTTATTTTTTTATAGAAATAAAAGACGAGTGATATATCAAACCACAACTTTTGAAGAATCGGTTACCCGTTGAACCGTTTTCACGATATCTTTGAGACCGGTATCTTTATTACAAAATTCAATGTTTTTATACATAACAGTAAGAATAGAGAATTTTAAATTATGGAATAGTAAATTATATTGAGTTTTTTTCGTGTGAAAGGCCTTTGTGTTTCCAGGTAACAAATAAGTTGAGATAATGATATTTTAATGATGTTTTGAGTATGTCCAAATGTTAGCGGACTGACTTGATTTCCTCCCCAGGTAGTTATTTAGATCTAACTTTGTTGTAACAGAGAGAAAAAACATTTTTGAGAAGGGAATATGGAAGAATTTGCATTTTCACGGCTTATAACCTGTTATTGGCTGGTTTAAATGACTACTTTACAAACTAACATTTACTATTCTGCCAATGTTTAAACATCCACATTTCCTCTACTCTTCCATCTTTGGACTTTTGTGTAGTAAAAGAGCTGAAACCTTTATCGTGTAGGTGAGATTCATCAGATTGAACCACATTATTTTGTTTTCAGGCGTTGCCTAGTGGTTTCAGCTCTTTTACTTTTCAAAAGTCAACAGACGGAAGAGTAGAGAAAATGTGAATATTTTAACATTGGCAGAAAGGTGACTGTTGCACAGTGCGTAAAGTGGCCACCTTAACCAGCCAATGACAGGTCATAAGCCTTGTAATTGCTTAGACTTCCATATTCCATTCTCAAAGACGTTTTTCCTCTATTGCTTTAAAATGTACGATTATTATTTAAAAACTTCATTGGTCTGCCTCTCTACTATATCATTGATACGTATTTTAATCTTCGTTGACTGTATGCTTCCACACAATTTATTAGTGAATGAATTTAAAAATAAATAAAATAAAACAACCCCAGGCCTTAGTTACCTTCATTTGACTATCTCTTCTTCCCTTGTGATTAAATTTAATTAACTACTTACCAGCGCTGTTATTTCTCGCAAAGTACACACCACCACGATGGGACAAAATTGCTAAGAAGTGACATTTTTGATTCCCTTTTTTGTGGAAAGCGATTTCAGCGTGGCAACTTTTTTAATGTTTTTCGTAAGGGTGCGTAGTTTGATGCTAAATTTTAAAGGTTTTACTAGTATCAGTTAATTTTTTTTAAAAAAAACGATGTTTTACTTCATACGCATTTTAACAGAAATTAAAATCCATTTACCATTTTTAGTTTATACGTTTTTTTAATGTATTTATAAATGCATCTACACCATAACTTTAATAATGTATTCTAGATTTAGTATACCCGCGCACAGGCTATGCCTATGTGAGATTATTTTGTTTTTATAAATAAATAAAGTCAAATATATATTTTGTAATATAATATGTCACAAATGTAAACGAAAACGTTGTAAATTAATTTTATTTATTTATTTATATATACGCCCAATGGGAATTTTTAAGGACATATTTATGCTTAGAAAATTATTATATGGAAAAATAGAAAGCCACAATGTTATATGGAAGCGGGAGAGAGGTGGTTATAATTGAATTTGATTGATTGAAAGAAGACAACTTGTTATCAAAGAAATCAAGACTGATATGTTTGTTGGCAGACCCAAGAATTCTGGGCATAGGAGAATGAAAACCATAGTTAGTTCTATGGTTATCGGGATGAAATAGTTTGTTTTGTCTGAGGTTTCTAGTTGGGATATTTAATTTTATTGAGCTCAGTAGTTAAGGCGCATCAAAGAGTGAGTCGAGAATTTTAAATAGGACTAGAAAGTCGGATTTATTTCGACGGTCTTGAAGAGAAGATATATTTAAGCTAGTTTCTAACTCATTATACGTATATTGGTCTTTAGATAAGCCCAACCTCTAGCCTATCTTTCTCAAAAATCGATGTTGAACTGATTCAATATTCTTTATGTAAACATCATAAAATGGAGACCAGATAACAGAAAAATACTCAAGGTGTGGGCGAACTAGGGAACAGAAGAGAGAATAAATAAATAATAAATACTGCTTTGCATTTACAAAGCTTGTGACCTATCATTGTCTCGCTTAAGTAGCCACTTTACACATCTTGTAACATTCATCACTCTATCAATGTTTGAATATCCACACCACTTTAATTCTTCCATCTATTGATTTTTGTTAATGAAATGAGTTTAAACTCCCTAGGGGATTAAATCCATTTCAAGTTAAAAACATTGTTAAAAAATAGATAAATTCACAGACTCGCAAATTAGAGGTCCGAGGTTCGCATTCCGCTTTTGATTCCCATTTTCAGGTAATTTTATCCAACTCGTTGAAAATGACACCAAAATAAAAATATTTCGGATAATCATAAAAACGCAAATAGTTGTACAAAAGTATTTTACATTAAAATTACGTTGAGTGAAGATGCACAGGAGTTAAAACCGACGCGACACGACCGAGAAAATTATATGCTGTTTGTGAACGCGTGTGTCCGTGTGGATTAATAATACAATTTTGTTTTATAAAATACAACCAGAATTCTAGACGAGTACTTTCGACTCAACGTGTCAAATATAGTGAAGTGGTAGGCGCGTTTGCTTACCGTGTTTAAGGTCCCGGGTTCGATTTCTGGAAAGGCCGACATGAAATATTGACTGGATAGGTGGTTCAACTCTGCAATATTTCTTGTTCCTGGACTGTCACCTGAACGTAAAGCTGATCAACTTACATTCATGTAATAGATGATCTATGTACGCAGCATCAAGTGTACTGATGCTGTGCCTTATGCACCACCGGCTGCGGACGGGGGTATGAGTGATAGTGAATTCCATTGCCTCCAACTAGGTTGTAGAGACGTATTGATGATTTATTTATTTATTTACGGATATTGCCCATTTATACAATGTATAGGGTTTAAATATTACAATATAAGAATAGTTAAAAACATTTTTAAAAAATAAAAAAAGCATTGACAAACATAAGGGACATCAAGACAAGATATGGACTATTTATTTAATGCTTGTTTAAATCGCTGTAAATTTAAACCAAAAAAGTCCAAATCTTATCTTGAGTTAACAATACGACAAAGACAAAAATAATTAAGGCCATAGTTTGTTTTTTACTGATCGATGAACAGTATTACATAGTTTCTCAACCTACAAGTCGGAATATTGAATTTGACTTGAATCAGTGATAGTTCTACGTTTTTGTAGACTAGAAATATTTAACATTGACTCTATATCAGTATAATAATAATTACCTCTCTCTAGTGCAAGCATCCACGCTACTTTTCGAAGCAAGCGATGTTGAACTGATTCAACGTGATGTATGCGATTCACATAGAATGGAGACCAGATCACGGAGGAATATTCTAGAAGAGGGCGAACAGTTGAGCAATAAGGAGTTTTGATTGTACAGACATTAGTAAAATCAGAGGATATTCTGTTAATGAAGCCAAGTAAATTCAGTGATTTATTAACTGTTTTATCTTTATGCTCGTTGTATGTTAGTTTATAGTCCAAAACAACTCCTTAATTTCTGATGGACTTAACTACATCAACTTTGGAGTATTATATTAGGTACTCGAAAGAAATCGGTTGTTTTGTTCTATGAAATGACATTATTTTGCATTTTTAATATTTATTTCTAATTTATTGACTTTACACCATTGGTTAAAGAGTTGATGTCTGATTGAAGAAGAAAACAGTCTTGCAAAGTTTGAATTATTTTGAGAATTTTGCTGTCGTCCGCGAAAAGCCAAAAGCGAGAGATGATGATAATTTCTTTCAGATAGGTTACCTTATTAGTTAAGGAAAAGTTCTGTACTTAAAGTCATTTCCACAAACAACCCTCGAAAGTTTCCCCACACCCGTTTTGTGATTGTCATGTTTCGAACTAAGTGCTTTTGATGGGAAATTCCAAGAGATCTTCTTAGAAACATAACTCCACTGTACCAGCTATTATGAGGTCCCTGTCTCCTGGAATTCTCACACAGTCTTCACTTCATAAATTTATTTAGCTTTCTAACTTTCTTTTTCTTGTAACTTCTTTTTTAGCCTTCATCTCACCACTGCTGGATACAGGCCGCCTCCATACCCTCCCATCATTCTCTGTCATTTACTTTTTGTAGCCATTTCTTCCCTCCCACAGCGGCTATATCGTAGGCCCATCTCTTTTGAGGTCTTTCGACGCCTCTCTTATTCCCTCGAGATCTGCACTTCAGAACGCGAGGAGTCTATTTTGTGGCATCCTACCTTGCGACTTGCTCTTTTTATTTTTGACAAACTAAGTGATTTTTCAAGAGAGAAAATAAACTTTCGAATGAAGGTTAGAAGATCAGTCTTGCGGTTCAATGTCAAAAGAGTGACTACGATATATTCTAGTGTAAAAACAACTATTTAAATCATTAATCTCAACCATGTCAGGAATCGAACCCGAGACCTGTTGCATGGTAGTATGGGCACGCACTTACGCTGCATTTTAACCGTTAGCAACATCGCGTAAGGCACACCAAAATTGCTTGACGCTAGCACAATCGAGGCATGTCAGAATCTCCATGTCCCTCGTTTACCACAGTTCGTTAGCGTTTTGCTTTCTCTAAGACTTTCAAATACCCACATAATATAAATTCTTGTCACGATTAATTCATTTGTTGTTGTACTTAATTTAATCGCTTTTTGTATAATCTTGTATTTGTCAATTATCTATTAAACCCCAGAACAATGCTAGTTAATCATTCATTTAATTTCACATGACCTTACTACAATACTGCGATACGTCAAACCAACAATTTCATTTCAACAAAAGAGTTCGCAGATTACAGAAGGCAATCGCGGCACGCGCTGACCAATACACCACGGGTCATTCCATAGTTCGACATTAATTTGACGTTTAATCATCAGTGCGGAAAAAAAAATCCCTAAATTTATGTCTTCTTTAGGTACCCCCGCGAAAAGATTCAACATGGCATCCCAAGCCTGCTGTGGTGCTAAAAAATGTATGTCTTTGGTACGACAAAAACTTGAGTAATTTTTTAAATAGAAGTGATATTTTGGAATGACCTTAAATTTCTGATCTGCAGGCAAAAAGCACTTCTTTATATCAAAAGTATTAAAAGTATTCTCCCCAATTTGGAGCACGAATTCCGGCACGCTTTGGGCATACTGCCAACAACGATGATAAAAAATATTTCATCCGTTTGCGAATTGTATTAATTTTGAAATGAATACACACTAATGAATAAAATTATTATGAAAGTCATCAACCTTCTTTAATCTTAGTTGCTAGAAAACAAAATGATAAATAATAAGCATCTTAAGACATTTATGTGTCATAGATACTAAATGAGACCAAACTGGCAAAAAATAAAAACGCGAGAGAAAATAATGATTTGATTGTTACGTAGGGAAAAGACGGTTAATTTTTTCAAACACCTATATAAAAGAATATTAACAAATCAAAACAGGAATCTTAAGTAAGCTCAATAATTTAGCCCAGTTGTAGCAAAATAAATCAAAATCATTAATAAAGCCGATTATCTCCCCACATGCGTGCGTCCCTCATCATTGTCAAAAACTGACTTAATCTGTTTCACAAAAACATCGGGCACAGAACAGCGTCTCTGCCTTTCTTATCATGAGTTATATTTGCATGCTCTCTCATACAGATATATTACCGTATTGGCGTCATGCGTTACATTCATTTTTCGCGTAGCAAAGATAAATATATTTTGCATTAAAATCCAGCATGGTTATACAAATTTCACTTTCCAAATCCGGTGTTAAAAGGTCCATTTAAAGATTTAAAAAAATACAAATTCTTCATTTAAAAAAATTAAGAGAGATATATCAAGTCTTAGATCGTATGTAAACTAGTGTGACACCAGAGTTAATAAATAGAAAACAGGTAGCTTCTTAATCAATATTTTCTGCAAAAGCCGTATTCTGAAAGCAAATAGCGGGAGAAATAATGGGAGAATTCTGAGTTCATTTAGTACGACTTCTGGGTGCGCAAAACAGTGCATGAGATCTCGCTTGAGTATAGTTATAAGTGGCCAACCAAAGTTTTGGTAAAATTGGCCGAAACTTCGACTCAGCCAAAACCTGTGGTCGGAATGTGTCAGATTACATTCGGCTTAACTTGGGTGCATCATATGGCTCGTGACTCGAAGTTCTCTCGAGTTCTAAGATCTTCCATATTTATATTTTTGTGATTCCATTAAAGTTAATAAGTAAGAGCTCCTATAGCGTACATTGAAGAACGGTTACATATAAGTTTTATGTACAACATTATAACGAACTAAATTGGGCAAAAAATAAACAAGTTCATTAATTAACTTTACGCCTTTTATTTCTCTGGGTATTTTATTTGACACTTGTTTTTATGAACTCGTAAGGTTAATACAAACGCCTAATTGTGGGCGTTTTTAAGTGACTTTTAATTTGCTGAATATTATTCAATATTTGTATTAAACCATTAACCTACTTTTATATGTAAATGTTGATAAGACTTTCAACTTATTTAATTAATTATTATTTATTTATTTATTTATTCACACTCTTTATCGAAATACAATTCCATGTTCACTTTGTCCAGCTAACAAGGATACCTACCCCGTTCCAAGCTAGGCAATTACATTTTAATATCTTATAATAGTTAACAAATTAATATAGAGCACAGACAAACAAAATATAAACTTATTCGGATACACATTTTGATTCATATACATACAGACATACACATATATACACATGTATATACACACACACGTACATACACATACACGTACATACACATACATACATTCATAAAAACATAGACAATTTATTTATGCGAAACTTCATGGTTGTCATCGATAAATATATTTTTTTTAAATTAATCCTTATTTTTTATATTTTATTTTTGACATCTAGTAAGGTTCTCCAATCCGTGGCATTCATCAACTTTTCTGACTCCTTACGACCAATGTCATGAAAGAGCGAGTTTAATTGAGTTTCGGTTTCTGCTTAAACTAGAACAGAAGGCGAAATTCGAAATTTGACTCTGAATTTTGACGAATTGATTACCTTATATAAGACATTAATGATCCCAAATTAAATACTATTTATATACAATAATGTTGGCATAGGTACTCCAAATACTGTTGAAAAAACGAACCGGTATAAGAAGAAATTAGAAATTAGGCGTTTGGGAGTATAACAGTTTTATCAGACATTTTCAAGCTAGCTCAATAATTCGGTAGAATCTATCCAACATCGATAAATAATGTTTCGCCTATTTTTCTTCACGAAAATCAACAGATATCGTTATTTTGCTTCACGTTAAAAAGGTTAGAAATTGTTTAAAATATTATATACATATTAACACGGTGGCTTTTGCGGTGCTATGACTAAGAAACTTGACTTACGTACGAAAGTTTCTGGGTTTGAATCACGGTGAGAATACTTTTTTTTTTTAATTCTGGGTTTTCTTTGCTGTAATTCACCACTATAATTAAACCTCCTGGCCTGTTGCGGTGCAAAAAAAAATAGTAAATGAAATGAAAATAACTCAACAAAAACACAATAGTTCTATATTACGTTGTATTGATATTAAAATTGTTGTAAATCATGTTTGAAATTTAAATATAAATTTATAGCATTTTACTCGTATAAGAAAACAATTTGGAAAGAATCGGCTTTACCAAAGATTACAATGATCTCAGTTGTATAAAAAGAAATCTCAATAAAGTATTCCTCAAATAGAGATATTCAATATACAAAAAGGTTCGTAATAATATTAGAATAATCTATCGTAGATCTACACCCCTTTTTGGTTCTATCAAAGTTTTGATTGATGTATTGAAATGGGGTTAAATAAAATTTGAGACCACATATATTTTCCGTGCCTTACGTAACATGATTTATGAAGGATTTAGGTTTAACGTAATATAAATAAAAAAAGTTATTCAGAATTTTCATTAAGCTAAATAGTATTAAAAAGTATAGGCGGATTATCAAATGTAATTCAAGCAAAATGTTTTTAATAAGCAATTTTTTTTTTCGATCTGGCTTCCGCACTACTTAAAGAATACACTTAATTTAGAGTGCTTAATCTCGTTTTAAGCTCTTTTAATTTTAGGCTTTAACGAAATAAGACCTCTTGGAAGCATCTGGTGATGTCTACATACTGAAAAGAAGAAAAAGAAAATTACATACTTTTACTTACAATTAAATGGTTATATTTTTTATCTTTATTGTATTACGACTAGGATGCAACGAAAAGTGTGGACATTTTCAAGTTTCTTAATTGACTAACTGAAACTCAACAATGCATTTAAATGCTTTAAATTGTCTAATTTGTTGTCAGATTTGTGAATCTTGTAAAATCATCCCGTTTAGAAAACACTGCATATTTTAGATGTAAAATAGATAAGGTTACAAGGATGTAACATGTGTTTGTAAAAATACTAGCTAGTGTTTTTTTAAGATAAGTGAAATATTCAGTTATTTAATATTTTTCCAAATACTTTAGTTTTCAGACCATTTCCTAAATAAATTTTACTGGGAAAATAGGAATTGAATCGGAGTAGATTGGTTGAATTTTTTAAGACCGATTTACAATAAAATACCATGAAAATGCAACTGCAATCCTTGGTTACAAAGGTTTACGAAGTGTGCAAGGAGAGTGATTTGCTAATGAATGTGCAAAAGTCGAACGTCATGGTCTTTGAAAGAAATGTTACTATGACTGGATGTAAGATTGTAGTAAATGGAGATAGTTTGAAACAGGTCGAAGAATTTGTATATCTGGGTAGTATGTTTACTAGAGATGGAAATATGGACAAGGATATTGAAAGGAGGGTTAGTGCCGGTAACAGAGTTAATGGTGCCTTAAAGTCTGTCGTAGCAAATAAGTGTCTATCGCAAGAGGCTAAATTAGCAGTTCATAATGGAGTTCTGGTACCAACCCTAATGTATGGAAGCGAAACATTGAGTTGGAAAAAAAGGGACGAAAGTAGACTGAATGCTGTTGAAATGCGATCCCTCAGGCGAATGTGCGGAAAAACAATGTATGATAGGTGCCCTAATGTCGAAATTAGAGCAGAATGCAAGGCTGAGTTAAGCATTATCGACAAAATTGAGAAAGGTCTTTTGCGATGGTTCGATCATGTGGAGCGAATGAATGATGAAAGAACGGCTAAAAAGATTTATTATGCGAATGTGTCTGGTTGTAGAAGTCGAAGAAGGCCGAGAAAGACATGGCATGATCAAGTACAACAAATTCTTGAAAGTGGTCATGTGAAAAGTCGGAATAATCGACGTGCGTGCATGAGAAGATGTATGAATGTGAAGGAAGCAAAGGAAGTGTGCCAGGACAGAGTGGTGTGGCGTTCTATCCTCTCTGCCTACCCCTCCGAGGAAATGGCGTGATGGTTAGTTAGTTAGTTAGTTACCATGAAAATTGTTGAATTCTATATCAACTATTCGTATTTCAATTCCATCATCGGCAAATTTTATCATTTCATTTTTCGTAAGGTAACGCATACGAGGAACCCTTATTACTATTTGTAAATTCCATACTAATATTTATCACATCGCAATTTCGCTCTTGGAGAAAATTGGGAATCTGAAATTTATTGTTTTATGATGGTAAAACCAAATTCTGTTTTTTGAAACCTGAAAATGATGTTCTCAATTAAATTATTCTAGTTTACTGCAAAAAAATTTAACGCTGAAAATATTTCACGATATTTTCGTTGGTAAAATTATGAATACTAAATTTTCTCTTCGTTTTATGGGCATGTTTTCTTTGATGAAAATTATTAGATTATGCTCACACTTCGTCACGATGGTTCTCTGTTATGTTAGGATAACTCGGGTAGAACTAACACTTGTATTATTGTATCTACGTGAGGGAACAAGATTAGGGCTACATATAAATGTAAATAAACATTGTTTTCATAATTATGATCATATCAAAAATATATAGGAACACCCATGTTTTTTTTTACTTATGTAGAGGAGTGAATTTGACTTTAAAGTTAGTGATGATCATGGTAAAATTTCAGTGGATTTATGAATCCTGTAACCTCTTACGCGCTTTTTGAATAAAATATAAGAAAGTAAAAAAAATGTTTGGCCTCTCACAATCATACTGGTATCAAAGAAATAAACTGGTTTACATTATTTATTGAATCAGTATAAAAGTTGTGAAATAACATGTTTAAATGTATTAAATAGAACACTTTGTTATAACTACATATTATGTAGATAGAAAGATCTCTGCTTTCAGAAACTATACTGTAGTGTACCAAAATAAATTCAAGTGATCTCAAAACAGTTTTTTCATTAGTTCATTTGATTGATTTGGTTTTTTAAATACGTACCTATTTTGGTGTATTATATTTAAAAAATATTATGTATCGTTTTAAAACAAGGTCGAATAAGCATGAATATAATGTAAGTTATTTAAATATAAGAAATTTTCAAAGCACTAATGTCGTGCAATTTTTAAACAGTTATTTTAACAAATTTACTTATCAAAAGTGGAATATACTTCCATAATATTATATTTGCTAGAAAACACGTGAGAAATACTTTTTACTGACTTTATTCCCCTTTTTTTAATAAATACGTTTTAATTGACTATTAAAGCTGAGAAAATACAAATAATTTATAATTACTTGTAGGTTAATGTTTTTTTAATGAAAACGAAACATTTAGGAACACAGAGACTCTAAACATATTTATTGAATATGCACGCGTTAATATTTCAAAATATTTATATGATTTATTATGAACATTGAGAACATTACAAAGTATCCAATTCATTTTTAATGCATTACCAAATATACATTACAGGTCAATTAAATAACAAAGGGGAAAAAAGTAATGTTAAATGTACATACGTATTCCAATTTGGAAATTACTTTTCTATAAGAAATTCCACTGTCATAAATAAAAATTACGACATTCGAGGCAATACGATTAAATAACAAGACTGCTTTACATAGATACATGCAAAGATATTGGCAGGTTGATTCTAAATCGTGGTAGCTAAAACAACCTGCGTTGCATTTGTCGAAGATTTTTTTGTCAGGGACATTTGTCCCAAATGTCTATTTAGACCGAATTTATTCAAAAAATCTCAATTACGTATGCAACCGCCAATCAGTTTTAAAAAAGTAAACACCTAAATATCACTTATATTAGATTGGTAGTCCAGCATTCCTAAAAATAAATTGGTGTGTAAAAGCCCCAGGTATTATCCTTACTTCTCAAGATACAGAAAACGCAGGGTTTTTTTTCTGCACCTTCTATACCATTAAAGAATATGTGGTTTAATTTGGAAACCAAATGATGTAACTAATTGCCAAGCGACTTTTTTTTTTTTTGGTTTTTACAATCAACAGAATAATA
This sequence comes from Micrasema longulum, assembly GCF_059751315.1. NCBI lineage: Eukaryota > Metazoa > Arthropoda > Insecta > Trichoptera > Brachycentridae > Micrasema > Micrasema longulum. Next base: position 24,167 of record NW_028277455.1, read on the forward strand.
AAACAGAGTATTAAAAAATTAAAGCATAATTACATATCAATGAAATACATATTAATAGAAAAATAGTAAACAAAAAGTCCCACAAAGGCATGGCCTGTTCGTGGGTAAACAAGAAAATGTTAATGAATTTTTGCTCCTATAATAAATAATGGACAGTTATAATATTTTTGTATAGCATAAGAAAGAAAAAATAAAATATTCTGGAAAAGATAATATGGTATTTTTTTATAGTAATTAAAAAGGGAAATAAAAAATATTTTTAAAAAGCACAAAAATATTCCTTATTATTAAAGGGCAACAAAATAAATCATAGAAAAAAAGAGTTCATATCTTTAGTTTGTATCCAGGATAGTGCATGTTTTTTAAAAGAAGGAAAATTTTGAAAACCAACCAAGAATTATACCATTAATAAGAATTAAACCAAGAATTATACAATGTTTTCAGAACCCGAATATATTCCAACCAAGAATTATACCATTTATAAGAATTAAAACCAACCAAGAATTATACCATTTATAAGAATTAAACCAAGAATTATACAATGTTTTCAGAACCCGAATATATCCCAACCAAGAATTATACCATTTATAAGAATTAAACCAAGAATTATACAATGTTTTCAGAACCCGAATATATCCCAACCAAGAATTATACCATTTATAAGAATTAAACCAAGAATTATACAATGTTTTCAGAACCCGAATATATCCCAACCAAGAATTATACCATTTAAAAGAATTAAACCAAGAATTATACAATGTTTTCAGAACCCGAATATTTGAAAAAATCTTGGCATTTCTAAGAACAAATTGATGCATTTTAAGGGAACAACTGCATAATGTTAAAATAAAAATACTTCGGCCAGCATGTTTCGGGAATATAAGATAGTAAATATACTGCCAAAATAGCTATGTAGAAATTTGTACATCAAAATCTTTTAATTTTTTTTGCGAATAATGTCTTAGAAATCAATTTTAATTAACAATATTCTAAAATTCATAATATTTACTAAGCTAATTATTCATTGAATTCGTGAGTTTTTTGCATTCAGTGACTTGCAAATCAATACAGTGATGATTTAGATTTATTTTATACCACACTGCTGATGATCAAGTCCTGTGTTTTGAAAAAGAATTAGTAATTGAAAATTCAAAGAATGATTAGTTCTTTGCTTTTATTTTAACTCTTTACTCTTGTCTCTTAAATTATTTTTCAATTTTATTATTGTTTAGTATTAATATTTATATTTATATTTATGATGTAAACTTTTTAAATTTCTTTTTAAAGCCCTGTTTTTTTCCTTTTTTTTTTCTCCTCTTTTTTTTTTTAAAACTGCCATAGAATATAATTATTATTTATTTCTTTTATGAAGGTAAATATTTGTATTTGTTGAAGATCGTGTATTTCTTATTTATTATAAACACTTTTTACTATTCCATACTTTTTTCGTTTTTTTTCTTAAAATAATATGATACTTTTTTTGTTGTAGGTATATATTTTATTCCTATGGTTTTACTGTAAGTAATTATGTAAATGGTTCATGAAACCGTCAATAAATAAATAAATTTTGAAATTTATTCATTACACCCGTACAAGTAATATTTGTCCAGCACACAAATGTCAAATGCTAAGTGGAATTTTATATATTCTGTGTAATCTGTAATATCAAGAATACGAGTTTATGCTTGCGGCATTGTATCGACAAATAGCAACGAATAGATTTTTTTCTTAAGAACGCATCTTTTTTTAACCACCAAATTAATTAGTAAAAAAAATGGAATGTCTAATTCGATGTTTAAAAAACGACAAGTTGTGAAGTGGGGTTGTTTGCAAATTGATTAAATATATTTTTTTGATCCCAATAGGGAGTAACATGGTATTTTCCATGGCATGGGGTAAAATACCACCAGACACTAGTAGTTTCCTGGTTTGTATTAGATGTGATTGTTCGCGCAGTCTTATCGCCGCCATGGGATGTTCACCAGATATATGGGATGGCCACAGATAGGATTGAAAAGGACCAAAGTAATCGTGGAATCTAAACTGATTGTCTGGGATTTATTTAATTCAACAAAATAAAATATAATCATTATTTCTTCATGCTAAAAAGTATTATTGCCATGCGCTTTTTATTTATTTATTTTTTTTTTGCTTACGCCTCCACTCGTTCGCGAGTGATTTTGGCTCTTAAAAACAAGAATAAGAAATATATTACAACAGAGATTAAGAACATTTAAGAAAAGGTAATATGGAAGTCTAGGCATCTACAGGGCTTATGACCTGTCAATGGCTGGTTTAAGTGGCCACTTTACACACTGTGTAACATTCACCATTCTGCCTATATTTGAACATCCATATTCCTTCAATTCTTTCATCTGTTGATGTTTGTGAAGTTAAAGAGCTGAAACCTTTATTTATGCGGGTGAGATTCATCTAATTGAATTATTTCACCTACATACTAGGCAACGCCTGAAAATGTTGTTTTTTCAATTTCTATACTTCTTCATAGACCAGGTGGATTTATCAGAAATATTTTGAGTTTGTCCAAATTTTTGTAGACAAGGACTGGATTCAACTCCCTGGTTAGCTGTTTATATTAACATATTACAGCAGAGATGAAGAACATTTAAGAGAAGGTAATAAGTAAAAAAGTAGAAGTAGAAGTCTAGGCATCTACAGGGCTCATGACCTGTCAATGGCTGGTTTAAGTGGCCACTTTACACACTGTGTAACATTCACCATTTTGCCCATATTTGATCATCTATACTCCTTCAATTCTTTCATCTGTTGATGTTTGCGAAGTTAAAGAGCTGAAACCTTTATTTATACGGGTGAGATACTTTTATTTAAGTTAACATGTGCAAGCCTTATTATATAAGCTGTTCTATAAGCTGTTCTTCATCTCTGTTGTAATATATTAATATAAAAAGCTCCCCAGGGAGTTAAATCCAGTCCTTGTCTACAAAAATTTGGACAAACTCAAAATATTGTTGAAGAATAAGAAAGTTAAAAAATATTCGCTTTAATGAATTGACAAAAAAAGGACATCGGAAAAAACATATAATGTGCGATCATTAAAATAAGTTTTTTTTTTCAAAGGAATAACTCGCTAATCCGCTATTTTGAGGTTTGTCAGCATATGGGAAAGAGGGGATATATAATGAGGTAACGAAAAATATACCACAACACCCAGACTAATTGAGAGGACGAGCGATTTTGACTCGATTACTACTTTCAGGTAAAAATTCTGAAAAGAAAATCGAGTGGGGATAAGTCCACTTGGTAGTACAGTGGTAAGCGGATTCGCTCCCTATTCTTGAGGTCCTAGGTTTGATTTCTAAGGTGGACAAGGCACTTTTTCATTGTTCCTAGACTGGTACCTGAAGCGGAAGACTGATCACCTTACCTTTCATGTAACAAAAATGATCGGAATACGCTGCAATTGAAGTACTAATGCAGTGTCCTATGAACCGCTAGGTGCGGATAAGAAATGATGATGAAAATTTAGGCAGAATGGTAAATATTTCACGGCATGTAATGTGGCCAGTTAAACCAGCCAATGACAGGTCATAAGCCCCGTAAATGCCTTGACTTGAATATTACCTTCTCAAAAATCTTTTTTTTCTGTTGCAACAAATACAATGAGGAAGTTCAGCGTCTTTTTAATTATTATCTTTTGTTAAAAGACTATTAAACTAAGCCAAAAAAAATAAATTTAAATTTACATATCGTGTTATCAGCGCTTTGATTTTTTTAAAGTTTTGTATTTAATTGAAAAACTCCGCGTGTGATACCAAAGGTTGTTCTTTGTTAGTTCTTCCTATTGGTTCGTTTGCGGCAAGCCAACCGGATATCCTTCACAGCTCTTACATTATTGGTTGGTTCATATGAACCAGGGACGTCAATCAAAGTGGTGCAATTTCATTAAATATTTTTTATTATTCTTTTCGTACATTTTTAAGAAGCTTAATGCTTTCATTTTTGTCGCACCCAAGAAAACATTTTCAAGCGTTCCTCATTGTTACATTATACGTTCATAACACACGTGTATTAGGTGCCTAAGAATTAAACCACGTGTAATTCTGACACATGGTGTAGATTATGGGAGCTGACAAGTACATTGTAACGTTTGGATTTGTAATTTAACCAATTGAGAACACGCAGCTACATACGAATATAATCATAATCTACCAGGTGTGTAACTCCTAATTAACTTACGTAAGTTTCAAAATAATATATGATAACTCTAGGGGATTACATAAATTGTTTGTTTACAAAGGATTTTGATATACATGAGTTATCTATCTTTCTAGATAGATATATTGAAATATAAAAGGCAATGTTTTTTTGTGTGTTCTCGATAGCCAGAATAACTACTGGACCGATTTACGAGCGGTTTTTTCCAAAATGATGAGCTTTACGCTGGGTATTTTTGTAGCTCTTAAAGTCTTTAATTTAATCTGTAAAAAAGTAAGGAGCGTACGTTATATTCATCGACCTATTAGGGTTGCATTTACAAGAATGCATTTACTAAAAAGTTGAGAGGACGTTATTTTTTTCGTATATAAAAAAAAGTTGTATTTGAGTGTTAACACACCGTCGCTTTCGTTTGTTTTTGTCCAACAGACTGTTTTTGAGGAAATCGAGTTAAGAGGGCACGAGTTCTGAGAAAGGCTTTATTTATTCAATTCAATTTTCTTTTCAATATTTTTTATTGTTTTTGGAGTTTTTTAACGAATTTTGTCTAAAATATATTAATTTTTTGATTATTTGTTTATATATATATATACCCAATGCGTATTTTCAAGGACATAGACATAGACAATTATTATTATAAAGGATGAAAGACACAATGGTATATGGTAGACTTGGTGGGAGTGGAAGCGGGAGAGGGGTGTTTATAATTTAATTTGACTCAGTGATCGTTTGAAAGAAGACAACTTGTTATCAAAGAAATCAATACTGATATGTTTGTTGGTAAACCTAAGAATTTTGGGCCTAGGACAATGTAAACCATAGTTAGTTCTATGGTTATCGGTATGAAAGAGTAAATTTTGTCTGTGGTTTCTATTTATGCCTATTTCATGAAAAAAAACTTTAAAGCTCTATTGCTGCAGATTTGTGTTTTAGTATATTGAATAAAAACGTACTGAAACGACGAACAACGTTCGTTTTTTATGGATCCTAATCAGATTCATTCTTTAAATTCCATATAATTTCTACCCATTTATTTCTTATTATTGGATTTTTGGAAATGATAATGATTAAATATAAACTGACATTTAATTCATTTTTGAAAATATAACAAAGTGTGCATTATCCAAATATACTGAAAGAAATCAGTTTGTATGTTCCGAATAATGATACTAGAGCGAGATCTCATGCACTGCACATACGCAACCCGAAGCCGTACAAATGCGAATTGATTCTTATAGGTTGATAAAGGACTCGCTAAAGGACGCTTGCTGACTACGGCTTCTGTAGATAAAATTGATCTATATTTCTATACATATCTGCAGTTTAGCACCTTAAGTTTGCAGCTTGCGTTACGTGATGGGTTAAACAACCCGTAAAGTAATGTAGACTATAATTGCCAAATAAATTAATACATTTTATATTGTGCAAGCGCGTGTGAATTTTCCACTTAGCTAATGCAAACTCAGCAATTTAGAGGTGCCCCATGTGTTAATCTAACCCATACATTGACACTTAATACAATATACCAATTAAATTATCATTAATGTCGACTAGATCTTCCACATAAATGGGCGCTTATGAGACAAGCCGTCAGCAGGCAGAAGTATGGTGACCAAGCTCTCGATTACAAAGAGACGCAGACAATTTTTTCATTGATTTTTTAAGAACTATAGAAACGAAACAATCTAAATTTGTTTTTGTTTTATTTAAATGTTTTTTTTTGTATTATTAAGTAAAAGATGTACTTAAAATTTGTAACGTTTAAAAACATATGTATTGTACTGAGGAACTGTAAATTTTCTGTTTAGTTTAGTTTTTTAGTCTTGATTTTTTTAGGGCAATCAACTCAAATTTTTCAATTGAAATTATTTTAATTATTGAACTAACTTGGTGGAACAGAGCTTTATTTTAAAAATACTTTATTTCCATTTTTCGAAATTTCTCTTGTTGCTTTTATATAGTACCAACACTAGCAATGAAGGCACTGAAAAATAAAATGTAGTCTAAATATATATTTTACATAAGAACTTCGGATTTGCGACTTAAAAATATCAGTAAATCCATAGTAATACGTATAACGGTCACCCTACGCATGAGATTCGAAGGGCATTTTTTACCGTAGAAGTTATGCTGAAAGTTAAGCTCGGCAAAATAACAAGGAAAAAATTATTCTGTAACTGCGGAAATTTCCTAAGAAACACTTTATTTCTTAATTATCATTGGATTTTATAGAAGCGAATAGCAAAATTTCAAAACTATTCCTTCGTTGTGAGGGCTTTCAGAGCTGCCTGCTGATGTTTTATGCAAATTTCAAATTAAATATACGGAAGATATGTTAATAAGTGTTATAATAATTTAATTTAAAAATCATATTGTTTGAAAGCTTATTTTTATTTGCTATTTTTATTTCTATCTTTTATATTTTTTTGTTTATTTCAACGCAGTGATCGATGAAGATTTGAGTGAGTTTGTAGCCAATTTGCAGGGTTTTCCTGACAAAAAAGAAATGAAAAAATAGTTGGAAAAAAAATATTTTACCTATCCAATATATGCTCTCGTAAATACCGGTCATTCCAAGGCTTCAGAGTATTCTACTTATTTTCTGTTAAGCAAAAATGGGGGGCTGTATTCATAAGGGTAGCTTTCCGAGCCTTTATATCTAGTTTTTAATGGTCTTAGATTCCATTTCGCAGTTGTCTTGTATTTACCCGATATACGCATTCTGTGATCTCAATTGTAGTTTATGTATGGCAATGTTAATGTTTATAACAATTTCAAGCTTTTCTGAATTTTGATTGTACAGCGATTTACAATATCTGAAATCTTCATTTGTGTCCATCTGTTTGGCGGTTTCCTTAAAACATAATAAAAACTAAAATTTTCACAAAGGTTGATATTGACTAATAGATATATTCTGGAACCTTAGGAGTATGACTGATCACATCAGCTCCGTGGAATAGACTATTAAGATGAGCTGCATTTCATGTTTTATTGCAATGTCTTTTTTGCCATCTGGCGCGAAGAAGGGTTTAATGACACTACTACTACTACTACTACTACTACCATCACGCCATTTCCCCGTAGGGGTAGGCAGAGAGAATGGACATCCTGGCAAACACTCTTAGCTTCTTCCACATTCATACATCTTGTCATACATGCCCTTCGGTTCTGTCTGCTTTTGACATGACCAGACTTAAGAATTTGGTTTATCAGATCATGCCACGTCTTCCTTGGTTGTTTTCGTCTCACGTTGCCGTTCATTTTTGCCATTTATACTTGTTTTACTATTCTTTCGTCGTCCATTCGTTCTACGTGACCAAATCATCTCAGAGACCCTTTCTTAATCTTATCAATTATACTTGACTCAGATTTACACTCTCGCCTGATTTCATCATGACACATCTTCCGAAACGTACTTATGAACCAGTAGAGTGGTTTGATTAAAAAAAAAAATGTTTTTGAGCTGTTTGTTAAAAACAAGTTAATTTATAATGAAGTGGCATATTATCCATGTACTTTGCGTTGAATTTATAAAATAAATAGACTTAAAACATACATATCTTTGAAACGGCTTGTTATTCTTTACGCTTAAACCTCGTCGATTGTATGTAAGATGAATTGTTTTCTTTTCTAACTTTTTACTTTATTTAAGGAAATAATGAAAAATAGCCGCAACTACAGGCTACAGGCACGTCCTTAACCATCAGTATTCGTGGCACTACGCGTTAGAGCATAAAATTTAAACTCTGCATTTTAAATAAAGCTTAAATGGTGCATAAAATCAATCGACATTAATCATTCGCTTCGGTTGGACTTAAATTGTACTTTTTCACATTAGCAATTTATCCCGTATTTGCTCGCGAAGGGATATAAATATACCAGAGTCTGTTAAGTGTGAAACAGATTTTTTAAATAATATTTCAGGCCGATTACCTTTCATTATAATGATCCCAGTAAATATTTTTTGTTAGTATTATAACGATATCATTAGCTATGCAAACATTTTAATCTGAGCATTGAATTTTACGGAGAGTTCCTTAAGGGAGTTGATTATATGCGATAGTTGCTGAATGTACAAACATAATATTGTGTAGTTTATATGACGTATATGTAACAATATGTATGTGTGCACGAATGGATAACTCAATATGACCATTCGTCATTGTTTTTTCTTAATTTAAATATACTTGAGTTACTACTATTTACTCAAATATTTCAGCTTTCAGACCATTTTCTAAAAATTGTAAATAACTTGTGCTGGAAAAAATAATTATAAATTTGATTATAAAAAAGCCATTTTTTTCCTACTGACCAATTTCAAAGCTTCACAAGCTCCTTTCTCAAGGTATAATTTACTAATATTTTTTTCCTATTTTATTTTAACTCATCGACTTTACCTTATTTGCTTTAGTTATTTTATTTTATTTTATTAAAAAGAATAACCACAAAGTTAGTCCTCAGTAAATAAATTATTATTCTTTGCTTAATAAATGAAAACTTGCTTGATTTTTTTAATATTTCAATACACGCGAGTATATTTTGAAATCAAATAAGAATGAATAAGTTTTTGTAAACTAAATAAAATAAATTCTTCACCTCTTTCTAAATCAATCCTCATGGTAAATTATCATCAATTCAACACTACATAATATAATAACAGACAAATCCATTTTTCTCCTAAAAATTATATATTTATTTTATACATTGTTTTACAATGTTTGACAGCGCCCTATGTTGGCCAGTCCTGCATTCCGTGCAATGTTCAGTTACAAAGTAAAATTCCAGTGTGTACGAATAGATGGGTAGGTCTTGAAACTAGATACCATGGAAACGTTGGAAAACGCTTATATGTGTATAAATATTTACTAGCATTGATTGATATTTAAATTATTGCAACTGAGAAGAAAAATATTTTTAAGAGGGGAATATGGAAGTCTAGGCATTTACAGAGCTTATGACTTGCAATCGGCTGGTTTAAATGGTCTCTTTAAATACTGTTTCACATTCACAATTATGTCTTTTTTGAACATCCAGATTTCCTCAACTCTTCCGTCTGTTTTTCCTTTTTAACTTTTCCCTCTCTCTGTTGCAATAAATTTCAATCTTGACAACTCCATAGGGAGTAAAATCTAGCCTTGTCTACTCAAATTTGGACATTCTCAAAATATTGTTGATTTATTTAAATGTTTTGTTATTTAAATTGATATAATATAATACAAAACAAGTAAATCCATTTAGTCGTCAATTTTATTTGTGAAATCTTTTTATTTGAACTTTTGAGAACAGCAATGATAATGTTTTAATTTTTCTGAAAAATTACCACGGTCATTCATCATATATTTCATGACGTCAGAATAAACGTCACAAGGCAGGAGGTCCCGAATTTCCACACTCTAAAGGGAATTACCATATTGAATGTTATGTCACCATCTCCACCCCTTCAAACTCTTATCCATGCTAATGGGGATTAAACAAATTACTTTTGTCAACAAATATTTCGGAAACGCGTGATGAAGGGAGGCCATTGTTCAACAAACGTCAAAATGGGAAAGTAATGAATAACGATTACCTTTTCAAGACATGTGTGAGTGTTTACGTAAGTTTATAGGTGTAAGGTAAAAATATAGAAAAGGTTAGATCCGGCAGATATTTTAAATTTATTTTTAAATCCTCAATTGAACGTTGTTATACAAAAAGAGAAAAGTGAGATAATAGCCCTTTTGTAAAAAGGATGAATAATCAAATCTACAAAACAGGTGGAATGTTTTTTACTTAAACCCTTGTGTGAATGCTTTTAATTTCAGGAAAACGCAGGAAATTGGCTACGAACCGACTCAAATCCTTACAGGCCACGGAGGTTTTATGAGCTATCTTCACCGTTTAAGCACTCAGAAATCAATAGCTGTCCATATGATGACGAGACACCCCGAGATCCGTCATTTGTTGATGCATTGTCTCATTTTCAGCTTAGAGCGAATGCAGCTAGAGGCACGATGAAGAAGTCTGGACGAGGACTTAGAAGATATTGTAACAGTAGTAAATCATAAGAACCTATCGAATGAGGTTAAATCATACATGGTAAAAATAGTAAAGGTAATTGTTAAATGAAATAAAAATAGGACACAAAATTCCGAACGCCCTCAAAGTGGAACAAAAGGTCTGTTGATGCCTGTCAATAGTCCGGCTTCTCCTGAATGAGTTTTCTGTGGTTTCTTCTTCTTGAAGCAAATGCGAAGAAGTTCCTTAACAAGGCTAAAGCTGATTATCCCACCATATCCTCACACTATAGTCAGAGTTATTAGAAGGAACATACCTTATGCAGTTAATATAAGTCTTGTACATAATAAGCAAGTCAAAAAATAAGCAACCCTTTTATAATTTTTTTAAATAACACTTGTCTTCATACGATACATGACTTGATATATATTCATTATGTTTTTTAATTATGTTTTTGTATTTTTTGCAATCTTCGAATGCTGAGCTGGATTTTAATGCAAAAAAATTCTTGTTACGCGAAGAATAAATTCATATAAACTCTCTCTTGCTCTCGCACGAAAGTAGAACTCATAAAAAAGAAGACATATACGCTGTTCTGTGACCGGTGTTTGTGTGAAACAGATTCAGATTGACAGTGATAGGGACGCATGCATCTCATTTTAAATTACTTTTTCTATAACGGGGTAAAATTGTATGTTTTTTTTATAAATTATGGAAAATTAATTATTAAACAGTTTTTTTTTTATTTATTTATTTATTATAAAGAAACAAACAGTCGACAATAATATAACAACATTAAAAAAAAAAAAATAGTTTAAAGACAGACCAGCAAAGTTTCTAAAAGGCGGCCTCCGCGGTGTAGTGGTCAAGACGCTTGACTCACGCACGGAAGGTTCCGGGTTCGATTCCCCGTGAGAACACAAAAATTAAAATGTGATTTTTCTCAAGCCTGGGTGCTCTGTGATGTAATTCACCACTGTAATTAGGCCTCCTGGCCTGTTGTGGTGCAAAAAAAAATGTAAAATATAAATATGTAAATAAAAATCATACATATTATTAAATTGTGTTACAACAAAAGAATGTGTTTATGTGTATTTGTAAGTGTAGATTTGTGTTTATGTGTTTTAGTGTGGGAGTAAGTGTTCAGGAGGGTGCAGCATTAAATAGTAAGTGGGATCGTATCGCAGCCAGAAATAATAAGTCTTAATTTATTTTTAAATAAATTAAGGGGTATGTAAAATATATCAATCGATGAAAAAAAAACAATATAGTTAGAGCAAGAACGATAGAGGAAAGACTGGCAGACGGAATAAATACTTATTTCTTGTCACGCGAAAGGGGACATTAAGATTTTTGGAGAGTAGGTTAAAAGAGTCTAATTTATTATTTAATAATTTTATCGGGTTGTGGTCCTGTGGCTAGTGTCTCGGACTCACGGACCAAAGGTCTGCGGTTCGAATCCCACTCTACCTCAACTTGATTCCATTTTCTAATAGTGAGTTATTTACAGCTCGTTGAAAATGGCCCTCAAAATTAAATATTTGGGTAAATCATAAGAACGCAAATATTTCTTTTTCTTTTAAAAAAAAATTTATGTAAATAGCATAACTGAGATACAATGTGTCTATTTTCAAGGGTAAAAAATCTATTTTGTTTGGCAGATTGGCTATACAGAGGGTTTTATTGTTATTATAATCTTGGTATTTTAAAAATTTTCGTTGAACATTTTCAATCCTTTAATGTTTGAACTTTAGAATATTCCGTCTTTTGGTTGTGGTAACACTATATTACATCATCACGCGTAAAGGAATTATTTACCACAGTATTTTAATAATAAATAATAATTGCTTCCGTTTTTTTCATAACAAAAAAAAAATGTATTTGTCCAGTTTTCATAATTTTTAGAGTCTGGCTGACCACACAACCCATAAAACCGATGTATGTTGTGTCATTATTTATTGAACATGTTATTTTTTAATTTATATAAGGGTACTTTATTGTGAAGAACCATATAATTCATTTGTTATAATAACTTTTTAAATAATTCAGTTGCGTGTTAAAGAAATTATGATATTTTTTTTAAGTCTGGTTGACCACACAACCTTAAATATGTATACATTTTGAAGACAACAGACAGATCTTATAATGAATGATACTTCATTAAACCTTTGAATTTATTAGGTAACATTCTGTATTAAAACGTATTTAATAAAATAAATAAAACAACTTTGATTTCAACCACTAATTTTTATTTTTCACCGACCGGTTTCAAAGAAAACAAGCTTCTTTGTCAAGGTTTACGTAACTAATGAATTGATTCCTTTTTATTTTATTTCTATCATGTTCACTAAAAACTACACGTGGACCCAATAAATCCAGTGGTTTTTTCTTACACGGGTGGTTACATAATAGAAATAAAATTAACATGAACATGATGAACATGAACATGATAAACATGATAAACATGATGAACATGAACATGAGTGAACATGATAGAAATAAAATAAAAAGGAATCAATTCATTAGTTCCGTAAACCTTGACAAAGAAGCTTGTTTGCTTTGAAACCGGTCGGTGAAAAATAAAAATTAGTGGATTAAAACAAATTTGTTTTATTTATTTTATTATAATGAATAACCTCAAAGTTAGTGCATCAAATATAAACTTTATAAAACGAATTTATTTTATTACAGGTATATTTAAATGAATGAATTTATAAAATTATAATATCTATGGATTTATCAAATTTAATTTATTTAAGAGAACGAGATTTCTTGAGGCACTAATTTTCCCATCGGCAACTATACCGTAAGATTTTTTTAGTGCTGTGGGTGTTTTTATAAAAATGGAGAAATGCCGTTTTTGTGATCAACACTATTTTCAAAAGGTTTTTGTTTGAAAACGGCCTGTCTATTTTAAGCATAGAATAGAATTGACCTTACGATTATTCGATAACGCCAATATTTAATTTTTCCAAAATTGTGGACTGGCTGCTTTCTACATAACTACGTCCAATTCACTCTTTGTTTGAACTTTTAATCTCTATAAAATTAAATATCCCAACAGGAAGCCTAACACTACATTATTTTTTCATACTGAGAAGCAGAGAACTAATTATGCTTTTCACTCAGGTTTTCCCAGAATTCTTAAGTCTGCCGACAAATACCCGAGTCTTGGTTTCATTGACAAATTGTTTTCTTTTCTGTATCAAATACTGTATCAAATTCAACTTTAACCATCTCTTTCCTTCTGTTCCCTCCTATTCCAAGTTTGCCCCCACCTCTTCCCAATGATCACAAAAATATTCTTGTATATTCCTGTCTACTTTGACTGAACTATTGAGTTTTTATTTTTTTCCATCTTACGTATAATGTAAATATATTACAACAGAAATAAGGACAATTTTAGAGAAGGTAATATGGAAGTCTATGCATTTACAGGGAATATGATCTAAGTGGTTTAAATGGCACAGTACTTAACGTGGTCAGAGAAGCGTTCATTTTCTTTCCCGTTGTCTGTGGTTTCGTATCGTCTATTCCTGGGTCAATGTCTTAATCTATGGTCGCTCTGTCCGTTTCCGCCAATTTGGTATCCCGGTCATCCATGGATTTTGTTTTTTCATAAAGCTCATAATGCACCAGGTAGGTGTTACCTGGACTCCAGAAATCAATAGAAACATAATAAGAGTTTTAATGGTAGGTAAAACTCCAGTATTATGTATTCTGAATTGATTTCTGAAGTCCATATTATGAGAGATCTGTCTGTTATCTCCTGGTGACCGGGTGACGCCTTTATTTGATATTAACCGGTTGAAACAGGCTTGCTAGAGAGGAATCTTAAAACCAGCCAACTGTTGTTCCCAGTTATTTCAATGTAAAAAAATATTCGTAAAAAAATACACAAGATCAAAAGTATTTAAAATACCTACTTTTGTAATGGCCGTATAGCGGATAAAAGGATTTTCACAACCCCTCTATTGAGCCTGACTCCTGGATTATCCTGTCTGCGGGTCCTAGGATACGAGCCCCCGGCTGTAGCGGGATTCTATTATGTCCCTAGTCCATATACACGTGAAGTCAGCAGTCACGTAGAAAACCATGTGTCGTCATGTTACAGTGACAGGTACAATGTAGTTTTATCTGTCGTTCAAAATTCAAAATAGAGTTTGAGAAAGCAGAAATTACCTGTTGTAATTTTTTAAAACCGATCAAACTAAAACTATTTACAAAAAATATTCCTATTATTCTACAACATTTTACTATCAAGAGTTTTGTTTACTTACGGTTCCATATAATTTCTATTTATCATATCATTACATAATTTTATACGATTACAAATAAGTCCTAAATTATTAGTCTACAGGTTCTACTTAACTGCCACAAAAAGGTTTTATTATTATATTATACTTTAAAATACGAAATAAAGATTTAAATATGTTTATTAAATAAATAAATATTAAACAAAATTAATCACTAAAAAACATGAAGGATGATAATAATTTTAAAGTAAGTTTCAAAAAATCAAATCTTAAAAGTAAAATAACAGTATAAATTTAAATCATATGTATGAATTGTTCGTAGTAAAAAAAATAACTAGTATCTTTAAGAAAATAATAATAAAAGATAAATGAAACAAGCCATAATAAAATCTAAAAAAAAAATGTTTTTACAGTATAATTTTCGTGAAAAAGTCGAATAAATCGGAATGGAGCTATGAAAATAATCGTGATGTGAAAGGCTTAAATGGTCATACTTCTGTCACGCGTTTATATTGAAGTTGCCATGACGGAATAAGTACCACGCAACCGGTAAAACCTGTCAATATTATCAGTCGTTTTTGATGAATATTGGAGCTAATAATCCTGGTTGTGTCCTTTTGGATCGTAAGCAACTTACGTTTTGAGATGGGTTCGTTGTGAGAAACATTTCAGATGTAAAAACATAATTAAACTTGAAAAGATAAAATTACATCGCAAAAGTTATTTTACTAAATTAAATGAATTTAATACCCAATACAATTTTTTTTAAAACAACAAGTTATTTAGCATTGGAATTTTAGTAAAATAACTTGCAGGTAGCTGATGAATACAAATGTATTTATGAAGTTCAGTGTGTTTTTTTTAATGTAATTTTTACGCAATGTTTTTTGAAGGTTTAGATTTTCTCGAACTCCCGCTTTAATTTTTTGCAATGACTTCTTTATCACCTACTTGTTTCGTAAAATCTGTGAATTTTTCGTGTTGTCAAAACAGTTGTTTATAATTGGCCAACTTATTTTTATGAATTATTTTACTATAGCGAAATGAATATACGCTCTAAAAATCTATTTTAAATATTTTCTTATAAACCTTTACGGATTATAAACATTTAACATAACCGTTTTTTAAAAATTTAATTTTATATTTTACAATTAACGATAATATTTTGAACATCTTTTATGAAGGTTGTCTGCGTTTTTTGTTTAGTTTTGCCTGGTAGTTGATCGTATAATTTCAGTCCCTTGTTTATTAATCTCGACTGCCCTTTTCTGATTTTAGAAAGTTGTGAATGATATTATTCTGATTTTCTCGTATTGTGTCCATGTTAACTACAATTTTTTTCAACCTTTTGTTCTTCGTTTACAATGACATCAGTGGCTTATTCATGGATAAGTTTTAAAGTTTAAATTTCCCTCTGATGGGGTGATCCACGCTTATTTATCAAATATTGTAACTGTTTTATAAAGAAAAGGTCTTAAATTGGTTTACAAGATGATATTATCATATTTAACTATGAAATATAGCTCTTTTATGCTGAAATTATGTAAAAAAACTGCTTTTCAGTTTATTTCAAAGCACTTAATTCGAATTACTGTGTTAATAGAAGGCACATATTTAAGCAATGTACCTAGTACCAAGTGATTTCTTCCCTAATCGCAAACCTCAGCATACGTCCCTGCTAGATGGATATTTGTTTTTAATGAAAACCATCGCCATCCCACGAAACGATGCGATAGACCCAGCGTCCCTAATCTTTTTCTACATAGAAACTTTATATAACTAATACTTTACGTATGCAGAAAAGGATAAATATTGATAAATATAATATGATCTTGTTTATTATTAAAACATTCACAAATAATTTTCCTAACAAAAAATTGCATTTTGAATAACATTTCGTCAAAGGAATTCAAGAATTTTCCATCCACATTTTAAACCATGTTTGACATAAACGAGTAGATAAATAATATTATATATTCCGTTGAACAGCATCTGCATACAGCGTTAGAGAATGCAAATATTATGTCTCACTGAGGAATATGTAATACAAGATATGCACTTGCATAGCAGAGGGTGCATTGTTGACATTTGATCATGTGTGCATGTGTGTGACAGAAATAGGTGATTGGTATCAAGAAATATGATATGCACATCCTAGACAAATTATCATACTCGTACATATTGAGGCTAGCCAAGCAGCTAAATTTACTTTGACACATGCGAATTAATATAAGGTAGTTTATAAATCACCATTGTTTTGAGTATCTACAAATGTTTGCCGACAGGCTGGATTTCCTCACCAGAGAGTTACGCATGTACAGAGCTTATTATCTGTCATTGGTTTATTCTGCCTATACTTTAACATCGCATATCGTCAACTCATCAAACTTCAACATCTCTGTGGCAACTAATTAATATCTTAGTAATTACTCCCTCGAAAGGAAATCCAGCCAGTCTACGGTGAATGCTACACAGTGTGTAAAGTGGAGAGGGGAAACATTATTGAGGAAGGAATATGGAAGTTTAGGCATTTACAGGGATTATGACCTGTCGTTGACTGGCTTAAGTGGCCACTTTACAAACTGTCTATCATTCACTATTTTGTCTATGTTTCAACATCCACATTTTATCAACTCATCCATCTGTTGACTTTTGTAAAGTAAAAAGGCAGCCTCCGTGGTGTAATTGTCAAGACGCTTGACTCACACACGGAAGATTCCGGGTTCGATTCCGAACACAAAAATAAAATGTGAATTTTCTTAAGCCTGGGTGTTCTGTGATGTAATTCACCACTGTAATTGGGCCTCTTGGCCTGTTGTGGTACAAAAAGTAGGTGAAATATGTCATCGAGCTGAACTTTTTCACCTACTAGGCATTGCCTGAAAACACTTTTCCCATTTTTGTACCTCTCATATCAGCTAGTTTCCCAAGCCAATGACAGGTCATGAGCCCTGTAAATGCCTAGACTTCCATATTTCTTTCTCAAAAATGTTTTTCCCTTCGGTTTTAACAAATTTTTATCCTCAAAAGAAATCCACCAAGACTACAACATTTAGACACATTTAAAGTATTGTTGGTACAACTATAATATCGTTGGGTTTCTGGCACAAGTTGGTTACTACGTTTTACTGGTTGTTAAATATTGCACTTTTAAAGTTAAAAACTCATCCCAAATCAACAATGAAAATGAAACTGCAAGCTAAATATTATAAACTAAAATGTTCTTTATCGTATATGTAAAAAACGAATCATATTTTAAAACTTTTTAAATAAAGATTATTGGATGCCATTAACGATAGCATCTCATTTTTTTAAAATTTGTAGTTACTAACTTATGCCAGAAATCTGATGATATTATGTATAAAACTATATTCTACAGAGAAAAGTAAGCTCTCTGTTGGCTCAAAGACAACATTACTACATTAGTCCTAAAATATATAATCGTATCCCAGATTCACGAAAATGTGATGGTATTACCAGGCTGAGGAAACCGTTGTCTTCGTTTTTACTCGGTATTGGTCGGGAGGGGTCGGAGAAATTTGTAGGAGGTCGTAAGTTGTTTTCTAGTTTTACGTTAATGACTTGGGGCGTTACTTATAAACCAGTTATAAAGTTACGCCTTGGCATAGTGGTAGAATAAGCATGGAAATTATAGGCCCTTAGTGATTCAGGTTATAGCGGTATATGATATGCTGAGAACCTTTTATCTAATTGATTTCGCTTTTCTAATTTAAAAAAATATATATTGTTTTAACTATGCATATTTAATTTTCACCCCTTTTTAAGTATTAATTAATGGTGATTATACTGTCAGTAGTTTTAAGATCAGAGTAGTGAAAACTGCACAACACCTAATCTTCTCTACGGATGCAAATCGTGGCACCTCAATCGGGCCCAAAATGCATAAAACTGCGTTTTGAGAATAGATGACTCAGAAGAATCTTGTGTGTGCGATAGTTTGACTTTGGGAGGAATGAGGTAATAAGAGAACGGACGCAGCAAACTCCAGTAACAACTGTCATCAAGCGGAGTCGATATGGTTGGCTAAGCCATATACTGCAGATGCTTCCTGAGAGCCTTAACAACGTTTGCCTAATTTACAAGGCATTAGGTTTTCTCGACGTCCTAGACGTTCGCTGTTGACTGTTCATCGGCAGTTTATGTCAGAACCACATAAGGTGAACCGTCTTGGGAGAATGCACAGGAGCTGGCAGCTAACGGAGATGCCTGAAGGTTATTCGTGGACCCCATATGCTTGTACTGGGGAGCGGACATGGAACGATGATGATAAAGTATCAATTTTAAAAATCGGTTTAAGAGTTTAGAGATTGATAAAATCTTCTTAAGATTTGATGTTGATAAAATTTTTCATATGATCGGCGTACAAGGAAAAGTGGCAAATTCAAAGCAGTACAATGTATAATTTATGTTTAAAATATAAAAATGAATTAATGGAAATCTTCATTTTGGAACTGGCTGCGCCACGTTAGATGGATACTAACCTTCACAAAGGAGACTCCATTTTCACTTTAAAATTTCACTAGTGTAATCAAAATTCTATGGTCATAAATAATTGTTAATAATATGCAATAAATTTACAATCAAATAAAAATGTACATTTATGTATTGATAAGCAATTGAAATAGCTTTATAGAAAAATATCTCAAGAACAACAGAATTTCATTGTTTTTCCTTCTTCCTCCAAGTCTAGTGCTTCGTGTCTCGGAATAATAATATCGCGACCCTTAGTAGCAAGTATAACACGAACCCACACTAAACAGAAAAGAGCACCTCAACTCGGAGGCTGAGTCGTCCAAAATAAATCAACCCTCAACTGTCGGCCGATGAAGTATACTGCCATCCCCCTAACTCTCGGTTGGCGGTTAAACCTCCTTCGCAGAAACGAAGCTCAAACGATCCCATTTACTTGAAGGTATGGCCTATCTTGTGGGATACAACGCAGAGAAAAAAACGACCCTTTCGTTAGATACCTACCCTTATTAAAGACATTCATCTCACGCTCGTAGCGCGAAATAAACCGTGGTATTTGTAGAGCATGTAAATAGGGGATAGGGGTTCGTTTAACCTTATTGATAAATTTCTTGAATTCAAGTACATTTAATAAAATATTCGGTACTTTTATGAACCAGGGTGTAGTACCGTGGTAGTTTCAAAGATTCAATCATTCAAATTATCTAAAAATAATAATTTAAATGTGGTGAACATACGAGAATAGCCTCATCAGTCCCGAGGGCTTGTGTACTTTATATTTACTAAATATTTTTTTTTGTTGATTAATATTAATATTAATATGAGGAATAATTAAAAATATAATTCCATTCACCAAAAGGAGGGGGAGGTTTCAGTCCCTATGTATCACATATGATACTTGGGGACTGAATCGTGTAGGAAAAAAAATGCATTTATTACAATAAAAAACTTTTAAAATTTCGTATTCCACATAGACCAATAAGACCTATTTTTTTGTTTTACAGTCATCATAGTGGTACTAATTATTAATTGAATTCACCAATCGTTTGCATGCAACAACTTGCAAATCAACACAGTGATGATTTCGATTTATTTTATACCACGCCGCTGATGATCAAGTCCTGTGTTTTGAAAAAGAATTAACAATTAAAAATTCAAATAATGATTAGTTCTTCACAAAACTTAATTG
The DNA here is from genome assembly GCF_059751315.1 of Micrasema longulum. Classification (NCBI taxonomy): domain Eukaryota; kingdom Metazoa; phylum Arthropoda; class Insecta; order Trichoptera; family Brachycentridae; genus Micrasema; species Micrasema longulum. The sequence goes on from NW_028277455.1 coordinate 44,297, forward strand.
GTAGTTTTATTTTTGAAAGCCTTTGCTTTTTATATTTACTATGTACGATATTTATTTTGTATGACTGACTGTATGTTTTCTGAATAAAATAAAAAGAGTTACCGATTTTTTTTTTTTCATTTTTTCATTTTTGGCAAATGCACTGTTTCTTTAACACGTAGTTTTTCGTGAGGCAAAGGCATGATACTCCGTCTTTTTTTTCAAGTTCATTTTTATCGTCGTTGCTTTCATTCCCTCTTTTATTTTGACGTATCAATCCTCCCACTAAGTGGTTAGCAACATTCCAATCAAAGGTATAGTAATCTTGTACTTTTTGCGAGCTAAAACTTTATTGACTTCCAAACGATATTTCAGCTATGATGCAGCTATTGCACAATCAAAAGAGTGGTATATTACCCTCACTGTCTACTTGTTAGTTCAATTTATCGTGACAAAATATGTAGATACGACCATGTCGAGTAAATCCACCCCTCTCAAATTCATTTTATGAGTTGATTCAGGCAGGTTAAGCTATCATAATAAGTTTTGACAAGTTTTGACAAGTTTTGACAAGTTTTGACAAGTTTTGACTACCTCTTGCATAGACTAAAGAGTTCAATGGCTTGTGGTGAAGAAGCAAAATGTAGTTTTGTTAATAAACTATTTTATTAAAGTTATTTTACCGGCTTTTCTCACCACACACCCATGTGAACTACGACTGGTTCATTTAAGCTGGGACTCGGCTTTAAGACCCAAGGTTTTTGACATTATATTATTTTTAATCGTACCAATTCCAAGAATGCGTCTTTCGTGGATATTTTGCAGTTGTGTTATTTATGTGAAATGTCGATCTATAAACAATCTAGAACTATCAGGTAGAGTCGGCTAACTTAAGCACATAACCTCCTTCAACATTTATTTGTACGGGTGAAGGTTACAAGGCAGAATCTACAAATATGCCTTTACCTTTATGGAGAAAAAAAATATAATGGTGAAGGAGGAATAGCACTCCAATCACTTCTTCTTACGGTTCCTCTCCCGATGGAGGTTGGAAATCATCATTGCGATGCTTACTTTATTGGCAGCTGCCCTGAACAAGGACTGAGTGCTGCAATGGAACCAGTCGCGCAAGTTTTTAAGCCAAGGGATGCGCCTTCTACCTGCACTGCGTCTCCCTTCAATCCTTCCCTGTAGAATGACTTGTAAAATTTTATATTTTTCGCCTCTCATCACATGCCCAAAGTTCTCAAGTTTTCTTTTCTTTATGGTCTTCAGTACTTCTTTATCTTTTTCCATCCGTTGGAGAACATCATCGTTTCGGACTCTATCCACCCAGGAGATTTTTAATATCCTCCTGTAGCACCACATTTCAAAGGCTTCGATCTTTTTTGAAGTGTTTTGGGTGAGTGTCCACGTTTCGACGCCGTAAAAAAGTATTGAGAAGACGTAACATTGAGAAATGCGCATTCGGAGGTCTAAATTAAAGTCTCTACTGCAAAGAAGGTCACGCATCCTAAAAAAGCAGTTTCGCGCCATCTCTATTCTGACTTAGATCTTGCGAGTGATCCCATTTATCATTCAGCCGGCATCCTAAATATTTATATTGATGAACTTGCTCAATAAACTGCGCTTAAGTTTTAAAGTCATTGCGAAAGTTTGTGGCTTTTTCCGAATAACCATACATTTAGTCTTGGAAATATTCATCTCTAGCCCTTTATTCAAACTTGCCATGTAAACTTTGTCCAATAATAGTTGCAGGCTTTCCATACTATCTGCTAGAAGGACAGTATCACTTCAATCACTATCAGAATCAATATCTGAAGGATAGGTCCAAAAGTCTTGTTGTTCGAAATCCATCCGTTTCACTACCCCATTCATCGCCGCATTTTTAGTCTGAATAATTAGGATCTATTTACAGTAAAAACTCTCATTCGATTTCATTTTCACTGAACTGTGAAATTAAAAATAAAATTTTACCTTTAGGCCCGAAATATCACGTATGATACTTCAAAGCAAAATATGAAAGACTTAAATAAAAAATAAATTCAACTGGGTTGTTGTCCCATGGTAATACTGTTTGAAGGTTCAAATCCCACTCCACCACAAATCTATTTCCATTTTTCCAGCTTAAATTATTTACAGTTGAAAATGGTCTGTAAATTTTAATATTTCAGTAAATAATACAAACTCAAGTATTTCTCCTGTAAACAAAAATATAATAATAACTCACAGTTAAATACAAAAAGTTGTTTAAAATTAACAAAATTATCACATATCGTCATTTCCAAACGAGACATTGTAACAACTTGCCCACCCATACCGCACACCGCATATGATGACATAAGTGTCCTTGGCAGTGCCCACGTACACGGAAAAATTGTTGGTTGCCGAACAAGAAAAGCTGCCCGAAAGAGCTTTCGGTAATTTGGTAGCTTTAGCATTTTTTGCTCTAATCCAGAAATACATAATATGCACTTCGTTGGATTGAGGAAATAGGGAAAGTGGGAGATATTGTAACAGCAGAAAATTGCGATCTTCACTTGACAGTTTTGCTCAAAGCAACTAGTTTTAACAAATCAAATTAACGTTGTCGGTAAAACAGTTTTCAACTCGATACGATGCTCTGGGCTAATGTCACACAGCATAACCAGATAATGTATTTTTGGCATAAACCTTAAGTATCATATATGATACCGTGAGCTCATGTCACACAGCACCATCCACCATTAAATATGTTAATACAGTATCTCTGTTTAAATCACGTCTGAAGAAACATCTCCTTTCTCTTCCTTAATCTCGTCTTCTTTCCTGTTTCCTCTTTTTTTCCCTTTTTTCCATTGAGTAATGGAATTGATTTAAGGCGATTTTTCATATTTGCATTTATTTCTAGTTTTACATACGTATCTCAAGCTTTTTTTTCTATTAAATATGTTTTGTAACTTGACTTAAGAAAATAAACCTTTTATTTTATTGGTTGGTTGGAAGAAATTGCCACTTGGCAATAAGCCCCCGCCAATGTATAATTAATATTATTTTTGTACATTTTTTTACATTTTTTTAGATTTAACATTTTTTTTGCACCACAACAGGCCAAGAGGCCTAATTACAGTGGTGAATTACATCACAGAGCACCCAGCCTTGAGAAAAATCACATTTTAATTTTTGTGTTCTCACCGGGAATCGAACCCGGAACTTCCCGTGCATGAGTCAAGCGTCTTGACCACTATACCACGGAGGCCGCATTATGTTATCATCTCATCATCTTTCCCTATTCACACATAATGGTTCATAGGGCACTGCATTGGTACACCAATCGCGGCGTATCTTAATCATTTTTGTTACATGAAGGTAAGATGATCAGTCTTACGCTTCAGGTACCAGTCCAGGAACTATGAAATATTCTAGTGTGAAAACACCCATTCAAATAAATATTTCACACCAACCATGTCGGGAATCGAACCCGAGACCTCTTGCATGACAAGCTAACGCGCTGACCATTACATCATGAGGCCGACATAATATTATGTACAAAAAGTTAAATAAATTTTTTTAAAAAGCCGGATAATATATTTTTGGCATAAACCATAGGTATCATAATGATACCGTGGCCTCATGTCACTCAGCATAACCAGAAAACATGTTTTTGACATAAATCTCAAGTATCATATCATATGATATCGTGGGCCCGAAGAGGATAAAATATGTTAGATAATCTTGAATAGGGTATTTTCAGGAATTGGGAATAATTTTGAAAATATATTCATTATTTTGAGGGGATATTTACGATAATAATAATATAACTATCAATGAATAATAAGCATTTTTTCATTGTTAATTTGACATACGCACAGAAAATGTCTTTGAATTCAGAAGTATATATTCTTGTATCAACAATGGGGCCGGTTTGCAATAGACACTTGAAGAGACCGTAAAACAGCAAAATATAGTGTTTGCTATTAAATATAATTACACCATTAAGTAAATGATCATAACCTGCTTTAAGTTATTCATTCGTCTTATGTAGATGACGAAGAAGTTCGCATTTTTCCCTGCAAAAAACTCACCTTTGTTCAAGAAGAGGACTTTATAATGTTGTGCCTTTTAAGTTTATCCATAATATTGTCTTTTTCGTGTTTTATTCCATTATTTTTAAAGGAAGTCGTAGAAGACTTTTGAATTCGTAAAACAAACTTTTTCAATCCGAGATTATGGTGAAGATTTATGGTATTATACTAACTGGATTTCCCCATGGCTTTTATTTGAAAGAAAACAGTATTTATTTTAAATCATTTGCACAAGTAATTGAATTAGTTTTATTTTCATAGAAAGACTGGGGGTATATTTTTACTTAAGGTGGCAGTCTAGAGACAATGCAAATAAATAGTGTATGTTGACCTTGCCAGGAATCAAACTCGTAGCCTTTTGCTATCGCCTCAGGTATCTTTCAGGAACAGTAAAATTTAATAAAAGAACTACCTTCGAAACCGATGTTTCCCATCCATTCTTCTAGTAATCAACCTGGGACCAGCAAATATAATATGTTTCTATTGAACCTCTTGTTACATATGCGGCCAGCATATGGGGTGAAGCGGTAAAAAATAAATACAATAAGAAAAAACTTGACAGCTTACAAAGACAATTTGCCATAAGATTTTGTAGAAGATACCGAACCATTTTACCTCATCTCATCTAAAGCCCTAATAGGGTTTTCATCGTTAGACCTTAAGATTCAAGAAAAAAAGGACATTTAAAACGTCAAGAACTTTGGTAAGCTGTATTCTATTCCAGGTGATCGCAAGTATCAAGGAACTGCAAACTATTTCGCTCTACCTCACTCGTGTGAAAAAATTTCCGAGTGTATTATTTTACTCGACAAGGATATAACCTCCTTATGCTCTTAATGAAATCAGAATCTTTATTGATGGTAGCCAGCTCGACGGCAAAGTGTGAGTGGCATTCGTTCCTTTTGAGGGTGATTAGGAATTACCAGGCAAAACGTTTAAATTAGACAATTTCTGCTCAGTTTTTCAAGCTGAACTACTCGCAATACGAGAAGCTCTTGAATGGTTATTAAAAAAACCACCACAGAGGTGGGTTATTGAAAAATATTATTTGATTTTCGTTTGAGCGTTCAAGCTATAACTGATACTCGGTGGTAAATCCATTCATCGTGGATATATTCAGAGTAAAATTAAGCATCTTAAAATCAAAGAGATGATTATTCAAATATGCTGAATTAGATGACATGCTGGTATTTTAGGAAATAAGAGTGCAGATAAACGAGCAAGAGCCACAACTTGTAAAAGAACAGCAATTTTCTTCTCAAAATTCCCACCTAGCTTTGCACAAAAAATAAAAACAAAATACGCAACTGCATTGGGAGGATCATTACCGCATTTCTTCTACAGGTAAAAATCACAAAAATGTTTTCTCCAACGCTGGCTGCTGCAGCAAACTTCCATCGTCATCACCAAAGTACTTTCGAAACGACCAAATCTTTACCGGACACGGAGCTATGAGAAATTACCTATATAGATTTAAATAAAGGAATGATGAATTTTGTCCATGCAAAAATATTTCTTCACGGAATGTCAAACATCTGTTATTTCAGTGCTTATTTTTTAGTTAATGAAGCCATAATCTTGAAGCAGAATGCAGAAAAGATAGAATATCCATAACCGATATTTCCAAAGTTGTTAAAGGTAACTATCTCACACCATTGTTCTTAAACTTTGCAACTATGGTAGTTGGACTCATAAAGGTAATAAACCAAAATCAGTGATCAATAATCCCATTTTCAAGACAAAAAATAACGAATTTTTCCGAGTACCTTAGCCTTGTACATGACACGTCAGGCTAAGTACAGGGGTCTAAACATATAAAAAAAATTTCAAAAATCAACCTGGGACCTCAATAACTACAAATCGGACTTACCTCTACCAGATTAAATTTTGGGGATTTTTACCTGAGCGTAACAGAGACAACGAGTCGAAAACACTCGTCCAGGATTATGATTATATTTCACATACAGAACTGTATTTGTCATCCTTCGGACATAAAAAATGCATGATAAGACATAGCTATGTACTACTCGTATATGTACGAGTATTTGAATTGGCTTAATTTTATTTTTTTATTTATTTATTCATATTTTTCGCCAACAAATTATAATTAATATTAAAAATAATGTAATCTCACTGAGGTTTCCCGTGCCGAGGACACTTAACAATATGCGTTTTTGATATTACATTTGAGAATAAACAAAGAAGACTATCTTAAAAAACTATGATAATTAACAAATATTCAGACAGTTTTAAAAAGAATGTATATAAATACGTTATAAATACGCATAAGCACATCTATATTATTTGTTGGATTTGGTCATGCCATGTCTTTCTTGGCCTTCCTCTATTTTTGCAGACATCAACATTCGCATTGTAAATATTCTTAGCCGTTCTTTCGCTGTCCATTCGTTCTACATGTTTAAACCAGCGCAGAGCTCTTTTCTTAATTTTGTCGATAATGCGGATAAGTCAGAATAATCGGCGCGCGTGCATGAGAAGATGTATAAATGTAGAGGAAGCGAAATCTGTATGCAAAGATAGAGTGTTGTGGCGTTCTATCCTCTCTGCCTACCCTTACGGGGAAACGGCGTGACGGTTTGTTTGTTGTTGTGTATAAGCCCTGTAGATGCCTATACTTGTATATCCCCTTCTCTAAAATGTTCTCCATCTCTGTTGTAGTATGTTGATGATTTAATATCAATGAAGAGTGTGTTTACGGATTAAGCTGACTCAAATTTAACACCAAACGTGAAATATTGATAAGCTAATTACCTTTGATAAACCTCGAGCTTTGGTTCTAGAGATGAGCCGTTGCTCATATGGTTCAAATTGATCATGATGTGACTTATTTAACTACTCTGTTCAAACAGGATGTGAATTCCATAGATGATATCCTTTTCATAGAAAATATTGTTGAGTGAACAGAAAAGGTCGTTAATAAACATTCGCGAACATAAAGGAAAACAACTGATAAACTAAGTCATTAAGAGTTAATGTATTGGAAAGGACGTGCGTACGCGTATGATACAGCATTTTTTATATTGAATTATTTTCTTAAATATAGGTAAAAATTTAATATTTTGTCATAAAAAAATTCAAATCTCACTAATGATCCTGTTTATGTTTATAATAAATTACTTTTTTTAACTCTTAAAAGACTGTGCTAAAAAAAATTCTGCTAACAGTGATGTAACGTCGTACCTATTATATTTAACAAAATACATCAAATTTATGAATACAAATAACACAAAGATATACTGTTTAATACTCTATTTTCCATAATTCAAGATTAAACTTGCTAAATTTCTTGCAACAAGAGTGGCAAAACATTTTTGAGAAGAGAACGTGAAAGTCTAGGCATTTACAGGGCCTATGACCTGTCATTGGCTGGTTTTATTCAATTCAATTCATTTATTTTAAATATAACATACATTATACATTACAAAAATATTTTCAATGCGTACATATAAAAAAGATAATAAAATACGCGAAAGAGACTCATGTCAAAGTAGTAGGAGAATCCTGCTCCGGAAAACCCCTTCGGATACATGGAACAGATCAATATCCAGAGCGATGTTGTTCAGCATAGCGGTAGCCCTTCCAACAGGCATAACCATGGACAGGTTGGTCCTGAATATCGGAATATAAAACAATCTATGCTGACGCTGTCTTAGGTAATTATCAGTAACATACAAACCAATGCTCATCATAATTTCAGAATTATCGATCATACCACGCAACAATCGATAAAAATGTGTGGTCAAATACACATTCCTTCTAGTCTCTAAACTGTTGTAGCCAAGCATACCCTGGAGAAACTCGGTCGGGTAGAGCCAAGGATAATACCCGCACTCTCTCATGTAGAGATATCTCAGACCACCACGATAAGTGGCCACCTATATTGGAACATCCACGTTTCCTCAACTCTTCTATCTGTTGACTTTTGTGAAGCAAAAGCTGAAACCTTCATCATGTGAGTGATATTCATGTAAAGTGGCTACTTAAACCAGCCAATGACAGGTCATAAGCCCTCTAAATGCTTCGGCTTCCATATTCTCTTCTCGAAAATGTTTTCCCTCTCTGTTACGAATACAACAAATTTAGATCTGAATAACTCCCTAGGGAGGAAATCCAGGATGTCTGCAAACATTTGGACATACTCAGAACATTGTTTAATCTTGCTATTAAAGAAATAGTTTAGGAACATAATTATTGTTTAAATATTGATGTTAATTTGTAAAATGAAAAAAGAAAATATATTTATGAATATACATATGACTAGTTTTTTGGTAATTATTTTTTAAATATTTTGAATAGGTCAACTATTATTTGTATAAATCTATATATTTTTTTTTTTAAATTTTTCGTTGTGAACCCCTGAGGTCCACAAGACAGTTTGTAATATTGATTTATTATTTGTTTGCAATTGGTTGCTGCACATCGATAGGGACGAGGTTGTCAATTTTTTTAAAGTTCGAGATTAGCAAAAATTTACAAATCTGCTTTCCTTCCATACTTTTACTTTTATTTGCTTTTTATATATCTTGATATTTTTATGTTTTTTTCAATATGTATTTTTGTATAATTATTTAGTACGTACTATTATTTGGCATATGGTTTATTGCTCCTATTTCTTATATTTCTTACTATAGTATTGAGTGTGTTTCTAGAAAATGTATCTCAATTATCATTTCAATTAAGTTTTTATAAATATATTATTTTTCTGTTGATTTCAATGATACTCTTATTTTGTTTTTTTTAATACTACTATATTTTACTATTATTTTGTTGATTTTAATGATACCATTATTTTGTATATTTGATTATGTGTGATTTTTAATTTGTATAATTTATATTTTAAAAATTATTTCTGATTATCTTTTTCGCATTGTATTCTTAGGAATTTTATTATTTATTAAATTTACCTTTTTTTCTAGATTGTTATTCTATGCCAATATTATTTAATTTTAGTATGTATGTATTTTTATTGTTATTTATTGTGGCTTAACACGGGCAAAGCTTAAAAACCCTTCATAAGTTCATTAATATTTAAACTAGTGTAATTTTGAATGAATAGATAAATAAATTATACCTAGGGCATTCAAAATCAAGACCTTGGAACAATACCAACAAATTGTAACTTGACGATTTTTTCTATTCCTAATCTACTGGGTTATCTTTATTTTTATTTACCCTACTGTGTTAAGTATAGAGTATCGCATAGTGTCATATTATAGCACAATACATCAATATCATTTTTAAAACTGTGTGATATGTTTAACCATGTTTTTGTATTATTTTACGGTGAATTGCCTAATGGGCAGAACTCGTCGAGATTAAGCGGAAGAGGACCTTTGACGTCGCACGTGAAATTATTTCAGAAATACAAAACTTAAAAAAATCGTAGCGCTGTGAATACGATATGTAAAAATTTTAAAAATTTGGCTTAGTTTAATAGTCTACTAACCAATTTTTTTTTTTTTAAATTAACTGAACTCTCTCATTTTGTATTAAAGAAAACTTCCAAAGGAGTTCAGATTATACGCAGTCGATAAGAGCGTTTTGATAGTTTTTTGTCACTCTCTTGCGAACGCCTCCTCAAATACTGTGCAAAAAAGACATTTGCACGTTGAGCTGATTTTGTCTAACTAAAATCGACAAAATTGAAGCCTTGTATTATTTTTTTTTAAGAAGAAGTAGTATTAGAATGAAATGTTCTGTGTCAGTAGATTTTGCGTTTTTCCAAATAGTAAGTATAATTGTGCGGTACAATCGAAGACGGTTTATAAAACTAAGCGCTTTTAAGGGTTTTTGGATGGTCTTAGCTCCTGTAAAAGACAATTTATCAACAAAAAGAAAAAGCGACACGCTAATGATGAATATGCATAGTGGTATTTGAATATTCATAAAAATTAACATGTTTCAATCTTCATAGTCAGTTTTTAAAGTTAAAAATTCTTAAGGTAATAAAATTAAAATACCTTATACTATCTGAATACTGTAAAAATCACTCTGAAATTTTTTATTTTGCTTACCTACACTTAAATAATATTTATTATAAACTTATTATTGAAAAAATTGTAAGTATTTTTTAAACACATTTAATCATGTACCTACCTACTTCCATGCAGTATTTTATCTCAACTAATGTAAATAAATATAAACACATAAATCAACCATAATTTTGTTCCATATTATTAGATCAGAGCCTATATAATAACTTGTCATATTATAAAACGCTTTAATAATAATCTTATACCTGTCATGATTTAATTTTATTTATGTTGTTTTTTTTGTAAGTTCAAGACGAATACTTACGATTTGTAAGTAAGCATTAACTGTAATAAAATAAATTTGAGTTAATTTGATTAAATATAGATTGAGTTAAGAGAAAATTAAAATACATAGGAAGTAATAAAAGAAACTTAAATTAATTTAAATACATAAAACTAAAGATTCAACATTTGATTTCAGAAAAAGAGCAATATTTTTTAAATAATCATTTACTTTATCAGAACAAATGCTAATATTAACTTTCTATTTTCTTAGAGTCTTAAAATTTTTGCAAGAGGGTTACAATGTGCTTTATAGTTTGTGAAAATTGGAAGGTAAAAAGTGTGTCTACGGAGAACATACGACACGTTTTCAACAGAAAACACTGAATCAACATTATTGTTAATTATGTATATGATATATGTACATCATATGTCAGTTTGTCTCTTAGTTTCTTTCTTTTCAATGTAAAAGTTCTCTGGACGTATAAAGATAATAAATAAATAAAACATTGCTTTAGTGCCATAATTCAAGGAGAAAATACGAGAATTCGTTTGTATGAAGAAAAGTCAGATCGCGTATCCTCTTAAATTGTGATTTTGAGATCATTGAGTATAATTTATTTACTTTACGTTATCTAGATTGTTTTTAGTTACTTATTCATATCTGAGATTTTATTTTCTTTGAAAACTGAGTTGATATGTCGAATTAATAGACGATAGCAAATGTTACACAGTATATGTCATATTCGTAGTTTTTTTTATCATCTCACCCAGAAAATTAATAAAAACAGTTATCAACTTAACATTTTCAATGAATTAATTGCGTGCGGTGTTAACTATAAGCCGCGGTTAATCCTATTATTTTGTAAAAGCTACCGGCCATTGTCAAACACCGGTAGCTTTCAGCAATCAGATATTGATTGCCACTCGTTTATTTTTCAACAAAATTAAACTGACCAAATCGGCAAAATACGAATTGTGTTCATTTTACATATGAGTAGATAGAAACATTTCAATTGATAAAACACTTAAAAAATTCATTTTTTGATTTATTTATTTGTTTACTTATAAACAGTTTATTACACATTTTTATTAGTTGGGAGGAGCGTGACTAATGCATTGACCGTTTTTTCGGGAACTTTAAATTACAAATTTAAAAATATTTTTTATGCTACTGCTAAGTAGCAAAACAATATTTTCTTACTGGATAGTATTCAAAAAATATTTTTTTTAAAACGTGGTATTTCTTGATTCAGGTTGAACTTGCCAAAAAAGAATCAGGCTCTTATGTTTGGTAAATCTACATTAAAAAAAAAAATATTCTAATTAGAAACAAAAACAAATAAAAAAATATTGTAATTAATACATGATTCATTAATGTACACATTTGAATAAATATTTCTGATTTAATTATTACATTTGTTTTCATTTTCCAGGGATTTTCTGAGATACAATTTTGTAGGCAATGTATAACTGTTTTCGAGAGTGAGGAAATTGAGAGTTGGTGGTATTATATTATGCAATTAGAGTCCATTGTTGTCCCTAACGACTACTGTTTAATTTAGTTCCCGGCGTGAGCTGAACTTTTGCGGTATCCTTCAGAATTCTGCGACAAGGATCTTCTCGCGATGTCCTATAGATGGGGCTGTACACGAAAAACTTTGAGATGAATAACTCAGGGTTTTAGTGCAACCTAAATTGTGATAATTTGTGATGAATAATTTAAGTGCCATCAAAATTGTCAGCATTTATAAGTTGATTTAGCGCCACCCGAATTGATATAATTTGTGGTAAATTTATGTGCCACCTAAGTTGCGATAATTCGTGATGTGTTTTAGTGCTACCCAAATTGTGATCATTTATGTGGCATTTTAGTGCCACTCGAATTGTGATAATTCGTGAAATGTTTAACTGCTACCCAAATTGTGATAATTCGTGATGAGTTTTAGTACTAACTTTGTTATGAATGTTCCGAAGAAATTTTAGTGCAACCTGAATTGTGATAATTTATGGTAATTTTAGTGCTACCCAAATTGTGATTATTTTGTTTGAATGCGAGTATATTTTAAAACAAACATTTAAAAATTGTTAATGCAACAATTGTTAGTAACATAAATCCCTTTATTTTCCTTCGGGTTAAATATTTAAAAATATAGTTGTTTGACTCTAGGTTCAATATATTCGACGTCATTGTTTTAACTTTTTACATATTTCAAAAATAGCATAGAACCATTTTTTTTCGTATATTATATAAGAGAAACACGCATATTATTTACGCCTGTATTTGATCTCACACTGACTGCGCGAAAGTGCAAGAAGATCACGACTGATTATTTTAGTATTGCAAGCAAAATTTACTGGAATTAAATATAAGTAAATGTCACTAATTTTGTATTTCGCGCAAACAAACGACGCGACAATCAGCTTTTCCAACTTTTTCAATAACACCCCTATTTTTATAACAGATAGTCAAATTCGCGAATTAGGTGTTATTATTGATTCTAAACTAATGTTTAATATTCATATTGAATTAGTCCTTAAGAAAACAAATACAATGGTTGGACTTATCATGCGGGGATCGAAATCATTTAAACATGCAGAGACATTTGAAAAACTTTATAAAACATTTGTTCGTCCCCAGCTAGAATACTGTACTCCTATTTGGTCACCATACTATAATGTAAAAATTAATAGACTAAAAAAGGTACAGCAAAAATTCTTTAAACAGGTCGACTACCGGTTAAACCTTAACTTCTCTAACTATGCTGAAAGTAAGGAGAACCATGGAATGAACTCTCCTTAAAATCGAAGAATAATGTTAGACCAGTTAGTTTTATACGCATTATTAAACAAAAAAAATTGATTCCCCTCATTCACTTTAAAGACTATCATTCCGTGTGTCATCTAGACCGACAAAACAAAATTTTCTGTTTTACACAGATAACGCGTCAACAAACTATTTTTTTTAAATCTCTAGTACCTAAAATATGCGAGCAATATAACAACAGATTTACAGAGGCTGATATTTTTAATGACAACGTATGTAAATTATAATCAAAAATCATGGAAATATTGAGAGAAGCAGATATTTAATTAATATTATGATTAAATATATATTTTTCATTTCACGTTTTTTCCATTTGTTATATTCAACATAATTTAAATTATTGCCTTAAGTGGATTTTTTTTAGTGTGTGCATTTGTGTCCTACACTAATATACAGTGAAAGTTACAATAAGTTTTGTACGTACTGTTTGTTTACCCTACAAAATTAAAATACAAGCAAATGTCCAATGTTTTGCAGGGTACCCGCTGGCACAGCGCGGGTTTAAACTGTGTAACTCGGTTATAAGCTTAGACTATACCCTGTCTGCGTAACCTATAAGTGTGAAAGCACTATAATTATTAATATGAATTATACACATACACGTATAAAACATGTGAGTCGAGGTCCTTTAAACATACCAAATATATAATATTACGTACAAGTTCCAAAACTAAAGCCAATTAAATGTATCCACTAAATATTTTTATTATTTTACAATCATGTTAAGCAATTTTTATTTTATTTTAAATGTCTTATAGAACAACATTCCTTTTTAAGAGAAAGATAGAAAAGAAAATGGTTTTTATTTAGTTGGTTAGGTAGTATGGTATTTCAAATAGGTTTTTAAAATACTAGTATCAATAATTCAAAATATTTTAGAATGTTTTATTCAGCGTCACGAAACAGAAATACGTTCTCAATCCCTTCTTTATCCGACAGTATTTGCTATAGAGCCTATTTTGGAATGAATAAGAACAGTTTATAAAAGAAAAACAAGGTTTTCTATTACAAAGAAAACTTCGGCGCCAAATATTCAAATGTTCAATTTCCGTTGTGAAAGGACTAAAACAAAATGGAGAAATTTCGTACTATAGTGGTTATTATTCGCCATTGTTCCAAATTAGTATTGAAACGAGAGACTACAGCGGCAGACAGCGGTTCTCGCGAAATCACTTTCTTTGCTCGACTCAATAAAAAATGTACCTTATAGCCGTTTACGCAGATATCAGATTTATATTCAAGCAAGATTCAATGGATTTGTTTCTTCGCTTAACAATCGGAACATTTCCGTTTAGGAGATGAATTGAAATAAAACCATTTTTAACACTTTGTTCTGAATTAGCAGATTCTTCGAAATTTCCATTTTAAAATATTTTTCAGGATGAATTCTTCTTAAAAAAAAATCTACGGAGTCTTTTTGCGTCTTCTTATAAAATGAATTTACATTTTTGTGTTTACATTTTAGTACATTTATTATTTCATAAATATATCAATTAATTGATTAAAACAAATAATCGCGCATAGACATGGGCTGGGCGTGGGTATACCAAATCTAGAATATATATATTAATATATTATTAATATATTATGAAATATGTGATGTGAAAGTGAAATAGAGACGTAACATTAGCGTGTTGTTCAAATGTTTATTAAAATATTTATCAAAAATATTTTGAGTTTATCCAAATTTCTGTAGACAAGAACTGGATTCAAATCCCTGGGGAGCTGTTTATATTAACATATGAAAACAGAGATGAAGAACATTTAAGAGAAGGTAAAATATAAGTCTAGGCATCTACAGGGCTTATGACCTGTCAATGGCTGGTTTAAGTGGCCACTTTTCACACTGTGTAACATTCACCATTCTGCCTATATTTGAACCTCTATATTCCTTCAATTCTTTCATCTGTTGATGTTTGTGAAGTTAAAGAGCTGAAACCTTTATTTATGCGGGTGAGATTCATCTAATTGAATTATTTCACTTGCATATTAGGCAACGCCTGAAAATTTTATTTTTTCAATTTCTATACTTCTTCATGGACCAGGTAATTTATTAACATCAAAAGATGAAAGAATTGAAGGAATAAAGAGGTTCAAATACAGGCAGAATGGTGAATGTTACACAGTGTGTAAAGTGGCCACTTAAACCAGCCATTGACAGGTCATAAGCCCTATAGATGCCTAGACTTACATATTACCTTCTCTTAAATGTTCTTCATCTCTGTTGTAATATGTTAAAATATATATTCATTTAATAACTTAGATTTTTGGTACTGTTTGCTTATACGTATATATTCACTATCCATTTTTTTGTATTTTAACTCAACACAGGGCGCTCAGCCTCATAGAGTTTAGGTATCGTAATTATTTTTTAAAATAGATTTTCACTATATAAATAAAAAACAAGTGATACTTTAATCCAAAAATTTGGAATATCCAGTGACCGGAGTCATCGCTTTCGCGACATCTTCGAGACTGGTATCTTCATTAAGAGTTCAATGTATTTATACAAAACAGAGGTAAGGATAGAGAATTCAAAATCATATGAAAGTAAATTAAATAAAGTTATTTTACTCAGAAACTTACCTTTTTAATTGCAATAACTGTAAAAATACATGCTACGTAGGCCAAACGGGTAGAGCCTTTAAAACACGCATAAAAGACCACATTCAATCATGGTCTAATAATTAAGATAATTTTAATTTTGCCAAACATTTAATACAAAATAAACATTCCTTCTATTTAAAAAATAATTCATATTTGTTTGAATAAATAACCAAATAATAAAAATTGAAAGTTACATTCAGGTTTTTCAATACTTGAACAGATTATAATGGAAAATAGGAGAGTAAAAAACAGAAGATGTGATAGTGAAATAATAAAATTAAAGTAGATAATTTAATGCCCAAATATTACGAAAGCAAATAAGAAGAGAAGATGCAACAAACATTCGGCTACTATTCGGCATTCGCCCTATTCGGTTACTTTTTTTAATATTCGGTATCCGACCAAATACTGCGTATTATTCGGTCGAATAGCGAATACAAAATCGTGAAAAAAAAAACGTAGGTATTACTCAAAAATGTATCTATTTTAATAACAATATATTCATTTCATACTTAAAACCTATCAGTGGTAAGTTGTGATGAATGAAAATATTTTATCAGCATTTGTTGGTAGCAAACGATTGCGATCTTCGCTACAAATCTCTTAATGTTCCCAAATATGCGATTTTTCTTAAATGGAGCTATGATGTATAATGAACAAATAATTAATTACTAATAATTATTACTAACAAAGACCGTTAGTAACACAATGTGATTTAATAATGAACAAATAACGCCTGTGACGACATGATCTACTCGCCAATGAAACATCTACGCCAGCCCCGTCACCCCCGCACGCACTGCAATGAGACAGGGTGTAAAGCGCGAAATTCACACGTCTTTTGTCGATCATTCAGCCACCGAACATTCAGCCGCTGAATATTTAACGCTTCGGCCGAGAGCGTGATCGAATAATCGTTAATCGGGCAAATCACTATTCGTAGCATCTCTAATAAAAAATTTATCTAGAAAATAAATCATTTTCCTTGCCACGTGCATAGATAACAAAATGTGTTCATATTTAAAAAAAAAATTAACAGTTAGGGAAAACATTTTTGAGAAGGGAATATGGAAGTCTAGGCATTTACAGGGCTTATGACCTGTCATTGGCTGGTTTAAGTGGCCACTTTACACACTGTTTAAAATTCACCATTCTGCCCATGTTTAAACATCCACATTTCCTCAACTCTTCCATCTGTTGACTTTTGTGAAGTAAAAGAGCTGAAACTTTTATCGCGTGGGTGAGATTTATCCGGCTGAACCAAATCACCTACTAGGCAACGCCTGAAATCCAGCCAGTCTGCAAGCATTTGGACATACTCAAACATTGTTGGACAAAATATGTTGTTTATTACTGTCAACATGAAAAAAAAATTGTGTCTTTCAATTTGGATACTCGTATTATATCAGGCAGTATTTGGTATTATTAAAACATTAATTTATTGACGGCTAAAAATCCATTTCAATAAATAATGTATACTCTTTGGATTAACCTTACTGGGATCTATACAATCAACCCTGCTCAAAATTGAGCTTCTAGATTAACAGGAATTCGAAATGTCCTTATATTTTTCTTGAATGAGACAGTTCAGTGGGTTTTTTTTTAATAGTCTAAACTCAGTAAAAAAAATGTTTTTTTTTTTATGTATTGCGCATTTTTTGTGTATTTTAATATCAGCGAAATGCTTTTTAAAGTTTTGTGCTTCTGAAATTACTCCGCGTGTGACGTCTCAAGTCCTCGACTTACCTCCACTGACTTACCGTAAACCGAAAATCTTTCACAACCCTCTTATCATTGGTTGATTCATATGAACTAGTGACGTCGTTCAGAATAGTTCGTTTTTATAAAAATATTTTTTATTATTTTTTCATACATTTTCATGAAACTTTGCAGTACAATTTAATGCTCTAATTTTCACCGCACGTAAGAAACATTTTTCGTATTCAATCTCCCGTAGGGCTGAAGTTTCTTATTGTAAATTCGGTTTACGATCATCAACTGAATAACAATGGTATTCTTGTTCGGTTATCTGATTATGTCAATCTAATACCGAGGGTTGTGTAAAAAATAAGGTTCTCAAATTTTTTTCAGGTTTAGGACATTTTTTATTTGAACTGAAAAATACATCATTGGAAAGCTTAACTTCTTGACTATTTTTCAACATAATTACCAGATTTTTCCACGATTTTTGTTGACGACTAATTCACTTTTGGAATCCAGCTTCAAAGAAGTCCACCACCAGTCCGTGGAGAAATTAGGCGACCGTCCTGCTTGTTGAGTTTATGACTCGAGGGACCACAATAAATTCGGAAAATTATTGCAAGACCTTGAAAAAACTCAGAAGAGCCATCCAAAATCGCCGGAGAGGAAGACTGACGAAAGGCGTTAGACTGCACCACGGCAATGCGCGCCCGTTTGTCTCTTGCCAAACCAAGGATTGAATCGAAAATTTTGGCCGGAATCTCGTTGAATAGGCTCCCTACAGCCCTGATCTTGCACCGAGTGACTTTCACTTGTTTCTAAAATTAAAGCAACACTTGGGTGAACAACGTTTCGAGACTGATGAAAGAGTGCAGGAAGCGGTCACCAAATACCTCCACGTACTGGCGGTGGACTTCTTTGAAGCTGGATTCCAAAAGTGGATTTGTCGTCAACAAAAATGCGTTGAAAAATCTGGTGATTATGTTGAAAAATAGTTTAGAAATTAAGCTTTCCAATGATGTATTTTTCAGTTTAAATAAAAAATGCCTTAAACCTGGAAAAAAAATAAGAACCTTTTTTTTTAAACAACACTAGTATTAGTAAACTATTTCATTTTGCGGTAAATTTATTTTATAACACACTGATTTTGTCCGTGACCAGGCGGATAAAGAATTCTAAAGCAGTTCTGAAGAAAAGCGGTTATCGATTTTGATTTCTTTCAATGATAAAGAACAACTTCATGTCTGAGAACTGGATAGTTCTTCCGGCAAAGATCAAGCCAAGGCTGTTTTAAACGCCTTTTACGATTGGAACCTCGATGCCCGGGTGTAAATAATGTTCTGTGATACTACAGCCTCGGATACTAGCCATTTTAATGGAGCATGCGCTCTGTTAGAACAGAAGCTGGAAAGAGAGCAATTATTGTTCGCTTGTCGCCATCACGTTTATGTACTTGTCTTAAAAAGTGTCTTTGAAGCAACTAACCTACCTCAAGTGACTAAATGTCCTGATATTTTGCTGTTTAAAAAAATAAGAGATGATTGGAAAAATATTGATTCTACTAACATCTTAACTTGTTCAGAATTTGTAAAACAAGATATCAGCGACGGAGAAATCGATTAACTAGTAGTGTTTTATAAGCATGAACTATAAAAGTCTATTGTGAAAGATAACAACCGTGAACTGATATCATCCATAATTTTTTTGGGTGGTGATGGGGATGAAACCTGAATATACGACCTCCTGGTTCTACGCACCAAGCGTGGTGGATGGCTAGAGCTATTTTCTTTTTTAAAATGTGTTTGTTGCTTTTTCAATTTAAAATAAGCGCAAAGGTAAAACAAACACTGAGAGATATTTGCCTATTTATTGCAACTGTTCATGTGAATGGTTTAAATGCAGTTTAGCTGAACAAAACTGTGAAGGGGTATGAGAAACTTGATGCAGATATTTTTCAAGGGGGGTCGAACAAGTTTTGCCAACACTTATGGTATTTTTCAGGGGAAATAGCAATATTATCGATCTTTGATGATTCGGTTGAAGAAGAAACAAAAAAGCAAATTGTGGCTACTTTGAAGAGACTCTAATACACACACACACACACATACACATATATGTATATAAATATATATATACTCGTACATTATAATAAAATTAAGTAAATAAATAATAATGTTAAGAAATTTTATACAGATTAATTTATAGCTTTTAGAATATTTTACCTATAATTATATAAAACCAACAAAATATATCATTTTCACCATAATCGTTACCTAGCCGGTGTAGTCTTGGTAATAGGGAATTGAAATAATAATTATGACTGCCAAGGAGATTAAAAAAATAACGTTAGCGATATAATTTTTTAAAGTTTTGAAATTTAGAAATTACTCCGCCAGTGTCGTCACAAGTTCTAGTCGGTGAGTATTACTGATTAGGAAGTTAGCTTCCTGGAAACCGGAAAAACACTTTCACAACACTCGGTCATGGGTTGATTTGGAAGGCCTTGCGATGTTATTCAAAGAATTATTAATATTTAATGCATTAACGTTGTGGTCAAACGTTTTAATAAATTTTAATTATATTACCACTTACCGACTTTTTGAGACGTACCTCTCTCTATTTTCAAGACACCGATTATTAATCCAGCATGCATTTATTTCACATTTGGAAGGCCATACAAAATAATGTTGCTTTAATCAATAATCAAACAACCTTTCAATATAGGCCATTATGCGATGTTAACTACCCTAAGGTAACCCCTATTAAACTCGTTTCCTCTATACCTATTAAACGCACGCCGCTCCCTTCATTCCTTCACTCTTTTTTTAACAATTTCTTCCATAACATCAAACATTTTTATAAGTGCATGTAAAAGCATGTGTTTTCAAATCGGCATGTTGGTTTTATATTTATGTTTTACAAGTTGGTTTAATTAGTGTCCTGACGAAGAAACAGGTACATCTCGAAACAAGTAAACATAGAAAATTCAAATGAGTGGTTATATAGTAATATTTAATAACATTTAAAAATTCAAAGTAGTTCATTGTTATTAATTTTTACATGCATTTTCTATTTTACGCTAAAACAATACTCAATTACAGATTCAAAAACTATTCTTACTCAAGTGAAAGACATAACCCCAACAATACAACACACACAAATAATGCAATCACCAGATCCTCAACACAAAGACAAATTAAACAAATACAAACTAATACCACTTTCGGACAAGGGGATTTTAAGTACTATGCAATTAAAATCTATGACCTACTTCCCGTGTCTACTAAAACAATTGGAAATGAGAAAATATTCAATAGGGCTATAAAAAATGGATAGTTGAGCTGGGTAGAAGTAAAATGGATTGTCTCATTCGCCCAAACCAATATTGAATCAACTGCTCCACAAATGTATAGTTATGTTTTCGTTCTTTTATATTGCGTTTTATAATATAAATAATAAAGGTGTACATACAATAAATACTAACTTAAATACGTAGTGTTTAAAATTGTCTAAACATTTTGAAAATTAAATATGAATATTATTAAATCTTCTTTGTAAAAATATTTTTCTATATATAGTATTCTCACATGTAAAAATATTTTTTTAAAGTATATTTATAAGTGTCCTCGGCACGGGTAACCCAACCCCAGTGAGGTAAAATTATTTTTGTCATTAATCTTTGTTTATAATGGAAAAAAAAAAAAAATACTTCGCGGTACAATTAAATGCCCTTATTTTACCTCGAGTAAGAAACAATTTTTTAATTCAAATTTCCCGTAACACCGAATTTCTTTATTGTGCCTACCGCGTATTCTTGTTGTGTATTCCTTGTTTGTAAGAATAAATAAGTAAAAAGGAAAAAACTTTTTTACTAAAGATATTTAACGCACAAATTTATGACGAATTGGTTTTACTTTTCTTAGTCGGTCAAGGTAACATTTTTTCAATCAGATTTTCGGAGAGGAGAAAAGATCTGAAAAACCGACATTATTGAATTAACCTAATTAAACAAAAAACAGTTTTAAGTTTTTCTTTACGAGATTATAATCTTGTTTGTATTCGCGTCTTGCTCATTATCTCCCGAGTTTCCCGGCAAAAGGCGCGGCGCCATTTGCAATGATTTATGACGTCATATATAGCAATGGCAGTGCTAGGGTATTCGCATTTAGTTCCGGAATTATCACCTGCATACAACTGAACTGAGGCCATAAATTACCTTTACGTCCGTGTATTCAATATTCCAACTTAAGCTGGCAGAAAAGCGTATATTTTCTCGGACGAAATATAGAGGGAAAACTTTTTTTAATGTCCGACTATTAAATATTATTTATGGACCTAGTTTGAGCAGGTACGATTTTAGGTGAAAGAATGTGTGATGAACCTCCCAACAGAATACAGAGAAGATATGTTATAAGTTTGATTACTTTGGTTACATTTTTTTTTTGCACTACAAAAGGCTAGTAACTTGAAAATTTTTTACATTAAATTTTTGTATTCTCGCCGGGAATCAAACCCAGAACCTTTCATGTGTGAATCGAGTGTCTTAACCACTACACCACGGAGGCCGCCATTGTTGATTACCTTTTTTCCTTCACAAATATTGTTTTATCCCTTTTACCTTTAAATGTTAAAGCTATTTATGTTTCATTTTGTTAGTACTTATATAAATGATATTGTTATATGCAAAAAGATTTGAATAAAATATCTTATTTGTTGGACAAAAATAAATCAAAATTAAATGTTTCAAAAAGTAAATACACGATAGTAATCAATATATATTTTTTTAAAGTAATAAACTTAACATTCACGGGAAAACATAAATGAAGTAAAAGAAATAAAATATTTAGGGCTTATTATAGCTCAGAAAAGGGAAGTCAGGGCAGTATTAAGATGTAGCAGATATACAAAAATTCAACAGATATATAAATTTAAAAATTAATAAAAAATAAATAAAACAACGTTGTTTTTTAACGACTAATTTTTTTATTATCATTTTTTTTCACCGACCGCTTTCAAAGCAAACAAGCTTCTTCGTCAAGAAACTTGTTTGCTTTGAAACCGGTCGGTGGAAAAACAAAAAAAAAAAAAAAAAAGTGGTTAAAAAACAACATTGTTTTATTTATTAATAACCACAAAGTTAGTGCTTCAAATATAAACTTTATATTAAAAATTCATAATTGCCCGAATACATGTTTTGTAATGTTCAGGGTAATAACGAAATTCATCGCTATCCTACGAAGGGAGCAGAAAATTTCAGACTCCTCAAAACAAGAATCCAGGGAACGCAAAACAATATGTATCATAGAGGAAAGGAAATTTGCCAAAAGAGATTAAGAAAGCTGGGTCTTTCGCATCGTTTTGCGGGATGGCGATGACTTTTGTTAGAAACAAACATCCATAAAGGTAGATAGCGTCATCAGAAAGCGCCTGGGGGGAGGGGGGAGCTTTAAATTTGGCTTTCTCGTTAAATCATGTACACTTCTTGTGACCCCACTTTAAACATACACTGAGCTAGGTGCACTAGCTCAATATTCCTTACGTTTATCTTCTTAACACTTTGTATCCCGGAGCCGTGTAAACACGTGATTATATAGGGTGTTCATTAAACCCTGTCACATCCAAAACCACGATGATCAGTATGATTAAGAAGACAGATTGGCACATTAAAATAATTTTTTAAAACGAAAATTTTTTTTTAACTTAAAATATCAAAAAAAGCAAATGGTTGCTTACTTCTGCAGGGGAGAAACGAGGAGCGGGGAGGAGGAGTCTGATGCGTCGACAACCGCGCTACCGCGCTCCCCTCACTTCTCCCTTGCAGAAGTAAGCAACCATCTGTTTATTTAAATATTTTATTTTTAAAAATTTTCTTTGTTCTAAAAATTTTTTTTAATAGGCCAATATGTCTTCTTGCCCATACTGATCATCAGGGTTTCGAATGTGACAAGGTTTAAAGAACACCCTGTATGACCACGCGTTGTGTCCCGGTCCCGTGTTTTCACGTGGTTTACCAGCTGTCTAAAATAGTGCATTTTATTGACATCTAGTTATTTTTATTAGTACTTTTTTGCTGCTGGTAAACCACGTGAAAACCCGAGACCGGGACACAACGCATGGTTATTATAATCACGTGTTTACCCGGATCCAGGATACAAAGCACAAAAAAAGAGTGAGGCCCTGCATATGTGCGAACATTGCAATGCGCAATGTGGCTCTCTATAAAAGCCAATGTTGGCAAAAATATCATACAAAAATTACATATTTAATTATTTCAAATAAATCTGACAAGTTTCAATTGATTTAACCCAGTATTTTCATAATTATGAAACTTTTAAGAAACTCTTCACAGAGCTTGAAATTTCACAAAAATGGGCCGGGCACAGGGTAAATTCTATGTGTATTCGCCCGGTGCTCAAAGTGTTAATATAATTATCGGCACACCATACACTCAGAATATTCAGGCTTTTCAAAATCTCATTTCGATTCATTACACAAAAAGGGCTCTTCATCCAAAGAAGTTAAAGAACTTACATGGGTATCCAAAATAAATAACGGTTGTGCATCCGAAAATATGATACTATTAAAAATATTTTACAGCATGCACGTCAACATAATCTCGTAAAATTTGACGTGCAATCGACTTGACATAGCAAATAGACTTTGCCAAATTCAAATTAAACTGTATAATAAGGTGGTAAACACTTGCTCTCCAACCCGGTTTGAACCCGATATCGTCAAAAATAAGATTTTCTTAAAAAGCTCAAAATATTTTTCGTCCTTAACACGCAGCTTCAATGCTTTCGTCGACAACACAGATGCAATATGGGCGGTCTTAGTTCTAACTGATAGTGGTTAATAGTGCCATCAAGGTAATGGTTTAAGAGTTATCGCGCTATCCGAAATTGAGACAGTATACGAAATATGGGTACTTTCCTCTATTTTATTTGCTGTATATTTATTATTACAATAAAAATGTGGAAATACAAGTAAAACTGCATTTTAATAAGTGTAGATATAAAAATAGTTCTTTATTTAAAAAAATCTTAAAAATACATAATTAATCCCCGACAGCTTTAGTGATCGCCAACGTCGGGAGACCTGATAAGGCACCGCAAGAAGAAGAAGAATGAATGCTTTCTGGGTTTTATTTATAGATACACAAAACACAAGGCGTGGGGTGAATTTTTAGATGGAGATTTTTTCAAATTTTTGTGTTAAGTGCATTAGGAAACAGGATAGAAAATTTTATTTTTTTATTTATATGCAGGTGCATTTGATTTCAAAGCAGAGTCCCATATCGTATCCTTTCATCAGGCAGTGATTCGTACACTTGGGGTCCACATTTTCAATTTGGCCTTCACACAACTCCGCAGGAACATGGAACACCAGATCTGAAACAGCAATGAAAATACGTTAGAAATAGAAGGTTCGATCAAAACTAAATCACACGAATAAAGGTTATTTTCTCTTTTTTTAGATTTTTTTTTCCTCACAAAAATCAACAGAAAAAATGCAATTTATAGTGTTTTTATAACTCAACTTTTCTTGAGATATTTTTTTAATCAAATTTGCGATGTCAACAATCATGTTTCCTTGTTCTACGAAATAAGTATTTTTTTAAATTCTTGTAATGTTTCTCTGCGTTATTGTGTCGTGAATTAAACCTCTTTCTTGCCGACGTTTTGGACAGCGTCACAGCGTTCATTATCTGTGCTGATGTGTTTTTGTAAATCCAGATTAGGGCAAAGACACTCATTTTTCATAGTTCTAATACTGCTCAATGCATTTCATAAGGACAATATGATTGAGATTAATTATTTGAATTTATTTCGATTTAAAGTTTTGTTGAAATTGTGGATTAAAAAAGCAGATTTAAATAGCTTCTTTTTTAATGAACAGCATATACCTATTTTTATAAATTATTTTCTCATTGTTATTGGCAAAAGAATTATATTCTAATATAAGCACATATTTTTTTATTTTTGATATCTTTCGTATTCTTTCAGTAGCCTTTATTTAAATTTAAAATAAAATGTAAACCCACACACAGGCAATGCCTTTGTAGGATTTCTTATTGTGTGTAATAGTTTTTTTTTGTATTTGTAACTTACGTAGGTATACCTATTGTAAAATGCAAAGAAAAATTCACATTATTTATTTTTTTAATTAAAAAAGTATTTTGGTGTTTTCGTGTATTGTTGTCGAAAGAGAAATTTGTACCGTACCGCAGTCGGCAGGTTTGTGTTGTAACGGTTTATGTATTATATTCAATGCTGGATACCATGATGTTTTAACGCGCAATGTGTCAACTATATTAATATTATACGGATGTTTATACATTTTAATGGCCTCCTTAATGTGACGAGTTTGGTAGCTTTTGAGATAACTCAATATTTTGAGATCGAACAAAAAGTTATTTTCCGTCTGTCTACGATGATTGGCTTATGCTGATTTTTCAGGATAACTGAGTCTGCATGCACTTTTATGATCTTTAACCGGAGTTGTCATTTGAGTTGTGTAGTAGAGTGCGGATAGAAATTATGGAATGTGCCTCAAAATAGTACCCGTCATTGAATATAACATGTAATCTGATACAACCCAAACATGCCGACTATGGTACGGTACGAATTTCTCATACGATTACAATATACTAAAAATACATCAGCCCAGATGATGAACGCTGCAACGCTGTCCGAAAAGTTGACAAGGAGTTTTAATACACGGCACAATAACCCAGAAAAACATCACAATCCGAAAGGACGTGAAAACCTACGAACTGAAATATGTAATGTTTGTGCAAACTGCAAGAACAAAAAAATGTTTTTTTTTTACTATTCATTTAATCGGCATCAACTTTAGGGAATAGCGTATTAAAACATAATCAATAAAACTAAGACCACTCGAATTAATTTTGAAGTACAGGTGTAGTTATTAATTAAACATAAATATTACTATAACGAGTAAATACCAAATAATAAATATCTTAAAAAATAAATGAAAAATGGAAAACAAATTAATTACTTATGTACTTAAAAATCACTCATCATTACTTACAATATTCCCGTTATACTAACCTCTCCCTTCCTCCCCCCCCATTTTTTAGACAGATTTTTAATTTTTGTATATTTCCGTTTAGTTTATACCAACACCTGTAGATGGAAAGATTTATGCTTTCTAAAACTAGTAGAATTTCAAAGAAAATTCAAGTGGTCTTGAAACAAAGTGTTTTATTTATTATACATTTTAAAGGTTGAGTGATAAAAAAAGTTTTTTTATTTTAAAGTTTTCTTTTTAATTCATGGTAGTTTTGCACTAACTTGCATTTTAAGATTGTCTACAGTATTTTAAGTATGTTCAAATGTTGTATACAAGGTTGTATTTCAATTCCTAGGGAGTTATTAAGATTAAAAGTTATCGCAACAAAGACGAAAAACGTTTTTTAGAAGGAAATATGGAAGTCCATTCATTTTCAGAGCTGACATGTCATCGGCGGATTTCAGTGGCCAGACTGTGTAACGTTCTCTATTCTGCCTATGTTCATACATCCACATTTCCTCAACTCTTCAATCTATTGACTTTTGTGAAGTGAAGAGCTGAAACATTTATTGATGTAAGTGAGATTTATTGGGCTGAATTATTTCACCTACTAAGCAACGCAAACCTTCCAAATGCGTATATTTTCACATTTCTTACTCTGACGTGTTGTAATTTTTCAAACTAAACATATCGTTGGTAACATATTTCCAAACATACTACTAGCAAAATTACATAAAAATAATAATAAATATTTTATTTCAAGTAGAGACATGCAATATTAGGCATTCCGTGAATTGGTTATTAACATAAGTTATGAACGTTTCTTATTTGAATTTAAAAACGGGCATAAAAATTAAAATGGAAAAATTTATACGTCATTCTAAAATTTTTTTTCTCCTCTATTAAGTGTTGTGTATGCTTTCACGTTACACAAATTATTTTATTTGATTAAAAGCCTTCAAAATGGAATGTCAAGAAGACAACAGTGAGCATTTTCGACACCTTCTGTTTGCGTTCAATCGAAGGAATAAAGCAGAAAACAACTAAAAGGAATACATTATTGACTAATTTGTTGTTAAATAGGGGAGGGAAACCATCGAGGCGGGTATCAAATAAGAACGCGTTTTTCGAAAACGACCATGAAAAAAAAAAAAAAATATTATACCTTTGAGAATGGGTGTTAACAGTGTTAACAAACCATTTTTTTTCGAAATAAAAAGAACAAAAGAATTCATATTTTTTAATTTATTATCATTATTTGTTTTCTCTTTTGTTCCCACGATTGAACGCGAACAGAGGGAGTTGTTAAAAATGCTCACTTTCGTCTACTTGATATTCCATTTCGAAGGCTTGTAATAAAATAATAAATGTTAAAGCAAATACAACATCCTATAGAGGAGAACATTTTGTTTTTAATGTCGTATAACCTTTACCATTTTGTTTAATTTTGTATGTTTATTTCAAAATTTTAAAAAATACGGACACGACTCATTTTAACACCTTATACAATTTTTATACTACATCCGGTTTTATTTTAATATTAAAATATTTAAATCCCTTTAAACGGTTTTTCGATAAATAATGTTCCAAAATATTATATTAGCTGAAAATAAAATGAAATTCTGTTTAAATATTGTCTATGTCTATATGTTGTTTTTGTCATATAATAAAAACTTGAGCAAACAACAAACAAATCCAACGTTTTGTCGCATAAATAAAAACGCTAGACGTAATCTGTAAAACGTCAAACAAAATGTCGTAAATGTGTATAGTACAACAGTGGGAATACGACGCCCCCTTCTACTGCCTACTGACACCTCGTCCTTCGACATAAAATGCCTTACAAAAAATACAAGAAAATAATGCTCTTTGAGAAAGAAATAAATCACTCTGGGTGTTTAGTTCTTATTCATACATTTTGTAGTACCTACATATGAATAGACCAGTGGTTGTAAAATAATATCAGAACCTTAGAGTAATAATGCGTACAGGGAGAGGAGCCCAAACGTAAGAAAACCATTCTATGACTATTGGGTATTAAGTTAGCTATAGTTCGCAGTAAGACAACGGGCCGAACTCAGGTCGAGAATTGCTAAATGGATATTAATTTGCATTGTAATTACTTTTAAATATGTACCTGTGTACTTATGATAGCAGGGTTATTCCAATCTATTTTTCTATAATTCGCCTATATTTATTTTATAAAACTGAAAATACATGTTTGTTTTTATTTTTTTAATTATTAATTCATTTTATTCACAATATATTTATGTTTTATTTATTGATACATAAACCCCAACTCCATTGAACCAAAGTCCTGTGTTGAGTTTGTCTGTTTGTCCGTCACATCTCCGAAATGGCGAGTCGTAGCGGCCTAAAACTTTAGATACTATAGACACGTCATTTTAGATGCAATTTCAAGGTTCACGTTGCTATTTTCAAGCAAAATTTTAATCGACTTATACTAATTATACTTTAATTCACAAATTTATCCCCTAAATTGAGAAAAAATAGTATTTGAAGTAAATATGTTGATATAAAGAAAGTTTTTAAGCAACATAATACAATGCCAAAAATCAATGTAAATTATGGAAAAATATTCGGAATCAATTACATGTGAAAACTGAGTCCTTTAACACCTTTGACGCTCCTACTGCTGCAACCAAATATATTGCAATTCACAATAGACGATTTTTATTTATTATAACGTAAATATCCAAGTTATTTACAAACAAAGCCAAGTACAGCTACAAAAGCATCCGATCGAACCGTTATGTTAATGTTGTCAAATAAAACAAATTGGCCACCAATTGGTTGCTAACCAACAAACCAACATCGCTTGCGTTATACGAAATATAGTGATAGGGCTTTTCTCTAGGTTACGCATTATTACTCTGAGATCTGAACCTAAGAGGATAAAAAATGGGAGTCCACTCTTTGCCGTTTTAAACGCGAATAAAATATTTCCGTTACATAAATGCTTTTTTAAGTTTAAATTAAAATCTAAAAGTCCACTTTGTTTTAAAGCAAAAACATCAGTAGTCCTAAGGCCGCAATTACAAACGCTATATTTATGGTACATATTGAGCCGGTATAAAGTAAAACCGATATTTATGTACGAAAACGTGTATATTTGTGTCAAAAATTTGAACTATCTTTATTGGTAACCTATAAATTAACATGTTTAGAAAAAAAAATTGTACATATATTTTATTTTTATACAGAAAACTTCATTTTACTTGGTAGATAAAATTGAAGATAAATGTTAACTCTCCATTGTAATACGGGCCCAGTAGCTCAATCACAAATAACTATCGACGTGCTTAAAAGCATGCTAAGCATTTGAGAGATCACAATGAACAATAATGAACATGCTTAAGTTAACGCAGTCATAAGTCAACGCGTGTGTAATCTCTAAGTCAACGCTCGTGTCGGTTTGTTTTTTTTTCCTCGTAAACATAGTTCATTGGTGAAAAATCGCCGTTTACTATAAAAAATTACACAATATATTGCGTTTGCAAAATAGTAAGGAGTATCCAATACAAAAAAGTGAAAATTAAATTACAATTACTATGGCGACTGCGTTTATTGACATTTGGCTTGCCAACCACCAGCTAAATGCAATAAATAGCATGATGAATAATAAATAAATAAACGAAAATAGCAGTTTTAGAAGATTTTCCATATTTACACCGGTGAAATTCAAATATGCGATTGCGCAGCAGGATTATACGTCGTGAAACGTAAATATTTTGACATTTAAGTTCACGGATGTTCATTGTGATCGCGAATACGATAAACAAACATGGTGAGAAATTGTTATCACGTTGCTTATTAGCGCGTCGATATTTATTTGTGATTGAGTTAATGGTGAAAAATTTCGCTTATTAGCACGTCGATAGTTATTTGTGATTTGAGCTATGAGATTTTAATATGTAGTGTTATTATCAAAATAATAATTATTTTACATTGAAAGTTCTTTATAGATTTAAATTATCTCATAATCTTTTTTTTATTAATATCCCTAC
This sequence comes from Micrasema longulum, assembly GCF_059751315.1. Classification (NCBI taxonomy): domain Eukaryota; kingdom Metazoa; phylum Arthropoda; class Insecta; order Trichoptera; family Brachycentridae; genus Micrasema; species Micrasema longulum. The sequence goes on from NW_028277455.1 coordinate 74,814, forward strand.
AGAGATGAGGTAGAATTTTTTCAAATTCAGGATTATGGATATTCGAGCGTTAACAGGGCTTATGACCTGTCATTGGCTGGGTACTAAGTGGCCACTTTACGTTTTACAACATTCCCCATTCCGCTTATTAGCGAATATCGACACAGGTAACATTTTGATTTTTGTATATATCTTATTAAATGAGAAACCATTCACTAGCGTGTTGGAGCGCCATCTATGTATTAATATTGAAGTTAAGTATTTTTAATTAGCATATTACTTTATTTTATGTATTTAAGACTCTTCCGAGTTAAATTAAGTACTAGTAATCGCCTGCAGATGATTCTGCAATTTATTTATACTTATATTTTGACCAGATCTTATTACACAACCAGATTTGTGTATGTACAAAAAAAAAATAAAAAAATACACATACCAAAAAATAATGTTGTATCTCAAAATCACTTACCGACTTTTTATGTCTACCGGTTTCGTGACGCGCCCGTTCATTTGAACATACCGTTCAATGTAACTCTCGTGGTTTATCTTTTGAGGTACAAGTGTTACCAGTGGGATACTCTATTTTTATATTCATTATACATCTGCACCAATGACTCATAGGGCACTGCATTGAAAAACCGATTGCAGGGTGTCTCAACCATCTGTTATCTGATGTAAGGTTAAATATGTTCTGTCCACCTCGTGGTTAGGGCGTTTTCCCACCTTGCAAGAGATCACGAGTTCGATTTCCGGCATGGTTGACATGATGTATCCTTTAACAAAGTGTTCTACACTGGAATATTTCTTAGTCCCTGGACTGGCCCCTGAAGCGTGAAATTGATCATCTTGCCTTCGCGTATCTAATAAAACACTGCAGTCGGTACACCAATGCAGTCACTTATGCACCATTAAGGGCAGAAAGGTAATGATTATGATAATTCTTTAGATTTCTTCCATATTAGGAAATACGCATTCCCAAAATTATTATTTTTCTGATTGAAAGTATCATTGAATTAAACTTTACACGCAACCATTTTCGGAACGCGACCGTTCCTTTGTCATGTCTTCAAAATAAACTAAATCAAGTAGACTTACGTTTCTGGTGACTGACCAGGGACAGCAATGCAATATAAAATCACTTTGTTATCTACACTCAACCGCAAATACGGCATTTTACTGTTTTTTTTGCCAACGACAACCCCCTATTATTTTTTCTCCAATTATAAGATAAAGAGTTACATTTCATTAGTTTTAAATATAATATTCTATTAAACTCATTAATCTTTTTAAAAAAAATAGCATATAAAATTTTAAAAAAATAAAATGGATTGAACCCGATTTCCCTGTGTAGCCATCAATTTTATATCCTTGTGAAGAAGACACAGTGAAAAATTATTTTTTAATTCATTGATTTATAGATATTTCTTTTATCAATATTTCATGTGTGATTTTTCCTTTTTTCATTCTAAATTTATTATGTTTAAAAAGCTTTCGAGGGATATATAGATAGGTACATCAAATAAAATAATAACTACCATTTTTTACGGTGGTTTAACTCGATAAATATTAAAAAAATTCCCACGCCGCAAATTTGAAACATTTTGCGAAAATCTGACATGTTTATCTACAGCTAGGGAAGATATGACATTCTTTATTGAAGAAATATATTTCTGCAACGGAAGTGCTCAGAGAACGAATCAAAGTAATTCTGCTTTTCTATTGGTAAACTGTACACTTTATGATGTCACAAAATATACTATTGTCTCGTACTATCATATTTTTCCAATAAATCCTAAGAAAACTTTTTATTATGTAACATGCAATGCTAGTTTTACTCACAACGCAACGTCTCAATATAAAATTAACATTGCAAAATCATATACGTTTTTGCAAATGATTTATTTTAAAAACATATCCCAGTGTATATGACTAAAATAGGGAAGAAATTATTTTATAAATATTATTTTTGTTTAATTTTTTTTGCACCACAACAGGCCAGGAGGTCCACTTACAGTGGTGAATACGAAACATTCAGGCTTAGGATTAATTTTTGTGTTCTCACCGGGAATCGAACCCGGAACCTTCCGTGTGTGAGTCGAGCGTCGTGACCACTACACCACGGAGGTCGCCAAATTATTATGTGTTTAAAAACATGACTCAAAAGTTTTTATCACATTAGCTTAATTTCAAGTAAAAACGAATAATAAAAATAAAATTAAAAAACCATATGGCAATTTTAGTTGCCCCTATACTTAAACTTACTTAGCGTGTCCGGTTGGATAATATCCTGCCACTCCAATATGCGGCGACAGATATCGCCTTGTCGTTTGCCACAATTAGATTCCTAGGAGTGCAGCCTTCTCCCATGCCCGGGCATGTCAATAGGTGGCTGTCGTCCTGGGACACACAATATATCATCACCAGAGAGCTACCCCTCCCCCTTTGGAGATTTACATCGTGTAACACCCCCCCGTAGTCTATTGAGGGCGATCTATATGAAGTATGGTAGGTGTACCTCATTTGGATCCATCCAGGGTCTCGCTCCAAAATCCTATTGCCATAGTTCTTCTCTCCACTGTTGTGATGATTCAACAGGAGAGGTGGCTTTGATAAAACTGTTTCTAGATCTCAGACGCGAGGTCGTCGGTTGTTGGTGGTGTAGGGGATGTCTAAGATCGTGGGTTTGTTTGTACCTCTCTGATTCTGCGGCTGTCTTTCTTCGAATGTGTGGTGGAGTAATTCCGATGATTGGGTATATTTTATCAGTCGGTGTAGGCTGGAGGCATCCTGCTACTATTCGTGCCATTTCATTGACTGCTATGTCCACCTGTTTGGAGTGGGCAGATTTTTGCCACACCAGACACGCATACTCCGCAGCTGATATGCATAAGCCTTGCGCCGAAGTTTTAAGTACTGATGGCGTTGCACCCCATGTGGTCCCCGTGAGTTTACGTATTATATTGTTTATTGCACATACCTTTTGCCTATACTTATAGGAATTAACTTTTTAAAAAACTTTATAAGAATAATATTTAAATGTGTATTGGATAAGTATCAATATGTAGGTATCCAATCCCATCCACATAACTCAATGTTTCAGCTCTTATACTTCACGAAAATCATCAGATTTGAAGAAACGTGGATGTTTCAACTAAAGGAGAATGGAATTGTGACACATTATGTAAAGTGTTCGTTAAATATGTTTTGCTCTACTAAGAAACGAAATGACTATCAACGTTTTATTTATTTACTTATTTTACGAAAACATACAGCTGTATAATAATATTTACACATCACACAAAAAAATAAACCTGTATCCGAAAATAGCTCTCAAATTGATGGTATAAGAAAAATAAAATGACAGTAATCGTTACCAAAAATGTTGTTCTTTTAAATTTGTGAGACACTTTAACTGCTTTATACTAATGTACAAATGTATTTATTTTTATAACACCTATTGTTTTTATTTATAAAATAAATTTAACATAAAAAAACAGCTAGTTTGATATTTTTGTATACTTTCATATAATATTTATTTTCTCTCGTTTGAAAAAAGAAAGAAGGGGCGGCTGATCAGGGGTTACTCCGTACGCTGGCGAAATTTTTTTTCAAGACCGAGTATAAACTTTTTCTTTTCATAATGTTTTATTTCATTATTAGAATATTTTTCTTTTTACGAGTGAAATGATACGGCGTGGCTTTAAACGAGAAGTATTTTTTTTTTGGCATCGTATTTAGATATGTATTGTAATGTAATTGCGGAAGGTTTTATCGGAGTTTGGAGTAAATGGTTACCTGACAAGAGCTATTGCGTCACTGTACAAGGACAGCCACAGCATGTGTGAGAATCAAACAGGGATGTGTAATGTCTCCATGATTGTTCAACGTATACATCGATAACTGTACGAAAGAACTGAAAGAGGAAAGGAGCAAAAATGAGTGATATAACGGTTAACTGTCTTCTGTATACTGATGATGCCGCGCTTCTTGCTAGCAGCAAAGAATACCTGCAATTCTTGGTAACAAAAGTCTTCGATGTATGCAAGAAAAGCGATTTGCTAATGAATGTTGATAAATAGAAAATGATGGTTTTTGAAAGGGATTGGATCAGTGTGAACAAAGATTTTCCGAATCAGGTGAAAGAATATGGGTATCTGGGAAGTATGTTTACTAGGGATGGAAAGGCTGAGAACGATATTGAAAGGAGGGTGAGTGCCGAGAACAGAGTGAACGGTGCACTGAAATCTACTTGGCAAACAAATGTTTGTTGCAGGAGGCAAAACTAGCATTTCACAATGGAGTTCTAGTGCGAACTCTAATGTATGGGAGCGGAGTATGGGATTGGAAAAATATCAATGAAAGTAGGTTTAATGCTGTCGAAATGCGATCTCTCAGGCGAATGTGTGGTAAAACGAGGCATGATAGGTGCACAAATGTCGAGATTCGTGAACTATGTGAGGCTGAAACATACATTATCGACAGAATCGAGAAGGGGGTGCTGCGTTGGTTTGGACATGTAGAGCGAACGGATAGCAAAAAAACGGCTAAAAGGATCTACGATGCGAATGTTGATGGACGCAGAAAATAAGAAAGATCGAGAAAGACCGAGAAAGACATGGCACGATCAAGTCCATCAAATACTTGAAGATAGACATGTCAAGAGTAGAAATAATCGGCGTGCGTGCATGAGAAGATGTATGAATGTAGAGGGAGCGAGGTATGTATACAAAAACAGAGCGATATGGCGTTCTATCCTCTCTGCCTACCCTTACGGGGAAACGGCGTGACGGTTTGTTTGTGTTATATATAGAAAACTATAATTGGCCCAAAATTTTGGTTTATTTGTATGTATTGTATTTTTTGTTATGATGGCTGTTGTTTTCTTTTAATAAATAAATCAATTTCCATCTCAAATAGTTCTTCAGTCTCTATTTGAATACAATCTCAGTAGAAGGTGTACTTTGCCGGCGTCAAAATTTGAAACACTCTTAATTTAGAGTGATTTATAATGATATTTATCTTCTTCGGATGCGGAGCAATGTGGATTTCAGATTTGAGCGAAGGTATCTGGGGACCATCAGCAAGATCGTGCGAAGTAATTTCCTGGTGATAAATGAGACACCATAATTAATGCGAATGAACTGATAATTCCTTTGTCGCCGCTGAATAATAATCTAGTTGATTCATTGGAAGGGTTCTCTGTACTTGGCGGGGGTGGGAAAGTAGAAATGTAAAACATCCCTTATTTCCTCCGACCCGACCTGAATAGGAATAGACAAGATGATCGCACGATGACAATGCAAAATTCTACGAAACACATCACTATACCAAGGTGTATAATGTTGTGTATGTACGTAAATCCATACAAATCTGTGTTGTTCTATCATACATGCTTGTTCCGCATTGTTGTCTATAAAAACTTTTTTTAAATGATTTATTATTATTTAAAACTTCAAGTACAAAGAATAAGTACTTTGGCAGACTTATTGCTAAAAGCAATATCTTACAGCCAACCAAAAAACAGACTAGTCAAAAGGAGAGATTGGTCCAAATTTTGTAAGAAAAAAACATAAATGTATTATAAAATATAAAAATAAATAATACATATTTATATTTTTATTTTTTTAATATTTCCGGAAAAAAATACACCATTAATGCGGTAGAAACGTAATTATTAGTTATGTTTGCTCAAAAAAATTATATTTTTATACTTATTTTGTAAAAAAAAAAATCAATTAGTAAAAAGATAAAAATAACAGTCTTATGCCATCGATGATAAAAGTATTTGACGATAAATATTAGACACAAGTATTGGACAGTACCATCAAAGTAAAAGTATAAACATATAATTTTATTCTTTTTACATGCTTTAAAAAAAATAACACTCAGAATATTAGACGGTGTGTTGAGTTTTCACTTGAACCAGCCAAAGACAGATAATAAAATGTAAATTTGTAGATTCCCATTATCTATTGTAATACCTATTCAGCCCTTTATATAATATATCTTAATATAAAAAGTACGACGCTCTCTCGGGGAAAACATAGGTACCTACCCTTTTTTCAATCAAATATGATACTAGAAAGTTTTCATATTTTAAAACATTTTCGCCTAATTCCCAAGTTACTTGTCTTATTGCATTGTTACACGTAAAATATGAGACTTTTATCTAAATCTTTGAAATAAATTATTTTTATGGAATGTTTGTTCTGATAAGCCACACAAAATATAACTAAAAACTATATTACCTTCTCTAAAATGTTCTTCATCTCTGTTGTAGTATGTTTATTATAACTAAACACGTTTAAAACAGATGAGGTGAAGAGTTAAATACTAAATGGAATGAGGAAAAAAGTTTAGTACTAAAAAAAGATGATTCTTTCATGAAGAAGAGCACGAGAATGAACTTATAACAAGGAAGACAGAGACACTGTTTTTTGGCCGGTGTATGTGTGAAAGAGACAAAAACGAACGAAGAAATTCGGCCAATCAGTCGGTTATCGGCAGTGAGCGGGAGTACTCGCTAGTTATATGATTTATAATTTTTAATTTATTTTGCTATACACGACTAAATAATACTATAGTTGTTGTTTTTTTTTTTATAATTTTTCATAGATATATTATTTACATAGAAATATAATTACAAAAATACAGCTTAAAATTAAGCTATAATAGAAATTGGAAAAAATGCCCACAAAGACTTCAGCATCCGAGCTTAGGCCATTCCTTTTTTAATTGTTAAAAAGTTTATTGCACATAAATATGGTACGCCATAAAAAGAAAAGAAGAGAAAATAAAAATAAAAGAAAAACCAAATTTACATATGCTAATATTACGAAGACATAATTTATTTCCAGTATGCATTTATTTTTAATTTTATTTTTTTTTTTTTTAATATGTCTATCTGTTCTTTCCATGCTAATCCAAGACCTCAAACCTACTTTAAACTGTACCAGTGATTTAATGTTTTGTAGTTCTATAGTAAAGATGGTATTCCCATCCAAATTATACCACTATACTTAAGTGTACCTTTATGCCAAGTTTATGCTTTTTCTTAAGGTAACACAATGTTACATCATCGCGCGTAAAGGATTTTTTTGTCACAGCATTTCAATAGACTTACTTTTTTCCTTAAAACTAAAGAAGAACATTATAAAGCCAAATAATAAATATGCGTATTTGTTTCTATGTATACCAGTTTCGAGACGTATCCGTGTCTTCGTCATGATTATTAATCACACTAACATGGAAACCCCGCTATTCACCTTTACAGTAATTGTCCACAAATTTCACTAATACGGGAAAAATAATTTTAGAGAAAAAGTCTACGGAAGTTGCGTCTCTAACTTTGTATGTTATCATAAATTTATTTGAAAAAACATAGTCAAATAATATTTATTGCTATTTTAGTTTTTATTTAAGAGGTTTTAAAAAGTTCCACATGTTGACACCGCCTATACAAGTGCATATTGTTGAATGGGGTTTCCGGTACGTTTTATTTTGCTAGTCCAAAAGCGAATACGATTTTATTCATTTTACTAACTAAAACAACACGAATACAAATTACCTACTACTAGATAGTTTTCAATTTATAACTCTTCTTTCAATACGTCTTTGGTGAAAATTCATGTATTTTATCACCAAGTAATCCTTGAGACAAAAATATTGACATGAACCAAACAATTTTAGACGAGAAATTTTCGCTTCCTATAAAAATTGGTTGAGACTCACCTGTCATTTTTTAAAAGCATGTCATGTTTTCATTTATCAAAGAATAATGAAAAATTGTATACTGTGGTCCATCAACTCCTTACAAGATGAATGGAAGAAGTTTTTTATGGCAATTCATAAACCGAAAAAATCACAAAAAAACTTTTGAGTTAACCGAAAAACAAATAAAGGGTATAGTTTGAAGTACCTTCTTGCAAAATGTGTCCTTTATAAAATAAAAATACCCGGAATCAAATAAGAATCGTACTTGGATTTAATAGATTGATTCGACAGTTGCAATATTTATATATAGTTGGATAATTTATATAGCGCCATTTTTGTGAAAATCACCTCAAGGGCGCTGTACAATTAATAAATATCCCAGTACGTCTTGCAGCTACCAAAGCGCATGGACGGTTGGGATTCTAGTTCCTTGTTTTCAATTAAAATCAATAAAAAATTATAACAGATAGGAGCTAGATTACAGGTCGTCTTGCAGCTACAGAGCGCATAGACAGTTAGAAATTTAGCCCCCATTTACACATTTTAAAATTAACAAATAAATTTAGTGTATTAATGATATTTAAAAAAATAAAAAATATGAATAATAAAAAGGGGTAAGATTACAACACGTCTTGCAGCTACTAAACGCATAGACGATTGGAATTCTAGACCCCATTTACAAAATTTTGGTATTTTAAAGTTGATATATGAAAGCTAGATAACCAATCATCGTGCAGCTACAAAGCGCATGGACGAGTGGAATTCCAGCAAATTTAAAACAATATCAAAAAATTTATAAAAAATAGAGCATAGTAGTAAATTGGTCAAGAAGTAAGCAATAAAAAACTAAATAAATCAAACACTGTTTCAACTTCATGGTTAACAAAGGGAGATAGATATATGAAGAGAAGCTTTTGTAGACAGTAGGTAGATACCGTCGCCATGTGGCCCACTGGCTGCTAGATAATTTCTGGAAACGCACGTGTGTAGTACTATTATGCCTTTTGTTCCAGTGACTTGGTGTCCATTTTGGTCCGTATTATTTCGTTTTATGAGACGCAACATTTCTGTTCAATTCCCCTTTTTACATGAATATTACAAAAACGCGTGTATGAGCGGTTTGATTTATCATTTTGTGTGTTATTAGAAGGCAGATATTTGAAATATTATGTAGTTATCAATAAATGTCAGTTCACTTTTAGTAGCACTGTTGTTATTTATTAATTATGGGTGTAGTGTTCTAAATGGCAAAATTTAGGTACTTTTGCGTATTGTATTGTATTCTTAAACGGTTTTAAATAATTCATATAAAATTTTGTGATTTTAAGGTTACAGGCGCACTATTTTTTGTATGTTTCCATTATTTACTATTTGTCACATATTTTGTTAAGAATAAAGTATAAAACAATGCTATTAAATAAATACTCTTCTTTTTTCCACTGTTTGTTTAAACATGACTACACCATTACACATTAACGACTTAAACATTAACTCATTGTTTTCTAATATATAAAACTTATTTTCAAATTTATTATAAGATTATAAGCTACGGTTGGAGAGGAACTATATTTCACGCCCAGCCCGTACGGTGGCTAAGTATTATTATAGGTAGGCTTACATTTTATTTGTAGTATATAAATTAATATAAATAGATTAAAAAACAAACCCTATGTAGAATAGCTAACATATATTTTTTCCAATATCCGTTCCCATTTCAATAAATTTACGAATTATTTTCACTTTGGGAGAGATAGCAAAGAACTTGGAAAAAGAACAGCTGCAATAAATGTATAAGTATAATATGGTATATAAGCTCATTAGAATAACATTTAATAAAGTAGTTACCCCATAAAACTTTATAAAAACGTCTTTCAGACAAAAAAAAAACTCTAATTTTAAAGTATTTCTTCTTTCCGTTTTCGTATAAACGCATTTAATTTCATAATAAAGATTCCAGTCTCGATAAAACCGCTCTTCGGGTATTCAAAATTTGTGAATTTACATATCACACATCTTTTATTTCTTTCATAAAATATAAAGTACTAGCTGAACCCGGCCACGCTTCGCTGTGACTTTGTCTGATATCAATTATTAGGGGAAAAAATAAAAATTGTCTACCAACAATATACATTTACCGAGAAAACACCTTGCTTAATTTAATATCTTAATTTGCGTTGCTGCGACTGTGCTGTAGAATATAAGGAAATAAAATTGTAACTTTGGCTTAATGTTAACTACGACAAATTATAAGTCAATTTAAAATGCGTAGAATGTTTCGTTTCCGTTGGAATTTCGTGAATTTCTGAAATTTGCGGCCACAAACATACGGGACCTAATTTAATCAATAAATAGATATTGATGATTTTGATAAAACTATAAATAAAATTATCAATGAAACATCTTGGTTCAGTTTTATTATTGTATTACTTCATTCCATAAGCGAATGTATTATCTAGGTATGTATCTTGAAATATTTCGTCATTCATCAATAGGTATGTAAACTTCCTTGTCAAAAAATTAAAGTATTGTGCTACTGTTGAAATGTGTATTTCCCACTCTTTTCATTGATATCAAGTGTCATTGATAATTGTATCTATAATTTTGTCAAAATCATTAACTGTGGCGTTTTATTAACAACAACAAAGAACAACAAAACAACAACAAAAAACATCAATAATATATAGATATTATGTTTTATCGTATTTTGCATTGGCAACATCATCAAATTATTAGTTTTACCAACAACCTTGTTTCGTGCCGTGTATTTGATTCATTATTCCGTTTCCGGACTTAATTGTGCATAGGGCACTACATTGGTAAATTGATCGCAGCGTATCTTAATCATTTTTGTTACATGAGGGTAAGATGACCAGTCTTACGCTTCCGGTGCCAGTCCAGGAACTAAGAAATCTTCTAGTGTAAAATAAAAATATTTTATGTCGACCATGTCGGGAATTGAACCCGCAACCTCTTGCATGGTAGGCAAATGCACTGACCACTACACCACGAAGCCGACGAGAGATTTTTATATTTTGACACATTACCACTTTTATATTTTACGAATTTATTTACAAATTTCGGAAACGTTTTAGGAAATATAATTTTACCCATAAACAATGTAACAAATACGTTCCATGTAAAGAGATCCTTGATAAAGAAATTACTCTGGTAAATTTTTCATGATTTAATTCAGCAAGTGGCTATTACTAAGGGCTTTCCAACTTCGTAACATAAATTCGACCCTTTCCAGGATTATAACTCTCGCCGTAAGATACTTCTGTTACTCGCATTTAACTGGAACTTCGAAATACGAGGTAATTTTAATAAACAATTTACCGCAATGCGTGATGTTATGAACTTCAGCTCCATTTCAGTTCAAATTAACATAATTACCCCTGATCTACTGAAATTGATTTCATTCTATGTACCACCTAGATTAAGCAGAACATCTACAATATTTTATTGTCAAAATTCTCGAACGGTAGCTCAATATAACTCACCTATTGTTAGATTACAGAATACCGGGAATGAATATGCATCACATTTTGATATATTTAGTTTATCTCTGCCTAACTTAAAAAATAAAGTGACCAACATATTTTTATCAAAAAGAGCAAATCATCTTCAGAAGATTGGGTTGGAATAGTTATAATTTGATTGATTAATGTATTTTGTTATTGTATAATTTCTTTAAAATATATATGTATTTCAAGTAATTAATAATGTGTACAGTACGAGTATATTAATATTTCATACTCGATTTTTTTTAAATATTTTTATTTTTAAGCACTCTTTATACCACATATATGTAAATGGCAGAAATGCCGTATATAAATAAATAAATAATTATTATTATTTTTTTTTTTTTTTTAATTTATTTATATTTATACAATTTAGTTTTTTTTTTTATACAGAATGATGTTTCCTCATTGGGGTGTCCCGTGCCGAGGGAAACTTTTTTTTAAAAATAAATATTTGCGTTCTTATGATTTACCCAAATATTTCATTTTGAGGGCCATTTTCAACGAGTTGTAAATAACTCACTATTAGAAAATGGGAATCGAGTTGTATGTTTTACAATAGGTATAATGGTTGTGCCAGTAGGTAGAGCAATCGTGTTATTCAAACGTATCACTTCGGATGTCGGTATATTTCATGACAGTGGGATTTCTCTTAGGAGGGCAATTTCCAAATTGTAATATGTATGTCAATTTTACATGACGATTTACTTTTTTTTTTCTCTTTTCCATTTAATAAATCTGATATGTATATTTTGTAATGTGTTGAGAATTGATTGGATACTCTGTAATGTTTTCAATGTAACTAAAAATAAATAAATGAAATAAATAAATAATGAAACGAGCTTTAAATGAGTTATTTAACATACTAAACATTATAGGAAAAAAAACGTAATAATTCTAATTACCATCGTAAAAATAATAAGCAAAATAAACTGAAATAATCATAAAAACTTGCAGACAAAATTTCATAATCAGGAAACAATTTTTTACCTATTTGGCTTGATCCACTAATCGATCCGTACGCAACCCACCTCCACTATCCATTTCTTAATAGCAATTTTATATTGACAGTACTTACTAATTGTCATTATGGATAATGTAAGTAGATTGTACACTTTAATTATCCTATAGAAACCTACTAAAAATACAGGTTCTCAGATTTTTTTGATGCAATTTATATTTTAATTCTGACTTTGTTAATATATTTTACATTAAACGTAAAAATTATATATTTATTTAACCTTTGAGAAATACAGTTTTCAATAATAATTAAACAAAAATCGTATTTATACATTTCATTATCATTCCCTTTCCGTACATGTTGGTGCATAGGGCACTGGATTGGTACACCAATAGCCGTGTATCTTGATCATTTTTCTTACATTAAGGTAAGGTGATCAGTCTTACGCTTCAGGTGCCAGTCCGGGGAATACGAAATATTCTAGTGTGAAAACACACTTTCAAATAAATATTTCCTATCAATTATGGCGGGAATCGAACCCGAGAGCTCTTTCATGGCAAGCAAACGCACTGACCATTCCACCACAAGGCCGACATTTATACATTTACACTCTACATACTTGTCACGTGTAGGTTCTTGTATACTGTGTACCAACTCGTTACACAAAATAAGGAAGAGTATATTTAAAAGCCTAATCTGTCCAGAGTTAACACGAAATTGTACAAAGATAAAGCAAATAATTAAACAAGGATATAAATAAAGTTTAAGGTGATTCTAAACGAATATGTAAAAATTTATTATTTTTACATTTATTTATTTATTTATTCATTAAAATCTACATTCGTTTAAATATAAGTGAACGTATTAAGGCTTTTTAAGCTGTACCCGTGTCTAGCCATAATAATTAACACTAAAAAAATGGAAAATTAATTAGATTAAAATATAATGACATGTGATGCAATGCAGGTGGCCTCCGAGGTGTAGTGGTCAAGACGCTTGACTCACGTACGGAAGGTTCCGGGTTCGATTCCCGGTGAGAACACAAAAATGAAAATGTGATTTTTCTCAAGCCTGGGTGCTCTGTGATGTAATTCACCACTGTAATTAAGCCTCCTGGCCTGTTGTGGTGCAAAAAAATGTAAAAAATAAATAAATAATAATAATAATAACAATCTAGGAAAAAAAGGTATAAATTATTAATAATCAAATTCCAACGAATACAATTTTTAAAAAATAGTCAGACATAGATATTAAAATGTAAATTATATAAATTAAGATTTATACGTAATCAAATATACAAAATAACAGCATTATTAAAATCCACAAAATAAAAGTATAATGGTAAAATATAAGAGCATTGAAAAAAAACAAAATAATATTATCATTGAAATCAATAGAAAAAGAATATATATATAAAAACATAATTGAAATAATAATTGAGATATGGTTTCTATAAACTCTACACTGTAGTAAGATATAAGAGTAATAAATGATATGCCCTAATAAGATTGAGTACTAAATTAAAAAATACAAAAATACATAATGAAAAGATGGAAAATTACTTATCTTATTTTTTGTTTTGTACACCATTTTGTAAAAAAGACCTCAATTATATTGTAATGATATTTGAAATAATCAATATAGTGTAAAGTTTCCGCAAATCAAGTTTTGTAAAATTTTCATTAAAAACAAACGCATATTTCAATAAAAAAGCGCCATCTATGAATAATTAGTTTCATATTTTCGTTTAGAATCACCTTAAATCAGGGCTAAACGAATAGCAAAAAAAACTTGAATAGGCTAGAGTTGCACCAATTCAAAGTACACGGACTATCTCTTCGTTCTAGTAACGAGAGAACCCTTTTAACACCCTGTCATCGCTCTAACTTTCTTGCCTCCTCTTTCACAGTAGTAGCCGCTCGATTGTGGAATAATCTACCCACTAATGTTAGAGACGCCCTTCTTTATTTACATTTAAGTCAAGATTAAAATGTCACTATCTAAATATTTAAATTGTTCCTTTATCCTTTTTCTTTCCTTCCCATCCCCTCTCCTCTCTTCATAGTATAGTGTTAATTTTTTTTATATATATTTTTATTTTGTTTATCTTTGTTTTTTATTTTGTTGTATTGTAAGATTCAATATGTCTATGTATTTATAATTTTCTTAAACTGAACGGTTTGGGTAGGTGGGAAGAAATTGCCTTAAGTCAATATGCCCGCCCTTATATGTATATATAATATATATTGTATATGTATATAAAGTGTCAAATAAATCAAATAAATAAATAAAAGTAAAATACTTAATTGTTGCGTTTTCGTAAAATGTTTAATTTCAACTTTTTTTTTAGTACAACTGGGCCTCAGTTGTTTGACAAAACAGACTTATTAAATTTCAATGAAATCCAGACCGCCAATTAGAACGATTTACCGATTTTTGTCAATAGGTACAATAATTTGAACTTTCTATCTTAAAATTACAGTTTACATACAAATGTTAATTGCTTGGTTGTTAAATTTGATCATGTTACTACAATATTTGAGACAAATATTGTTTTTCATAGAAGTTTCGAGTTATCTACACTGACAACCATCAGTACATTTTACTTATAAGTTCTTCTTTTAACTTTACTGGTCCCACTTTAAATTTACGACTCAGATCATTCTGGTATGTTAAGAAGCCATTATTAGTTTTGCGGTGACAGAGGAAAAACAGTATTTCATTATTTCTTAGCCTACGAGAGAGGACAAGAAATTTGTAAAATAATTTAACGAACATCAATTATTAGAATAATTATTTCTTGGTATTTCCTCTCGCATTGATCTAAGGGTTTGAGAGCTTAAAGAGCTTATGATAATATAAAGGTAGGCATCTTTAATGTTTTGTGTTTTAAAGTTAATACATTTTGATGTACGCATAATTTAATTTTATTGAAATAAACGGCACTTATTGCCTTTTACATATTAGTTACAAATACAATAAAATACACATACATGTAAGTGTAATTATAAGTAACACAGAGCATTGAAAACAATATTATTAATTGAAAAATTAAGAAAGTCTAAAAAAGATAAACAATATGAAAAAAATATTACCAGTTATAAAATTATTGATAAAAAATAATAATTTGGTACTAGAAATACTTTGAGCCAGTAAAAAAACCAAGGAAAGGATTTTGAATAATACTAAACGAAAAAAAAATCAATTACACATACTATTATTTTTAAAAACTAATACTGAGGTAAATAGTAGATATACAGGTGTTCTTTAATCCCTGTCACATCCGAAATCATGATGATCAGTATGAGCAAGAAGACAAATTGGCACATTAAAATATTTTTTTAGAACAACTAAAAGCTTAAAAAATAAAACATAGAAAAAAACAAATGGTTGCTTATGTCTGCAGGGGAGAAACGAGGAGGGGGGAGTCTGAACCGCACGGCCGCCATTTTGTTGTTTTTCTTCTATATTTTATTTTTTAAGATTTTAGTCGTTCTTAAAAATTATTTTAATGTGCCAATATGTCTTCTTTCTCATACTGATCATAGTGGTTTCGGATGTGACAGGGTTTCAAGAACACCTGTATATTTATGTATAAAATATAAAATGATGTAAAAAAAATGATAAAGAGAAATATTTTGTACTATAAATAAAATCAAGAAAAGAAACGAAAAAAAAAAAAAACACTTATAAAGAAGTTCAAACAATTTTAAACAATAGTAAATGGTAAAAAAATATAAAAACATAGTTATCTAGAACTATTCGGTACCTACTTCTCCTACCCATGAACTACAGGAGAAGAACCGTTCTATATGTACTAAATTTCACCAACGTCTTGGTACTCATTGCCAAGAGTGTGAAGTCTATTGATGACTGCATTTTTACCGTATGATGTCGAAGTATTGTTGCCACAGTATTAGTAGGTTTGCCGAGTTGTCCTTTTCGGTACATTAAAATTGATTAGTGGTTAATAATATAATAACTATATTACATTTTTCGTTGTTTATCTATCTAACTTTTTTTTCATAATGTAGACATATATTTTTTTAGGTGAAATTTAATTAAATTTGATTATGATTATATTTTTTAATTTTAGAATGTATTGCATCTATCAATGGTAAACCCGTTCCAAGACTGAAGAAAGTTGTATGCTGTGGTGTTGAATAATAAATATTTACAATATAAATATAAAGTGTATAGTTTACCGTTTAATATAAAAAAGATATGGTTAGAACTACATGTTTGTCTACTCGAAAAAGAAAGAAAAAAAATAGGCAAAAAGGCATTTCAGCTTTTAATGCATGCCAAAATGCCACAAATCTTTGAAATAACAATTTTGGATTCATACTATTTATTTTAAAAACATATGATAACGTAGAATTTTATGCCATTAAATTAGTATCAAATCTCTATTTTGTTTGTGTTTTTCTATTAAAAAATAAATCATAAATATTTAAACATGAAGCATAAGCATACCTACATAAAATAAAAAATAATTATGTGTGTACGTACGTGTATAATTTTTTTGTATTGTTGTCACGAAAATTTTTTTTTTTATTTACCTGCGATCCAAAAAAGATTTTTAAATCTCCTAGGAATAAAACATATAAGCATATTACGAGGCCCGGAGAGCCGATTAAATGGAGTCCGATGGGCCAAATTTCCTACCGTGTAGTAAATAAATATAAATAATTATCCATGGTAACTGAACTGAAGAACCCACCAATGATCGTATCGCATGGGGAAACAATTATTGTTTTATTTTTTTTATAAAAAAATAAATATGTAATCAACAAATAGAAATAAAAAAATATACAGATAAAATAATGATATGTATTTTTTTCAGATATTAACATAGTAAAAAATAAATTAAAATCAAAAGTTAAATAAGGCCATGAATAATAATATTATTTAAAACACAATCAGGCCTTCATTTAGAGAAATCGTTTGTGACTGGCATTTGCATTATTAACGTAGGAACACAGTGTTACTGAGCAAAGTGTAAACTTGGTGAGTAACATTTTGCATTCATTAGTGCATTCGCAAAATATGTGATTCATATTCGCAGAATATGAATCACATATTTTGCTTATACGGTCGTTATTATGTTGCATTACCTATATATTGAGTATAATGATATCGCACGTACCGTATATTATATAACGGCATGTCTAATATCAAATATAATGGGAGAAAAACACTATAATGCAATATTATTGATTAGGAAAGTATAAATTCCTTGAATGAATTAAAATATTTTGAAGTAAACATAGACAGACTATGTCCTAAAATTTAGCCTGAATCTATCAAAAGACATTTATTACCACAAGCTATGTGAACGTGAATGAGTAGATAGATTATAAATAATATTGGTTATTTTGGTTTATTTTTTAAAATAAGAAAATATTAAGTGGTAGATTATTATTTGGTACCTAATACTTATAACCACATCCAACGGATGTCTAACGGTTTTTAGTTATCATTTATATATTTATTATACATGCTTTTACCCGCGGCATCGCTCGCATTGCATCAGGGAGAAATTAGTTGATCAATTAGTTTCGTCGTTTAACAATAAAAACATTCCAGATGGATTGATATATTTTTTCGGGATAAAAAGTAGCCTGTATCAATTGCCGTTTATCTATCATTATGAAAAAAAACGACGGTCCATTAGTCTATGGCGATGTAGCATCATTATCCGGTTTTAATATATAAACTTTACTGAATGTTTCTTTATTTTTTATGTATCTCTATAATAATAAATTTATTTATGTGTAAATATATACATGTAAATGTATGTATATGTATGCATGTGCATGTGTACTTATATGAGTATATTTATATGTTTTTTTTTAATAACTTACTCTATACCCATATACCTATGTGGGTGCATTTCTTTATTTTAACATATTATTGTTCCTTTTAGCCTTTCTTATGTTATTCTTACTTTTAACTTCATTTATATACTTATGTTACACTGCTGGACTTGAATATATTGATAAGAAATGTTAAAGCCCATAGGGCGTAAAAATAAATAAATATTCACTCATTTTTCCATCAAGTATTCTTTTTCCCGTTAGTAATTTTCTCGGGGAAGTGATCATTTTTTTCGGAATAAAAAGTAGCCAGACACTTCTCAGCTAGTTGAATTTTATTTTTCTAACAGTATTTTATGAAACCTATCATTCAGCTGGCAGTTTAAGCGTAGAACAAATCATCTTATCTACATGTAAAAAAAATATCAAGATACGTACTAGGTACGGAAAGAAATATTGATGAAAGTGATTTGATGAAACAAATATTTATGTGTTTCCTATTTTACAAATTTGAAGTAAACGCTTAAAATAATACAATTATATAAAAAAAATCTCATGGCTGTTTAATAATGTTAATGTTATAAAAATATTTTATTTTAAGAAAATCCTTCGTTACGTCCTTGGTTCTTTAACAAGGATTTGTCGTCTGGATGCGGAGCCCTGATCACATGGTAGCGGATGCAAAATTGATTGGGTATAATAGGCCCTATATTATTTGCTAGCGAGATTAAAAACAATTTTATTTCGTTTATTTTTAAGACTTGACAAAGCAACAGTCGTGTTCCGAAACCGGTTACATGTTAAGTTAAATGATATTAAACGTAACAAATACACAGAAGAGATGGACAGAAACAAACTTTCAATTAAAAACCAAAATTGTTGATGTTGATAAATGTATTTTTTAAATAATGAACAAGGCACAGTCTTCCTCAGAACGGGATATGCGGCAAGGATGACTCATAATAAATATTTGGTAACTTAAAAATAAATTATTATTTGACGTGCCTTGGACAGTTCGATACCTACTAGAGGTGGTAAAAAAACTAGTCAGGATATTAAATTAAAAAGCGCAGCGCATAGGCAACACTTTGTCGTCGTTGTCATCCCCTGAAAATGAAAAACTTGTCAGGGTACGTGAAACTGTTTCTTGAATAACAGTTAAGAGCAGCGTGGCTCGTAACAAGTGACAGTTTTTTGTCCACGCTGCTTTAAACTGTAACCTAGAAACAGTTTTAAGACAGTAACTGTAACTGCTACTCTTTTTCAATGAACGAAACGCTCATCTCTGGTACATACGGGTACACACAAGAACAAAAAACAAACCATTGCACCATCACCCGTAGGGGTAGGCAGGGAGGATAGAACGACATTAAATCGGGTTGTGGTCCTGTGGCTAGTGTCTCGGACTCGCGGACCAAAGGTCCGTGGTTCGAATCCCACTCTACCCCAACTCGATTCCATTTTCTAATAGTGAGTTATTTACAACTCGTTGAAAATGGCCCTCAAAATTAAATATTTGGGTAAATCATAAGAACACAAATATTTCTTTTTATTTAAAAAAAATATATATGTATATATCACTCTGTCTTTGAATACAGACCTCGCTTCATGACATGTCCCTACTTATTTATACTTAATTTCGAATATCATGACTTTTTAAAGTGAGAAAAGGAGGTGACATTTTTTGTACTTAATAATAGTATGTACAGTCAATTTGAATATATTATAAATGTTGCTTATGTGAGCGATACAGAACGTTTTCAAATAAAATATTCCAGTGCGCCTACTAACACAAACTAAATTTGTATATCGTTTGTTTAAACTAACTGCTCGTTCCATCTCAACACAGAATTTTTAGTCCCATGGAGTTGAGACTTATGACTCAAATAATGTACAGTAAATTTATGAATATAAATAAATAAATAAATGTTTAATTGGTAGCCGGTAGGCACTAGCACACACACATAGGCTTATCAAACACTGCACCTAGGTTTCTAATATTTGTTTACAACAGCTGTTTCATTATTTTTTGCCGTGATTGCGTTGATTAAAAATCCTTAATGACACATACAACGCGTATCCACGATGTATTAAATTTAACATAAAATATTTATCTCACAGTTCAGTATATTGCTTATGTCCATCTTCGTAGATGCTTACTGAATTTAACAGGATGGAGAAATTTAGTTTATTTAGGAAGGAAATGTGTATTTAGGAAGGAAAAGTTGTACGTAAGTAGCCGTTCTAAGTGATCACTTTGCGCGCGTGTAGCGTTCACCATTCTTAGTAAAGATTTAATATTACAACAAACATATAATTATTTTATGGTAATTGGTATTTTTATCTTTAGGTACCTAAACAATAGAAAGAAACTCCTACCTACATAAGTAAAACATAATTATTTCCATGATTCATTATAATCCCTAGCAAAATGTTTTATTAGAACGAATGACCTCACCATTGTGAGTAACATGCAACAATAGAAACATTGCCGTGTACAAATAATTTAATCAAAGAAATTAACTGTTACAATATGCATACCTACCAATGTTCTATAATGATGCGCGCCTAGATACTTCGAAATATTTCTCGAATGATTTTGACTAATATGTCTCTTATACGAGCGTAAATAAATTCATTTGAATAATTTCTTTTGGTTACTTATTTCGTTATGATTAGGTACTTACCATTGATTGGAGGTGAAATTTCAAGTTCACTGGGATGCTGATGAATCGCCGTTGCATCTGGGACGGGGACAGCATACGCACATACGATTAAAGCAAAAACAACACACATTCTCAGAAACGACATGTTTATAAATATTTTTCTTATCTTTTCAAAAGTTGAATAATATGACAACCGAACCGCTTACAGCTGCACAATCGACGACAGCACTGCGGAATGATATTCCGCGCGTTTTATTTAAAATGTTTCAATTAGTCATTCGTTTCGCCACTAGATGCTGCTAGAAACCATATTTTGTCAAGTTTTCCTATTTCCGACTGCAAATTGCAAACATGCAAACTTCAAAATTACGATCTGTCACTTTAGTTAGCGTCGCAGTAGTTCGAATATTTTCCCACTTTAGATATTAAGTAATATACATAGTTTATAAATTAATTGCTCAATTTTTAAATTATCGTTTTAAGTTTACAACAAATATAAAAATCCTAGTATTTAGATACTAATAAGTGAAATTCATTCATAATTATTTAATTTTCTACCACTTGAGATTTTACATTATATAGTGTGATCCTGGTGTGATTTTCCATTATGTTTCGTGTTGTCAAGGTTCTTGTGCCGCCCTTTTCCACAAATTATTCGTTAGATGTTAGAAATTCTACCAAAAGAATTTCATCAGTATTTCACAAACACATGGCTACCGGTAAGTTTGTTTTCTTCTTGTTATCGGCTTATGTAGATACGATAACTCAAACAAGAATGTGCAAATCCCTTTATTCCAGCACCCTTGCATTCTGCGGTATAAGCTATGAAAAATTACTCAATTTCCTTGTCTAAACTAATGTTGAGATATTATAAATGAGTTGTTTGTCATTTAAAATGATTACATTTTTATCATTTTTTATTTGGTGACTGATTGTCAGAATAAAATTGGATACTAATCATATAAATCAACATTTAGCAGAAATTTGAAGGTTATGTTTACAGTATTCTAAATGATCATATTTATTATTTTATTTTAGCTTTGGAAATAGAAAAAAACAAATACAATATAAAATCTGATTTAGAAGGCCGACCTCTGTATTTAGATGCCCAAGCAACTACTCCAATGGTATGTTACTTTTAATTTAAAATAATAACAGACTACCTACCTCCCTATTATGAAGTGACCTTTGATTCTGAGTTCAAATTTCCGACTATTTAACCGTGCTACACATAACTATAGCAAAAAATACTATTGGTATTCAGATATTTTAGTTTTCCTTTTCTAGAGTTTTCTAGAATATGACAACAAAAATCAACTGTAGTAAATCTGTTACTACAGTTGATAATATTAGGAAAACAATATTTCTACTCTAGTGCCACAGAATAAACTCATGAAAAACCTGTTCCTAAATAAAAAATAAATAATGAAAATTGCATTAAAAATGTAGTTTTCAGTATTAATTATCCATTTTGTATTTGGTAAAATGTTAAGTATATCCATAATTTGAGACCCTTCTGAGTCGAACCACATCCTTGAAATACAGAAGGTTCAAGAGCAATTTTTGCGCTACTATTATATTATGCATCATTATTTCACTAGCAGGGATACTGCATAATAACACGTCAGCTTGAGGAGGAAGAGCTAAATCATGTTTTTTTGGACGTTTGATTGTTATCCTGACTTTCTATCCGACCTCTCCGATAACAACGTCCCATTCCCTACTCATATTCTAAATTTTTTATGTCACCACCCAATAAACATGTATTCAAACTTTATGTAAATATGAAGTTATAAATGGTATAAAGTTGTAAATAAGTTATACATGTATAGTGTATGTAATATTAAATACTAACCCATTAACTTGTATACAGTACTAACACATGTGTAATTATTTAAATAAATAAAAATCTGAAACTCGACACTAGCTAGAGCACCCCAGTTAGCAGATGAAAAAGCCAAAAAAACTAAGAAGAAGGATTATAACACCCTCAAATCTCGCCGTTATAATTTTCTTAGTTGATTGTATATGTCTCTCTTCTCTTTTCCACATCTGCTCCTAAGTGGAGCATGTGGACATCACCAGTTGCCTCCAGAAGACCCTATCGCCAGCCAGCACTCCCGCTTCTTCCCATGTCAATCCAATCGCCCCTTAATTCCGCTGAATAATGTCTAAAGATCGTCATTGACGGCCTTCCAGGACGGCGTGATCCCGCAGGTTTAAAGAAGAGGCAACTAGGGTTTAGGTTCATATTGTAACGTTGTAAAAAACAAGTCCAACGTACTCTGTTTTGAAAGCATTTTAGTACTAGATTATAATTCTATGTTGCCTGATTTAGCGCCATCTGACGGCCGCGGTAGTAACTCATCCATACGATATCCGTGCGTTAGAAATAAATTCCTTTTCCATTTGAAAACTCGGGACGAACAGTCCAGCTGTCGCGCAAAGACTCAAAGAGAGGCGACCGCACATTTCAAAAATGTAGTCCTTCAAGAAAGGGAACGTTCAACTTAACGTAAGCCTATTTGTTTTAAATTTATTAGCGAAATTCTTGTAGAGAGAGATATCATATTCTAATGAGATTGTATTTTATACAGGTTCCCTTTTTTCTACCTTTTTTTATCTTTTTCCATTTTTCCACCTTATTCTATTTTTATTTATTCCACTTTTTATCTACTTTGTCCGATGATAAAGATTTTACAATGTAGTATATTTACTCCATGATTTGAATGGATCACTAATTATTACGAAGTTTATTCGTAAATACCTGGAGTTGGTGTCAGACTTTAAAGTTTTCTTCAAAATCATGAGACACAAATTAACAAATGCAATGAAGCAGACGATCATTTACTGAATTAAAATGTCGACAAACAATCTTCTGGGAAATCATCAACTGAGCCAACCATCATTTAAAAATATATCAACTGAAGACGTCGCATATCGAGTTCCATCTGCGGATTTTATTTTGCAAAATCAACATTATTTCATATCATCTCGAGAAGAAAACAATCAAGAATCTATTTCAGTTGTCATTATTATTGTTACGAATATTTGCTTCTTAGATAAATTTATTGTCAACCATTTATTCATATTAGCTAGGCAGAATTCTGATTTTTTATATTAACTAATCTTGTTACATTTGTAGAGAATTGCTTCTTTGATTAAAATTTTGTATTTTACTAACGAGTTGTTTATTTCATAAAATCCAGATCTTTAAGTCATATTTGTTACATTTTATTGTAAGGTATTTTAAATACAACGTTTTTTTTATTCTGTTCATAAAATTAAATTTATACAACATAATCTTATTCTTTTGGAGAATTCTCATGTTCTTGCCGATTGAACAAAACTGGTGAAAGGTAAGTTGTTTGTAGGTACTTAATTTGGTTATATGCATTATTCTTCTAAATCTTAAAAATTTACTTATTGGTTTTTGATAACCTACCTCTATCATGTCGCCCAACTGGGACCAAATAATTTATTTCAACCTACACTTACCGTTACAATATGTAATCCAAAAATACTGAAAGGGATCAATTTGTATGTTCCCAATAATTATTCCAGGGCCCTTATTACAATGGGAAGTTAATGTTTATCTTCAATTTTATCTACAAAGTAAAATTTAGTTTTCTGTATTAAAAGTAGAATATGTAAACAATTTTTTGTCCAAACATGTTAGATTACAGGTTACCGACGAAAATACTTAAAATTTTCATACAAGTATACATATTTTCATACATAAATATCGATTTTACTTTATTCCCTCTCTGTATGTACCAATGAAAATAGCGTTTGTAATCGTGACTCAGAAGGAGATCCCGTATACAATTTTACATACCCAAAAATCATATGAAAGCAAGTCAGAATTCACCCATTATTAGGGCCATTCGTTTGCTGAATACGGCTTCTGCACATAATATGGGCATATTTTTCAGTACACATCGACAGTTAACCAGCTATCTCCTTTCTATTCATTAAATTTTTACTTGTAATATATTCTACCTGATTTTTAGTCTACATTATGTATTGGGTTAAATAACCTCAAAGTGCTTACTACAATTGTTAAATAAATAAATATCTCTTAATTGTATCCAAGAAACAAAATAAGTTTTGGTGTATAAAAAGTCGGAAGGAGTGTTGTTTTTATTTAAACAAGGTAATGGCAATAATAAATAACATCATTGATTTTTGTAACTTTTACAGGACCCGCGAGTATTAGACGCCATGTTGCCATACATGACAAACTTCTATGGCAATCCACATTCCCGAACACACGCGTACGGCTGGGAGAGTGAGGCTGCTGTAGAGAAGGCTCGGGCGCAGGTGGCAAACCTGATCAGGGCAGACCCAAAGGAAATTGTTTTCACATCTGGAGCCACCGAGTCCAACAACATCTCGGTCAAAGGAGTCGCTAGGTTTTATGGAGAGAAGAAGAAGCATGTTATCACAACACAAATTGTAATTTAAATAGAAATTTATAAAAAATTATAATTCATCAAATCAATTTGAATTTGAGTCACGGGAATCTCTTTAAAAAAAAAAAACCGGCATACTGGGATAATATGTGACAATCATAAAGTGTAATTTATAATTTATTTTTCCATGTAAACTTTTTCTTGTCATTATCTTCCCTTAATTATTTATAAAGCTTTACATTAATACTCATATCGCCTACGATATTTTTTTATGTGTATTTATCAGTCTTGTGCTTGAATGCCAGTGTACTAAAATTTTGTACATGTAATACTGTCCTTTACGACTAACGAAAAATGGCCTAAATATTTTCAGTTTTTAAGTAAATCATAAAAACACAATTACAGTCGAACTTGGTTATTATGAGGAAGATGGGATCGACTGAATTTCCTCGTTATAAGCATTACTCTTTATACCAGATAAAGGTTTTTTTTAAATCCAATCGCCATTGCATATTGTCACTAAGTTAACTAATGATTATACGTATAGTTCATACAAATGAAAAATTATAAAGAAAATTATAATAAATGCTTTCAAACAGACTACTTTCTAAATTTAAAATGCAGATAAATAAACATTCTCATTTTTCCACAATATTTACACTGTGGATAAGAAGGTTTTTACATACTTAAAAAATTTTCACCCCGCATTCTATTTCACAAGTTATTGCCACTTGTTCACGAATTGAGAGACACTTCCTCTTGTTAGTAGACATGTTTATAATTCAAGGGTTAGTTTTTATCTGGTCTGACATCATCCACTCGTAATGTATATTATGCACTGACTATAGAACATAAAAAAACTGAAAAGCATTGTAAAAACCCCCGAAACAAGTCATTCATAAACTACAAAAGAAGTTGTAAATTGTAATGTGGTGCCTAGCCGGTACTTACTGGGTTCACAAAGCTTTGATTTTGAGACGCAATTTCAACTGTGTGTGTGATTTGTTTTCAATGTTGTCGGCGAAAACACCAATTAGGTACTTGGACACTTACGTAGTGTCATAAACGTCATCCAATCCAGATGCCCAGCGGCATCGGTCCTAAGTTAGTCACCCTTTTAGATTTTATTACTCAGGTTCTTATTTTAAAAATGATGTTTTTAAACAATTGAAGAGTTTTTACTCAACTGTTAGCAATAATTTTATTCGGTATGTCTGAGAAGTAGCTCGTTACGAAAGTAAACAAATGTATGGAGAAAACCATGAACTAAAATGCCGATGAATATTTCCTCGTGACATCTGAGATCTCGCTATTTCTGTGATCGTTATAACCATGTTCGACAGTAATTACTCCTCTTCAGGGAATTTGTTTTTCATACATTCATTTTCTGTAAATTTTCCACATACCACCCACACTTTTGTGACATCATTAATGTTGATTTAAATGTACATTTGCCTAATTAATTTGACCCGTTAGTTCAATTAATTTACAGTGATTGAACAAATTGATGTTTAAAAATTAAAATTCTTTGATTGTTTCAATTAAAAAGCTCCAAATTTAAATTGTTGTAAATATTAAGACCATTTTCGGTGCCAGACAATTTTGATGAATAGGTAATTGGACATTGATTTTCGTTCACTCTCGCAAATCCCTTCCCGATACTGTGCGAAAAAAGCAACTGCACTTTGGACTGATTATGCCTAACTAAAACCGACATTTTGTTCGTCCTGTTTTCCACAACTCAAAACTGAACCAATTCTGTTGTTTTTTTTTTTTAGAAAGAGTACCAGATTGATATTTTCTATGTCAGTACTTGTTGTGTTCTTCAAAAATACTTTTGAACACAGCAGATATAACTGGGGGCTTTTAAAGGTTTTTACATGGTTCTAGTTCCTATAATAAACAATGTCAATAAAAAAAAACAAAATAAACACGCCAATGGTAATAATAATATCTATAGTGTGTAAAAAAATCATTGCTCTGGGGTGCCATAATCCAGGGGAAAATACGAGAATACGTTTGTATGAAGAAAAGAGTCACCACGTTTTCTCTTAATTAAAAAAAAAACACATTTAATCTACCGTATTTGTGAATATCTATGAATATTGTTAGAAATATTTACTTTTGTTATCTTTCTTAATCTAAATTCTTTTTAATAGATTGAGTTTTTCTACTGACATTTCTTGGTGGGACTGCATTTTAATTATAATAATAAAAATACATAAATAGTTTTATTCCACTTTTATTTATAAATTGTCTGACGATGTCGGTCACGACGAAACCCGGTCACTGGTAAAAATTTATAAATAAAATTGGAATAAAACTAAATACGTATTTTTATTATTATAACTAAATTCTTTTGTTGAATACATTGTAATTTAACAAATTAACACAGCCTGTTATTATTTAGCAAAAAATATTTTTTCTATTTAGCATTTTACTGTTTTTTTTTGTCTAGGAGCACAAGTGTGTTTTGGATTCCTGCCGCGCCTTGGAAGGGGAAGGATTTCGGGTGACATATTTACCCGTAGGAACTAATGGCATCATAAATCTCAGTGATTTGGAAAAAGCACTTACTCCTGACACTTCTCTGGTCTCAATTATGACAGTCAATAATGAAATAGGTATGTCAACAAATTGCTCAAAATTAATGTTTGGATTGAGACGATTCCAGGCATTACTAACCATTTTTAAAATTTAAAAAGACATGTCTTATGATAAATTTATATCGACTAAATGAAATTAGGTTCCACAGAACAAATATTTTTTGCCTGTATTATGTATACCTAAAAAACATAACATTACATGGGTTAAAAACAATTCATAAGATCTTGAAATGGCTCTATTACGATATGAAAATACGTTGATACATTGTTAAACTGTCTTATTACTTACTTTTTTTGTTAAGAAACCATTTTTTTCCTCAACTGAAAACATTAATTTATCCCCAATATTTCAAGCATGTTCAAATCTTGTGCGTGCCGCCACATCTTTCAAGGTTTAATATTAGAATACTACTGCGTATAAATTAATCACTGGATTTACAAAAGTAATAAATAAATAATATTTTTATCTGCGAAGATGCTTGTAAAAAATAAATAAAAATAAAATCCTTAGAGTAATGATACGCCACTGGCTAATAGAGTCGCCCATACGGACTAAAACCATTCTATGATTATCAACTACAAAGATTGCTATAGTTTACAATAATATTATGGGCCGTGTGTACTTAAGTCGAAAATTTTAGGACGAGGCGCAAACCAAAACCGTCTGTTACATGTTTGTTAAAGTAAAAACCAACCAAAAATTGTGAACGCTTTTTTTCTATGCAATAGAGCTAAAGGGCTTCGCTAGCAAATTATTACTCTGACTTAAAATCAAATATTTTTTCATTTATATAACATCTAATTGCAAAAATAAAAATGATTGTTTATTTCAATGTGTAGTTGGAAAAGCCAGTATAAATTTAATAAATGCCTTGCTTTTGAACTTCCCCACAATATTCATTAGTTAACGCTGAAACCACAATATGTTTTTAATTATATAATGCATGTGAAACAATAGATAACAATTACTGGATGAGATAAACGGGAATAAAATTATATTTTTTATCAGCTAAGTGTGTACACTAAACAGCACTAATGTCTGGCAGCAATACTAACTGCCAGACATTTTGGGATGTTTATTGTACAGCGCCCTTAAGGTGATTTTCACAAAAATTGCGCTTTATTATAAATAAATCAATTAAATAAGTAAATACGTAATTATGATTATTAATCTACATTCTGAAATATTTGTTGACAGGTGTGACACAACCCATATCTGAAATCGGAGCCATGTGTAAATCTAAGAAAGTATTTTTTCACACGGATGCGGCGCAAGCTGTAGGCAAGATCCCTCTCGATGTCAACAAAATGAACATTGATCTCATGTCTATATCGGGGCACAAAGTCTACGGACCCAAGGGAGTTGGTGCCTTGTACATAAGGAGAAGACCGAGGGTCCGAGTTGAGGCACTGCAAAGTGGTGGTGGACAGGAAAGAGGGATGAGGAGTGGTACAGTACCAACACCATTAGTTGTTGGATTAGGTAAGATCTTAAAATCACAATAAGATTGATTTTACAAATATAAGTTCTTGATTATCTGGATATGTAACACAGGCTGCGCGGAAGTGTCCAGATTGTCATCATAATCATCATCTTACTCTTATCGAGACCAGACGATGCATAGGACATGGTACTGATACACCAAATGCAGCGTATCTTAGTAATAGATATATGAATGTATTATCAGTATCAACTATGAAATATTGCCATGCAAAACAACTTTTAGAATAAGTATTTGGAGTTGACCTTGCCAGGAATGGAACCTGGTACCTGGCGATACAAAACTGTACTTTTTTAAAAATAAAATCTACATCCTTTAAATTGATGATTTTTAATAAATCCATGAGGTTATCACTTCTCGATGGATTTGCAAAAATATAAATATGAAGTAATTCGCTGTAAGTGTATTTTTCACTCTGAAGTGTAGCAATCACTGGAGTACATTGGGTTTGGATTATCGAGACTAAAATGTGAATAAGGAATATTTTTGTTCTCTACTCTCTATTAATTAAAATTTTGCGATCATTTTAACTAAATAGTCTTAAGCAATCGTGCTAAAAAAAAAAAATCTATGGAAGCGCATACTTATCTTCCAGCGTTCGCCATTCCACCACAAGACCACAACTCAGATCATTTAGTTTGCAAATGCAACACAGAGAAGGAATAGCTTTTTTTTTAAAATACAGACCAACTTTCATATTGTCATCCTAAATAGTAATACTCATAAGTCCACAAATGGTCAAAAATGATATCTTGGCATTTTTTATTAGAACCTCAAATAATCTATATGCGTGTAAAACTTGTATATTGTATATGTATATTTGTAGTGTTGCATTTTTTATTTTTAAATGTGCCGAAAAAAAACTTCGCAATAGTTCGCTGCTGAAATAAAATAGTTTTTACTCTCGTTTGTTATTTACAAGTGTTACAAGTTGGGCCGACGATATTTAAGGTCATTATGAATCAATTAAATATTTGATTATGCTCCAACTCTGGCACTTGGTATAAGTCCAGCATTATTGTTATATAATTATATTTATTACTGAATGCCAGTGCATTGAGATTGACATGTTTATTTTAGTATTATTGCTTTATGATATACAGATAAACATACAAATAATATTTCCTTTAACACTCAAAATATTTTTATATGCAAACTGGGTATTTGCTGTACCCCTGTGACTTTTTCCGTAAAACCATATTTTCTTTTTTTATTACAATTCTTTGAAGATTGTTTGGTTCAAAAGCTCATTTAATGACAGATGTTTCCAATTTCTCGTGTTGTAATCAATCAGTAAAGATAAAAGTTTTCAGGAATACTGTTTATAACATATTAAGATGCATTTAACATAGATGCATTTATTATGAATAAAAATATGAATTTTATTCTTTTTTTCTAGGCGCTGCTGCTGAACTTAGTGAACAAGAGATGGCATATGACCATGCGTGGATGGAAAAACTGTCAGCTCGTTTGATGGACAAAATAATGTCTCAACTCCCCCAAGTTATTAGAAATGGTGATCCTGTTCATTCGTATCCTGGATGTATAAATCTTTCTTTTGCTTATGTTGAAGGCAAGTTGCATCCATAGATAAATAATTTATACTAGCATGTCAGTTCGCGATATGTATAGCTAACTCCTAAATAGCTTTGTGGTGATCTACTCGTATTTCACAAAAATAACCATATAAATTTATATTTTATTCAGGCGAATCTCTACTCATGGCTCTAAAGGATGTAGCATTATCCAGTGGCTCTGCTTGTACATCTGCATCCCTCGAGCCTTCCTATGTTCTGAGAGCCATCGGCGCTGATGAAGACCTGGCACATAGTTCTATAAGGTAAAAAAATCTCATTATTTTGACCAAAATTACTTCCTAATACAATATGGTGCGTAGTAGTACAAAATTAATTTGGAAACCATGCCCATGTCCAGTGATATGCCATGGAAAATCATGATAGCGAAGAAACAAAAAAAATCCCTTCCTCCATGTTGTATTTCTACACCTCATTCATTCTTTTTTAATCGTATTTTAAACTACATAAGTATTTATTTTGTATATTTTCACTCCCTGTCAGATACTAATAGTGCTTTCTGTTTTGTTATGCTATGTAGACTGCATTGAAGTGTCCATCAGCTAAGATAATAAACACTGTAATGTAGTTTGAAACAAGTACTATCCATGAAACTTTAAAAAACCCGGGCCCAGATCACAATGGGAAATAGACATTTATCTTCAACTTTATCTACAAAGTAAAATATGCATACTATTTTTTTCTTCTAGACATGTTCAATTATAGGTTACCGATGAAGATACTTTAAATGTTCATGCAAATATACTCATTTTCTTACGCAAATATCGGTTTTTCTTTTTAGACAGTCTAAGATAACTCTGTCAACTTCGCATTGTAATTGGGGCCTTGAGATAATTCGGAGAAGACTATTTAATTCAAACGTTGATTATTTGAAATCGTAGGTCGGGATGATTGCATTATAGCCAGGTCCGATCCTTGAACCTTATATTTAAGAAATATTATTGGAAAACTGCCTACCTAGTATCGATCAGTCAGAAAATCTTGGACCTTTCTTTAAGTGTACTTTCATTGTTATAATAATTTGACGATCATTAGGTCATTCATTTTTTGTTTGAATACAATTGACCTTTAAGACTTGTTATATAAGCATTTGATGTAAGTAGTAAATAATAACTTATTGTTTGTATTGTATTCTTTCAGATTTGGAATAGGTCGTTTCACAACTATAGAAGAAATAGATTACACGGCCGAAAAATGTATCAAACACGTTGAGAGACTGAGGGAAATGAGCCCACTGTGGGAAATGGTTCAGGAAGGAGTAGATATAAAGACCATACAATGGTCCCAACACTAGATCTGTATAGATTATAGTAAGAAGCAATTACACGCAATAGACTGTTATGATGTATTGTTAGCTTGTTAAATTATCATAATTAATATTTTTATTGAGCCAGAATAAACTAAATACGTATTACGCATATTCTTTTTATTTTACCACAGTAAAACATTATTTTGATTCACCGTGCACACCACCACTACACAAGGAATAATTTTCCAAAGCTAATTTTTTTTTTGAAGCTTGAATAAGAATCTTGGAATATAATAAAAAGTTTGAGTTGTTGTATTATTTTATTACAATAATTCCATTAATATTTATAATTATTATAGAATGCATTCAATTTCAAAAGTAGAAAACACTTCTCATGCTTTACATTATATTCAATTAATAACATGCAAGATACTCGATAGTAATTATATCAATATGTAGATTACTAGGGTTTTTACAAATATGTATAATATTTTCTAGTTACAGCTTACTTTTGCGAGCTTAATATGTAAATTATATCATGCTTTGTATATGAACATGCAAAGCTTAATCTTAAATAACGATTAATGCTAATTCGGTACAGGCAAGTTATTGACATAAGCCACTATATTAAGTTACACCTAAACTCAATATGTTATGTTATGACACTAATATGGTTCCATTTTGTTTTTGTAGGTAGGTTTTTTTCTTTGTAAATCAGAAAATTAGTGCTCCTAGT
The DNA here is from genome assembly GCF_059751315.1 of Micrasema longulum. Taxonomy (NCBI): domain Eukaryota; kingdom Metazoa; phylum Arthropoda; class Insecta; order Trichoptera; family Brachycentridae; genus Micrasema; species Micrasema longulum. The sequence continues at coordinate 107,576 of NW_028277455.1, forward strand.
GTGTATTTAAATTTCAAACATTTCATTTTTAAAATTATATTTAGAAATGACATTTCCAAGTGTAGTATTAAAGCTTAAGTATTTGTAATATGCAAATAATACGCTTTCAACAGAAATCAACATACATATGTATTTTATATCCTAAATTGTAAACATGTAGTGTACACATCTACAAATGTACCGGATAGTACGCACATTATTATCACATCAATAATTACTATTTAAGCAGAGGAATTTTATAGTACTAGAAACCTATTTAAAATGTTTTTGTGTCATGCACTGTCAAACTTAAAATAAATTTTATTGATTTATGTATTTAATCAAATAAAACATAATTTTATTCTTTGTCACAAACTTTTTGACTAGAAACAAGTGTTATTCTTTATATGCTACTTAAAAATAGCACTAATATTAAATAATTGATGTTCGGAAACATATTTAAAGGTGTTAAATTATTAAATAAATGGTTTATTATTTATTCTGAGATTCGTTAGTAAAACTTTATAAGCAAAACTAAAGTTTTTATTAACCTCGTTTGCGAAACATTTCAAAAACAAAACAACAATCATTTACATTTACAAATCCAGATCTTTATAATTAAAAGTATACTGAATAACTATAATATAAAATAATATTCTTAATAATATGTCTTATACATGTATACATAACAAATTTTAGAAAAGAAGATAATGTTTTTATTTTATTGAAGAAATGTACCACAAATCTAGACATTATTTTTTACTGTACAAACACTAATAAATATTATTGAACATTCAATCAAATAAAATTGATATTAATAATGCAATAGGACAATAAATTAGTGTTTTATTCTATAAAATATATATAATTGAATGAGAATACATTTTCGTATTTAATAATATAAGATAATATCAAATATTAATAATTTTATCAGCCTGATTATATTTAACAAACCAGAATCACATTTCAATAGAATTTTAGTAAATATGTCAGTTTTACGATAATTCATCACAGAATGAAAGGACTCATTACATAGTACATTTTGGCAGATGTAATTGCAACACTGGATTGTAATCATACCATTTTTCCTGTGTTCGGAAATAGAATTCAACTAACATTTTACTTCTCGACATGCGACACACATTGCAAGAACATATTATGCATAGTTAAATTATAGATTATTCACAAATTCCTAGACATTTTACTAATCCAAGTCTAAGATGTGTAACTTACGGGTCAAATTTCAAAATTGACATTAAAATATACGTATAAAATTGAAAGCTATCAAAATTGACATTAAAACATACATATAAAATTGAAAGCTATCAAAATTGACATTGAAACATGTGTATAAAATTGAGAGCTATTTTTTGAGACACGATTCTTATTATAGATGTAAGTAAGGTTTTCTCAAAATTCTTATTTAATTAGACTCAAGTAAATTCTATATTCTTTAGAATATAGAATTAACTATTTATAGGAGCTGAAGTAAGAACATTTTTTTCAGGAATTGGCAGACCCCTTTTATATATTATGTATAAAAGTATAGCTGATAGAGTTGAAGCTTATGTTAAGTTATAGAATGTAAGTGAAGCTATTGTAGAGTAGAAAAGAAAGATAAAATTAAAGATAATAAGTTAGTACAAATCTTAGTTCAGTGTAATGTAAAATTAAGGATTGTCGAAGACATAACATTATGAACACCTATATAAAATCAGCAAAATTAGAATCATTTTTTGTCATAATTAAAATTAAAAGGAACATTAAGTCAAATATTTTCATGAACAAAATATAATCACAAGTTTCGTTAATACTACAGGTAGACTATAATGAGAATGGCATTTAAAATAATCAATCGCTATTCACTTTACTAATATCTATATTTGAGAATAATAATACAAACATATTATCAAAATTACAAAAATAAATCTTCATAGTAACTGCAAAATACCAAATTGTCGGAGTATTAGCAAAAATATTTTGTAGAAAGTATGTTTAATATTAAAAAATAAAACTAAATATGTGTCATGATGCAGAAACGAGGTAGAAAGTGCAAAATTAGTATAAAATAATATGTAAAATATTATTGAATATCATGTAGTTCACCCGACAACTTTGATTAATATAAAAATAGTATTTATATCAAATGCCTCGATATGATTCTGTATTTTTTTAGGAGTAAATAATGCTCCCAAATAATAGTAAATTCCTTTTTTTCTACAGGACTGAAAGCGCGAATATTTAACTCACAAATATAGTCAAGCAGAATTTTTCAAATTTAAAATACATATGTTTCAGAAGTTGCCATACATTCCAAATTAATAATTTGGCTGTCACATGCTTGTTTATTGTCTTATCTTTATGTCAATTATATTTTATTGACAAAATAATTATTTAAAAACAAATGTAGTTGGTTATTCAGCACAAACAGGACGGATCTGTAATTTCTTCCGAAGATGTAACCTTAAAACTTTGGTGATCTATATTTTGGAGGTCGATTTTGGATTTATTTGATTCAAGCAACTGGGCAGCGATATCTGCAAACATTTCGTCAATTCCATCTCCAGTTTTGCAAGAAGTTTTGTAAGTTTGACTTATTAAATTGTGACACTGTTCACTGAAAAAAAAACATTTGAGTTTGAATGATACAAAAAATATACAAACTAAGTTACTTTGCTTATAGAAAAGGTAATTAAAGTTAAAAAATAAAAGAATCCTTAGGAGAAGGGCGAAAGACAGTCTACAAAAAGATAGAGTGACTAAATAAAGAATCTAGCTGGTTTACAATGACCCAAGACTATTATATATTTACTAATATAGTGCCATTTTTGTAATATAATATTCAAGGATGCTTTACCTATGAATATTGATTTTAATTTGAGTTAAAATTTATAATATAAGTAAGATAATTTATTTTGTAAACACATGCTACGGATTTCTTCAACGATTAAACAGGTGGGTTTTAAGTTTTTTCCAAAACAAAACTCTTACAGTTTCGCACTTCTGCTGGGAGAGTATTCCAGTTTTTTTTACATTTCATGGCAGATAAATTTACTATTATGATACTATTCAATAGTTGCTTGTATTAGACTATTTCCCAACACTGCAATAAACTGTTATTTGGGAACCATTTCACTAAACAGTTTAATTTGTGAAACAGTAACTGTTAGTGCTAAAGAACCGCAACACCCATCTCTAGCACCAGTGCAGTGAATTCCCTGTGCATTAGGGGATAAAGATGAAATATCATATTATGAAACCCTTTTTTGGTAAATTCATATTTTGAAATATAAAAAATTTCCTTTAAATGAAAAAAAATATGGCCAAAAATTTAAATACAACAATTAGTCTGTTAATTTGCTTGTTAAGAAGGATTATTTATTATGTTTACCAGAATGACTCCATATCTGCATCAGTTACTTGAGGAGAAGATGTTTCCAAGTCAGATTTATTGCCACATAAAAATATCTTCGCATTCTCTGCATATGTTACAATGTCTAACAGATGCTGTGAGAGAATATGAAAGGATGCAGGATTATCAAGGGAAAATACTAATATCGCAGCTTCTGCGAATTTGTAATAACTTGATGTGATGGAAGCCACTCTCTCCATTCCACCTGTGTCCCAAAGCTGAAGCTACAAAAAAAATAGAGAAAGCCCATTGAGTTAAGGTGCAGACATTTAAATACAGAACGGATGCTTAATATGCTTTAAATCTACTATTGCGATAATATACTCCTTTACCTTCATTTCCCTGCTGCCTAAATTAAATACTTTATCATAGTGATCAAGACCTAAAGTAGATTTTCTGTCGGTAGCCGTGACGAAAGTGTTATTTATGAATCGTCGAAATAGAGAGCTTTTTCCGACACCAAACTCTCCACACAAAATAACTTTCAGCTCGGGAACCCTTGTAGATGCCATTTATAGGAAGTAAAGAAGAAAATCGAGACTATTTAATACATTAAGAATAGAAATAAAAAACAAAAAGTTACAAAAGTTACATCTAAGTACAGACAGTGACATTAGACATGCTTAGAAAATTTAAATCAGAGAATCGTGACCAGAGATTATACACATATCGTGACAACTGACAAAATGACATCTAATTTATATCAGTTTCAAATACAAATTGTCTATTAAAATGTTTTTTTTACTACCTTCAAAAAAGGTAAAACAACAAACCATTGCGCCTTTCCGTAGCGGTAGGCAAAAAGATAGAACCAATTTTAAAGTAGTTATTGGTAGAACTTTGTCATTGTAGGCCGCGAGGAGAGAACATAGAACCTTATCTTCACTCTGTCTTTGTAGGTATTTATTCAAACGGTACACTTTTGTGCAATTCATTTTTTTTAACATAATCACCATAAAATATCAGCTACCATAAAAATAAAGATATAATATTTTTATATACATAATCTCCCAAACTATAATTTAATTTTCAAAAATATGTTGAAAATGTCGAAGAAAATTTGGATTTATTGAATTACGCCTAATTCAAAATTCTCAGAAAAGAATACAATGAACCAAATACCATACATGCAGGTATAATTATAAAAAACAAAAAATGAAAAAAAAATTACACCATTTACTGTATTGAAAAACATAAAATAAAATATATGTTACTCGATTTTTGGTATAAAAAAATAAAGGAAGTAATCAAAAATTTCCACTACAGATAAAAAATAAAATGAAGATAACATTTCCTGTCTTATTTTTTGAAATTTTTTCATAATAATTTAGATTTAAATGAAAATATTATATATTTCGACATTATAATCATTTCAGCCTTTTTTGTTTATTTTGAACAAAATTAGTGATAATTTTGTTTTTATCCAAGTGCATTGTGAATTTTTTTCAATCGATAATTTTTGTTTTTCAAACAAATGTTATTTATACTCTAACTTAGTGAGTTTTTGTTAAGGACTTATCATTTTTAATTAGTTTATAAAGATCATAATACTCATATCCACACCCGATGACACATAGGGCATTACATTGGAACATCAAATCCAATGTATCATTTGTTACATGAGGTAATTAGCTTTAGGTACCAGTCCAGGGCTGGTATTCCGAACGCGTTTACAGCGCGCTATAATCCGTATTTAGTACGTAAAAACGCGCTATACCGCGCTATAATTTCGTTTGGAATACCAGCCCAGGAACATTGAAATATAGCAGTGTTGAGTTACCTTTAAAATAAGAATTGAACCAAATGCAAATGCACCAACCACTACATTATGAGAATGACTTGTTTCCATTCAATTTCCTTTTTTTAAATGTAGACTTAAGAGTATATATCGAGTCAAAAGCACCCATTCAGGGTTTTGGTTATATTTTTATTTTCTTTTGATAAACACAATAATATCGATAGGATGTTTGCTAGGTAGGTCCCTTGTCTAAATATTCACATTTGACGTCTCGTCGTCTGATGTTATCCATGGTTTGTTTTTGTTATTTAGGTGCGGGTGACGTTTTTTGGCGTCCTTTGTGAAAATACCGTTCATAAAGTTATTTAATAACACAACAAATCAGAATACTCATCGATTTCTTTCAGTCGCATGGATATTCAATCCCCCCATTTAGCTGCGGCATTATTAGCAGTTCCAGCAATGCTGCGGCCCGAAGCCGGGCCGGGTCATTCGCCGGCAAATAACACGGCTGATGCAGAAGCACCTCTTGCTATGAACCCTCCGCCTTGTCCAACTCCAGATAAACCTGGTCCCGCTGTTACTCCAGTGATCGATGAAGAGGAAAAGGATGAAACCGTTAGTCACGACGAGTTCAGTGATGAGGTAGGGCTAATTACCATTTTATAAATTCAGTCTTCAAAATTGCGCAATTGTATTAGATTTCTTTGAGATATTTATAGTTTCGACGTAAATGTATGACATAGAGTTTAATTGTATTTACACTTAGTAGTATAATAAATTCACCAGACAATTGACAGAATGATAACTATATAAATATTTAATAACCCAAAATAACTGCTTTTTCTGCATTTATACTTCCTTTTCGCCGCTAGAATGTACGCCATAAAATAACATCCTCTTTATACAATATTGTAGCTTAATTAATTTCTTGTGTAGATTTATTTGCTTAATAAATATCTTATTCTGTTTAAGAATTATTACTTATTTGACCAATTATCGCTTTCAACCATGCATATTTATTTATTTTGTCTTATTAAATAGTCATATAGTCGATGATACTCCAATACTGCATAACCTATTTTTTTTTATAAAAATGTTTTTCTAAAATAAATTCCCCATAGGGAGTAAGCGCCGTTTTAAATTATTGCTATTTTTACTTTAAATAAATAATAATAGTTTTTTGATACGCTATCGGTATTTTTGGTTGATTAAAATCGTAAGTATGCTATTTATTTATATTAACAGAATGCTATTTAGGTTGCCAAAAAATTCTAATGATAGTTACGCAGTATTGCAGTATCACCGTCGATATTCTTTCACAGTTTTTTGGTTTTGTAACCTGCCTTCATATGTAAGCCTTTTTTGAGATAGCAAACTAACTGTTTATTTTCATTATTTTGTAAACGAACATCAGCAAACTTAATTAACTATTACTGGATTTCTTTTGTTTGTAGGAATCACAAGCTGGGAATAAAGCCAGTACTCCCGGAAGAAGTGTGACCTTGCAGATGCTATTGGATGCCAAGATATTAACTCCAGGCGATGCTGCAATGACTATAGAATACTTGGTTTGTGATTTAAAATTTTATTCGTAAAGAGGAAACTTTCAGGATTTGTGTATTTTACGAAAAAAAATCTCAATACCCATGGCTGAATCATATCGACTGCTAATGCTTAGGACACAGGCTTTGAATCACAATTTTATCCAAAGTGGGTCATATACACATTCTGTCACATTTCCTCCCTAGAGAGTTATTTAGATCTAAATTTGTTGCAACAGAGACTAAATACATTTTTGAAAGGGTAATATATGGCATTTACATGGCTGCTGACCTGTCATTGCCTTGTTTAAGTGGCCATTTTACACACTGTAAAATTCACCATTCTGCCTATGTTTAAACATCCACATTTCCTCAACTGTTCCCTGTAAATGCCCAGACTTCTTCTCAAAAATGTTTTCCCTCTGTTGCAACAAATTTACGGTGAAAAATACATTTAAAAAATAAAACTACTTTTTCCATATAGGCTATCAAATTAAGCCAATAAAGTTTTATTTTTATGTGTTGGATCATCGCTTTGAAGTTTATAAATTTTTAAATTACACTGCTCGTGATGTCACAAGTTCAAGTCGGTGAGTTTTTCTGACATTTACAAGTAGAACCCTGTACCCGTCAAAACACAACACTATTATTGATTGGTTATCGTTAGCGTGTGTTCATGTAAACCAGTTACGTTTCAAAGTAGTTCATTTTTATTAAAACCTTTTGCATGAATTTTTTTCATACATTTTTGAGAAATTTCACAGTACAATTAAATGCTTTAATTTTTACTGTAAGAAAACATTTTTAATATCCAATTTCTTGTAGCACTGAACTTTCTAATCGTGGATTCAGCCTTTATCCTGAACACAGTTGGTATATAAACAGTTCTCTGTAATAGTTATTTTTATGCAATTAATAATATTTTTCTCTTTTAATACAGGGACAGAAATTTGTGGGTGATCTCCAAGCCGATGGGAAGATCAAATCACACGAAACGGAGACGATCTTCTGTTCTCCTTCTGCCTGGGCGATACATTGTAAGAGAATCATCAACCCGGACAAGAAGTCGGGGTGTGGGTGGGCATCCGTCAAATACAAGGGCAAGAAGCTGGATGCCTATAAAGCGGCTTGGCTTAGAAAGGTCCAATTACAGAGAGACTCTACTCCCACTGATGGTGAGACAATTTTACTAATTCAAAATATTAGTTTACTATGCCGATTTAAAAGATTATTTTTAAAATTTAATCAAATCACCGTGAAAGGATTGTTAGTAGGTAGGCACTGCGTTTGACAATTTCAACACCAAGGGTTAGCAGCACTACTTCCCTTTGATGGGAAAAGATGGCATAAAATACTAGTTCAGTTCATGCCCAGAGACATTGGGCTCCCTGGATAGTACGTAAAATTTAATTTACCAACCATTCTGCACATTCTTTCATAGGTGAGAATTTCGCAAGTATCGGTCACTATATTATGAGCCACCTCTGAGAATCTCCCGCGTCACAAATTCTTAAGAATCAGCCAATGATAGTGTTGTAATAGAAATAAAAAATCCACTGAACTTCTTCATTAAACCAACATGCAAAACCCACTATACACCTTCACCATAGTTGCCGCCCAAAAATATAAAACCAACATGCCATTTTTCAACTATTTCTCCCACAACATAAAATATTTTTCATAACCCAATCAGTGCATGTAAGGGTTGCTTATTAAAGTGCATGGCATGTCGGTTTTATATTTTTGTGCAACAACTATGGTGAAGGTGTACGTATAGTGGGTTTCGCATGTTGGTTTAATTGGTGTCCTGACAAAGAGACAGGTACGTCTCGAAACTGATGTACATAGAAAAGTTAGTAACTGGTGATATACAAATATTTAACAACAATTAGTATTAATAATTGTCTTATTGTTTTCAGACGAAGTAGAGAATGAAGTAGAACAGCTGCCCGAGCCTCCTCCTCAGCGGACGGTAGTCAAACACAATACCGTTCCCAACAAAATGATGCAACAGTAAGTTAAATCGTTTCTCATAACTGATGCATAGTTTTCTCAACAATCCCTCTTCACGTTTTAATTTGAGTTATATGTATATGTTTTAGTGACTCCAACACTCTGGTGGAGGCAGTTTCATTTTCGTCCATAGGAAAAGTCCAGCCATTTCTCGTGTCCATCGGTACTAATGCCTGCTTTGTCTTGGATCTTCATTGCCACCTTACTATGTCTGAAGTATGCGGGTATCTAGGAGGGTCGTGGGATGTCAACTCCCATAGTAAGTACTAAAATATTTACATTTGTTTTATAAATTTAGTCATGGTTATGTGTTTCAGACTGTTTTTTAAATCTATGTGTTTTTAATATATTATACGTAACTAAACATTATAAACTTGTCAAATAGATCGCAAGATCTTTAGAAAGAAGAAGTACTAAGCGCTTTTATAATCAGTGTCATTTAGAAAAATTCAGCCTTACCAGAAGGTTTTTGTTTTCAAACTACGTGTTTAGCAAAGTGCCATTAAAAAAATCGTCACAAAAATGTGCAAACCAAGTTGTAGCGAAATTACACACCTGGAGAAAGTGCACGTGCCTCATTTTTTCTTGTTCAGATAAGGTTATGGGCCGCTCAGTAAAAAAATGGAGGGAATTGATGATGAGATGAAATGATATGACATTCAGTGAGTTTGTATTCAAGAATAATAATGACGAAGGTAGATCATTAAAAAAAGTAAAGTAATGTTTCCTGGTTTGTGGCAGTGTAATGGCCTATTGAAACAATGATGTGAAATTTGTGGCTATTTCATGGAAATCATTCTAATATTTGAATTAATTGTAAATATCAGAAAATAAGGAGTGTCAAAATTACTTACTGATTAAAAAATGTATATATGTACATGTGTGTTTTCTCGTTAACATTTTAGATTTGGCCATTACACACGCCTTCCCCTGTCTTACGAGCAAAGGGGACACACAACCTCGTGTGATGGTTGAGGCTCAAATCTTCACAGCTATGGAAACCATGGGCCTCACTCTGGTAGGCTGGTACCATTCCCATCCAGTGAATCCTGCCATGCCTTCCCTCAGAGATTGTGACAACCAACTGGAATACCAGATCAAGAAACGGGGACCTTCGGATCTTACCTACACACCTTGTATTGGGATCATTTGTTGTAAGTTACTTAACTACGTACATAATATATATTATAATGTAAATAATAAGGTATTTTCTTAATGTTTTGAAAAAGTTTTCACTGGCATAAATATAAGGAACCATATATGCTGTAAATTAGTATTATATTACAAATTTTGTGAACAACACCGACATTAATCTTGCCTCCATCTGATAATTAAATATTTGTTGTTTAATCAAATAAATAAAACAACTTTGTTTTTAACCACTAATTTTTTAAATTTTTTTTTCTCCACCGACCGGTTTCAAAGCAAACAAAAAAAAAAATAATGATAAAAAATTAGTGGGTAAAAACAAAGTTGTTTTATTTATTTTATTATAATGAATAATCACAAAGTTAGTGCTTCAAATATAAACTTTATATTTATTTTTTTATTTTAAACTTTAGAATATTTTTTTGTATATATCGATTTCATAGTTTGAGCTCATAAATTCACTTAAAAAATTATGATAAAAATTATAATGTGTGTATTTTAAAAATAAATACTTTGATTCTTAGTTAACGGGCATCGGTCTTTCCTGGTTGTAACACTATTAGCTGTGTATTGTATTTAATAAATATGTGTTATTAAATAAATACCTTTTTTACCAGTAATTATTTTTATCATTTTGTTTCTTCCAGCACCTTATAATCCAGAGAGCCCTGTTCTGGAGTCTTCTCTCACTTCCTACTGGGTGACTCCACCCCCGGAGCAGCGCCCCACAGAGTACCCCCGCCCACTCCTCATGCAGTATGCCGTGGTCCATGACTCTCACCTGGCGCCCCATGCCATGGAACAAATATCCAAGAGTATTAAGTACTATTCCACTGGAGTTGACGATAAAGCCATTAAGTTCACGAACCCCTATAAGTTAGACACCACGTTTTTGGATAAATTAAAGTGCACGCTCGCTGCTAAATTTCCCAGAGAACAAAGCGACGGTTTACTCTGGAATTTCATTAAAGATGCTCTCGGATGTTCTACAGAAGGAGATGACAAAATGGACCTTGATGCTCTTCTTGCCGTTTCTCAACCTTTGCCTATTTCCAAGACACAGTCCAGTGTGATCCCCAATATTCCATCTGTCAGCGCACTCCAACAGATGGTTAGTCTACCTGCGGGGATCCCACCTCTATCCCTTCCTTCAAATGCTTTTGGATCACTGGGAAGTGGCAAATTTGAACTTCCGACTCATTTAAATATTCCAATTCCTCCGAGCTCCGGTAAATCTAAGAATTCATCATCTTTGCATAGTCTCGGGTTGCCTACTGGATTAGATGTCTTGACTGGCATGTCTTTAGGCTTGGGTCCCGCTACAAGTGTGTCATTAGGCTTACCTTCCGGTTACGATGCTTTAACAGCTAATAGTTTACTAGCCAACTTGCCTCAAGGAATTTCAACAAGTCTCGCCGCTACACTAACAGGTACTAAATTACCAATCCCATCAGACTTGAGTTCGTTCCCAAGTTTACTATCTTCCAGAACAAGTTCTGATAAGACTAATTCAATCAATACTCCTTCCTCCTTGGCATCGGGCAGCGTCTCAGCATCCGCCTTAGCCACTAGTCTGGCGTCTACTCTTCCACCAAGTTTGTCTTCTAACTTGATGCTCAGTTCTGCGGAAATAGCCAACGCTCTATTCTTGAGCGGTAAGTTCCCGAGTACCAGCGCTCTTCTAGGAATCCCCGATCCTATGTCTCAAAGTATTTTAGATGCTAATAATATGTATCTTTCACCTTCACTCCTGAAGATGCAAGATACTTTAAATTTATTAAAACCTCTTTCTACTAGCAGCCCCTTGATGAGCAAAACTATTTCTGATCAAAGTCTATATTTAAAGAGCACTCAAGATTTAATGAAATCAGCTAAAGAATTTTTACCACCAGATGTTAATATTTCGGCTATGAAAAGTTCTGGGAAGTTCGACTTTTCCCTGTCTCCTGATCTAAGCATCACTAAACAACCTGATTTGTCCATCTCCACGGTTTCCAAGTTGCCCAAACTCTCCGACTACACAACAGATTTTGGAATGTCTCTACCGAAGTCTGGAGAATCATTCCTGAAGCAGATGTCGGAACTGACCAAGAAAGCCGGAAAGGCTGACTTTTCTAGAGAAACTTCTCCGTCACCGGCCAAAATTGCCAAAACGGAAGATTTCAACACATCCTTAAACTTAACAATGTCTTCAGCTATGAATCTCTCCTCTCACTCCAGTGTAACTGATTCACTCTCTCTCTCTGCTTTGGCAAATACTCCCCTGAAAGAGCCTGAGAATATAGACGCCAATAGTGATTCGGAGGTCCACAATCTCTCTATGAACCCCAATCCCAGTAGAGACCTGATAGAAGATCACATTTCTCCACAACCCGAACAAGTCTCCGCATAAACATAAATAATTTTACTCTAGTATTATCTTAATTTGCTCCATTCCTGAAGTATGGAACATTGTATATAATTTACATCAATGCTAGTCTCTAATAAGTATACTCCTTTCTTTAAGATAGGTTTAGTGTTATTGAGTGATACAAATATAAAAAAAACATACTCTGATTACTAGTGTATATTTGATTTAAGCATAAAAAAACTAATATTTCCAGTACATTCCTAAAAAAACATACATATGGACATGTTTATACTTATGTAGCTTAAAATTGTAAACATTTAAAACTTATTAGATGTTTCAACCTATACATAAAATAGGTAAACATGATTACTTTAAACTCTTGTATGTATGTAAATATGCATTAGTTTTAATAGTGCTGTTGTATATTATAGGTTTAGTTTAAATTCCCCGTTTTTTATAGTTTTTGGTAAATCACACGCATAATATTGAATAATTAGTAATTAAATTGTGATTATTGTCATGTAGGTACTTGAATATGTGTATTTTATAAATACATAAAGTATTTTATTTGCTAGAAAATGCAAAATTCAGTATTTAAAATAATTTTACTCATTTATCATAAGAATTGCATCACCTAAAAAAAAATATATGCATAAATAAAGAATTCACATTAACAGATTTAAATTTTATTGCTCTCTTGGACTCAACTTTTGCAATAAGGTTTTTATTCGTACTTCTCAATTTAAATTTTCACAATGAATACTTCGTAATTACATGGAAAAATATTTTATATCAATTGATAATTGTGTTGCATCTGTATTAATATAGTTCAATTAAATAATTTCATTATATTTAACAGACAATTTATAATTGAAGCACTAACTTTGTGGTTATTCATTATAATTAAAATTAAAATAAAACAACTTTGTTTTTAACGGCTTATTTTATATTTTATAACCAACCGGTTTCAAAGCTACACAATCTTCCTTATCAAGGTATAATTTAGTCATTTTACCCATATACTGTGTCTTGTGTTGTTTTGAAACCGGTCGCTAATAATATATTTAATAAGTGGTTAAAAATAAAGTTGTTTGATTTTAATTTACATGTAACATTGCTCAAAGTAATATAAAAAGGTAATTAATTAATGAAGTTAACTTTTTTGTATTTTATTACGCTATATTACTTTTTGAATGATTTAAATTCAATATTTATTCAATCATCATAAAATAAATATCTGGGGGTTATTGCTAGAAATACCTATACCAAAATTAATAATTATTCTCGTAAGGGAATCGTTACATGCATCTTTTACACTAAAAATCTTAATAGCTTATGTCAATATAGACATTTTGCGCTATAAAAAATTCAGATACAATATATTGACATATTATGCTTGACAAACATATTTATTTTTCAAATTTCTAAAAGTGACTTGACTTGTGCACTTATAGCAATAAAATAATGGTTATTTAGGAATACTTTCTTATCCCTAACCCATAATGACGAAAATTTGATAAAGAGACTTGTAGCAGTAACCCGCCGATATTTTATAAGTACAAATTTAAACATTTTTATTTATAAGAATTTCAAGCTTAGAAAAACTTTGTGTAAATTTGTATTTATTTATTCCCATATTTATCCCAATGAGACTATGACAGAAGGTGCTGATGGCCATAAATGTTTATATTATGACATTTGTGATTCTAAAAACCAAAAGTGGCTATCTCCAGCCTCCGTAATATTTGAGATTTTTGTTTTACATAATAATATTCAGTTTGAACATAGCCATCTCCTTTTTTCTTCCAAGAAAACAGTTCGAAATCTCATATGGTTATATTGATTGGTCAAAGACAAAAAGTCAATTGCCTTTCTCTTATGTTTCACGCACACTAACTCAAGTGTAAATTTGTAATGGTAAATATTGAAAAAAACATTTTTTTACATTGCAATTTTTAAATGTATGACAGAGAATAACTGCCTCATTTGTATGGAGCTGTCAATGAATATATCGCGGGCAACTGTCTGAAATAGACATGAGGTATTACATTACGAAAATGGCGCTATATAAATTATCCATAATAAGAATAAAAAGACACATCACTCCCTTACTAGCTGTATCTCAGCTTTAGCAAATATTGCATTGTCCTCGACAATTTTAAATAAAAGAGATAATATCACGATACACACAAATATTACTGAAAGGTATATACATATTTCTGTGTAACATAGCTACGACACTAACAGTCAGTATTTTTTATGTGTGTTGAAAATGTATAAATATAACTAATTATCTAATTATTCAATAAATTATATATTTTTACACAGTTGATGTGTAATCAAATCATTTTGTCTTTACACATGATGGCGTTATTCACGTCTAATCACAACGAAAATCCGTTAGAAAATTAAGGAAATTATCTACAAATTGAAATGCACCAAGTTGGCTCTAGTAATGTGTCTCAACATACCTCATTGGTCTTATATATCAATTTAATTTTGAGCCACAGAGTCTTAAGCACTCGAAAATCAGAAGTATGAACCATTTAAAAATACATAAATATATAAATGTACAATGTTATTATTAGAGAACACAATGAATGAATATGTTTATATGTGCCCTATTTCAATGCTTAAAAGAAAATATAAAATAAATGGATAAATTTTTTTACAGATAAATATAATTAACATTTTTGCGCTAATTTCAGATTTTGTACTTATGTTGACCAAAAATCATCACAATCAATTAGTCATAAATATTTGGAAGCTATTTTGTAAAAAAGCTACTCAAATATCAGTTAAATTCCCCTAATAAATTTAAAGGAAATATTTTATGTGGTGTTAGTTTGATTAAAAATACTTGGTTTTTCTGTTTATGAATGCTTTAACTGTTTTTTTTCTTCCTTTTATTGATTTAGTTCTAATGTAATGATTTCCAAAAGTTTTTATGAAAGCACAAGAAGATTTAAATATATTTTTAAAGATGCATCGTGTCATTTATCTGTAGGGGAAGGCAGAGAGGATGGAATGGCATATGCGTATAATGTAAAGTAAAATGCATCAATAAAAAATGGAGTATTTTTTTTATTCTCATAAAAAAGTAATAATTGGCACCTATACGACATTTTACTGGTTTTTAAACATATTTATTTTTCTAAATTAAACATATTTATATTTTTGTATTATTGTACAAACTGATATCAAAAATAATAAATACGTCTTACAAAAGTACCATTTTTTTGTTTTATTTATATTTCTTTTTACTTGTAGTTTGTCAGGTTTCTGGCACGAGTTGGTAACTACAAATTTTCGAAAAAATGATATGTCTTTATAAATGGCATCAAATAATCTTTATTTACTGAGTACATAAAAACATTTTATAAATATAATAATTCATATTTTATAATATTCAGCTTGCAGCTTTATTTGAATTTTTATTATACAAATAAAAGACGAGTGATACTTTAATACACGAATTTGGAATATCCAGTGACCGGTTTCATCGGTTTCGCGACATCTTCGAGACTGGTATCTTCACTAAGAAATTTAATTTATATTATTTGAATTGTTGATTTGGGGTGAACTTTTAATTTTAAAAATGCAATATCTCACAAATAGTCGAATGTAGTAACCAACTTGTGCCAGAAACCTGAGGATTTATTTCAAACATGAAAAAGAAACAGTAACATTTATATGGCTTAACAATATTTTCAGTCAAAGGTTTTTTTTATAAGGTTTCTGGGCTTTTTCTTCACAAAAATCAACAGATGGAAAAATAAAACGAACATGGTTGTTCAAATACACATAGACGGAATAAAAGGCAAATGTTTTAGATTTTCGCATAATTTATTAAGGTGATGTTCTGGAAGCACTGAAATGGTTTGTAACAGAACTGTCACATGGTGCTATAAAGGCGATTCTGAACGAAAATATGAAACTAATTATTTATAGATGGCGCTTTTATAATTTTTTCTTGAAAAATGCCATTTCTACATTTATTTTCAATGGAAATTTTACAAAACTTGTTTTGCGGAAAATTTACCCTAGATTGATTGTAGCAAATACCATAATATAATTTAAGTCCTTTCCTCAATATCGTGTACAAACCAAAAAATACGACAAGTATTTTTTTCTTTGTACACCATTTTGTGAAAAGGACTTAAATTATATTGTGGTATTTGTTACAATCAATATAGTGTAAAGTTTCAGCAAACCATGTTTTGTAAAATTCACATCAAAAATAAATATAAAAATTGCATTTTTTAATAAAAATATAAGAGCGCTATCTATAAATAATAAATTTCATATTTTCGCTTAGAATCACCTTAACCCTTTATAGCATCATGTGATAGTTCTGTTACAAACCATTTCAGTGCTTACAGAATCCAAAATAAACACCAAAGTTCATTTTAAATCAATGTTACACTACAGGTACACACCATTCAATGCAATAAAGTTTATTTCCTCAGATTATGTTGATTGCTAGAAAGTTCATTTGAGGTTAACCACTTGCCATGAAACTGACAGGGGGCGCTTAGTTGAAATATTCTAACAATCTAAAATAATATTTACAGTCCGATTTAGTACATATTTTGCGCTATGCTAAAACAAGCGAAACAGTTGTTTCAAAATATTTCATACTTCTTATACCTACGCTTGAAAATACTTTGAGGCATTATAACACAATGTGACAAATGTCACATTCCCCCTTTCTAGCATTTATTTGTACTGAAAATTTGAAGTGGCAAAAAAAAAGTGATATGTACTCGCGAAAAGCTATCAAAACATGCATTTAAAAAAAAGAAGTAACGTTATAAAGGTTAAAATATTAAAATACGTTTTTTAAGAAACTAAAAAAAATAAAAATAATAAGAACATCTATTTGCGTTAATTCAATGTTTAAGCCAATTAAATGGTAATTATAAATAATTTTTCAAATACATTTAAACGTAAAATCACAGCAGTAAAAATAATCAACTAGGGATATATACATACGCCTCGTGGTGTTGTGGTTGGCACGTTCGCCCATCATGTTTGAGGTTCCATGTTCAATTCCTGGCAAGACTGACATGAAATATTAAATTAAAATGTAGTTTTACACTGCAATATTTTATTTCTACGAAATCTCTTCTCTGAGAGAATGTGCAGAATGGTTGGTAAATTTTGTATATTGTCGAAGGAGTCCAATGTCTCTGGGTATGAACTGAACTAATATTTTTTTATTTTTTTATTTATTAAATCATACAATTTTTTTTTTGTACTCCCAGGACTTACAACAAACTCATTTTGGGACAGAAAAATATTTACATATAGGTATGGTAACAATAATAATATAGCAACAAATAGTAATAAAGTAACAAGTAATAATATGCACATAAAAACTGACATAAGATAGCAGGCAAATCATATATCTGCTTGCCATTCTTTGAACAATCCATAATAAAAATAAAAAATAAAAATTATATATTTACATATTGCAAGAAAGAAATATTTAAGGGAAAAAAAAGAACTTAAAACTAAATTTCACCCTCCACGTACCTCCTCAAGTAATAATTTTTTTAATGAATACAATTATTTATTGACGTTCTATAGGACTGCGGTAGCCTGTTGTACTCACTACAAGCAAGGTATAGCAGAGACCTTAGACCATACCTTGTCGTGCGTGATCCAGGTACGTGAATATTTTGACGCTGTCGCGTATTATACTGATTGACTTTTGTCTTTTTTTGACTGACTTTCAAAAGGAAATAGTGTTGCTTTTCAACCCCCTTTTTTAAGCCAAAGCCCTTATAGATTGGCATTAATGAGTAATACTTAATTTTAACAGTCTTAAAATCTACTTAAATTTACAAAATGTATAATTAACAAAATGTATAAATAGGTATGGCATAATCTATGCGAAAATGGCAAGTGTGACATCGCGCGTCAGGAGAGACAACATCGCTTGCTTCTTAAATGCCTGCCCCTGCTGTAGGAACACATCGACAGTACCGACTGTACAATACTTTGTCTCGAAATCGTCAAACGTAGTACCTGCTTACAATCATTTTACTGTGACTTAATTCAATTGGTGTAGTTCATAACTTTTAAATGAGCGGTGCATGCACGATTATAAAATTTATTTTTTGGTGACTTGTATGAATGGCGTTGGAGTTTAGACATTAATATAAAATTATAATAATCAGGTAATTTGATGGTATTAAATTTTATAAAAATACTGTAAATTACACCGTGAGGCATATTAATAATATTTAAAGCATTAACTTTGTGGTAAAACATTTTACAAAATGTTTTAAATATTTGGATATGCCGACTTACCGACTTTTCTATGTCTACCGGTTTTGAGACACCCGTCTCTTCGTCAAGACACCAATTAAACCAACATGCAAAACCCACTATACACCTTCACCATAGTTGTTGCACAAAAATATAAATCCAACACGACATTAATTTTAATACATGCGTCGTTGTTTTACGATCCCGACGATTTTATTGTAGGTACAGTGAAGTTTCTCAAAAATGTGTGAAAAAAATAATGAAAACCGTTTGAATAAAAATGAACTACTTTGAAATGTCACAGATTCTTGTGTGAACAATAACTTATTTTTTATGGCGTTATATGTGTGTGATAGATTTCCGATTCCCGGGTGGGTAGCTATGCTTTCAACATTTAGTGTGTTTTGACAGGTACGGGGTTCTTCTTTTAAATGTAATGAAAACTTACCGACTTAAATTAGCGACGTCACACATTTAAAAATTAAAAAAAACTTTAAAAATCATAGCGATGATAATAAGATACAAAAAAATTAAATACACATTTTTTTTCTTAGTTTCATAGTCTAAGTTATAGCAAATAAACAAAATAAAAAAACACTTAACTTTCTTATTGTTCAATAGTTTTTCGAAAATCATTTATCACACGGAAAATCTTCAAGTGAAAAAAAGAACCGTCAAAATACCAACTGAGTATAGGAAATGTTAATTATAAAGTGATTTTCTCAATCCTGGGTGTTCTGTAATATAATTCACCACTGGCCTCCTGGCCTGTAGTGGTGCAAAAAAAATGTAACCCGTTTAAAAAAATTGAGTCCCATCGAAAAAGCTTAGTAGGTAACTAAAATTATAGCGTGGTTCAAATATAATCAATAAATGCTTTTCTGCATCACCGAAATAAAAAAGAAACGCTATTTTATTGTTCACCCAATATCTTAATTCATTACGGTTAATAATGTCTTCACGTAGGTATTATAATTCACATTAGAAAAATGCCTTGTTCTACATTGAAATTCTTTTCATAGAACCTCTGCAAATGGGCACACAAATGCCAGTCATGCCAGACTTCGAGAATAATTATTATGAAATGACTTTCGGCATGGCCGTTGGTATCTACTTTTATTTCTACGAGCTAGTCACGGATGTGATTAGAATATGAAGTAGAAAATGTCCACTGTCCAACTATGATTCCTCAGAGTAGGTACCAATCCTACGTTCCATCCTTCCTAACGGATTATTCAAAGGCATGGGTGGTCAATCATTTCGAAGACCAAAAGTTTACGCGTAGAAAGTATAAACTCTTAAAAGGCTGTGCTACACAATTTATTTACACTAGGTGATGTAAAATCGTGTTACCTCGAGCAAAAGACAGAATATTCTGACGTTCAGACGTTAAAAAAAAAGGACGTACTGTTAAATAATTCCCTTTCGGTAATTTAGAAAAATTACAATAAAATTTTAGGTCTATTATATTAAAATAAATAAAAAACCATAAATACGCCGTTCATATAACTAGCGCGCACTCCCACTTACTTCCAATAACCGACTGATTGAACAAATTTCTCCTTTTGTTTTTGTCTCTTTCACACAAACACCGGCCACAGAAAAGCGTCTCTGTCTTTCTTGTTATAAATTCTATTCTCGTGTTGTTTCTAATACAATATAACATATTTATTGTGGCATTGGTATCATTTTCATTCGTATGATTATTCTTCGCATAGTAAGGATAAATATTTTTTGTATCAAAATCCAGCATGTTTACATTAATTTTTCGTTCCAAATTCGATGTGAAAATGTTCATTTATATAAATAAGAGAGACGTATCAAGTCTGGTATCCTATGTAGATTTGTTTTACACCACACCCACCTAAGAATTAATGTCTGCGTCCGTGGAGCATACCATGATTGCTGAATTTTATACTTAAATCAACTTAACTTTAAAAAAAAAAGATTTATTAATAAAATATGACACTCAAATACGTGTTTAAATTACAATGAGAAGTTAACAGAGTTATCTTCAGTTGTTCATAAACCTAATTTTGTACGAAAACGGGTAGGTACATATTTGTTTGAAAATAAAAAGTGTCTTTGTCGGTTATCTGTCTCATGTGAACAAAATATATTTATTATTTCAGATAGAAAAATAATTTTTACTATCGAAAATAATTGTGATGACTTTTAATTGTAATCAGGCGTCGTGTCGCAATTGGTTAGACGAACAACTGGGAAACTGGCGTCGCGGGTTCGATTCCCACCAGTTGCAAAAAATAATCAGAGAAATATTGTTTTCTCAAATGGTCTGGGTGTTGTGGCGTATTTTTTACGACTTTCTTCTACTTCATCTCATTCCTATCTGCTGACGAGCCTCTTAAAAATGAGGCTTAACGGGTTATTCCTATTAAAAAATGGAAAATTGATGATGGATACCTAATGAGTTTATGGTAAGAAAACGAGGAGGGATTATTTTAGGTTTACATCAGTGCGCAGTGTTTAAATTTAAGAAAACTTATTTTATTTAAAAAATAAACTAATTTGATAGGTACTGAAACAAATAAATTAACCTTTCTTTTTTTTAAATATGTAATTTAGGGCCACCAAATCATTCAAATTGTCATTTTACAAGACGTGTGTATGTTGGTGGGTTATTTGAAGATATTTGATGCTGTCGACCAAAACGGAGCGTGGAGGAGACGGTTAAACCATGAATTAAATGCATTGTACGGCGAACCCGACTTTGCACAATTCATAAAAGAAGAAGATTACAATGGTTGGGCATGTGCACAGAATGAATGATAGCCGTGTCCCAAAAAATATTATTTATTATTACCACTCCGGAAGGCAGACGAAGCAGAGGCAGACCAAAATTAAGATGGCTAGATAGTGTGGAAAGTGACATTAGAGCAATTGGTCTGACGAACTGGAGAAGAGCCGCAGGGTGCAGGAAGGAATGGACACATATTCTGGAGGAGGCCAGGGCCCACAAGGTAGCGCCTTCGAAGATGATGATGATGATTATGATGATGTATTATGGGTAGGTTGTGTTTTTAATATAGTTTTTATTCGAAGTTTATTCACAAATTACTACTTTGCCTTTAATCATTTCATTAATTTTAGGGTATCATCATGAATGGTACAAATTAAATTTTGTTTAAGTGCAGAAGATATTTTTTTTCTTTGGTTTTTTTCCCCTGCGGCACGTTTCCTAGGTCCTGTTGACTTTAGCGGCCTCACGAAATGGCAGCATATTCGTGGGAGCCGTTACGTCACAACCTTACAGCCAATCGTACACCTCCATCGTTGTGTCTCATAACCCGTCTTTGCAGGGTTGAACATTCTGTATTAACAAAAAATAAAATATCTGGAAAATTAAATTTCCATCTTAGGAAAACTAAAAAAAAAATTCTTAAAAAAGAATATATTAATGACGCCATTAATATCAAATCTAATACGCACTTAGACGTATCATATAATACTTTTATCAAATTACATCAGAGACGGAGAACACTTTGAAAATAAAATATGGAAGTCTAGGCATTTAAAAGGTTTGTGACCATTTGGCTTTGACGTATCATATAAAATTTTCGGTGGAATCCAGACAAGTTAAAGGCATATCAAATGCATATAACTCGCCTTACTGTTGATGCAAAATTGAATATATTGAAATATTAAAATCCTAACTAGGTGACAAGTATTTGGCATTGAAATTATTAAATAAAATATGGTTAAATTCAGAAACGTACAAATACAGACAAATTTAATATGGTAATGAATATGAATTTAACCCATAATAATGGAAAATTAGACACCCATACATTTTTTACAGTTTATACTGTTTTCACACTATTATTTTAATTGTAAAGATGAAAAAAAACAGATTAATATATTTATTCAAGCGATTGAAGAGGGTTAAATAATATTTTAATATCTTATATAAGGTTGTACAGTAAATATTATATTAAATTAGATAAAACTTAAGTTCAAAATTGTTATATTAGATAAGTACCAATCAAAATTATAAAGCTTAGCAAAATTGTACATTTACCTGTCAGGGGCGTACGGTGAGGTTTTCAATTAGGCAAGCAGTTAAAAGTTTCATATCGCCACGATTAACCACAAACTATTTTTAAAAAAATATTTGTCGTAGTCACTAAAGAGATTTGTATATAGATGATTCTTTTTACGTACAAAAAATCAGTACTGAGTGTTTAATCAAATTTTTAGGGAAGCATTGATTCTATACGTGATAAATATGAGTTGATTATTTATTTTTTTTATGTTTGTTCTACAAAGTGTAGTAAAAAATTTGATCATTTCATTACTTAAATTAAAACATGTCCTAATTATGACCATGAAAACACAAAAAAAACTATGTTTCAATTCAGAAGCTAGTAAGTCCACAGTCCACATGGAAATTGTGGTGAATTTTTGTAGACATACTGGCGTTTGATATTTATCAACTTATATATCTAATCTTTTAACGGATCACGTATAGTATATATCTATCTACAATAACATTGTATCGCTTTTTACTGATTTTGTAGTAATTTCTAGCGCCTAAGTTTTGCAAAATGCATAACATCAAAGAATTGTTACAGTTCTCAAAAAATCCCGAAACAAAATATTACAATATTATGTAGGTACTTACCGTTACTTTTTAAATGTAACTTTATTTTTTTCCAATAATTTCTCACAACCCTGACGTTTGTTTGATAGCGAAGTGCTTCACACGAGCCTCACTTTCTAAACACAAATCTTAATTCACAAGACACGTGAATGCCGACTGTTGACAGCATCACTGCACAGGGAAATGAAAAGTATTCACCATTACCATAAGGATGGGAATACGACGCGATGATAGCTCACGATTTGTTATTCTTGTGACAAGTTTATAACACGGTGGTTATGAAAAATAATCAACAATTTCTTGAAATGGTAACAATAAAATTCGTCGACGTTCGTTGTTATTTATATTTAGGAATAACAGGTTGATGATAAAATTAATTATTTTTAACCGCATCAACTGATTAACTCTGATTCCTTATTAGACTTAATCTAAAATCATTTTTACGAAATTAAAAAAAAAAAAAAACTTGCGATAAATGTTTCATTCAATCATTGAGGTTTACTCAATTAGAGTAAACATGAGCGTTAAAAATATGTTTCCCTCAACCTGCGGCCAATTGGCATATGTTTGATAGAACGGACTGTAGTCTTTTGCGAGCATTCTCTGGTTACTTTTCTTAAGATACTGCATAAATCGATCTGGAAAAGATAGAAAAAGCGATGTTATAACCTTTCACCGGTAACCGGTAAGCGATGTTTTTATCTTAATCAATACTTGTTTAAAACAGCTATTTAAATGCTAAAAAACGTTTTATTAATATGTTACCCATCGTAAGCTATTTCCTGTCTCTGTCCAGCTCAGTTAGTCGGGCGTATAGTGAAACGATAAACAAAAGTGACGCGTATGTGAAAGGGAGACATACTGAATAGAACTTACAGTAGACCGATGTAAACAGTCCGTGCTTTTTACTGTACTACTTGTTTTGCTCGTCAAAGTCAACGTGATTTGACGTGACAAGACTTACTGCCTCCGCTGGTCATTTCCTTTCCTTTGGGGACGACTTTTTAGCTAGGATTTATATGGAGTGTTATATCTATATATATTATATCTCAATGCATTCGATATCAAATTTATTAGCTGATTGATTTTGCTTCATTATTAGACTGAACTAGTTATTAATCACTGAAAATTAAATTCCAAGGCATTTTTTCCAAAATGTTTTTGATTTTAAATCAAAATTTACTTTGACCTAATATTATTATTTTAAATACTTTTTTGACTATTTACAACTAAACGCTGATCAAAAAAGCAACCACTTTACTTAACAAAAATATACAAATGTTTGAGTATGTCCAAATGACTGGATTTCTTCCCTAGGGAGTTATTCATATTTAAATTTATTTCAACAGAGAGGGAAAACATTTTTGAGAAGGGAATATGGAAGTCTAGGCATTTACAGGGCTTATGACCTGTCATTGGCTAGTTTAAGTGGCCACTTTACATACTGTGTAACATTCACCATTCTGCTCATGTTTCAACATCCACATTTCCTCAACTCTTCCATCTGTTGATTTTTGTGAAGTAAATGAGCTGAAACCTTTATCAATATCGTGTGTTAAGTGGCCACTTAAACCAGCCAATGACAGGTCATTAGCCCTGTAAATGCCTAGACTTCCATATTCCCCTTTCAATAATGTTTTCCCTCTCCGTTGAAATAAATTTAAAAACAAAAATATATTTGTACAATTTTATTATGTACATTTATTGAGAATAATACAAAATTGAATGAAACGTCTTTTACGCTAAAAAATAGGTTTTCAATATTTATTTGACAATTTTTGTTATTTAAATTATTTTTATTTTCTCTGTATGTATCTGAAACTATAAACAATACGGACATATTTTCAATAAGAATATGAAATAATTGTTGAAAAATATTGTTTTTTGGCATTTCTCAATTTATAAGCCTACTATGCATCATATAGTTATTAACTGTCGTGCATTTGAATGCAAACTATTCAGAGCCTACTTTTTATTCTACGTAAATGAAATCATGTTGAATTATTTTGATAAAAGCGATTATGTTATAATAATGTCTAATGGCGAATAGAAATGCCAAATGCAGACGTATAACATATAAATTTGAATTAACCACGTAACTTCGAGGCTCTGTAAAAGATACAGTATAGTATTTGGCATTGCTCTTTGTGCGCGTAAGTAGGAACGAGACAGAGCTTTTGATTCGTGTTTTGAAATTTGCAGCCGCGAGATTCCCGCCCAGCTAACTTCGTACATTCTCGCCAGTCGCCAAACAAACTCCGAGGCGCGTGTATCGCGCTACCGCCCAGACTTTTCCGCGAACTGTCTGGAAACTCGACCACCCTAAAACCGATTTGAAAATAATGTTTTCTAACCACGATAAGTTTCCCAACTCGTAAGCTCCGTGCACGTTCAGGTTCAAACATGCGTTATAAAGTTTAGTTTGGTATTTGTGCGACTTTCTGTGGGCCTAGCCATAAGTGGTCCGGCCAAAAGTAAATCAGTAGTTTACAGAAGTGAGATAGCGATTCAACAGGTGAAAGTCAATACGCGATTTCTTCCGATACTTCGAGACCGATTGGATACTTCGGCAGCTGATAGTGGCCGAAACTCCAGATCGAGTGTCCGAGTAAATACACAATTGGTGAGGACTTACTTTTAAATAAATACGATACACATAATCTTCAATTTCAAATTATGTCATTCTGAATTTTCCCTACCCTTCTTGCATTTGAAAAATCAAGAATAGATAAAAAGTATGTATTTGATAAAATTTTGGCATGGTTTTTCGCTATTGTTACATTCGTCTTATTATCCGCGTTAAAAAACATATATATCCATTAAGTAGGGTTAACATTATTAAGGATCTCGGGGTTTATTTTGACACAAAATGAAATTTTAAACATCATATAGATTACATAAATCGTAAGTCACTTAAGCTACTGGGGTTCCTTAAGAAAATAACCAAACCCTTTAAAAAACCGGAAACTGTTATATGTCTATATATGAGTTTGATTTGCAGTAATCTTGAGTATGCCTCATGCGTATGCAGTCCGCAATATCAAAATCATATAAATTCAATAGAATCTTTTCAAAAAAAGTTCTCAAAGTACCTTTTGGATAAGTTTCAAATTTCTAACCCACGTTCAGATTCAAATTAAGAGTAACTCTTTTTCATTTCAATTCTCTGATAAAACGCCGCGTTGTTTTCGATATAAAATTTCTGTATAAAATATTAAACTGTAAAGTAGATACTAACCTCCTAAATAAAATACAAATATATGCGGGATTGAGAACACTCAGA
This sequence comes from Micrasema longulum, assembly GCF_059751315.1. NCBI lineage: Eukaryota > Metazoa > Arthropoda > Insecta > Trichoptera > Brachycentridae > Micrasema > Micrasema longulum. The sequence goes on from NW_028277455.1 coordinate 133,941, forward strand.
CATCGAGAAATATTTAAACTGCCTTTATTTTCAAATAATGCTACATACAACACACCTATGGCCCGCATGTGTCGGGAATGTACTGCCGAAACAATAAAATCTCTTAGGAATAAATCTTATTTAATAAGTACACACGTACAACTTATTTTTTATTGCATTGTATCCTGTAGAAATTTAAAATATATATATATGTATTACATATTAATATATAAATCTATTTTGTGTAATTCTATAATTGAAGATATATATGCATGTAAAATTGTATCGACGAATGCTTTCAAATTGTATGTTTTCAAGTATGTATCTTTGTTGAATTACCTAGTAAAATAAAATTAAATAAAAATAAAAAAAATAATAAGTATTGTGTCATACCAAAAAATCACTCGGTAATGTGAATTATATATTATTACTTACGGTACTATAGGTTATAATTTTATAAATAGTATGTTTATAAATGCCATAAATACAGCTGTTAGAACTTTCACTAATCTCGTAGATTTATTTTATTTTGTTTGTTTACTTTTCGTATATGTAATGAATTCAATAAGTTTTAATTGTTGGGCAATCGTTCTATTTTACTACTGGAGGGAATTTACCCGATAAATATCAGTTTCGAAGTTAGGTATTCAATATTTATCCGGTTTCCTAACACCAGATTTATGATATTATACAAATAGGTATAATATCAGAAATGTATATTTTTATGTGTACTTGCGTAAATTTGTGTCATTATTTATTTTAAAATTATGTTGGAATTATTGCAGTATGCGAAATAAATAAATTGAAGAAAAACAGTGTTTTTATCAATTTTCTTTCTCAGTACTTAAAATGAAATGAATATTTTTACTTAATATGCAAAATCAATTATTTGACCGGAGAAAACTTCACTTGAATAAAATTTTAATTTTAGAATTTTGAGCATTGCATAGATCTTTCGGGCAGTTTATAAAAATGTATAACTTTATGGCTTATGAAATTATTAATATTAATTAATATGAAAGACTTTATAAGCGTTTACTTGAATTTTAAAAGGGTCAGTAATTATTAAAAGATTACCGAAAAAGAAAGTTGTTCCTTTTTTAAATACATACTTGTAAGGTTGTAAATTATATTATTTATCAATGGTTTTACAGATTTCCATAAAAAATAGCTGTCAAACCTTGTCTTTTTAAGTACTGACTGTTTTTAAAGTATCGTTAATTATACATCAAATTAAATTACTAGGGTCTTTAAAATGAAATTAAATCACCCGTTTTAAAAAATATTTTATATCAATCGGTAAACGAACACACTCACGTTTAATGAGTAGACTCTAGAGGTATCAGATGTAGGCAATATTGCATAGGTCATTAACAAAAAGTGTACAGTGAACGGTGTAATTTTTAGGAACTGTACTGCTTCAAATAATTGGCGAATTAACACGATCATGACATTTGAAATGGCACACGCTAAAAAGGTCAGATAATCAAGGTGTTTGTGAGCAATTGCATGGGTAGAAAATGAAGTATAAATAGCCTTTTTGACAGCAGCTGACTAGAGCCTTCCTTGATGACTCACGCAGTTTCATTATCCTTTGAATAAGAGTTGATTCTCGAGAGTCAGCCATGCCTTCACCCACAGAAAGTCGGCCTTGGTACAAATAATCCAACTCCAGACTCTTTTATGTCGCTTTTGTAACCTTTTGATATATACCCGGACACAAAACCCCAATGAAAAATGACGGCGACCTTCAGCTCAAGTTTTTGCTCCGGTTTGACAGTCGCCAGAACGCTTCATGCTTTCGTTTTTCACGATCAACTAAATAGTCATCGAATCACCATCTTAAATTTGAAATGACACAATTTATAAGTCGAAAAGAAAAAAAAAGAGAAATTGTGACTATTTAAATATTTGTATTTCTATGATGAATCGTTTTTCTATTAGTCATTCAATTCCCACGAATGGCAGTACATTTCACCTACAGCGTATTCATCTGGAGTGTTTGTTTTATTTGATATGAAAATTTTAATGATCGAATAGTTATCATCGAGTTAATGACACGCGTTTGCATATCGTCAATTAATTCGAAATATCATTAAATTATAATAATTTTTACTTTAAATTGAAAATTGAAACTTCAAGTATATTACTTAATTATCTCCCCCTAGACCTGGAGGCATCTTAACTTCCATCCCCTGTGTTTGCTTTCGTATATAATATGTATATTTCACTCCCCGCAATCTCTTTCCTGCACTCGTTTTCTATGCACCCCATCCCTAATTTTAGATTTTTTTCAAATTGAATTGTTTTTTTATTTACATTAAATGATGTTAGTCATGATTTAAAATAGTCAAAAAAATATTTTTGCTGACCGTTTGTTTTTCTTATTTACTTTAGTTTTGATTGGTTGAAAAAATCATTATATGTAGCAATAAACATGCCAAGTATTCTTCACTTCAAAAGAATCAAATAAAATAAAAGTTATTGCACACAAATCAGTTGAATGTTCTACAATGTTTGAGTATGCCCAAATGCTAGCAGACTGGCTGGATTTCCTCCCTAGAGAGTTATTCATATTTAAATTAATTGCAACAGAGAGGGAAACAATTATTGAGAAGGGAATATGGAAGTCTAGGCATTTACAGAGCTTTTGACCTGTCATTGGCTGGTTTAAGTGGCCACTTTACACACTGTGTAACATTCACCATTCTGCCCATCAATATGGGTTTCAATAAATATCCACATTTTTTCAACTATTCCATCTGTTGACTTTTGTGAAGTAAAAGAGCTGGAACCTTTATTATGTGGGTGAGTTTCAACATGGGCAGAATAGTGAATGTTACACAGTGTGTAAAGCGGCCACTTAAACCAGCCAACGACAGGTCATAAGCCCTGTATATGCCTAGACTTCCATATTCCTTTCTCAATAATGTTTTCCCTCTCTGTTGCAATTAATTAAAATTCATTTGAATATTTTTTAAATTTCAACCTTTTATTAGGTTATTTAGGTTTACCTTTTTAGATTAGTAATCAGCTGTGGCCGACTTGACAATACAATTTTAACAGACGAAAATGACTCTGATTTAGCGTTGATACCACGATACTAAAGCTCAAATTCCTGTGCGCGAGTATAAGGGACAGATGCAATCAATCAATTCTAGCGTATTAATATTATAGATAGTTCCATGTACGGGCAGATGTAAAATACAGTTCTGTTTGTGAAATAGAACAAGAATCCTGGAGGTATGTTTTGGACTCTATGGCTACTCACAAGTAAAAACAATAATAATAAAAGGAAATTGAGTAGTGGTAGGTAGTAGTGTAGTGTTGGCGCTTAGCTACAAACATGGAGCATAGCTTATGACAGGAATGGTTGACTGTACAGAGCTGCTTGGTTTAATAACAATACATGTGCCAGCCAGGATTTGTAGACGGTACCACCTGTTTCATGTACCAATAAGTAAAACATCGTATGTTAAAAATGCTTTTCTTCGTAGGACTTTTTCAGTGTTCAATACAAAATTTAAAAATATAGATTACACAAACATCACGTTGTCAGATTTAAAATTTACACTAAAAATGTATTATGTAACTTAGTAGACATTATAATAATAAATATGTACATCTCCCCTCCCCTCCTTATCCTCTCTTCAAGCATTTTTGTCCTTATCCCGCCCAATTTACAGTAACTTAATGTTCTTAAAATTAATATTTAAAAAAATCTTTGATTATTGAGTACATGAAAATAACATTTTTATTTGTATAAATTAAATGTATTTATTTGATATGTAATATATTTTCTTTACTAACTTTGTATACTATGTGGAAATCTATTATTAGTTGGCGGCCTCCGTGGTGTAGTGGTCAAGACGCTTGACTCACGCTCGGAAGGTTCCGGGTTCGATTCCCGGTGAGAACACAAAAATCAAAATGAATTTTTCTCAAGCCTGGGTGCTCTGTGATGTAATTCACCACTGTAATTGGGCCTACTGGCCTGTAGTGGTGCAAAAATAAATGAAAAATTAGTTCTGAGTTTATACACTATATCTGTTTGTTTACTAAAAATATGTATGTAGAACTGTTGATTTCCCTAATAAAATAAAATAAAATAAAATACATGATTACAAATTCATCACCTTCCCCATATGTAACAAAAATGATCAAGAAACGCAGCAGTTGGTACATCAATAAAAATAAATTTCATCCTTGTCACACCCAGTAGTGCATAGGGCACTGTGCTCATCATCATCCTTTTCCACATCGGATGGTGCATATGGCACGGAATTGGAATATCAATTGCAGCGTACGTGAATTGTTTATGTGAATTGTTCTTACGCTTCAGATGGTAGTTCATAGTAAAAATACCAAATAGTTATTACATTTTTTTGTCGTAATTGTATTTTAAATGTGCATTTATCAGATCTTTACTTTTGAATCTTTACTTTTTTATGATTTATGCGTACCCAGGGGTCATGGTCAAAACACAGTTAGACTTATGCAAGCGTGAAAATTATTTATAAGATTTCCTTTGCCGTTATACGATAATAAAACATCTTTTAATTACGCTTACTAGATTTCAATAAGATGAACTGATCGATTCGAGAAAGTCAACTTTCTCAGGGTCTGTAGCCTCACAAAGTGTGATTGTTTAAAAAAAACGTGAGATGTTTTTAATTATTCAGAAACAAAAAAATACAGAATTGTAATTTCAAAAGAGTGTAATGACAATCAAATTGTAAAAAATTACCGCTGTTTTTTCGCTTTCACGAGACATTAGACATAATACTCAAACGACACACATTTTGCGATTATGCTCTTAACACTTTTACATTTTTTGCCATTCGAAGGTAGTCAACAATCTTAACAACTAAAAAAGTGTGCTCATTTATAAACACGGAATTTAATAGTATAACTTTGTCCATATAAAATACATTACGAAAATAAACCATTTAAATTTTTGTGTTTGCTCTGCAACATGTATTAATTATACCTACTATAAAAATTCTGTAAACAACTAGATAAACTATCGTAGAGACTATCACTCGCTGTCATTTCTGTTCACTGTACTTCATCGTCCTAACGCACTAATATACCTCCGTGAAAATTAAAACGCTTATCATTTAATGGTTTATCTCTTCGTTCTAATTCTCAAAGCACTCTCTTAATACCCATCCACAATTCCTCTTACTTCTCTAACTCAGATACAATAAAGAGAGGTCTCAGCAAAATGTCCGTACAAGGTTTTCCCTGAACACGAATTATGTCATACCCAAAACCCGTAGAGATGTCTTTCTCATTGGTCGCACTTAGAATGTTAAATATTTTGGAAAAGAGTAGTAAGCTCTCAAGGACTCAAATAAGACAATTTTTGCTCAGCTTTTCAGGCTGAACTACTCGCAATACGAGAAACTCTCGAATGATTATTAAAAAAACCACCAGAGAGGTGGTTTATTGCAAAAATATTACCAGATTGTCGTTCGGGCGTTCAAGCTATAACTGATACTCGGTCGGTAAATCCATTAATTGTAGATATTTAGAGTATAATTAAGCATCTGAAAATCAGAGGCATGATTATGCAAATATGCTGGATAAGAGGACATGCTGGTATCGTAAGAAATGAGATAATGGATGAACGAGCAAAAGCCGCAACTTGTAAAAGAACAGCACATTTTTTCTCAAAATTTTCTCTTGGCTTTGCTAAACGCAGTATAAAACGAAATACGCAGCAGCGTTGGGAGGATCATTACCGCGCTTCTTCTACTGGTAAAATCACTCAAATGTTTTTACCAACGCTGGCTGATGCAGCAAACTTCCGTCGTCATCACCAAAGTACTTTCGAAACGACCCAAATTTTTACCGGACACAGAGCTATGAGAAGTTACCTATATAAGTTTAAGTTAAGGAATGATGACTATTGTCCATGCGATGATATTTTTTCACAGAGTATCGAACATCTGTTATTTTAGTGCCCATTTTTCAGTTTACAATGCCATAATCTTGAAGCAGAATGCAGGCAAGATAGAATATCCTTAACAGATATCCACACTGCTGTTAAAAGTAGCTATCACGCGCAATTGTTCTTGGACTTTGCAACAATGGTGATTGGACTCATAAAGGTAATAAACCAAAATCAGTGATCAAACATACCATTTCTAAGACAAACAAAAACGATTTTTTCCGAGAAACTTAGCCTTGTACATGACACGTAGGGTTACTTAATAAAGTGGTCCAAATATATATATATAAATATATAAAAACTCTCAAAGACAAAAACTGTTTTCAAGAGAGGAGTTAAGGACTAGATTTTCCTTAGTGGGAGGGATTTGAGCATGAAACTCCTTGATGATTTTCCAAATGTTTGAGTTTACTGTTTTTTTTATAATTTTTTGTATTTTTGATCCTATATTCGTGGTGATATACTCATGTGTCTGTGTCAACTAATTGCTCGTCTCATCTCATCACAGGACTTTTAGTCCCATGGAGTTGGGACTTATGTCTCAAATAATGTGTAATAAACTACATGCATGTAAATAAATAAATAAATATGATGTCCATGCGGCTTGACTGCGAAATCATCTCCCATGTACTATCAAAGATGTTAGTACAGTATCTCTGTTTAAATTGCGCCTGAAGAGATATCTCTCCTTCTTAATCTCTCCTTTCTTCTTTCCCCTTTCTTTCTTTTTCCCATTGAGTAAAATAATTTAAGGTAATTTATATGCAATAACAGTTATTTCTTGTTTTGTATTTCTTGAGCTTTTTATTTTACTATCTATTGTATATGTATTTTTACTTAAATTATGTAAATAAAACATTTAATTTATTGGTTGGTTGGAAGAAATTGCAATTTGGTAATAAGCTCGTTGTGTAAAAAATAAGGTTCTCATTTTTTTTTCAGATTTAAGTAATTTTTTATTTGAACTGAAAAACACATCATAGGAAAGCTTAATTTCTTAACTATTTTTCAACATAATCACTAGATTTTTCAACGTATTTTTGTTACGTATTTTTGTTGTGTTTTAAATCGAAACAATTTTTCCGCGTTCCTAGAGGAGTATAGCAATTTACGTCTAGTTGACGTGTATTTTGTATCTATTATATTTAATATATATATTTTTTAATGTAGTGTAATGAATTAAACGAAATATTTCAAATAATCACGAAACTTTAAAACAATAAATTTGAGTTAACATTTTTTGTGAGTAATTGTACTGAATCCTTCACACGTATGATCACATTGGTTCTTGCCATATACAAAGGTTAAATAAATTAATAAAAACTTGAATTACAACTTTTTTTATCAAATCATGACCTCTTACCGCAATGAACAAATAATAATGTTTTTTTTCGCATCAAAGAAACGGCACGTGGCTTTTTATGGCCTTCGTTTCTCCATTTGTTTTAAATTGAGAAATTTTAATTAACAGCTATCCACACGTTGCTAGCCATCACGTACCGTTTGTATATGCGATGGTATTTTCTGCATTATCATTGCAAAGCGTCGAAAACAGTTCACCATGTTTTTATGAACATGTCCAAAACAATCATCAACATGAGCCGAGTTGTGGTCCTGTGGTAGTGTTGTGGATTCACGTATCGATTCCGGATCCGAAGTTCAAATCCCACATTATTACATACCGAATCCCCATTTTTCCAGCGCGAGTTATTTACGACTTTTAGAAAATGGTCTGAAAATTAAAATATTCAGATAAATAACAAAAACTCAAATATTAAAAAATAAATTCGTCACCCCCCTTTCCGCATTCAGTGGTGCATAAGGCACTGCATTGTTTCTAAGATTGTCGCATATCTTCTGTGCTTTAGGGGTGCTATTCTGAACCGCTCTTACGGCACGAGAAAACGGTTTTTCTCGTGTATTTTGTACGTAAATGCGAGATAATACAGCCGTAAGAGCGTTTTGAATACCACCCCAGGTACCAGTCCAGGAACTAAATATCGCCAAATAAAAATGCCGTTTTAGATTAACATGTTTTTTTATTTATTAAATATTTTTTTGCATTTTATAGTATACATATGTTACAATTACAAAATACACTATCACATAAACACTAAAAAATCCACAAAGGTATGGCCTGTGTGCGGGAATACATTTTATTCTAAATTTTAATAAAGGCTACTGGAAGAATACGATATATATTAAAAAGCGATAATTTTCAAAATGGCGAAGTATCGGTTTCTTCCCTGTACCAATGACGCTATCAAGCCGAGTTATTCGGATATTAGTTCATCATTATAAACTTGCTCGAGGAACACTTGCCATTTCGCAACGAAAATGTACTTGATTACGAGTATTATGAAAACCTGATTTTACAGGCAAATAACTTTTAATGAACACACGAATGTAATATTTTGACTGCTAAAGATTACCACGACATAATAACATACAACTAGTAATAGGAATTATTAACTAGCAACATGAAGTATATAATTACCTGCCGATATTTTTGTGGCATTTAGGTAGAGTAACAAGTCACTTTTACTCACTTGCAAAGCAGCCATTAAAAGTTTCTTACTGATTCAACTATTTAATAATTACACAATTTTGGGTACAATCTTAGGTTAAATTTTAAATGCGTAAAATTAAGAATTAAGTAGCTCAAACGGTACAAATCTTACTGTGTTTTTTCTCATAATTTAAATTTCAATGTTGTCAAAGACAATTTTATTGCAAGATACGTGTATTTGTTTATCTAAAAGTACTTTTGAATTATAACGATTACGGTCAACTATTTGATTATTAAAATGAATATGAATTTCTTTAATTTATTTTATTTATTTTCCTCCAACCTTCTGTAGACTTGTATAGAGAAACGTTCTCAATTTTAGTGCTATGAACCTCTTAACTTAAATACCAAAGATTTTATATAACAGTCTTTGTTTAAAAAACCCACTGTCGGAAATAAGAAAAATTGTTTTTACGTATCGGCCAGTAAACTTTTTTTGTATGCACAATTAGTCACAGCAGTATTCAATACTTTTTGTAAAGGAATTACTTTGAACTGAGGACAATCGATAAAATATTATAAAAAAGAGGGTAAAAACGATTAATAGAAATCAATTGAAATAGAGAGTGCTTTTTTACTTTCTGTTTTATTATATTCGTTTATAAGAATTACAGTGAAATAAAAAGCTTTCGTTGAATATTGCTAGTGATATCGTATAAATCATTTATATAGAGCATCAAGAATGTTTGGTTATCATGATAAAATCAATCAATGTGTGTTAAAGCTCTTACCGTATACAGAGTCATATCTGATTGGAAGTATAAACGTGAATATGTATTTTTCTCTGTTCTCAATAAAACTATCGCGTTAGAATGTTATAATTGCCAAATTTGGGTTTTAAGTGTATGAAAGGCTATATATATCCTGATTTATTTTACTTCACAATCTTTTTAAAAATAAAAAACCAAATTGAATTATTTTTTCCATATCATTTCAAGTAAGAAAACCATGAAAAAAATCTGCATAATAATTGATAAAAATGTCAAATGGAAGGAGCCAACAAACAATATTGTAAATATAGACGTGTGCTGAAAATATGGCTTTTAGAACGTGGTTTTTTATATTGAATTTTTTAATGTTATTTTTTTTATTTGGACAAATTTTTTTTTTTCTAAGTGTAACATATTTTCGATGCACATGGGAATACATATTTTCTTTTTTTCCATAGTAATAAGAGTTTTAATATGTTATATAATTTAGAAGATAAGGTTATGTATATAAACTGGAACTTAATTATAAGCACTTGCTGACGAACTGCATTTTATGCAGTTTAGTAGCACTTGATAGTTTGTATTTTAGTTTTTATATTTATTTAAAAAAATTATATAATGCACAAAATACAAACATTTCTTTATCACAATAACAATTTTTTATGTCCCGACTTGTTAGAAAATTCCGTGTTAAGTCGGGACTCTCCTATTTATAAATCAAAATAATCATAAACGTATTAAACAATATACAAAATAATCAAAACAACATACAAAATAATAATAATAAAAAAAATACAAATAATTAAAATTTATTCAAGCCAAGAAAAGGAATGCAGATGTTTTTGAAAAATAATAATGAGAAACGTTATATACCTATGTATTTATTAAATAATGAAACAAATTAATAATCGAAAAATTAAAATCAATTTACTTTAAATCAGCCCAGAAACGTAAATACGAGTCCTCAAAATTAATACTTACATAGTAATATTTGTCTTAAATTAATTGAACAAATGAAATTAAAATGCAGCCAGGAATTCCACATATTTAATAAATAACTCAAAAATTATATTCATTACTATTTTTAATGTAACACTACGGAATGGAAAATAATTTAGTATCGTGTTATCTATGGAACCACGTAATGAACGGTTACAAATCTTTGGTTCCGCGTCAAAATAAGAGGATATAGAATTGAATATATTTTCCTAAGCGGAATGTTTCAAGGTTTGGCATTTTTCAGCTTCATTGTTTACAAATATCGCTGTTTAGTAGCGAGATGAACTAGGAAGGCAAAGTTAGCTATGGAAAATAAAATTTAAAGGTCAACTGAACTGCAGGAAGACAAAATAAACCAAGATGCCGTCACGGGAACAAATTAAACAATGATTTTTTTGCGGTTTACGTTTACAACGATTGTATGCAATTAATATTCTCCCTGCCAACTGCCTGTCAGCAGTTCGTTAAGTGTTAATTGCATCAAAAATTAACTTGAAAATCAACATACTAATGAAATTTTGAAATGTGTTTTCAAATCAATGTATGGTTCTTGTGTTTTAGTTTGAACGTTTGGCTACCACACATCAAGTCACGAAATCGATTACCTACTTGAAATGTTTCTTGTTTTTTTTCAACTTACATCAAAAGCGTAAGACTGAATTTTCCTTTACGACAAAAAATCCTGTTGGGTGGCCAGGTAAATTTATTTTTATGAAAGATTTTGTAAATAAATGTATTTTAATATTTTATTTTATGGAAAATTCAATAAACCTTTAAAGCAGATTTGGGATTCGATTATTATGTCATTATCGATTAGAATCAATCGTAAGCGCTTAATTTAATTTAATTTTAATTTAAACTTAATAAATACAACACCATTACACGAGATTCCTTCTATGATATTGTATTAATAAAATCTTTATTAAATCTAGCAGTTTAAACCGCTTTGTCTCGTTAAAAAGTAACCGCCATGAACCGAAGATTCTTCATTGTATTTCTAGCAAAAATACACGTTTCTCAACCAAACGTTTCCTCCTCGTGGTATTCGCTTTAATTTCCTGCGATTGTTAAATTGATTGAACCTGAGAAATCAAAAGTCCACGACTACACTGACCTAGTCCCCATTTCGATCTATTTTTGATCTCGGAATAGGGAATCTTGATAGCCAGTTCCTCAAAGAACAATGGCCTAAGGCTTGTGAAGATGGCGGTATTGTTTTCGCTAATAACTACATCCATTGAACCTATTGTGGCCAAAATACTCTGTTTCGTGAATGGAGAAACTAAAGCTGCTTGGTTTTTGTTCAATTGAATTCTATCACAAAACTGTAATGAATCAAAACCACAATGTTGATAGTAAAAGTGTGGGAGAAAGTTACCTAAAAATTTACCTTAGATCACGATTATAAGTACAAATGATTCTATTTTGATTTCGTTTACCTGTTTATTATCAATTCAATGAAAATAAATCGATTATGCACGATTGGAATAATAACGAATGTTTTTAGTATTCATAACTTTATTTGGTTATAATTGACTATGTATATAAAAATCTTGATGTTTTTTGTTGATATTTCTTGATAAAACTCCATAGTTAATGATTATGATAAAATTTTAAATAAACTTATCAATGAAACTTCTTGGTTTAGTTTTACATTTATTATTTTGACCAACGAGCGCTTTCGCCTAAGTAGGCATCTTCAAGACTGGTGACACCATTATATTTCACTGGATTCTACTATTTTTCTATCAGTTTTTACCTTCTTGGATTTTTTTCTACATATTTTTGTCAGTTTCATACACTTTGACAGTTCAATTTTTTAGCTACATATTTTTTGAATATTATTTCACCTTTTCGAAGACTTTCATATTTAAATCTTTGTTAAGACTACTAAACAATACCAAGACTAAATATGCTGTATTTTATAAAAATAAATAAATGCTACCTACCTTAGAGCAGGTTTTTAGCATACCTTGTGAGGATAGACAGTATCTAATATGTTTGCTTATAATTTAATTTCACATAATTCTAAAACATCAAATAATACTTAATTGTATTCTTTTTCACGGTTTTACAAACATAACATATTGTATTATTTACTATTATAAACGTCGATTTTCGGCACTGAAAAGAACTGACTTAAAGTTCTACATCTTATTCCGTGGAGTTTTCTTTTACTTTTTTTTTTATATTTGGTCTACTATTTAAAAAAAAATTGAAGTGTATTCTTTAATTTTTGAAGGTAAAATGTAAACAATAAGAATTTGTGACTTGGAGCTTATGCTAACTTTTCTCTATTAATTTCTTTTATTAAAACAAAAAGCTCAACTAAAAATTAATCAATCAACACAATTGTGCAAATATTTTTTTCTTCGGAAATATTCCAAGTAAACATCATCGTTTTTTCACCAACCGCACCTAATGGTGCATAGGGTACTGGATGCAAACAACAACTGCAGTGTATTTCTCGATATTTTTTTGTTACATGAATGTAAGATGATTTGTCTGATTACGCTCAGGTACCAGAACAGGGGACTGTGAAATATTCTTGTGTAGAACACTTTTTATAATAAATATTTAATGTTAACCGTCGCGGGAATTAAACTCGAGACCTTTTGCACGGTAAGTAAATGAGTTTATCACGTGACCACGAGGCGGACAATGAACAACATCTTTCTTTAATTATTTTTCGTACCTGCGTACATTTGTTTTCAACGTTTATTAATGCAAATTACCCGACTTTGAGATCGGTAAATAAACGTAATGAAACGTCATAAAGCGTACGAAGGTTTTCTAGATCTTTTTATTTCTTTCATTGTTATAATACAGTCGTTAACATTTTCCAAAAATAACAAGAAATTGAATGTGACACTGAACCGTGGGAACTTTTGCCATCGGTTACATACTAAATGAATGTTACAGTGAATTTGTGCGTATAGTACATTGACAACGTAACGACGGCTATAAAATGTTTTTGTTTGTGTTTAAAAAACACTGATTCTGTAATCTTGATTAAAATACTTTTTTAAATCGAAAAAATTGAAGATATCCAATTTTCTTTACAGCTGTAAACTAATTGATACATTGTAAAAAATTTTAATTGAAAGATATAAATAATGTAATTTTATTCCATTTCAAATGCCTTTAATTTATTAATTTTGTAGAAAAATCGTTAAAACGAAAGAATTAGTTGTTTCAGCTTATCAGGTTTTAGTGATATCAATATAATTTTTTGTCATATATTCGTCTGATGTGTGAGTGTATCCTACTTACAAGACTCATAGGTTTGAAAAAAATTAACTAATTATTAATAATTTACTTTTTAATTACACAGATAGGTTAACAAATACATTGTAACTGCGGGAGTTTAAATACACATTGTATGAATTGATTACTATGAAAATAATACAATTTAGGGTAATGTAACACCAAAATGTCTTGATTCTTATAAGATTTCACTTCACTAAAATCAACAAATGGAAGAATTCCAGTAATACGGATGTTCAAACATAAGCAAAATTGTGAATGTTACACAGTGTGTAAAGTGGCCACTTAAACCAGCCAATTTTTACATTTACATTTTTTTTGCACCACAACAGGCCAGGAGGCCTAATTACAGTGGTGAATTACATCGCAGAGCACCCAGGCTTGAGAAAAATCACATTTTAATATTTGTGTTCTCACCGGGAATCGATCCCGGAAGCTTCCGTGCGTGAATCAAGCTTCTTGATCACTACACCACGGAGGCCGCCAATGACAGGTCATAAGCCCTGTAAATGCCTAGATTTTCATATTACCTTATTTAAGGTATTCTCCATCCCTGTTGTAATTTGTTAATAAGTAAAACGTTATAATAGTAACATAAGTCGTACAGGGGAACTTACCGATTCTAACTTCAGTTTTAGTACCGTCAGACTGAAAGAATCAGGAAGTTATTAAAAAAAAATATAATTGTAATGTGCAACGAAAATCCAACAGGGTCTTAACAAGTTTTACTGACGTTAGACTGAAAAAATAAGGATTAAAAAAAAAATCTTTGTAGCACTAACTTTGTGGGTCATTGCTATATATATATACTATATATATACTATATATAGAACCGGGTTGTGGTAGTATTGTGGACTCACGGGCCACAGGTGCGAAGCTAAAATTCCACTCTGCCACAACTCGATTTTAAGGAAATAGTAAGAAAATAAACTTAAGTATTTCTCTTTCAAAAAAAAATGATATTGTTTTTGAGAGTTAATTTGATTTAAAAAAAAGGAATAACCCGCTAAGCCTCTATTTTGAGGCTTGTCAGCAGGCGTAAAAGGGGGATATGGAAGGAGGTAATAAAAAATACACCAATTGAGAAAAAAAAAATTCTTGGATTTTTTCTTGCAACTGGCGGGAATCGAACCAGTGAATGAAATAACTTTGTTTTATGAACCACTTCATTCATTTTCCAGAACCGACTAGTTTTGGCAACAACACATTGCACTCTTTGGGGTTGTTTAATAACTAAACATACATAATTTACTCGTATAAAAGAAACAGTGAACATACTAGTGGGTGTCGATAACGATAGAGGAGGGGATAATTATGTTTAAATATTAAAAATGGGTCTTTTACTTGAGTTTAATTGATTATTTACAATTTTGAAAAAAAAATTGGCGACTTTTTTTATTTACAGAATTTTCAAATAATTTAGTTTATCAGTTTAATAATTTAAAAGCAATATTTCGGCTCCACATTCAAAAGTAATGAAGTGGTTATTTGTCAAAATATGGTAGGCAAATTCCGAAAAATTGTTATTGTTGAGACATATCGTGGGTTTCTAATATTAAATGAACGCGATGTTTTTCCTATATAAAACATCACCATAAACCCCACCAGAAATTCCACCATCAACACAAATACCCCCTTCCCTATCCTCATCAACACCCACTAATATGTTCACCGTTTCTTTTATACATAATGTATGTTTAGTTAATATATAGCTCAGAAGAGGGCCACGTGTTATTGCCAAAACTAGTCGCTTCTGTAAATGGATAAAGTGGTTCATAAAACAAAGATATTTTTTTTAATTTTTTTTTATTTAAATCTTAAAATAGGGCACACATATCATACATATTGTTATGTGTGTTCTAATAATAACATTACAAATATATTTAATTTATAAATTGTTTATCACATATGTCTTGACCATTATTTTAAATTTTGATATGTTTTTTTCTTCATAAATATTTTTTTTCATTTCGTAATACTTTTTAATTGCTTTAAATAAAATTGAATTTTGTGACTTTGCCTTTTTCCTAAATGGAAGTCTAATTTTGTTCTTTTCTCTAGTATTGTGATTGTGTTCATGCTGGTTCCGATCAACTTTTTTCCAAAATTCTGTTCTATTTTATGTGTCTCTCAAAAATATTATCTATATAATCAGGTAGTTTTTGCGTTTTTCCGACTCTCGTATCTCGTCTTTCTTGTAAATAATTTTTACCGTCTGCGTCTGAAACATTTCTGTTGCTCTACATTACTTATCTGGAAAGTTTGATATAATGATTTTCGTATCGTCTTTTAACCGAAAATGATTTGTGTAAGAAAATAGAGAACTAATTGATTTTAAGTGCACGGTAATCGTATTTAACCACCTGTATGTGCATAGTATTTGATTTCAATTTAATAGCAATAGGAGAACTGGTGACCTGGTAAATTATTCCAAGCTTGTTTCTTTATTTATTTGTAATGCGTGCAAGAGAGAATGAGAACGAGTTGGTATTGCAAGTTATAAAGTTGTATGAAATCGGACACAGAGAGAGCCGTATGTATGGCACGCGAATATTAATTATATCACGACGATTGTATGTGTGTATTATCTACCAGCATAGTTAAATGTAGTATTTTTTATTCAATTATTTTTATAGAGTTAAAAGTATTCATTCATACGTTCAATGTGCTAATTTTTGCATCGTTATAAATTTAAAATTGATTAATTCTAATAAATAAATAATAAAATCTCTCACCAAACAGTTTATGGCATGTGTTTCTTATTCAAGATCTTGAATAATATAATTGAAAGTACTTATATCTTAAAAAAACATCAATCTAAACTGCCCTTCTATATTTACCAGACAAATCCGACTTTTTTACAATCCTTTTGCAATTAATAACTTCGCTCAAAATTCCTTCATTAACCGTAGCTGCACAGAATATAACAAAATTTGTTCCCTCCCTTCATATATTTGATTCATAATTTCATAATTTGAAAAAATACATATTAGAACTACTTTAATTAAATATGTATCACTATCACGTTATTCTCCTGTCTCTATTTTTTATAGGCATTTTAAGGGTAATCTCCTCAACAGAATCCCTCCTTTGTCCTATTTTATCCCAATCTTTTCATTTCTCCTAACGCTTTGGGAACAAAATAATTATTATTTCATTCAACGCTTTCGTATGATATTTTTAAACACTCGTACATATTTTTAATATGTTCATTAGTGTGTATAAAAAAAATATTTAGGCTGATTAATGTGCAATATTATTGTGTCTTAAAAGTGCGATATTAGTTTCAACTTTATCACGATTGTCAATTACACAAAACTGTAAGCTCGTAAATTATTTAACTCAATATTTTATATGTTTCTTAATAAGTTAAAACAGTGTAACATTTTAAAGCTTTGTTCAATTTTAAACTTTGCAAGATGCCACATCATTTGTTTTATTTAGCTATAGGTATTATTTTCACACCTTCGTCCTTTGTTGATCAATGAGATAGTTTTTTGTTTAAATATTCTAAATTATCAAAAGTCACATATCACTCGGATGTGAATTCCTTTTTTCTCTGTTGTATAAATAAAATAAATAGATGATTCGTTATATAATAACGAGTTATGAGTTCAGTAGGTTAACATTTCTAAAAGAGATGTAATAAAAAAATCTTTTAGTTGAAGTTTCTAATGAATATCCGGATTATATATAAATCATGCGTGTACATTATAATATTAAAGAAAAATATCACAATATTTACAAAAATGGTTACATAATCAATTTATCATTTTGGTTAAATAAAAAATTAGGTGCCTGCATATGTTCGCTACTACTGATTTACCTGATGACATAAGCAATTTTATTTGCTTTTATATATCTTGATATTATCATTCCAATTTTGTTTTTATGTGTATACTCTTTTTCTATTGATTTCAATGATTCTACTGTTTTGTTTTTTTTCAATACATATTATATATTTTACTATTATTTTGTTGATTTTGATGATACTATTATTTTGTATATTTGATTTTACATGAATCTAAATTTGTACAATTTATATTTGATTATCTTTTTTGCACTGTATTCATTGGAATTTTATTATTTATACCTTGTTTTTCTAGATTGTTATACTTTTGCATCCCATGTCATTATAATTTTATCTAATTAATTTGACTATGTATTTTTTATTGTTGATTATTATGGCTTGACACGGGCATTGCCTAAAACGCCTTATTAAGCTCATTAATATTTAAACGAGTGTAATTTTGAATTAATAAATAAATTGTCTTGCCACAAATTTGTATACTTATGCTGTGATTTAATTCTCTACATTGAACCGTTATAAAAAGCGAAATAGGTTAATGCAATATTTAACAGTTAGCCTTATCATTCTACCAATCGTGGTTCTATACCATTTCAAGTAAAAGCAATATTTCGTAATGGCGTAATGGACTGGATTCAGTGAATACTAGTCTTTTAGAATGCAACAGTGCTGAGATTTGTGGATTGATATGTTTGTAATCATAAATTGGTATTGTAAAGCAGTTGCGGTTTTTGTGAAACTAGCATTTTTATTCAACACAGTTGAAAATAAGAATTCGCTAGTTTTTAAATATAACTCGATATAACTTTCTAAGGCTAGTACATAATCATCATTATTATTCCCTTTTCGCACCCTATGGTGCTTAGGGCACTGCATTGGTACACAAATCGCAGCGTATCTTGATCATTTTTTGTCACACTTGTTACAGGTAAGATGATCAGTCTTACGCTTCAGGTACCAGTCCAGGGACTATGAAAAATTCTATTGCGAAAACACCTTTTTAATAAATATGTCATATCAAACATGTCGGGAATCGAACCCGATACCTCTTGCATGGTAGGCAAACGCGCCGACCGTTACTCCACGAGGCCAACACAATACCATTATTTATTTATTTAATTAAATACTCAAATTTCGTCAGTTTAGTTTCTGTCTCACTAAGTAAGGCAAGAATTGCGGACAGAAAATAATCTCATGCGGACATAAAATAATCTCACGCGGACATAAAATAATCTCATGCGGACATAAAATAATCTCATGCGGACATAAAATATTTTTTAGATATGTCCGCATGAGAGTATTCAATATTATCACTCGAGATATCATGTCTAATATCGTGAGGTAATTTCTGCAATTAGGAAACTTCTAAATCCGCATTTTTGAGTTATCCACTAAAAACATACATTTGAACCTTCCTCCATGAATGCTGCAAATAGAAAATAAGTGATTAATTACAATCATATATGGATGATTTTAATGCATGGCTTGTCTATTTGAGGCATTCATGTACGAGGATAAAAAAATGTGTCTCACAAATTCTGAATTTAAAGTTGAAGTAATTACCTCGCCATAAATTCTGCTAATTAGTCTGGTAGGCTGGCAATAGACTTCTGAGTACCATTTTTATACAAATATTTTTACGAGAGCTTATCGAAATAACGGGTAAAGTAATGTTTTACAATCTACATAAATAATATTTTTATGAAAATTATTCACATAAATCAAGAAAAAACATTAGTCTACAAGATACGAAGTAAGCTAGCTTTACATAAATGTGAGAGTTTTTTATGGTCAGGGGAGGAGTTTTGTTTTCAAGCCAGTTAACTTAGAATTTCATGAAACAAAAAATGTGTTACCGTAATTTTTTAATTGGTTTATTTCCATTTTTAAATAGATTTCCCACACATGCGCAATAGAATTGAGTAGTTGTTTAGAGTAAAGTATTTCTAAACGTGTCTTTTGTGCCTATATAGTACAGATAATATTTCATCGTGAGTATCTAGCTAGCGTTTCATATTATAATATGAAACGCCAGCTAGATACTTTTATCATCATTATCCACATTTCATAAAACGTTTAATCATGCTGCAATAAAAGTACTCGGAATCAAAATTTCAGTCATAATCTCTCGTAAGAACGAGAATATTTGCAATGAAATGTCTAAATACCAATTTTTGTATAAACTATGACGGCGCAAGACGTATAATTTGATCGCGTTGTGAAATTCCAACTGAGATGCGGAGAAACAGGTGAACTCGCCAAAAAAATGCGCATTCAGCCCGCGAGATTTAAGACCTGGCGACGATGATGTGACTCGTCGGTTCGTTACATCAAGATTGCTACTGCGGATTATGGTAAACTAACAGTCGTGTATTCGATACAAAGTAAGACGACCTACTTTTACTAGTAGAAGACTGCGGTTCTTTGAGGAAACCTTGAGTTGTATTGAGCATGCTCTTTTCTCCATAACATAAATATACTTGAACATCCTCTCGGAAGGTACCAACTTGATCTGGTTTTCAGATTACACTAAGATAAATTATGTCACGCAATTTTGAAGGTGGAGGTGTGCGCTATTCTCGGCTATCCATCATTGAAAACTGACTACCGAAATTTAATCTGTAATTCTTTCAAAATTTCGTTTACTAATATGTCAAATTGAAATGTTCATAAAAACCATTTATTTTACCAACTCCAACATGAAAAATCACAAATTTAAAACTTCAAATATTAATTTTAAATAATGATAATATCAGTTGAGGCATTTTTCTATTTTTACTAAAAAGTAAGCTCACGTATGTTTGAATATATTTTGGTAAAAACTGTTACCAATTTGATTTCATTTAGATTGACATCGCTGCAATAATAATAACTGGCAAATATGTATATATACATATTTAAATGTTGGTTATCTTTTAAATATTAGGAAAAATCATCACTTCAATACTGTTTTCCAATCGAGAAATTCAAAAATATATATCATGATAATAACTGAGGATCTTTTGTTTTATTAAAAGTATGATATAATCAACATAATCAATTATCAATTAGGTAAAATAGCGGACATAAATAAATAATTGACAGTAAAAAAGTAGGTAGTATTTTCATCGAATATTTATTCAAATTGTATCATTTGAATTATAAAGTATTATTTATCCATCAAATATACTTTTTCCGTTAAAATAAAATTGGTCGTGTAAATTAAGAGTTCATATGAAAAGTATCGCAAGTTTAATTTACATTTTTCAGTTATGCGCTTTTTTACGGTTATTTTTGATTGAAATAAGTTAGCCTCCATTTAACTATTTTAGAGGCTTCAGCTATGAAGGAAAGGTAGGAAAGAAAGGACATGTAAACAAGTTATGAATAATACGCCACAACACCCAGACAGATCCTGGAAAAATATTAGTGAGATATTTTCTAGTAACTGTCGAGAATTAAAATACTCGTACTATATCCAACTGCCATCCATGCTGCGTCTTTCTTATCCGCAAAGTGTACATAAGTACGAAAATATAACTTAATATTTACTGATAAAAAAGTATTTTCAATATATCTTTATATGTATAATTCTTCTGTACGTGTGATGTCACTGAACTCTTAAACGGCTTAACTGATTTACGTGCGGTTTTCAGCGAAATGTAGATCTTTGAGCTGCGCGTGTTTGCAAATATTAAATTTTTCAATCAAATCTGTAAAAAAAAAATAGAAGCTTAAATCTTTTTTTCATCGACCTACCAGGGTTGCATTTGAACAGAATGCACATACAAAAAAAACTGAAGGATGTTGTTTTTTGTGTTTAAAAAAAGTTTGTTTTTTAACGTTTACGAGCAACATTCACTTTTTATGGATCTTAATCAGATTATATCCTTACACTCCTTATAATTTCTTCCCATTTACGTATTTTTATTGGATTTTTGGTAATTCTAAAGCAATATTAACTGACATTCGATACTTTTTTTAAATCGCATTCATGAATAATGTGCACCCCTGTTGGTGAGAAGAGGCGAGTTTAACATTTGCAAAAAGGATTCTATATTTAAAAATAAAATTATTTTTATAAATATTCCAATTTATTAAGAGTCGTCAAATGAAGTCGGAAGATTCATAGACGAAAATAACAAATTTGCGCATGCAAGAATCACAGAAAAATAAGATGGCAGCATTTAAATACTGTTGTTTTTAAAAGGTTGTAACATGTTCACGTTGTGTAAATCGGTATTTAGGAATCGGTAAATATTTATTTAAAGGTTAAACAAAATATCAGTTCCCATAGAACATTTTAATTACTAAAGTGAGTTTTTGACGATCGAATTTATTGTAATAAACAGGTTGGCGCGTTCGTCTTACAAAGGTCATATTAATGTGTGGGCATCTTTACACTCACTCTTCTGAGGAACCTTCAAATTTTATTAAGCCTACACTTCAAAAATCTAGTTTATAAATAGATCTGTGTCCAGGCGGATGAAGAATACAGTTCTGTGTGCAATTTTCATGTATGTTTATATGTTTTTTACCACAACAGGCTAGGAGGCCCAATTACAGTGGTGAATGACAGCACAAAATACCCAGGCTTACGCAATATCATATTATTTTTTGTGTTGTCACTGGGAATCGTACCCAGAGTGTTCTGTACGTGAGTCAAGCGTCTTAGCCATTACACTGATAGAACCAATTTAAACCTTGGCGAGTTTTCGAAATGTTCTCAGATGAAAGTCCTGAATAAGTAAATCGAGTAGAGAGAAGTTCGCCTCGATGTGTAGAGGTTGAGGCGATTGACTACCATTCTTGAGGTTCTGGGTTCGATTCCTGGCACAGTGGACGTGAATTATAGATTACTAGCCTCTTTCATTAATAAAGGTAGTCTGAGTTTCATGTTTAAAGTTACCTCTCCGATTTTGTTCATTTATATGAAAAAGTAACTAAAACACATTGCAACAGAGACGGAGACCATTTTTGTGAAAAGAACATGGAAGTCTAGACATCACAGGGCTTATCAGTAACTTTGGCTTAACATCAACTAATTAGTTTTTTCAATATAAAAAACCATTTTTGTTGATTGCAAAATTATTATTATACTGGTTCTTTTACTTACGTAAATATTATTTATTATTTTATTGTTTTATATTTATTTATTATTGTACACAATACGGCACAACGCCGTTTATGTTACCAGCTATCTCCTGTCTCTGTCCTGTTTAGTTAGTTGGGTGTATGGTGAAACGATAAACAAAGGTGACGCGTATGCGGAAGGGAGCGAGATACTGAATAGAACTTACAGTAGACCGATGTGAACAGTCCGTGCTTTTTACTTTACTACTTGTTTTGCTTCTCAAAGTCGACGTGATATGACGTGATGATACTTGCTCCCTCGCTGGTCATTCATTTCCTTTGGGGACAACATTTTAGCTCAGATTTGTATGGAGTGTTACTGTGATCTGTATATATTATATCTCAATGGTTATCTATGGCTTACGTGTCACTTTTAAACTTCAATTTTATTCCGCTCTATATTGTTTATTGTCAAAATTGCTCCCTTCGGGTATTTTGTGTATGTTATACTTTTATGACAAAAGAAAAAGTCTTACTGAGACACAGCAACCCTCAACTCGATATAATACATATTGACATGTTATATGAAATATGTAATACCTATTTGTTTAATAGATTTTAAAAGTTTATTATTTACTTAAATTACATTATATTAACATATTACAACAGAAATGAAGAACATTTAAGAGAAGGTAACATGGAAGTCTAGGCATCTACAAGGCTTATGACCTGTCAATGGCTGGTTTAAGTGGTCAGTTTACACACTGTGTAACATTTCTGCCCATATTCGAACATCTATATTCCTTCAATTCTTTCATCTGTTGATGTTTGTTAAGTTAAAAAGACCTGAAACCTTTATTTATGCTTTTATCTACGCATGAATAAAAATTAATGCGTAGATAAAAGTATCGAGGGGCTCTAGACCCGTCGGTATAAAATGATGTACTTACATCAAAACTTGATGGTGGGGGGTATCGGTACTATACATTTGTAGTCGGTCGGGAGACTTTAATTTTCAACTTTGACATCATACTGAAGCTATGTCATTTTAGAGCGTAGATATGTGTACCGTGGCATACGCTTCCCCTTGTTTCATATCGATGTACTTACCCAAAACTTGAAGGGGGGGGGGTCGGTAGTTTATCTTTATAATCGCTAGAGGGAATTTATCATCAACTATACTGTCAAGGTGAAGGTATGTCGTCTTTATCTTCCCATCATAATCGAGGCCTAGGTATGACCTGGGTGCCGTTTCATATCTAGGAATAGTAATATTTTTTGCGGCCCTAGTAAATGAAAGGCTTTTTTTAAAAACTTTTTATTCATTATAATGAAAAAGAAACCATTAGTGAGTTTTTTGTCGTTGAATTGAATTTACTAAATCTTTAACTGAAGTTTGGTATTTAGAACATTTTAAACAAAAGCAAGCGTTACAAACTTCATCGGTTATTTGGTTTTAATTTTCCTACTTTTTTTATTTAAACTGATCAACAGGTTATTTAATAACTTTCCATTGTAATACTGGCCCTGGAACCTTTCGTGCGTAAGTCAAGAGTCTTAACCACGACACCCCGACACCACAAAGACTTAATACTTAATTAAGAACAAAACTTACTTATACCCACTTCCTTTTTATAAAATTTATGCTAAGTCATGATTCATAAGTCTATTCCTGATGCCAAATGCAGTTGAATCTAACTAATTATTATGCAACGCCACTGTTAACATTATTTAACAACGAACTTTCTTAACCTTTATTCGGATAAGAATACAAGTAGCCATTCATTTTAGGTTTCGTAATATTACGTAGCTGTAATATTTATTCTATGCTTAATTTAAATGGCTGAAAGTTCTGTAATTTTTTTAAAAATTCATATTTGTTTTTTATTTACGTAGCAAAGTTTCCAGGTAAATTAAAAAGTTTAGTGCTACGTGAAATTGGATACGAAAAATGTTTTTCCATACGCGATAAAAAATAAAGCATTAAATTGTTGTCGCACACATACATTTATGTAAACTCTTTCCTTATATTACATTATGTATTCTTAAATTAACCGTATTTATTTTTAATTAGTCCTTTTATTTTTATTAAATTTTTTCTATTGTTATGAAAAGCTTTAAATATCCTCATAAAAAAGCAAAATAAATTACATTCATTACTACGTTTATTAGAAAAATTTTCGATTTTTCCCTAAGGCAATTTTTTCCTCAAAATTCAAATGTTTTTTCAAAAGAAGGTAGATATTTTAAACATATTACGTTTTTTATTCACTACTGTACCACAAAACAACAAAAACTTAATTTAATCGAGAAGTTCTCTTTATTTTATTGAAAAACTGACTTTTTTTTTTTTTTAAACCCTATATAAATGTATATATTTGTGTATAATCATTTAAAACTTTTCTATGTCTACCGCTTTAAGACGAACCCGTTTTTTCTTCAGGACACAAATTAAATTACCATACAAACTCTAGTGTACACCTTCGCCATAGTGCCCATAGGCAGACAGAAAAGTCGTAATACAAAAATATTAATTAAAATTTATTAAGTTAAGTAACCAAAACGTTAACGCTCTAAATATGGATTAAACCAAAAATATTCATATTTTTAATTTAACTTCAAAGAGGAAGGATTTTATTCACGTTATATTTTATTTTCATAATGCTCATAAAAATTTAGTAATATTTTTTTTTGTGTAAATAAATTTCGTCGCGTAGCCAATTTTCTCAGTTAAAAATTTTAATGAAGGAAATTGAGTGGACAAACGTCCGCCTTGAAGTTTAGTCGTTGGTTTGTTTGCCTACCATGATTGAGGTCCCGGGTTGAATTCCTAGGAGGGATGACACCAAATATTTATTTTAAAAGTTGGCTTCACACTGTAGTATTTTAATGTTCCTAAAATCACACCTAAATCGTAAGACTTTTCACTTGACCTTCGTGTATCAGATGTTCGAGATACGCTGCATTTGATTTATTGATGCATTGTCCTATGCATCATCAGGGTTTGATGATGGTGACAATTTTAACTGTTTTTTAACAACGTTTATAACAAGCAGATTTTTATTACAAATTTTCATTTTATTTTTTATACTATTGTCAAATAGTAGACAGTGGGTATTACAAAATAAGCTTACAACAGAGCCTAGTTTTTCTTAAAAAAATATGCAAAAACGCAAACATCGTTACTCGGTTTTCATGTTTACAATTTCTTGCGTACCATAACTAATACAACAGCAAATACTCACAGTCCATGAAATCCGAGTAAATAACCCGAGTCGGTAGCCTTCTGCTGAATATATTTGTATGGAATCAAAGTAGACAAATCCAATATTGATGAAATGAAGATAGGTGAACGCTAGTGTTCTACTATTGCTGAAGCATACATTTACTTGTTTGCATATTAACATATCCACGCTGGAAAGGAAAAAGTTTCCAAGTGACATGTTGCAACTTTACAGAAGTTAAAATTAAGGTTTTTTAAATATTTTTTTACTATAAACAAATCTCATACAATCGTATTATTTTGGCGTGATTCCTAAATAATTTAAAATACGAGTCTTTATTTTTAATACTACAACTTTAATTGCCTCTTGTGTAAAGTTGCTACATGTCGGATGGTAACTTTTTCCTTTCTAGCGTCGATATTATGATTCTTTAATTTGCATCTAAATACTTCAATCAAAGATTATCACTAATCGTTTGAATATACAAAAAGTTTTACACATCAGGTGCCAGCCCAGGGAATATTAATCGGCATAGTGAAAAGCCATCAATTCAATGTTTTAAAGTAGAATTTTACATAAATATTTCAGTTTTGGTGCCATTTTCAATTAGTTGTGTACAACACACTTTAAGAAAATGGTAACCAAGTGGTGCTAGAGTAGGGTTCGAAGCTTTGATCCCTGAGTCCGCGACGTTAGCCACGGGACCATAACCCGATTAAACATTTCACGTCGACCTTTCGGGAATCGATTTCGAGACCTTATTCATGTTAGACAAACAACACGAACCCCCTGGACCACAAGGCGGTCAATCAAAGGAAATAATCACTATGCAAAATATTACAAATAATTATTCCTTTACATTCTATTGAATTAACTGCATTTCAGTCACCAGAATGTAAGAATGTAGAGGCAGCGAGGGCTGTATGCAAATAAAGAGTGATATAGCTTTCTATCCTTACTGCCTACCCCATCGGGGTGATGGTTTGCTTTGTTTGTATGTACATACGGTTGTCCAAATCCTAAAAAGTGTACATAAGTAATCAAAACTGAATTATAACATGTTACAACAGAGATAAAGAACATTTAAGAGAAGGTAATATAGAAGTCTAGGCATCTACAGGGCTTATGACCTGTCAATGGCTGGTTTAAGTGGCCACTTTACACACTGTGTAACATTCACCATTCTGCCCATATTTGAACATCTATATTCCTTCAATTCCTTCATCTGTTGATGTTTGTGAAGTTAAAGAGCTGAAATCTTTATTTATGCGGGTGAGATTCATCTAATTGAATTATTTCACCTACATACTAGGCAACGCCTGAAAATGTTATTTTTACAATTTCTATACTTCTCCATGGACCAGGTGCATTTATCAACAATATTTTGAGTTTGTCCAAATTTTTGTAGACAAGGACTGGATTCAACTCCCTAGGAAGCTGTTTATATTAACATATTACAACAGAGATAAAGAACATTTAAGATAAGGTAATATAGAAGTCTAGGCATCTACAGGGCTTATGACCCGTCAATGTTTGCTACTCTCTTGAAAAAAGATTTTGTCCGTAATCCATTAATTTTTTTTTTCGTCTAATTTTATTGCTTTTAAAATAAAACAGCCAATTAGAATCACATTGTAAACTTATTTAAAGCCAGCAAAGTTTATTGAACGATTAAATAAAAATTAAAAATCTCTCCTTTATTTTTTTTATTTCCTGATAACAATCTGGATATTTGGCAGTACGGTTGACTGGAGTTCGCATAAGCGGAGCTCTTCTGTACAAACATACATCAACTATCCGAAATCACCAACTCCATGTAAAAATTGTCTAAATAAAATGAATGTGCATTTAGCTTCAAGTTATTGGTGGCGGAAAGACCACAGGATTTAAGAAAAAAATAACACCAATCAACGGGAACACAACAATAACACAAAATTACCGCCATTGTGTTTTTACCTTCCACCTTCGGACATTAGGTATTAGATACATTGCATTCATACCATAACAAGTACTGTGTAGTTGTGTGCGAGTAGTCTAGTTTGATGTGGTGTGGGGAAGGGGATCATTATAGCAAGTGAGGTGAAGGAGGGGGGGACCCAAAAGTGAAAGTAATCGGCATTACAGAGAACTGGTTCTTTGCAGGCGGACCAAGGGAACTTGGACGCTGGCGCTGGTCAGCCAAGTGTGAATTCTGCTGTGCCACGTTTTTCAATGCCGACTTGAATTTTAAAATTTCAGTTTCTGCTTTTTTTTTGTTTATAGACTGCGAAACTAAGCCACAGTGTTTTTTTTAAATATATATATCGTATTATCAGCGCTACGATTTTTTAAAGTTTTGTATTTTTGAAATACTCCGCGTGTGACGTTTCAAGTTCTCTACCGCTTCTTCTCGGTCAGTTTTGCCGATCGGTCCGTTGACGGCAAGTAACCCGGAAACCTTCCACAACTCTTCTATCATTGGTTGATTCATACAAACTAGTGACGTCGCTCAAAGTAGTTCGTTTTTATTAAAATATTTCAAAATATTTTTTTCGTATATTTTCTTACTCAAATGAAAGACATAACCCCTACAATACATCAAATACAAATAATACAATCACTTGATCCTCAACACATAGACAACTTAAACAAACACAAACTAAAACCACTTTCGGACAAAGGGATTTTGAGTATTATTCAATTAAAATCCATAACCTACTTCTACTATCTATTAAAACAATAAATAACGAGAAAATATATAGAAAATATAAATGATTGTGGAGCTATGTAGAAGTAAAATGGATTGTCTCATTCGCCCAAACCAATATTGAATCAACTACTCCACAACTGTATAGCTTATGTTAGGTTTTTGTTATTTTCATTGTGTGTTTTGTAACATAAATATATAGATGTACATAAATACCTTGTTTTTAAAACTGTCTGAATTTTTGTTATTTATCTTCGTTTTTTTTAAGTAAGTCTTCTTTGTGTATTCTCAAGTGTAATTAAAAAAAGTATATTGTTAATTGTCCTCGGCACGGGAAACCCCAGTGAGGTCACATTATTTTTATTATTAATTATAGTTAGTAAGCAAAAAATATGAATAAATAAATAAAATGTAAAAGATCTTTCTTCATTTTTTATTTTTTCAGTTGAAGATCTTTCGTGTTAATGATGGTTTGAGGGAGATCATTGAACGGCCTTGGAACAACGCAATTTAATGTTCGCTCTCCGAAGTAATTTGTAATTCGGGAAACGATTAGGGAGCCTTTAGTTTTTAATCTAGTGTTGTGTATAATTTAATGCTCTTACTTTTAGCACGCGTATATATTTTGTATCCAATTTTCGGTTGGGCTAAACTTCCTCATTCAGGTTCATACGAGCTGTGCGTTTTATTGTTCAGGTCGGTTACAACTATTATGACATGTAAAAATATCGCAAATTTAGGTCTTCTGTAAAATACGTTAAAACCTGTAAAAATACCCAAAGCATAGAAATGCATTTGCAAATATGCAATTGCATATCATCCGGTGTCTAGCCATTACTATTGACGTATACAATGCCTACATTCAGATGGTTGTACAAAAAATAAACAACTAGTAATTAATTATTGGTAGAGAAAAATCTAAAAAAATGTTCAAACACATTCTCAAATAATAAATTATAGCATAAATTAATTGTATGATAGTACAATAAATTGACTAGTTCGTAGTTATTATTTAATTATTTTGGTTTACGCATAAGAAAGTCTCCCTTAAAACAGGTTGTATTGAGGCTGGCATTAAATAAAACATCTCGATAAAGAAAAAGACTGCCGGATAACAGGCTTTGAAGAGCGTCATATTTGTCATTCATACATACGTTTTTTTTTTTTTTTTTTTTTTTTCTTTTTAAAACTAGTATTTTAACCGTATCTTATTTTAAAAAAAAATTATAAATGGTATATTCTGTAATTTATTTTTGTTCTTCAATTTTTATTATTATCGGTATGTTTTCCAATTTATATTTTTGTTTAATTTCTTAATTACTCATTTTATATATTATAATGTGTATTTGTGGTTCAATTTTTATTATTATCGGTATGTTTTATAATTTATAATAATTGTGTCTCATTTATTTACTATTAATGGCATATTTTCTAATCTATTTTTATGATTCAATTTTTATTATTATTACTTGCATGTTTTCTAATTTAAATTTATATTGATTTTTTATATTGTTATTATTATTCTTTGAATTTATTAAGCATCATTTAATGAAATTAAAAATAAAAAAAACACATGAATAAAATAAGGTCCTTCCTAAACACAGGAATTTCCTAGCTAGTCGGGACCTGAAACAAATAAACTCTGTACATTTTAAAACTGTGAAATACTAAATAAATAAATAAAATAAAAATTTTAAAAAATACAGATACCGGACTCGTAGGACAGAGGCGACGCTCTACAAAGTCGGCTTCTGAAGCCCGGTGTACTTTATTTACTGCCGGGCGCTGTACCCAGTTAGGCCGACTGAATTTAATCTAGATAAGTTTATTACCAAAACCATGATGTTGATAAATCATCATTATATTTATATACATTTTTAATAAAAACCTTCATAAGCATAAATAAATAATACATTCAGTAAAAAAATGGAACACTTAAGGTTGAACTTGCCAAAAAAGAGTCTGGCTCTTGTGTTTGGCATGTTTACAAAATAACATAAAAAAGAAACAAAAAATGCGAAACAAAATAATAAAATAAATAAAAAATAAAAAAAATTTAAAAATTGAGAAAATGTAACACTAAAAAAATAATTAATTATATTATTATTTGTATAAACAATATTTTGTGGTCAAAATTTTATTTAATCTTTATATATAAGTCCTCTGTACGTGTGATGTCACCGAACTCCTCCTAAACAGCTTAACCGATTTTCGTGCGGTTCTCAGAGAAATGTAGATCTTTGCGCTCTGCGTGTTCGTATGTATTGAAATCGTCAATCTAATATGTAAAAAATAAGTAAGAACCATAAATGTTTTATTCATCGATCTACCAGGGTTGCATTCCAGAAGAATACATTCACAAAAAAATGGAAAGATATTGTTTTTTAGTGTATAAAAAAAGGTTGTTTTTTAATGTCGCCAGGACACTAATTACACCAACGTGAAATTCCCACTATACATAGTTGGAGTTACACAAACATATAAAACCAGCGTGCTGAAAGGAAACATGCCGTTAGTAACTGACAATAACGTTCATTATTGGTGTAATTATCATTTTTGTGTAGTAAAAAACCTGAAAATCAATTTCTTGAACCAGTCGGTTTAACCAATTATATTTTAAGTATGTCTAAATGTTTGTAGATAGATGCAGGATTTCGCATTCTCGACAGTTTGAAAAAAATGTTTAAAAATAAAAGATCTCTGTAAATACCAAGAAATATTTTTTCTTATGTTCTCTATCTCAGTAGAATATTTAAAAAAACGATAAACTCCCTAGGGATTCAAATCCAGTACGTGTCTACAAACATTTAGATATACTTTACATAAAATGGTATATGTTTCTAGGCATATTTAAATCTGACCAATAAAAAAATACAAGCAAATAGGGCGTGAAATTACCAAATACTCGTATGCGTGTTACAGAAAATAATTACACAGAAAAATCCAATCATTTACGCATGAGATTTCTTTTAGCCATATAATTTTGATAATTTGTACATAATTACTATTACAAAGTTCTAATATTTCAATGGAAATAGTGCCTTATCAAATAATATATTAGTACCTGTATATATTGAAAACGTTCACCTCAATATATATATATATAACCATTTTTTAACAGCTTTTAAGTAGGCTAAAGCAAATAGTAAATGTATTAGTGTAGAACAAAAAAAGGGGTTATCATCAGCTGGTTACCCTATTTTGGTGTATAATTTTTTTTATTTATCCCTAATGATCACATTGTACACTTGGTTTAAGTTTCAATGCTGCAGAGCAGCGTTTATTTTACAATTTAAAATACATAAAACAAATGGTTACCCACCAAGTCTAAAGACTTTTCGGTGGGACACATTTTTTTTTAATGACAGGTTTATTTTACATTATTTTATTTACGTTATAATTATTTATTTATTAACAGGCACTATAAAGCATTTAGAAGATATTTCTTCAGTTCTTTTTTTTAATTTGAAGATCCTTCATGTTAATGATGGTTTGTGGGAAATCATTGAACAACCTTGGAATAACGCAATTTAATGTTCGCTCTCCGAAGTAATTTGTAATTCGGGGAACGATCATGGAGCCCTTAGTTTTTAATCTAGTGTTGCTAGTGTGGGAAACTCTTTTTTTATATTCCGGATCAACAAAGTGATCTACAAACAATTTGTAGTCACAAAGTTGTTATACCGGCAGGACATAACAGAATTTAAAATGTACACCTATATAAATATACATTGATGGCTTAAGCTGTTTTATCTACCTGCTTGCAGAACCAGCCTGCCAATGGTAATGCCTGTAGGAAGAACAATGTCTTTACTCAACCGTATTTCTTTATGTATCGGTATAAGAGAGGATAGCTTAATTTTACTTTAATTACTAAGTATTTTCATTTAAACATTATTTCTATTTGCATTCTAAGAGGGAAATATCACATACAACGAACATCGATAAAAATATGTTAAATGCATTTAGAAAAAAAAATGTATTTTCAAAATCAATATAGATGTTATGAAGAAATGTTTTCATACATAACTTTCAAAATAAAAATGTTAAAAAACAAACTTCACAAAAACGCGACATGTTAAACATTGAGGATTGTGACGTCAAGATTCTTGACGATTTTCTATTTTAATTTAAACGGTCACAAACAAAGTTCAAATGTTAGCCAAATCGTTACGATTAGCGAAGTGGCCAAGGCAATGAATGTTTTGTAAATTAAAATATATTTTTTATGCTACTAATATGTACAAAAAAAAATTAGTTTTTACTCTACAGTATTTTATTGACCCTTATCAATTTAAAATTGTAAAAAAAAATCCTGGTAGTTCCCTATTGTCATCATCAACATTCACTTTCCGCACCTACTGGTGCATAGGGCACTCCATTAGTACACCAATCGCAGTGTATATTAATCTTTTTTTGTTACATGAAGGTAAGATGATCAGTCTTACGCTTCGGGTACCAGTCCTGGACTTTGAAATATTCTAGTGTGAAAAACACCTTTTAAATTAATATTTCATATCAACCATATCGGGAATCAAAACCGAGACCTCTCGCATAGTAGGCATTCGTACTGACTATTACACTACGAGGCCGAGTTATGTACGACATGAAATGTTTATTTTGGAATGAATGTAAAGTATTGAATAAATAAATAATTTGAAATCGAAAAGAAAATATGTATATAAATATTGATGAATAAAAAATAGATTTTCAAAAAATGGGGTTCATAAAATACCGAAGTTCTTAACAATTTACGTTCAACCTATGGTTATCATTATCACCATTTCTCTTTCACGCCCAGTGGTGCAAACGGCGCTGCATTGGAACTATGGAACATCAAATGCAGCACTGGATACTGATGAAAAACAAAAAATCCCGTTTAGAAACAAGCAAAGTGAGGTAGATCAAGAATTGTTAATAAATAACTTAAATCGAATAGTGAGGCAGGTTTATGCAACAAAAGAAATGGAAAAAACATATTATAAGTAATGAAGATCATTCTATGTCAAAAATCGGATGCCTTGTGAAGAAGTCGGTTGTTAGGGGGCATCCTCAATAAAATTGGAAAAAATACGATAGAGCATTTAGTTACAAAAATTATTTAATTTTATCATATATATTAAATGGCGAGAGAGTGATAAACTGACCGTAGATTTTGCTGTTATTATTGCATTCATTTATCGGTCGCAATACTTTGATAAAAAATTGGAGCAAATTATGTACCTACCTATAATTATATGCAATATTCGATTATGGATTTAATTGCCTGTTTCATATCGCTTTTGTTTTCTATATATGTATTCGTAGATGCAATAAATTATGAATAGAGATTATCTTTATTGAAATTTGAAGGATCAAAAAAAAACCTAATTGTTTCATTTTAATATGCCAGGACTACCTAGGTGAGTAAAAAATCAAAACAATAAAAAGTAATAATATATTTTAAGTAAATTGTGGGCCCAAATAAAGATTAAATCTTATTTTAATGCGGGCAAGGTCAAAGTAATAATTCTTGCGGGTAATGGGCACTTACTGAGGTAGAATTTTGCATGCGCTTTAAGTACGAGTATGTTATTATTGGCTAATTTATAAAGCGACGTTTTTTATGGAAAATTACTTCAATGTTGCTTTACAATACTAGTTTGCTAGTCATATATTATAAAAAACACTCAAATATAAAATGAAATAATTGAAGCGCTTTGCCAAAATAATTTGTGTCTTAAGCTTAAAGAATATTTAACAGATATGTAATTTAATTCTACGAGTACAAAAAATTAAGTAAATTAGTATTTTTATAGGTTTTATATACGATGTAAACATATTTTTTAAAGAATATTCCACTACACTTCTACTTTAAGAGGCTTGTCAGCAGATGGAAATTAAGAATATGAGAGGAAATTATGAAAAATATGCAAAACTTAAAACAACTGAAAAAAAACTTCTTATGTTTATTTTTCAAAATACTTAATATTAAAAGTGATGTGTCATCTATGTTGCCATCAATTTCTTTTTATGTTCCCAACCATGTCACCAGAAGGCAAAATTTGCCATTTAACTAATCTTCTGAGCAACATTTGTTTTTATTCCTCAATGTCCAGAATGTGCTGATTAGTCAATTTGTCTCACTTGGAATTCTTTGGGATGAACTTCCGGCTTTTCATAGATATGTTCGCCACTCAAAACAGTGTGGGATAAAAATGGATTGGCATGGTTATGCTCGAAGACTTGTATGTTTATCGTGTTTATGTTGGATATCATTATTTTTTTGCCTTTGTTTGTCTTTGCTTCGTAGTTTTATGTTCTTTTCGTTCAGTTTTTAGTACATATTATTATGTTTCTTTATATAACTGCTGTTGTTGGCTTAGGCTGTATATATAATAAATAAGTGTAACATCTATGGGTATAAATTAAGCATTTTCATTGTTTAACATACCCAGGTATATATTTATTTCATATATAGAAAAGAGCATAAATATAGGTGCAAAATTAAGAGAATTCTTTGGTGGGTATTCATTATTTCCATATTTAATATACAGCAGAACTACGTTTATCCGAACTTAAGCCAAATATCCGGATTGTTATCAGGAAATAAAAATAAAAGAGATGTTATAACAACCTCGCTGCTTGTAATCGAGTTTATTTGTCAGAGCAATTAACTTTTCTGGACAATTTGAAATAAGTTTTCAATGTGATTCCAATTAGCCGCATTATTTCAAAAGCAACGAAAAAGTAATCTTACAATAAAATTTGCATTTTCTTCTAAAACACTGCCTTAATTTACTATCTGGCAAGCATTAATCCGGATAGTTAGAGTTTTACTGTAATGAAAACAAACGCTCAGTCAAGCACTGAACTTTATATAGAGTAGGTAACCTTTTTCGCTGAAGAAAAAACTTGTTTGCAATTTTCTGTACACTTGGATCTACTGTTACAAATAAAAACCTTTTCACAGCATCTGCTAGTGAAAAGATGCAATTTAAACAAGGGTGACTTTCAAGAAATATAGCTCTCCGTTTATCTGAGGCATACCTGTCTAACTTAAATGGAAACCTTTTCTTTAAAAAAACATATAAATGACTACAATAGACGGTTTAAAAATATTAACTGAAATTTATTGTTGTATAATGATAATTTAAAATGAATTGTAGCTCCGTGGTAATGCTACGGACTTTGTATCAGGAGATTTAAGGTTCAAACACAGCTTCATAACAACATTTTTCCTATTTTAAACATAAATATAATATTCACAATTTAGAGACAAAATATTTTGAGGTTGTCCAAAAATTTGTAGACACGGATTAGATTTCACTACCTATCGAGCTATTTAGATTATTTTCAAGTCAGTAATACAAGGCTTATGACCTGTCATTTACTGTTTTTTTTTTTAATAGAAAAAATAAATATTTGCGTTCTTACGATTAACCCAAACATTTAATTTTGAGAGCCATTGTCAGCGAGTTGTAAATAACTCACTATTGGAAAATGGGAACCAAGTTGGGGTGGAGTGGGATTCGAACCACGGACCTTTGAGCCGTGGGTCCGAGACACTAGCCACGGGACCACAACCCGAATTAACATGTGGCTATTTTACACACTTTAACATTCACCATTCTACCTATGTTTGAACATCCATATTTCCACGATTAATATTGGATTTAGCCAAATGGTCCAAGAAAAAGCGTAAGAAAAAAGAAATATTTTCATGCGTTATTTATTATTATTATTTATTTTTTTATTTAACACTTTATATACATATACAATATATAAACGTATAAGGGTGGGCATATTGCTTTAAAGCCCTTTTTTCTACCTGCCCAAATCGTTTAGTTTGAGAAAATTACAAATACATGGACATATGGAACGTGGAATCTTACAATTTTATACAAAAATTAACAAAATAAAAATACATAAACAAATAACACTTTACTATGAAGAAAGGAGAGCATTGCATGGTAGGTATGTGAGTGAAATAATTAATTCGGATGAATATCACTCGTAACAATAAATTTTCCGCTCTTTAAGTTCACAAAAACAACAGTTGGAGTATTATATGTTAAAACATTGCAAACTGTTTGCAAAGATAGAGTGTTGTGGCGTTCTATCCTCTCTGCCTACCCTTACGGGGAAACGGCGTGATGGTTTGTTGTTGTTGTTGTTTTTTCATTGCAAGACGGGCTTAACTCTACACGATTTCCGTTTTCAGGAGAGCACTCATCGAGTCAAAATACTCCCGCAGGTAACTTACTATATTTCGCAAACAGGACTGTATTCGTTACCTGCCCGGAAAAAGATTTTTATAATGAAAAATAAATATTTTTTGAGTTCTTATTTACCCAAATATTTCGATTTTCAGACCAATTCCTTTAAATCGTAAATGACTAGGGCTAGAAAAATAGGAATCGAGTTGTGGTCGAGTGGGATTTGAACCTCGGACCTTTGATCTGTGGGTCCGCAACACTTACGCTGGACTACAACCCGGTTGTGTAATAATTTTGATTAATTATTCTGAACATTCAAATGGTTAATGGAGCGCCATAGGACTATTGTAACTTGACTAAACACGTAATCTAAACAACCCACGCCCACGTTACGACGGAAGAATTATCTCATATTCGTGACTTATGATTCCAATCAACTGTTTGCGAGCTTTTACAATCGTAAATTATATTATGTGTTACGAAATTCTAGCCTACGAACAATACAACGGTCATTTTTTATCTAACTAGGCCTTCACTCATATCAACAAGTTCTGACGTTATAAGATAATACTTCAAAAAGTTTCCTAATTAAAAAATATATCCACGTTATCAAAAACTCAGTGTTTAATTTATCTTATGTACATTACAAAAGATATAAAAATAATAATTACGTACACATTGAGTAAACACTTTGATAGACTTTGATAGGCCTCAATTTCATTACATAATACGTTTGTCAGAAGCCATTTGGAATTCGCATCTCAGATATGGAATCCCCAGTATGCCATAAATGTAAGAAGAATATAAAATATTTAAACCAAATTTATAAAGTATCTAAAATACAAACCGGTATTTATTATGTATCAACTCTCACTGCCTCCACCTACCATGGAATCACTTCCCTACAATACCGCAGAGTGTGTGCGGACCAACTACTGCTTCACAAAATTATGACAGGAATAGTTGACTGTACAGAACTACTTAGTTTAATAACAGTACATGTACCAGCCAGAATTTGTAGACGGTACCACTTGTTGCTCATTTGTGAATAGTTTAATCAGATTCAGTTTGATGCGGGTGTACGGTTTCTGGACTATTCTAATTCTATAATGGTAAAAACAATTATTTTTTATGTGTTTTGACAAAAAAACATACTTAAAAGTTTTATAATTATTTATTTATAATTTTACAATTTTGTATCAATTTTTTTTATCCAGAATAATGTTCCCTCGTTGGGATTGTCCGTGCCAAGGGAAACATTTTACAATAAGTAAAATGAAATATGCCTTAAATTAGTTTTTTGACATAGTTAACATAGTAAGAAAATAAAAACGTAATGTATCAAATTAATTTTATTATCATCGTTAACATAATAAGCAAAATAAACTAAAGCAATCATAAAAAACCTTAATAAATTCATATAAACTTGCAGAGAAAATTTCATAATCAGGAAACCATTTTTTATCTATTTGGCTTGATCCACTCATCGATCCGTGCGCAACCCACTTCCACTATCCATTTCTGAGTTGCAATTTTATATTGAGAGTACATACTTATTATCCGTATGGACCATAGAAGTAGATTGTACACTTAAACCGAGTATTAGGCCAATCCTCTTTGACCGAAAGTTGTATTAATCAGGGTGGAGTATCTAGTAACTCTTGCATTTGTGTAATGAGTTATGAAAGCTAGAGAATAATGTTTGGGTGCGTTCAGTAACTGAGCTTTTACATAAAGTTGTTTTACAGATGTAACATTAAGATTTACGAATATAAGAATAAAGATAATTTTTATTAAAGCATTTTGTGCAATGATTATTTGTTTGATCAATGTGTCATTAGCACATCCTCATCTAATTATTCCTTATTTCAAAACTAATAAGCTTATTACGTTATATATTTTTACAAGTTATTTAAGGCTGATTATATTTTTAACGCCTAACGGGCATTTTTAGGACATATGTATACATAGAAAACTATTATAAAATATAGTAGAAAGACACAATGGTATGTAGGTGACTTGGTGGGAGTGGAAGTAAGAGAGAGGTGTTTTTAATTAAATTTGATTTAGTGATCGTATGAAAAAAGACAACTTGTTATCAAAGAAATCAAGACTGGTATGTTTGTTGGCAGAACTAAGTATTCTGGCCATAGGGGAATGAAAACCATAGTTAGCTCTATGGATATCGGTATGAAAGAGTAAGTTTTGTCTGAGTTTTCTAGTTGGGATATTTAATTTTATTGAGCTCAATAGTTCAGGCACATCAAAAAGTGAGTAAACAATTTTAAGTAACACTAGAGGTTGAATTTGTTTCGACGGTCTTGAGGAGAAGATAAATTTAAGCTAGTTATATTGGACTCTGGATAAGCCCAACCTCCAGCCAATTTATATAATTGAAGTATAATTACCAATTGATCTGCAAATCTGCCTCTTCAAATTAAGACTAAATTTAGGTACCTACATTGATACTCATATAAAAACAAAGTATTTGAGTAATACAAAATCGAATGGTTTGAAGATAATGAATTGAACAGGAAAGTTGTAGAATAATAAACTTATATTTAAAAAAAAAAAAAAAAAGATACAAGTCGTTTTGGCCACACAAATAAGGTGGTATTTTTAAAAAATTGTTGATAAAATAATACCTTCAAAAATCTTGAAAATTTAAAATCAAAGTTTCTTAAATTTTAGGTCGCGAGGAAGGGTGATCGCCAGCTTTTTCTACTTATAAGGGTGTCGCGTATTCAAAAAGTTTAAAAAAATCTGATTTAAATTGTTTAAACAGTTTTGTTCATACCCTTTTCTATGGAATCAGTTTTATGTTTATTTTAGGAAGATTACTTTGATTGTAAATATTTCATTTATAAAGTGTATTTTTATCAAAATCTTAATGCCATCGAATGGCCGTTATGAATATTTTTTAGTATCTTTTTCATCGAAAATACCATAGAAATCGATTGTTTTTATTTTTTGATGTCGCCATTTTCAAAGGTCAGCGTTTTCAAATGGCCGAATCGTATGATTTTTTTTCTTTTTATTTGACTACAGCTTTTAATATCAATACTGGTAATAAAATCAATTAAACCTTGTATTTGTTTGCAATAAAATTAACTTTCTTACTCAAAATATGGCTGTTTTTTTCTCGTTTGTAACCTAGAAGTAATTGATATACTTTTCGTATTTTTTAAAAAAATATATAAAATTTCATAAATAACTGCAGTAATACGTCATTATATACTTATTTGACTTACGCTTAATTTAACATATCGTATACAACAATTCAACTACGTAATCGAACAGGAACCATTCTAAATTTAAATTTGACAACAAGAACACAACACACACATAAATACATTATATATTAATGTGTGCATTAGTAGTAAAATGTCGTTTGTCGCGGCAGTTCCCACATATTTATACCGGTTTTAATTCGCAAGCAGTCAACAAAAACACTCGGAGTAGCAAAATCGAAAGTGTAGCGAATCCCAAAAAACGAATGATTTGACCTTTTTACAACTTTGAGAATTTTACAAGGTTTTTATTGCTACAGTTCTGTACGTGTATTGAAACAATGTGGTTGTCCTCCGGATCTTTCCCCCACTAGTATTTTTGATAGCAGCTGTTTTCCCCTTCACCCAACTCCCTCCTTAATGACGTCATAATTAGCATTCACATTATGAACGATAAATTCAAAGTAGAAAAAGCATCTGCTCAATTAATTTGCTTGCTAATTTTAATGTTATTTTATTACAAAAAGTAAACAATAGCATTTTTTAACGAAGTTGATAACTCGTTATGATGTTAATAATAATATGATATATATCGTTTCCCTTTCCACACCCAGTGGTGTATAGGGTGCTGCATTGTAACATTAAATGCATCCTATCGCGATCGTCACGTGAAGTTAGGGAAATCAGTCTTACGATTCAGGTGCCAGTCTATTTTGCAATTTTAGCAATTTATTATAGCAAATGCAAAATTATAATTTTCGTTTGCTAAATTAAGTGAATTCCTTAATTATTAATTGCCTTCACTACTCCTTCTTATGCGAATGAACGATTTTCCCTCTCTTTCCAATAATACCCCCCACATTCTGAATTCTGAATCGTCCATTCGTACATCGACTTCATTCCAAGGTTGGCACCTAACTGCAGCGTGGGTGTTAGATGCACTAAACAAATCAAAATCAACTAATACAAAACACATCCTGCAAAAGGTTACATTAATTACTATTCACTGCTAAAGGATTTAATATAAACAATAACAAACTTTTGATTAATTTATTTTCGAGACGTCTGGTCGTGACTGGGTGGCTAGGGATTATAAAAAAACAAAAATCTACTCGAATGTCTCGATTTTCAGATTTGTATTGTGTATGATTGGCATTGGTCACATAAAGGTCAAATAACTGTTATTATATTATTGAGTTCCGCGTATACGAAAATACAAAATATTTGATAATAATTACATAATTATGTTGATTGTAATAGATATAGGCAATCTAAAGTATTCTTGTATTACAGTAGCTGGAGACTGTATGAAAAGGCGTTACTTCTCTGTTCTCGGAACATTAAAAATGAAAATCTAAGAGCTCTGGTACTGTAAAAATCCACAAAAATGGTCCGATGAGCATGACTGTTGTTTCGGGAGCTAGGCAAGCAAGCAAGCCAGTAGCAAGAAAAAGGAAGATTCTATTTCACTGCCTTATATTTTATTTTCATTTTATTTTATTAATTTTTCACGGCCATGAGGCTTTTACATGTATGGAAGTTATATGAAACATGGGTATATAAACAACATAAAATTGAAAAATACAATATAAAGCGATAAAAAATAGAACAGTGTTTAGAAGTAATGTTGGTATAAAAAATAAAATGAGTTTATAAACAACACGAATTTAAAATATTCAATGTAAAGAAATGAAAGATAGAAACAGTGTTAAGAAGTATAGTTGGTAAAAAATAAAAAGATGAGTGTATTAACAACAAAAATAAGAAAAAAAACAATTTAAAGAAATAAAATATAGAACTGTGTTAAGAAGTACATATAGTTGGTTTAGAAGTAGAAGCTAAATATTAAAAAAAAAAGAAAAACAAAGAAAAAAACAAATTAAATACAAACATATAAAAAAAATGCGGTTTAAAGGTTTAAAGCAACGATGATGTTATAAAATAGAGCGTCTGTGGGTAGCCTCACATAATAAACCAAAATATGTATCCAATGCACCGGAACCTACTCCCATCTGTGGGTAGCTTCCTCTGTTTCTGTGTACACCAAATCTAAAAAGGTAATAGGGAAATATCATGTTTTTTTGCTTACAATTTTTAATTGATAAGGGTCTATGAAATACCGAAGAGTCAAAATAAAAAATAAAAAATGTACTTAACAGTAGCATAAAAAATAATTTTTTAATATCGGTATTCGTAGTATGTGATATTTTCGTATTCTATTTGATTCTACTGGATCTGGATAATTAATGTCATTAACGAAATTAATAAACAATGAATAATTTTTATCATCATTGCTATTGCAAAAACATAGATTGAGTGCAAAAATCAAATAAATTCATAACAAAAACACGTTTTAAGTGTATCTTGAGGTAGGTAGGACGAAAAATTTTTATAGGGGTTTTACTTCATAGACCCTTAAATTATGCATTATCCTTATACGCGCTTTTTATAGGAACACAAATAATTTCACATTATTTTATATATTAATTTATTTAGTCGCATATCTCGATGATTTTTGCCATAAATTTATTTTACATCTACATAGTTTCCTTTTTTTCTTTTTAGTGTTTGATTTGATGTTGTTTTTATACTCATTTTTTATTTTCATTCTTAGGGGCGTGAAAATGTATAAAATAAAATTAATAATATATATACACTAAGACAAGGTGGTAAATTCTATGCCTTATGTGTCAGTCTATTAAAAAAAATAAACGCCTTTTAAAAAAAAAAAAAAAGACAACCACATCGGCAATCGAACCTGGCACCTCTTGCGTGGAAAGCAAATATACTGACCATTAGACTGTAACTGTAACAAATTAAAACTATTGTAATTCCATTCATTTACAAGTATTTATTAAGGTAATATTATTATTTTTGGGTGACTATCGCTGGACGGTCATTATATTTTTTAAAAAAAACGAGACGACCTTGCAATTTGCGCATATGAAAAAACGTAGATACAAGGAGTATGTAAGAATGTTGGTTAATAAAAATTCAGTCACAATGTTAAATACAGCAGTATAGATTATAAAAAAACGCCATGGTGATATTGCGTCATTTCTACTCTAGTGATCTTTTTCACAGTTTTACGAGTTAGATAAGTTTTTGCATGAAAATAGTTAGTGTTTTTGTTATTCAGGAGATGAAAATAAAATAATTTTTTTTTTTAATCGAAAAACATTGAAGTTTTATATGGTCAAATTGTGTGCAGTAAAAAAACACAAAATATTGCGTTCGTGGCACTTTGTATAAATTTATTGATTGGTCTTGTGAATGTCAAAATTATTATTTGTCATTTCAAAAAACATTTGCAGAGGTACAATGATATTGATCAATTGATTGTTGAAAAAGTAGTGGTCCTTTGTTTCCTTTTTTTTAAATTTTTTTTTTGCACCACAACAGGTCAGGAGGCCCAATTACAGTGGAGAATTACATCGCAGAACACCCAGGCTTGAGAAAAATCACAATTATTATTTTTTTGTGTTCCCACCGGGAATCGAACCCGGAACCTTCCGTGTGTAAGTCAAGCATCTTGACCACTACACCACAGAGGCCGCCGTGTTTCGTATGTATGTAAGTAATTCAGATAATCAAATAATTGATATAATTCAATGTGAGGATTACAGTGTTAATTCAATTAAACAATGTATTCTGGTAAAGTATTAAATAAATAGACAATTCGGTAGTCACAGAAATTACTGATAAAAACATTTATTATAAAAGTTCATTTGATTAAAAACTAATTCATAATAAATAACGTCTTGATTACAAACTGGCAATGCCAGTTTATCTTTGTTGTCATTAATTTTTAGGACATTTAGTTTATTTAACATTTACCAACTTATTATATAAATACCATTTCATACTGTATTTCTGTAAAGATCCATATCGCAATAGAGCGATTAAAGATATACCATTTTTGTCGATATTTTGCCCCAAATTAGTTAAGAAAACCGTATCGGTAAAGGCAACTCTACAAGGCAACTCTGCACATTGGCCAGTACGCTGGCGTGCGTATTGGCAACGAAATCGCTAAACTACCCAAACGTTGGCGAGTCGTTCAGTATCTGTCAGTGCGGGTTAATGTATTTTAGGTATCATCATTCTTCTATTCACACAGTGGTGCACAGGGCACTGTATTCATATATCAAACGCAATGTATCGAAGGTAAGGTGATCGCTTCAACTACCTGTCCAGTAAAAATGAAATAGTGCAGAGAAGAACTGCCTTGAAAATCAATATTACACACCCATCCTGCCAGGAATCGAACCTAGAACCTCAAGCATGGTTGGCAAACTCGCTCCACTCGACTTTCAGTTTTCAGGATTTTTGCCTGAAAGCAGCTAACGAGTCAATAACATAAGTGCACGTTTGTGGTTCTATTTCACTTACAGAACTGTATTCTTCGTTCATCTGTAAACAAACAATATTTTTAGGTATTCAATTGATTGTTATTAGTATTTTTTAAAAGAAATGTTTGCATTCTCATTATCTACCCAAATATTAAAAAACTTGGGGTCATTTTTAATGAGTTGTACACAACTCAATATTAGAAGATGGGAATAAAGTTGGGGTAGAGGGAAGTTTGAACCTCGGACCCCTGATCCTTGAGTCCGCAAACCCAACTACAAAATTACAACCTGGTTCATTATTCGTAAATTTATTTTAATTCCACTGTAATATATAATTTGCCCCTAATTTGTTCAGATATTATTATTTTGGCAAGGAAATGATATGTGCAGGTAAGTA
Source organism: Micrasema longulum (assembly GCF_059751315.1). NCBI lineage: Eukaryota > Metazoa > Arthropoda > Insecta > Trichoptera > Brachycentridae > Micrasema > Micrasema longulum. Next base: position 178,368 of record NW_028277455.1, read on the forward strand.
TTCACTAATTTCGGTGTCATAAAATTGCCAATCCAACAATGTTACCAGATGTGATTCGAAATGATTACCTTACTAAAATAACATCTAAAAAAATACCGGCTCAGCCACCTTGTATGCATATATGAGTATGTGTATGTAACGCAATTGTGGATGTATGGTACAGTAATTGTTTGAAAGCCACCCTGTTTGTCATTGGACCAACTTCCGTAAGGTATCAAGGTCTTCAGCCTTTCTTGGCCACCGAGTACCTTTCTACCACACCTACGTATTGTTAAAGGTAACCTCATGTAATGCACAAACACAATCGACACTTCTTACTTTAAAGATTTATTGGATGTCCAATTTCAAAAAATGCCTAAGTCCATTTTTGTAGTTCTGAGATATTTCATGTGTAAGTGTTTATTTTGTTTCTGAAATGTTAAATGACAGAATTTAAAAAAATTGAAAACACGTACTGTTAAGTTTTTCTTCTTCTTGATTTAAAGATTTAAAAAAATATAAAACTGTTACATATTAAGTCACAAAATTATTGCTTTTAAAAAAAGTGGACTTAAGCCTAAGGTACGGAGAGATTTTTTTAACGTATTTAAAGAACTGAGGGATTTTTTCTCAGGGAAAAAACTCTTGGACTAAGAGATTTTTTGGACTAAGGGATTTTCCGAAATTGAATTAATATATTTTAAATCATTTTTCCAACACCAAATTCAATATAAGTATTCTTTATTAAAAAATGAATTAGATAAATGTATAGTTTACAAAATGCTCTACATGGCAGTGTTGCAAACTCAGAACCGATCAAATTGGACTTGGCATTTTTAAAAATTTCATTGAGGCATCCAATTATACATAACACGTTAACGTTTGTACATACGAATACTATAACTGAGATCTAAATTTGTTGCAGCAGAGAGGAAAAACAGTTTTGAGAATGGAATATGGAAGTCTAGGCATTTACAGGACTTATGACCTGTCATTGGCTAGTTTAGGTGGCCACTTTACACACTGCAACATTTACTATTCTGCCTATGTTTAAACATCCATGTTTCCTAAACTCTTACATATGTTGACATTTGTGAAGTAAATGAGCTAAATCTTTTATTATGTGGTTGAGAGAAAAAAAAATCGTTTTTACTGTCCCAGGAATCGAACCTAGGACCTCAATCCATTGCAAGCCAACGCGCCAACATACTTCACTACAAGACGGACTTTTTTCACTCGGTTTTCCTTTTCTATCACAATCTACTTTTATATACTTAGTTAATTTTATAACTGTTATTTTCCAAAAAAGTGCATGGAGAGTGACTTATGTTCACTGTTTTAGTTATTTAATAATTTGAAGTTATTTAATTTCAAATATACACGAGGAAAAATATAAAATAAACGAAGAAAAAATAAAAGTAAAATAACAGTAATTATAATCAAAAAATAAATACTGTTTTTACTTAGGTTCGAAAAATTCTTTGAACTTTGAATTAACTTAGTGATATATTCGTTTTAATAGTTTTTAGTTTGTTGGGGAGATTAATATAAATATTTTTCCCTTTGAAAACAAAACTGTTTTGACCATGACTGGTGTAGAATGTAGGAAAATGTGTCTGAGTGACTTATTCATGTCAGAATTTTTTTTTCTTCGTTGTAAATGTATATAATATAATTAATTTCGTAAATAGTGTCTACTGTATGAACTTAAAATAATATATTCAGATTTTCCGTACTGAATGTTGAGGGTTTCTTTAAAATTACTTTAATAATTTATATTTGTACTATTTCAAAAGGGTTTAGTATTTGGCATATGAACCACAATAATTGAAATAGTAAAAATAATAAAAATTATTGTTTATTATTACCCCTACATATTTGATTTCTTTTACTTCATCTGTATTTTCCACGTGAATCTTAAATTCATTACATTCCTTATTCTTTTTATTTTTATTTTTTACCATCATATTTTTACTTTTTGAAACATGTAATGTTAATTTATTTTTATCCAACCATTAATAATACTATATTTGCTATTATGGAGGCACATTCTCCACATATTTGAAAACCATTTTAAAGACCGAGGGTCTACCTATTAGTTTCGCTTATACCAAAAGATTTTTTTTTTGCCATCTAACGATTTACCTTTTGAATTTTTTATTTGATACACCGCGATTATAATTAACTTCTCTCTATTGCTTTCATTGTGTTTGAAAAATTGTATAGTAGGCTTATGTCGGATAAAAGTGTTGTCGTTCTTCCTCGTGACCATATTGCAATTACACAGATAATATCAAAAACTGTCGTAATTCACTAATTTGATTTATTTGATTAAAAACTACAAGATATAATTAGTATTATAGAGTAAATAAAGACCATTAAATACATAAATATTCGGTTTCTATAAAAGGCGGCACTATGTTTCACGGAAATAACGTATTATTTTGTTATAGTTTGAATTGACAAAATATCTTTACATTTTTAAGCTCATAAACCAACTTACCTCGCACAAATATCAATTACTTCCTCGCCCACGTTATCTAGGTACAGGAAATAGTTAAAATTATAATTCAAAATTCAATTTATCATTACTGGTTGTATTTTGCTAAATACATTCAAGAAAAGTTTATGAAAATCGTTCATCATTCCTTGATATGCTCCTTAACCTTTCCGGGCCTAAGCGTGAAAAAAATTCGCGTGTTCTTGAGGAGGTTACTAAAAATACCTCAGCTAAATTGGTATAAATACGACTCGTTATGATTGCCATGGTAGTGTTTATAAAACTTTTTCAAAATATTTCGAGTTTTCTTTAAAATTCATACATTTTTTCATAAATACTGTTGCGAAAGGATGTTTTTATATATACTCTATACATATATATAAATAAAATAAAAAAAATATAGTAAAAAAAACTGTATCTATACTTTTAAAAGTATTCTATTTTCGTGAAATTTATACTAAGTAGCTACCTTTTTATTTATATCCTACCTATATGTCAATTGTCTTTAATTCTCCAAATTACAATTTATCAGATTATATAGAATAAATAACATTTTGATATTTTAGAAGACAAATTTCTAAATTAAAATAATCGAATTATACTCGTAGTAACCTATTCGTGGAATTAAAAAAAAAAGTTAGAGAAAAAAAAATTGGCGTAATATTATAAATACATACTAAAAACTTTTGGCTATGGGATATTTATTTATTTAAAAAAAAAAAAAAAGTAAACATACAAAAATATTCTTATAAATGCTCTTATGAAAATTTTCTTAATTTCATTTATAAGTTGTTTAACACATTTTTCTAAACCTTCCGCTTAAATTTCGTTTTTTTTCTTCTCATATCATATTTTTTGTCTTATTTAAAATTGTATTTTGTGATTTCACCTTTTTTCTAAACGCGATTCGAATTTTCATATTTTCTTAGGTATTGTGATCGTGTTTATGTTGGCATTGATATATATATTTTTTAAATTCTGTGTTTTAAATTTTTTAACATATTTATCTTTCTACTAATATTACTTATCATACATTTACACGGAATTTTAGTTCATTCGCTCGCGGGTTTGTGTCTTGTTCTACCGGCGCGGTCACCGTATATGAATGCATTTTGTTACTCCATACTTGGTCAGACCGTTGCGTCGCGTCAGACGGGACTAGAATAGGATGACAAAAAAGCAGAGAGATATTGACATAATAATTAATTATGTTTTTAACAAGATATTAAAACTTCATTTTTTATACAGGGTGTTCGTTGAACCCTGTCACATCCGAACCCACGATGATCAGTATGAGCAAGAAGACAAATTGGCAAATTAAAATATTTTTTTAGAACGAACAAAATTTAAAAAAATAAAATATCAAAAAAGCAAATGGTTGTTAACTTCTGCAGGGGTGAAACGAGGAGGAGGAGGGGGGAGTCTGATACTGCTACTTTTTTCCTGCAGAAGTAAGCAACCGTTTGTTTTTTTAAACATTTTATTTAAAAAAAAATTCTTTGCTCTAAATATTTTTTTATAATGTGCTAATATGTCTTCTCGCCCATACTGATCATCGTGGTTTTGGATGTGATAGAGTTTAAAGAACACACAGTATGAAGTAAATATCTTTTGGTAAAAAAAAACATAAAACTAATAACTTAAATCCCTGTTTTGAGTTAGAACACAATATACCACAAAAAGAACTAGAGATATGAGTCATAAAAATATATTTTTTAAAATCGGCTGTGTTTAAGACAAAGGCTGCCAATAAAAGGTAATTCTAAACGAAAATATGAATCTAATTATTCATAGATGGCGCTTTTATAAATTTTTACGTTTATTTTCAATGGAAATTTTACAAAACTTGATTTGCGGAATTTTTACACCATATTGATTGTCACAAATACCATAACAGGAACAACATTTTTTTTCTGTAGAAATTGTAAAAAGTAGAAATATAGAGATATTATAAAGAATGAAGCATATAAAAATTTCAACCTAAGTTAAAAATCATCATTCCTTTTTCTCACCCAATGGTACATTTTAACCTCTTCGTTCTAATTCTCAAGGCACTCTCTTAATACCTATCCACAATTCCTCTTTCATCTCTAACTCATATCGTGTCCATGCGGCTCGACTGTGGAATCATCTCCCACCCACCATCAAAGATGTTACTACATTATCTCTGTTTAAATCACGTCTGAAAAAACATCTTCTTTCTCTTTCTTAATCTCTTCTCCTTTCCTTTTTCTTCTTTCCTCTTTTTTCCTTTTTCCCATTGAGTAATAGTTTTGATTTAAGGTAACTTATAAACAAATACGTTTATTTCTATTTTTATATACTTTTAGCTTTTTAATCTTTTTTTTTCTATTGAATATGTTCTGTAACTTGAATTATAAAAATAAAACTTTTATTTTATTGGTTGGTTGGAAGAAATTGCCATTTGGTAATAAGCCCGCCAATGTACAAATAACATTATGTACAAAAGTTAAATAAATAAATAAATAAAAATACATAGGGCACTAAATCGGTACACATTTTTGTTACATAAAGATAAGATATTTGGTTTTACTCTTCAGGTGCCAGTTCAGGGACCATGATATTTAAGATTAAAAACGCAATTTTAAAAATAGTTTCTTTGATGAAAAAAGAAACATAGGCAAAGATAGTATTTTTTTGGAAAATAACAACTTTTAAATTTAAAAGAATATTAAAAAAATACACTGTATACTAAAGAAAACATGTATCAGTTATGTAATCATGTAAAAATCAAGAATTAAAATAATTTTCAAAACGCCCTTCAGGTACTCTAGCGTCAAGTTATTTGAGGTCTTAGATAAAAGGCAATTATATATTTTTAGAATAATAATGTTTGTAAAAACAAATTATTTTACCAAATCCCAAAAAGAACACTCCCACACTACTAAAAGTCAAACTAGAGGATAGGTCATAGGGTCTAGCACAAATGCTGAATTCGGGCGAAATAAAATCAGGTTTTTGGGCCCCAAAATATTTAATATGTTACCCAAACATTGCAAATTAAATCAATTAGTCAAAAAATTGGTTACTGGGTTAAGGTCGAGAAAAATCGGAAAATTTACTCAAAAACATTCTTAAATAGTAAATAGTAAAAGTTTATATTGTATAACTGTATAATATATTAACTAGTAGGTAGTAATATTATTGTTTGTTTTGCATAACAATGTCTGCCTTAAAACAGGTTGAACCTAGTTAGGCAGACTAGACGTGATCCAGAGAAATCTATTATCTAAGTATTTATGAAATAGATAAAGTAATTGTTATTTTTGTTAATAAACCATGATGATTATTATTATTATTATTAATTATATAAATTAATAAAAAACTGCGAAAAAGTAGTTAATTTAATGGAAAAATTGAATTATCACTTTTTGTACACTAGTAATTAGATAGTATGGTCACCCTATAATCAAGCCACAGTGAGTCGGGGTGTCTTTGTCATTACATTGCTATTCACACAGCGCCTCTTACGTCAGACTTCCCCACTTGCTTTTGGTCAATTAATTCCATAAGGTGAATTTTGTTAGAGGTTATTCCCATTTCACTTAATAATATTTTGTCGGTCAATAATTAATAATGAAAAATATCCTTGGTAGATTAATGAAAAATATTTCATATTAAAATTAAAAAATAAACAATAAAATGAAAAATTCGCATAACTCATCATCAAAATAGATTTGTTTTCAAAAGAATAGAAAATTATAATAATCTCCCCAATGAACTAAAACTATTTAAAGATGTAAAAAATATTATCATTAACAGTAGAATGTGAATTTTGTAAAATGTTTTGTTAAATGAATGTAACCTGTAAGGGTTTATCAATTAAATTTTAAAATATTTTATTTTTTTTAATATACAAAATTTTGGGGGCATTATCAACGAGTTATAAATAACTTAGTATAAGAAAAGGGTAATCATGTTGGTTAGAGTGGGGATTGATCCTCGGATCTCTGATCCGTGAGTACGCAACACTAGCCACTGGACCACAACCCAATTCAATTAATTTTTACTGTTACTTTCCCCGATCACTGGACTACCCAGTTTATATCAGGTCATGGTAAATTTAATCAAAAATTATTTGTTTTTAATATTATTGACTCCTCTTCGTGCTGCTGCGGATATCCTAACGAATCTTCTTAACACATCCTGTGGTCTTGTCTCTTTCCCCATTTCTATGATTACCGAATGGAGCTTCTCGCTATTATCCGTGGCCCTGTTATAGATTCTGTCAGATATACGGATCTAGTGGCTTCTAAAAAGAATTTCAAAGCTTTTAAAAAGTTTTGTAATCATTTCGGCGAATTGATCATGTCCAATTAATTTAATCCTTGTTTGTGAAAAATTCACTTTCCTCTCTTCTCAATCCAATGAAGTACAGAAGTACTTCTGGATTACTTTATTTCAGCACAAAGATGCTATTTCAGAGAGCTCCTTCGGGCAACTTTTCTCGTTTGACAACGAGCAAATTTTTCGTGTATGTGGGCACCACCAAGGAGACTCATGTCCTCAGATGCGGTGTGCGGTATGTGGTGGGCAAGCTGTTACTTTTAATTTTTAACTTTTACCAACGATCAAACTACCCGGCTTTACAGGGTTTGAGTACAATTGACGAGGTACAAAACAGATCTGAATCATCAACATATTGATTTGAAATTTTGTTATTCTTAAAATCACATGTCATGATTACTTTATACCTTTAGTATAATATATGTTGTTATTGTATAATACATAAAAATGATGAGATTCCTCAATGTAAATTCTTAGGTGACCTTTGACGACGCACACGCGAACTTACACAACTGAATAATAGTGATTATAATCAAGTATTTGATATCGTTTTATTACTCCTACTTCTAGCAATGTTCTTGTGACCCCATTGCCTACAATTATTAATAAAATCCCAAGAAAAAAAAGGTTCAACATTAATATCATTCGATATCTTTCACAATTTTTTAACCTTAGCGAATCATTTATTTAAATTAATACAGCAATTATAAATGAGATTATTCACAAAACTACTAAGCTTCATATGTTACAACATGCCTTCGAGAAACCTGAGACAGAAAATTAGTTAGGATTACTTTTCATTTTATTTTCTTTAAATATTTTGTTATATAATTAGTGACGTTTGCAATTCTAAGCTAGTATTAACTCTGATGATAAAGTAGTAAATGAAAACGAAAAAGTGTTTAAATGATTTATTTATTCATTCAAAGATAATTACAAAAAATCCAATAACGTATCCCTAACTATATGAGGCCAAGAGCCCTAAGTTGAGTTGAAATACAACTTAGTGGAAAGTGAAAGCATACATATTAGTTAAGAATACCAAATATTAAAAAATATTGGACAAAAATAACAATAAAATATTATTACATAAACATACATATATTTCAAAGGGCATCTGGAAAACACGCTTAATAGTATATAAATCTATACAATGTCTCGCAGCAGTTTCTTGAAACGGTATCTTCCCTAAGACAAACTTGTACACTTCTGAAAATGATTCGATGTAAAATGTAATGGATTAATCACAGGAAAATATTTCAACAAACATGGAAAACATTTTTAAGAAGCAGATATGGAAGTCTTTGTATTTACGGGGCTTGTTGTTAACTAATTTTTTTTACAATCAAATATGTGCATTTGAATATGAGTCCCCACTTAACAAAGTTATAACCATTTATAATAAACATACATTAAAGTTTTATTTAAAAGCTCAATAAGATAGCTAATGTGTTTCCATTATTGCCTTTTCAATGAAGATAATGACGTAATAAGTTATGCATATAATATATGCCAATAATATCTTATACTTATTTAATTTTGCGAGTTCTACTAATTAATATATGCTGACATACGTTTGATTTTCCACCCCCCACATCGATCAAATATTGTATCTTAAGCGAGTAATAAATCAAAAATCTTTTTTTGCAGAATGATACATGAATCAAATTATAGCTGTAATCATTAATTAACATCTGCCTGATTAGGCAACAAGTTATATTTGACCACTTAATATATTTATGAAAAAATTAAGTTCTTCCTATGTAAGCTATTATTTTCCAAATAAGGTTGTTTATGCGTATTTTGATCAAACAGGAATAAAAATGTATTTTATAATTAACATAAAATTAAATAGCAATCGAACAAATCATGTTACTTAAAAATTAAAATTAATTTACGGACTTCAATGATAAAATTTGAAGTAGGATTTAATGCGTGAAAAGAGTCCTATTTTAATTATCAGTTGTTTTTCTTAACCCTTTCTGCCCGGGTGTTCATTAAAATATACACAAATTACAAGTTTTTTTTACTCTCATACCTACCGAAATTCAAAAGCGGCGATTTTGTTTATTAATGAGGAAATCCAGTGTTTTTTTGAAAAAAAAATTTTTTTTTGATAGACTTTAAACTAAGCCAATCAAAAAAAATCGTATTATCAGCGCAACGATTTTTTAAAGTTTTGTATTTCTGAAATTACTCCGCGCGTGACGTCTCGAGATCTCTTCCGCTTCTTCTAGGCAGAAGCCGGTTAGTTTTTTGAAGGAAAGAAAGAAACTTTGCCGTACAATGTAATGCTCTTTTTCCAAGAAAACATTTTGTTTACCCAATTTCCTGTAGGGCTGCATTTTTTTAATGTTGCAACTCCTAAGTACTGGTAATCAAATTTTGCACAATTATAATTATTGCTCATATATTGTTCATTGGTAAGGAGTCAATTATAATGAAATTCTTCAATTAGGTCACCTCTCTATGGTATCTACCCATTGTCATAAAATTGAAAAAATCCAGCTTAATTTTCTCTGGTTCATAAATTTAAAATTGCATTTACCACGAGAAAATATAATCTTCTCTTAAATGTACCTATAATCTTCTCTTAAATGTATTAAATTTACTTAAAATTGGTGACATAAGAATATTCTCTGATCTGTTTTTTTAAAAAATAAAGTTGTAAATGATATTTTTGATGATCCTGATTTGGTCAAATGTGCCTCAATGGGGCATGATATTTAATTTAGATATATCAATATATCTAAGTCAAGTTCGGACATTAATTCTCTGTTTCCGAGAATTTGCTATCTCGGGAATAAATACACTGATGACCAAAAATAAGATATATTTGCTTAAACTTTATCAAATTTCAAGAGCCAATCATTTAAAAAGAAAAAAAATAGTATTTTAATTTCTAGTATTTTTATTTGTTTTTTATGTATGTATTTTTTGACTTTTTAATTGTATTTTTATATTTGTAAATTGTATGTAACCTCTGTATATGTAAAAGCTCTTTGGGCGTTAATTAATAAATGAAAAGTTGTAATTCTTAAGCATTCTTGGTATTGGTGGAAAAAAAACAGTGTAGTTTTAGCTGTATAGTTTTCTACAAAAAATAAAGTTTAGTGTTAGTACGAGTAGTGCAATTTGGAACATAGACGTTAATTTAAGATACAATATCTTGAAAAACCATCTTTCTGCATATAATTATATGCATGAAAATGCCAAATAGAGCGTTTAACTCGTATACTGCCTGTTGTTTGCATTAAAATGTAATTAACTTATGTATTTAATAGTGGCGGGACGAGAATGTACTGGTTATTTAATTTATACTGGCGCGTTCACAAAACTCACACAAACGCATTTAAAATCTACAGGATGTTGATTTAAAAAAAGATTATATAAAATTTTAACCAAATGTGCTATATTTATTGTTTATTAATAAGTTTGTATACATATTTTCTCTAATATAATTTGTATTGTGCACTTTAATTATACTGTTTTAATTATTATTATAATTAACACAAAATATTAAATAAAAAACATGCTTGTTTTAAAATAAATAAACATAAACAATTTCAAGTGTTTTTTTTTCGCTCTAATTCAAAAGGGAGTTTTTTTAAAACATTTAATATTTGAAAAAAAAATAATCAAATAATGCTGGACTACCAATCATTGTTGTGGAGGAAAGATATTCGTTTAGGTGTTCACTTTCTTCAACTCATTAGTGGTCGCATACATAATTCCGATATTCTGAATAAATTCGGTCTATTTGTCCCTGATAATTATCTTCGACAAAGGCAACACAGGTTGTTCTACCTACCACGATGCCGAACCAACCTGCCTATGGTGATGCCGGTAGGTAGAGCAGTCGTGTCATTCAATCGTATCGCCTCGGATGTCGATATATTTCATGACAGTGGGATTTCTCTTAGAAGGGCAATTTTTAAATTGTAATATGTATGTCCATTTCACATGACTTTTTTTTCTCTTTTCTATTTAATAAATCTGATATGTATTTTTTGTAATGTGTTGAGAACTAATTGAATACTCTGTGATGTTCTTGATGTAACTTAAAAATAAATAAATGAAATAAAATAATTAAAATTGAAATGTACCATTTTTGTTTTTACAGATCATTTAAGGAATCATGGCGGTTAATGGACTACGTAACAGGGATGACGGCAGCGATGACAACTCTGATGATGAAGCCACACCCTTTGGACATGAAATTTACGGTGGCAGGTAAGAATCTAATGGTTACTACTTAAAGTGTTATTCTCAAACGTTGTTTTTATTCAACTGACAGGAACTTATCTTCAAATCCAAATGTTTTTCGGCAAGTAATGGAACCTCCTAGGATATAATTACAATTGATAGCTTTAAAAATAAACAAATCCATTTCGTACAAAAAAAGATAGCACGGAAAATCTCTCATTCGTGCTGTAGACGCATTTTCAACTAAAAAATAATGCACATACATTCAAATACTTTAAATGATATGTAACGTGCATAGCTCATGTCAGTGCCTCATTTTAAAGAAAATATTCAAAAAACAATTTTGGATTTATCGAATATTTTTTTAACTTTTTTTTATTCAGATAACAAATCTAAATACAATATTACTACTAAATACAATTTTTACATTAATTTAATAAATATATTCACATTAACGTTTCCCTTTACGTAAAATAAAACTAAACAATTCTTTTGTACATAATGGGAAGTGACGTCTTACAATAGTTTGTTTATTTTATTTTTAATTATTAATTTTTTAAAGATAACATACTTGTATATAAATTAGAAAAAAATATATATAAACAGTGTTTTTAATCATTGCTACACAAAGAAAAATTGTAAATCTAACTTTCCACTTCTCTCTTAAATATGTTGTATTTCTGACTATCGTTTTCATTTTCATTGTCTATTTCATTAAATGAAAATATTTCACTGTAAGTACAATGATGTTGTGCTGTAGTTCTTTTTAATTTGGGAATTAAGATATTACCACCTGTTCTAGGTCGCGTACTTACGTTTTGTGACCTAGAAACACTACTATTTATTTTGTCTTTATGTATTTGAAGCAAGCAATTCTTTTTATAAAACAATTTTATATCTAAAACCTTAATTTTTTTAACTAGTTGAACAGTGGGAAAAGTAGACGATTTTTAAAATAACTTAAATTTTTGTATTTTTTCGACCGGTAAAATATCTGTTTTAAAAGCACCACCCCATCCGATTATTACGTACTGTAATATGGACTGGGCTAATGCAAAGTAAATTAATTTTAATTTTTCGATAATTAATATATTGATACTTATGTAAGGATTTCAGCATTTTTGAAAATAAGTATATTGAATTTGTCTAATTTTGACAACGATCCTTATTTGGTGTATGTATTTAGTTAATCAGTGGCGCCCGTGATTAACGTTTTTAAATTGTTAAATTAAAATAAGCAATTCAACCAATCCAAACTTATTTTAAGATATTTTTAATTGAAGAAAATGAAAAACAACAAACAAAGATGCTTGAGAAATGTACGCCCGTGAATTTTACTTGAATAAAGTGTGAGCTCAATTTAAACTGATTTTCCTCGCTTTTGTTGAGAACACATCCAATCTCCGGGATATTTTACTCTTCCTTGCTTTCTTGAAATCAAAAAAAGCAATTTTACTAGCCATATTAAATAAAAAACTTTCTATAATCTACATAACTCTGGAAAACTGAAGACACGCATGCATAGTCGATATTAAAATGACAAGATTAATAGCGGCCATTATGCATAATGGTCGCTTGTGTTTGTTTGAGAGAAATTTGTCCATTTTCGATACGAAACCATGTTAGATTTGCTATATTTAATATCCAAGTACATTTTCAATTTTCGTTTTCTAAGGATTTTGTGTACATTTGTCTAAGTTTGATACGTAGAAGTGTAGAAAATGGACATACACGAAAATTAGATTTTTGCATGTTTTTTTGTCAAAAATGGATTCATCCATTTATGTTACATATTTTAGTAAAGATAAATATTTTTTTCGTACTTCATAAAAAATAACAGTGAAAGCACTGTAGGTAGCTATATTCTCAAAAACTATTTTAAAGACCAAGAGTCTTCCTATCTGCTTCGCTCATCCTTAAAACATTGTTTCTAAAAAAATGGACTTGAAGAGGTAATAAAATTACAGAAATATAAAAAATTAAAAAAATAAAATTGATAATCAGAGCCCGTTGATGTTCGTTTCTTATATTATATATCCTTTGAGCACGTTTATTTTATTTTTTCTTTCGATCACTATGGTGAAATATTTGTTTTAAAGGTGACTTAACACCGCAGTATTTCACTGTCCCTGGACTGGTACCTAGAGCGTAAGACTAATCACCTTACATTAATGTAACGAAAGATCGAGGTCTGTATTTGATGTTCCAATGTAGTGCCCTTTGCACCATTGGCAGATAGGTGATGATGGTGAAGCTATAAAGTGGGATTTGCATGTTAGTGTAATTAATATTGTTTAATAATTATGATAATTTTCTATGATGTTTTTTGTATTGGAAACGCACCAATAAACTTTTATTTATGGATTTCGTTAATTTTTGTCTTTAAATAAAATCTTAAAAATATCTATCCTGACGAAGAGACGAAGGGTACAGTTTATATTTTAAACATTATTAATATGAATGAGTTTATTTTTTATTTGTTTTTTTATCCATTTCTAAGTATTTAACGTTTCCATAAGTTTTAACTAAATGCACGTTAACGGAATAATTTTGTGAAAGTTATGGTTCAAGATTTTTCTTTTATAATACCTATTTATCTTGATTTACAATAAGTTTCTCTTTTCAAATAAGTGTCAGAACTGTAAATCGTTGTCATTAAAATTAATAATTTAGTAGGTACGTTTCAATTTACCAAACCTTTTGAAATGAAGTAAAAAGTTAATACGTCCATTTAATTTAATTTAATTAAAAAATAAAAGGATTGCGTGAATTAAAACATATAAAACATGCTTTCGAACTTAGTATAATTGTTGCCATAGAATTAGGAATAGTCCAGAAACCGTATACGCACATCAAACTGAAGGCGACTAAACTACACATAAATAAGTAGGTTTACGTTTTGACCCATTAATTTCTTTTTTTACGTCGCTCAGTACGCAACTCCTGATTTGAATTCAACAATGCCGTGTTGTGTCCTATTAAGTGTAGAAATACTGCTAGGATCTTAAAGAAACAGGATGGGATCACATTTCATGTGTAATTAGCAAATGAATGTGTGTGTAACAAATGCATTACTTAAAAATAGAATTATTTTTCCATCTGTCAGATTGTCGAAGAAACAAAATGAACACTTCGTTAGTGTTGCCAGGGTAGTATTTTTTTTTACCCTATTTTGCTCATCTAATGAGAGAACTAATGAAAATTGGATCTCAGATTAAACTACTCTCGTGGACATTTGACCGACAGTATCTTTAAAACATCAAATATTATTTGACATGCTATAAAAATATCAGTTTTTTAAAGTTTTATATTTAGAGTTTAAAGTTCATTAATTCAATTATTCTTATTAAATGACTCTTTACTTATCTACTCTGTTGTGTCAATCAATATTTCCGCGTGCACAATAACATTTTAGAGAAACTAACAGATAGCTTTTTTTTACATTACATTTGTGTTATAGTTATATTTTTTTCTCATCGTGTAGCGGCATCATGAATGCGCGTGGCGAAAGTGAGGCATAGTGGGGAAATTATTGGACGCAGTCCGATGTATTCAAATATGATTCTACGCTCCTTCTGGACTATTCTTAATTCTATGTTCTATGATTATTGCATTAAAAATCCAAAATATCAATTAGCCTGTGGGGTTTAATAAATGGACACATTATTCCTATACTTACCTTATCAAAAATAAAGCATTTCCCTCATTGGCATATTAATACACATAGATATGTCCTACGGCCTCAAAAATGACGACACCTAATTCAGCCATGCCCAACGCATATTTAGTCGTTCTTCGACCGCTAGCCAGGCGTGACGCTTAGAATCGAAGCCAAAATGTCTACTTTCGTCTTGAAAGAGTGTGAAAACCTTTCAGATAAACATTGTAAAAAGGATCGGGTAACTTTTCCTTGGTAAATATTTGTTCATGAGTGATTAACAAAGGTTAAAATTATTAATATTCAAATACATTTTTTTTTCTAACTTCAAACTACGCCTAGCGGCGCAATTGCGAAGCTCTTCTTAAGTACAAGGGTGCACCAATAAGAATACATTTTTAAATTTAACAAATGTGAGTTAATATTATTTTTGCATTCCCTAAAATCCAGTGAAATAAATGGGTCGAAATTTTAGGGAATTTAAGGAAAGAATCTGACTGGGATCCATAAAAAATGAATGTTGTTTGTTAACATTCAAAATCAAACTTAAATACGAAAAAATAGCACCCTCCCAATTTTTTTGCATATGTATTCTCGTCGAATGCAACCCTGGTAGGTCGATGAATAAAACAATCGTTGGTTGTTAACTTTAAAATACATTTTTTTTTATTTACTAAAAATGAGTACCCTCAAGTTTTTGGTATTATATGCATGCTCGTTGAATGCAGCCCTGGTATAATTAAACAATCTCAGTAACGAGGGTTGCGTTTTCGTGTCATTACTTTTAAAAATATTTTACTCTATAGGGCGCGTCTATGTATTAATAATATGTCAAAACTGTCAGAATTAAAAGTGGAATTGCTTTAAAAAATACAAATTTATCATATAAAATATTAGCTAATTATGTACTTACTCCATAAGTTGGGAAGTATTTGTGAATAAAACTATTTATGTTTTGTTTTTCACGATTGCAGTTCAAATTAAGCATCTTTTTGTCCCGCATGACGGAATATTTCTGCGTAGCATCACATCTGATCACTTGAGAGGACGCAAAGGAGTTGGCAGCCGATAGAAATGCACGGAGGCTTTTTGTGAATCTAAATTTCGTTTTTTTTAACAAATTGAAATTTGAAGATTGAAAGTACGTATTCACATCTATCTTTTAAATATACTAAAATAAAGGATTTAACTTTTGAAGTCTAGGAATGTCTGCAAAAGCTACTGTAATAAAAGCTTTATAAATGTTTATAGTTCACTGTAGCAACAAACAAAGCAAATGCCTGGGATCGTCCTGATTCAAAGCGAAGGTTTTTTTGCATTAACCACAATACATAACTGACCGCTGACCGCGCAATAAAACCTCCTTAGCTCTAGCGTCAGGAACCCTGCTACAAATGCCAAGGTTGTCTGAACTCAAAACATAAGAAATAAATAATATAAGTAAAGCTTTAAGTACGCGCCTTATCCTTTGTCGACTATTCACGCGATATTCACTAAATGTCAAATAGGCAATTTTATGCCGATGTTAAATACTAAAGCGTTAATAACAGACAATAAAAGGCAATTTGTTTTTTATCGCTAGTAGAGTATAACACCATTTTGATTTTTCGTTTTTTAAGTGCTATTAAGAGCATTATTATTTTTACAATTTCAGGCGCAATAGGGTAGGGTGTTTTAAGAGTGCGCACTTTTTGGTTTTGTGCAATAAAAAATATAAGTATGGTCATCAATAATCGCCAATTGGAAATCAAAGAAGAAAAAAAAATTTAATACAAAATCAATAATTTTCCGTACTCTTACGGACCCATGTTGCAAGAGTACGCACGGTAGTTCGACAAAAGTACGCACTATACCAAGCGATCGCACGCACCACATTTAAATTTCTCGATGCGAAAGTACGGCATGCAACCATTGTGCCACCATTCAAACCGTAATACATATTGAATTCATCTTTTATAGACTAGAATTCTAAGCATTCATTTCAAACCCTGTTTTTAGGGGGTACTTTTGGTTTTCTAAACGTTTTACCTTAAATATTAGCTTGTTCTTTTTTTCCTTCTTCTTCTTTTATTTGAGGATATTTTTTGTATAACAACAACAACGCCTTATCATACACACCTCGCTTTCTCTACATTCATACATCTTTTCATCCACGCACGCCGATTATTCCTACTTTTGACATGTCCACCTTCAAGTATTTGATGGACTTGATCGTGCCATGTCTTTCTCGGTCTTCCTCGTTTTCTGCATCCATCAACACTTGCATCGTAGATCCTTTTAGCCGTTCTTTAACTGTCCACTCGCTCTACATGTCCAAACCAACGCAGCACCCCTTTTTTGATTCAGTCGATAATGCATGTCTCAGCCTTACACAGTTCACGGATCTTGACATTTGTGCACCTATCATACATCGTTTTACCACACATTCGCCTGAGGGATCGCATTTCGACCGCATTTAACCTACTTTCATCAACATTTTTCCAATTCCATGCGTTGCATTGTGAACTGCTAGTTTAGCCTTCTGTGATAAACATTTGTTTGTCTAAGTTGTTTTTTTATAGATAACTATATATTCCTTTTGATTTCAAGCTTCTTTTGCTGGGACTTTGTTTTATCGAGTGTATACAGGAGATATGGTCTAAAAAATAATGAAGTTTGTGGTTGAGGCAACTAGCGTTTTTAGTGGTAATATTGAAAGCAATGATGGATGCAAATATGCCTACTCAAGCAAGTCGCAACACAATTATTTTATGCCAATTGCGAAGAGTTGATTCAGACAAACCTAATTTAGCGGGTAGATTTATTTTGTTTTTTTCTTCTACTTGTTTACTTACTGGCTTACTCTATGGTGGTCATACTACAATTTATTATATAATATTTTTTTTACTTTCAGACATCTTCAAGTATTATATATAACTAAGAAAACATTTTAAAAACAAAAAAAATAACAGCCTGCAGTACAAAACCATTAATGGTTTGCAAATTCATAGTGTCAACTCTTGCAGACTACCCTATTTATCAGAAATAATTTGAGTTCTGCTTGCTATCTAGTTGGCGGCCTCCGTGGTGTAGTGGTCAAGACGCTTGACTCACACACAGAAGGTTCCGGGTTCGATTCCCGGTGAGAACACAAAAATTACAATGTAATTTTTTTCAAGCCTGGGTATACCGTGATGTATTTCACCACTGTAATTAGGCCTCCTGGCCTATTGTGGTGCAAAAAAAATGATCTCCTTATTAAAAAAAGATTCTTAAACATGCTTCCGAATTCAGTCACTAACTTTACATAGACGTTTAATTGAAGAAAAAAAAACATTCAAAACGGTTTTTACGTAAAATTCCACGCTTTGCAAATAACAAAAAAATTAAATGTATGCGCTCTCTAGGACCATCAAAATAGTACTAAAACGTAGTCTTGTTTTTCAATAATGATTGATGTGTCATACAAATAGCGTCAGCATTTTAAAAATCTGGAGCTATCTTTCCTCCGGGATGTCTATTTTTCATCTCTTACTTTTTTATTTTTTCTTACTTGTACCTGCGATGTCCGAATTGAAAAACATTGCTCTGGTATATTTTTTTTGTGAAACTTTAATTTAGCCTCACATATTTTTTATATTTAGTTTCCTGCCTTAATTGCCTTGAGTTTATGTGGCTTAAAACTTAAGAATTTTTCGAAAAATCTTAAATTTCTCTCTCAAATTATTAAAAAATCAACCCCAAAATTGACATTTCAAGATTGACACAAATATTAGTGAATAAATTACATTTATTTTATATTAACATATTACAACAGAGATGAAGAAAATTTAAGAGAAGGTAATATAGAAGTCTAGGCATCTACAGGGCTTATGATCTGTCATTGGCTGGTTTAATTAACCATTCTGCAAATATTTGAACATCTATATTCCTTCAATTCTTTCATCTGTTGATGTTTATGAAGTTAACAGTCAACAGATGAAAGAATTGAAGGAATATAGATGTTCAAATATGGGCAGAATGGTGAATGTTACACCATGTGTAAAGTGGCCACTTAAACCAGCCAATGACAGGTCATAAGCCCTGTAGATGCCTAGACTTCTATATTACCTTCTCTTAAATGTTCTTCATCTCTGTTGTAATATGTTAATATAAACAGCTCCCCAGGGAGTTGAATCCAGTCCTTGTCTACAAAAATTTGGACAAACTCAAAATATTGTTTATTTTATATGTTTATTTATTAAAATACAAAAATTTAACTGCATTGATTGAACATATTTCAGCTCTTTATGTATAAACCAGTGTTGAGCTGAAATAAAATTTAAATATTCTAAATAACAATGACAAAAATAATTATTAAAATTTACATCTTAAATTATAAGACAATATTAATAAAAAAATAAAAACTAGAATTGCAAGTAAAAATATACAATAAATAGAAGAAAAAATAGAAAAAAAATTCGTGTTAAATAAAAATATATAAATTTAATTGATAATTTAACATAAAACTGCGAATCAAAATAAAATTAATGCCTATATATTTTTTAATAATTCATTTCTTTGCGAGTATTTTTACTGGACAAATGCCACATGCATTATGATAAAAATATTTATAATTAATCCTCTTAATTTCCTTTCCAACACAAAATTGAGTCGAGTAGGATTTTATAATATTAAAATTACAAAGTGATGGAGAATTAAATAAGTCGTAGTGAGTGGATTTTTCTAATGTATTTGATGTGCCTACGATGATCAACAAAGAAAACACATCGGATTAGTTCAGCATACCGAAACAGATTATTTTTATAAGTGACGGCGAAATGACATGAGTAGGTACTTGCAACATAGAGTTAGTCAAAACATTTCAAGGTTGTTTTGCATAAAATTCGATGGATACGGCCTTCAATGTCGCCTAGTTTTTATGCGAGATAAAAACTGGATCAGTCAATTTATTAAATTCACAGACGCCACTTATAGCCCACGACCCGAGTGATTGAAAGCTTTTAAGCCATACACCGGATGAGGAAACAGACCGAAATTAGAAACAAAACATTTTAAAATCGTATTAATTAAATGAAACTGCAGATTTAAAGCGGTTAATCGGCACTTCATATGTATTTTAATTAAAGAAAAATGACAATATAGGTATATAATACAAGTACAGGTAGATTTTCATATCAACAAAGTTTATATTTATCACGTTTCGACCATTTTAATATAGTAAAATGCTCGTGTTTAGAGAACGTTTTTTACAATGTTTTTTAAAGCTTCTAATTTTTTATTTTTTTTATTTATTACAAAATAACATGCAGTGCATAAAATAGTAACGTTTTCTAAACTCAATAAAACCAAAAGCTCTTTGTTGAGTTGGGACAACATAAAAAGGGGAAGCCTAAAAATACAGAAAATGCTGATTTCATGTCGCCATCTGAACAAGGCGCCGCACTTGTGTGCCCCATATTTTGTTTTTCAATCAATGCCTCGCAGCGGTCTCCTGCAATAAAAAGAAACGAAATCAAGAATTAGTGAATACATCAAATATTATAGAAGTTGGGATGAACTTTGTTTGATGCGTTTCTTTATTTATCTATTTTTATTTATTTATATGTACGCCCAATGGGCATTTTTATGAACACATTTATACATAGAAAATTATTATAAAAACGTTTAAAGACTCAATGGTTTATAGTAGACTTGGATGGAGTGGAAGTGGGAGTGATCGTTTTAAAGAAGACAACTTGTTATCAAAGAAATCAAGACTGGTATGTTTGTTGGCAGACCTAAGAATTCTAGGCCTATGCCTAGAATTCTTAGGTTCTATGGTTATTGGTATGAAAAAGTACGTTTTGTCTGAGGTTTCTAGTTGGGATATTTAATTTTATTGAGTTCAGTAGTTCAGGCGCATCAAAAAGTGAGTTGAGAATTTTAAATAGGACTATAAGGTCGAAAGAGAATATATATTCGATGTAGTTTCTAACTCATTATACGTATATAGGTCTCTGGATAAGCCCAACCTCCAGCCTATCTTTCTTTTTTAAAAATCGATGTTGAACTGATTCAATATTTTTGATGTGAACATCATAATATGGAGATTAGATAACAGAGGAATATTCTAGGTGCGGGCAAACTAGCGAACAGAATAGAGTTTTAAGGGTATTGATATTTTTGAAGTTAGCTGTGCTTCTGTTAATAAATCCAATAAGTTTTAAGGATTTATTTATAACATGTTCAAAATGAATTGTAAAAGAAAGTTTGGTGTCAAGTATAATACCTAAATCTCGTTGAGTTTGGCTTTTAATTTATATTAGTACTTTTGAAATGATAATGTTGCCTTTTGAATCGACCCAACGGAACATTGATGACAATATTTTAACAGCAAAATAATGATATCATTAAAAAAATACGATAAATGTTATTTATGTTCAAAGCATTAACTTTGTGGTCAAAGATATTTATTAATGATAGAAAATATTAGTATTCAACCACTTACCAAGTTTTCCTGTCTACCGGTTTCGAGACGTACCCATCTCTTCATCAGGACACTCACTACACCAACATGCAAATACTAAAATACACTATCACCTTTACCGTCACCGTAGTATACATAGTATTCACGATTGATAATTTATTAGGGGAACATTAATTTTTAATGCTTTTTTAATGTGAAATACCCCCCTTTTTTATTAAAAAACTAACCAATCGTGTAACGTCCAATTTCTTAGCTCCTCATCTTCTTGAAACCCACCACCACAAATTCCGCAACATATCGCTGAATATTATTAACCTCATTTTAGTGCATGTTTGGACATAATGGTGTCTGCACCCCCTTTAACTCTGCATGTAATTTATGTATTTCTTTCTTAAATACTATGTGATGGTAAAAGTGAAAGTGTATTTTAGTATTTGTATGTTGGTGTAGTGAGTGTCCTGACAAAGAGACGGGTACGTCTCGAAACCGGTAAAAATGAAAAGTCATTAAGTGTTTTAATACTAATATTTACTTAAATTAATTTCGATATATCTATTCATGTAGTATAAAAAATGTTGTCAATATAAACGTATTTATCGTTAATTTCAATATATGTTTTCTTTCATGTCTGATTACGATTAATTAGGCTGATATTTGTTTGGCAAGGAAATACAGTTAGAGTCTTCAATGCGGACATGAACCGACCATTCTCTTCTGGGTGACCTAGCCTTGTGGAACCCAATAAGAACGCAGCCTGAATGGAATTGGATTATTATATTATATTTATACTGGTCATAATATTATAACATTCTGTTACACCGTCGCTAGTTATAGTGGGCATTGTACGATACATTACGCACACCGTTACTTAATCGTGACATTTATAAGACGTCATTAGAAATAAATCAAGAATAATCATGTATAAAAATAAAGATGATATTTTATTGTACTCTATCAATATTAACCCTAGGATAGTAACACATTTTATTCAAGCGTGAATGGTAACTGGTGATCGGTTACCCCAGTTTAATTTAAGGAAAAAAACATAGTTTTGCGAGTAATTCACTCTGAATTTATTAACTAAACACACAATTAGGAACTTTTCTTCAGATCAGTTTTCAATAAAATGAAATTGAAAAAAACACGAAAAATAGGTATCTAAACACAATTCAAATCAATTTCCTTTAGAAGTTCAAGACAAACCGGCTTTTTTACATTTAATGCAATCAATTTTAACTTATTTATATTTTTTTCGTGAGCATAACCCTTCACCTGGCTTGTTTTTGTAATTTAGATAATGGCAAAAACCCTTTCAGAGTGTTTAGAATAGCACAAACAGTGCTTGCTATTTCACGAGGTAAATTTGACTGTAAACGCCGTTTCATATGTGGTTCAGCCAATTGCAACGCCAAAATTTTCAAGGAGCCACTTCTATATTTCTTGGCTGATACATTAGAACGTTTAGCCTCTAGGTGAAATATCATAGCATTAATGCTTGTTTGATCTAGCATCCCAAAGAATAGCAATATTCATTAGATATCGTTCAATTTCTTTGATATTGAGCAATGCCATTTTTGATCTAAAGAAATCGCAATTTAATTTGAGTAGGCATACAAAAATACACTCGTAATAGTAACACGCGTCACCCCACATATACCCGAATCTCCGAAACCACACGTCCTTTCGCTACCCACGTGCAACAGCTATTAATTACACACAGCAAAACAAGAGAATCGGTGAAATGTTAGAACGAGACAATTAGTAACTTTCGAGATATTAGAGCGTGATTGGTTGTCTGGGGTGACGAGTCACTCCTGTTACCATTCTAGGGTTAAGTCGAAAACACATTTTTTTCCGTACAAGTATTAAACATTTATTTATTTATTTAAAATTACACTCGTTTAAATATTAACTAACTTATCAAGGCTTTTTAGTATATGTCCGTGTTGAGCCATAATAATTAACAATAAAAAATACGTAATTAAATTAAATAACAATGACATGTGATGCAATAGAGTAACGATTCAGAAAAACAAGGTATAAATAATAAGTAATAAAATTCCAAAGAAGACAATGTTAAAAAAACAGTAAAATTTAAATAATAAAATACATATTTTACAAATTTAGATTCATACGTAATCAAATATACAAAATAATAGTTTCATTGAAATCAATAGGAAAAAAAATACAAAAACATAATTGAAATGATAATTGAGAAATAATTTCTGTAAACTAACTCTAAATTGGTTTTGGAGCAATAAAAATATTTTATAATATGCATACTCTTACCTTATACAAAAAAAATGGTTGCGCGTATTTTTACCAAGTATAGTAGGAGAGAGTACGCAGAAAACGATAAAATTTTGTTGAATTATTAACAATACATTATTTTCATTCCGAAAATATTGTTTTTTCCTATGATTATAATTGAAAACGAAAAGTTTGTTTAGTGCGCACAATTAGCTTGCTTTACCCTATAAGCGTTCTCGGTCTCCCCCCAAGTCCCCCGACCCGTTTTAATAGATTTGTGCCCTTTTCACACATGCCACGCAAATCCACCCGGCCCGGTAACTTTACCGCGTTTATCCTACAAATGCATACACAATGTGTCACCTTTTGTAGGGTGAACCCAGTAAAATTATCTGGCCGGGTGAATTGGGGTGGCTTGTGTGAAAAGGGCCTTACACAGAACGCAGTCACGCCAGGATATTATTTAGCTGACCATCATCTGTATGAGTAAGAATATCGCTAAATTGCTGTAGGTTTACTTTTGTATTAAAAAAATATTACTTTTAAAAAATTCAATGTGTGAGCGATAAAATAAAAAATAGTTCAACAAGTATGCGAGTAGCGAGTAGCGAGTAGCGAGTAGCGAGTAGCGAGTAGCGAGTAGCGAGTGGGTACTATATTTAAGTAACTGAAGGCGAAGGTGGATTACATTGTAAGACATAAATGGCAGGAATCTAACCGACCTTGGTTGCCTAGTCGTCTAACTTTCCATTCTGTATACTTGCCGTAAGTATACCGAACTGTATCAGATTATTACCTCTTATTGTCGAATAATCACGAAGTAGTCGATTTGCGCAACAAACTGAGCCAAGCAAAAACTTGACAAGACTCGTTTTTGCCCCTAGACATTAGATTCCAGATTGCGTTTTGCTAATAAATTCAACTTCCTTGTCTGAATGAAAATATTCGTTTCTGTAAATAAAATACTTTATTTCATAAACAATTAAAATAAAGTTGGTAAGTTTAATAAATAATAACAATAATAAAACTTACCAAAATAACAATTTCCATGACATGTTTCTTTTACCCAATACTTAATTCGCTTATCTTACAGCGAGTTTTTTTTATTGCCAAAAACTCTTTAGAATAAATTTTTATTGGGTAATATAGTCTTAAATAAATCAACAAATCACAAGTGCGAATAAATTAAATTATTATTTTATTTATTTTTAAATACACACTTTTTTTTAACGTTCTGTGAGATTATCGCGAAATCAAAATTCGCGGGGGGCGATTATCTTTAAAGTAAAGCCAAACTTTCTATACAGAAATAGATACTTTAAATTTCAATACAAATATATACATTTTCGTACATTTTTAAAAACTTTATGGACAATGAGGTAATAATAAGTTATTTAAGTAACTTTATGTACGAAGTTTTCTCAGAGCATGAATTATGTCATACCCGAAACCCGTACGACTTTTGCTCAGAGACATCTCTCATTCATCGCACCGAGAGTGTTCAATATTTTGGAAGAGCGTATTAAGCTCTCAAAGACAAAAACTATTTTCAAGAAAGTAGTTAAGGTTTTTTTGAGGGAGGGATTTGAGTAGGAAACTCCTTGATGATTTTCCGAATGTTTGAGTTTACTGTTTACCGTATTGATGTGCCATATATATATATATATATATATATGTATTTTAAAAAAAAATATTTTTTATGTTTCTGATAATATATTTGTAGTGGTATACTTATGTGTCTATGTCAACTAATTGCTAGTCCCATCTCAACACAGGACTTTTAGTCCCATGGAGTTGGGACTTATGTCTCAAATAATGTAAAATAAACTTATGTATGTTAATAAACAAATAAATAAATTTATGATAACTTTGTTCCTATTGTAATAGGGGCACAGGATGTCAAATATTCAACGGATTCGTTAGCTGTACCACGATTTATTTATATGACTAATAGAAAACGTACATAAAATAAAAATATTTCAGTAAATCATAAATACAAAAAAAAAATCAGATAGAAGATCAAATTTAACAACGTTTTATGTGAAAATCATATAGTGAGACATATTTGGATATTTATTTTATACATAATATATTTTATGTTTTTGCATTTTTTTTATAGGCATGTTTTTAGAAACGTAACTGAAAACATTTACGAATGCATTTACCAATGTTAGTTGATTATATCGACAATGGGGAAGTAAAGTAGTTCAAAAATATATGTATATATTTGTTAATAGACTGTCGAAATAAGCGAAAAATTTTAAAAAAAATATTTTTTATGTTTCTGATAATATATTTGTAGTGGTATACTTATGTGTCTATGTCAACTAATTGCTAGTCCCATCTCAACACAGGACTTTTAGTCCCATGGAGTTGGGACTTATGTCTCAAATAATGTAAAATAAACTTATGTATGTTAATAAACAAATATATAAATTTATGATAACTTTGTTCCTATTGTAATAGGGGCACAGAATGTCAAATATTCAACGGATTCGTTGGCTGTACCATGATTTATTTATATGACTAATAGAAAACGTACATAAAATAAAAATATTTCAGTAAATCATAAATACAAAAAAAAACAGATAGAAGATCAAATTTAACAACGTTTTATGTGAAAATCATATAGTGAGACATATTTGGATATTTATTTTATACATAATATATTTTATGTTTTTGCATTTTTTTTATAGGCATGTTTTTAGAAACGTAACTAAAAACATTTACGAATGCATTTATCAATGTTAGTTGATTATATCGACAATGGGGAAGTAAAGTAGTTCAAAAATATATGTATATATTTGTTAATAGACTGTCGAAATAAGCGAAAAATTTTAAAAAAAATATTTTTTATGTTTCTGATAATATATTTGTAGTGGTATACTTATGTGTCTATGTCAACTAATTGCTAGTCCCATCTCAACACAGGACTTTTAGTCCCATGGAGTTGGGACTTATGTCTCAAATAATGTAAAATAAACTTATGTATGTTAATAAACAAATATATAAATTTATGATAACTTTGTTCCTATTGTAATAGGGGCACAGAATGTCAAATATTCAACGGATTCGTTGGCTGTACCACGATTTATTTATATGACTTATAGAAAACGTACATAAAATAAAAATATTTCAGTAAATCATAAATACAAAAAAAAAACAGATAGAAGATCAAATTTAACAACGTTTTATGTGAAAATCATATAGTGAGACATATTTGGATATTTATTTTAAACATAATAAATTTTATGTTTTTGCATATTTTTTATAGGCATGTTTTTAGAAACGTAACTGAAAACATTTACGAATGCATTTACCAATGTTAGTTGATTATATCGACAATGGGGAAATAAAGTAGTTCAAAAATATATGTATATATTTGTTAATAGACTGTCGAAATAAGCGAAAAATTTAAAAAAATATATTTTTATGTATCCGTATTACCATCGCTTTGATTTTAGTAAGTTTTAAAAATTGGAAATTACTCCACTCGTGACATTTAAAAGTAGAACCCTGTCACTGTCAAATACACTTAACGTTGAAAAAAATGGCTTCTTGGAAACCGGAAATCTATCACAATGCATAAAACAACGCTATAATTGATTGGCTATTGTTCACAAGATCCTGTGACGTTTCAAAGCAGTTCATTTTTTTTATACATTTTCGAGAAACTTCACGGTACAAATAATTCGTACAATTACCGCGTGTAAGAAAACATTTTTTTATCCAATTTCCCGTAGCACTGAGCTTCCTCATTATTATTGATAATCTCTGGCATTGTAATACCTGTGGATCCAGGAACCAATTGTCATGTTCATTTCTGTATTTTCACACAAACATTTTAAACTGAATACCTCAAAATGGCTGGTTAGAATTTCAAATCACGTAAAAGCATTGTTTATGGTTTTTAAAGGGATATTTAAGACTTTTCGTATCATTTCTTCATAAGTTTGCATTCTCCGAAGTCCAAATCGTGCGAAGAATAATGTGTGATGTTATTTTTGGAGAAATTCGTATTATGAAAGGTGTCAAAGAGCCTGTGTGTGATTTGCATTGAATCGCGTGGGAACAATCTTTATACATTCCATTTTGAAAATGGTATTTGTAGTATTTGAAAAGAAAAATTAATTTCCATATTTTTGCTCTAAGAATGGACGTTAATATTTAGAGTTTATGTTTTTGTAAAAATTATGTGTTTGTTTTTAGCATCAACAGTAATTAGGCAATTTTTGGTTGAATATAGAAGTCGCGATGATTTTTTAAAGTTTTGTATTTTTGACGTTTCTGCGCGTGTGACATTTTAAGTTCACTTCCCCTTTTTTTTGGTTAGCTGTGCTGATAAGTCAGTTGACTTAACGTAAACTGAAAATCTATCAATCTCTCTTATCATTGGTTGATTTGGACGAACTAGTGACGTAGCTCAAAGCAAATGGTTAGTTATTATTAAATTATTTTTTTCGTACATTTCCAAGAAACTTTGCCGTATAATTGAATGATTTAATTTTTACCGAGCGCAAGAATACATTTTATGTATCCAATTTTCCGTAGCGCTGAAATTCTTCATTGTACTGTATTTATTTTATATGTTTTTTTCTTTCCTCATTGTTTACGAGACGTCTTTTGATTTGTGTGGATCTTACGCGCGATCTTGTACCATTTTCTAATACATGTAATACGAGCCTGACATGGCATTTTGCGACGAAAGAACAAAGAAATTGTCACAAAAATTCGAAAATGTAGGTAGGTACTCGTATTAGATATAAAAAATGCAAATATTTGTTTTTATAATAAAAATAAAATAAATTAATTCATGACATTACAGGCAAAAATGTCACAACCACCACGCCGCCGAATATACATATTATAAAATGCACTTATCAAGTTATTTTGCACCGCCACTAAACAAATTAATGACACAAGAGTTACATCATGTTCTTCACAAAGTATCGCTCAAATGTCAAGTCAACAGGAAATATTTACAGTGTTAATACGAGTATTATAAATATATTGTGAATGTAGTCCAGAAAATGGTGGGGTGGACGACCCCGCCTCTGCAAATTCGGGTTCAGTTGCTGATCACAGCTCACAACATACAGACTTCTTGTTAGTAAAGTACCTACCTTATGATTCTGTGGGACGAAAAATACAGGGTTGAACTATAACCTAGTAGAACGGTTGAAAAGTACAACATTTCCCCAATATTAAATCTAACTAATATGCTGTCATCGAATAATGATTTATGTATTTATTAACGGGCATTATTCATATCTACTATGTATGGGGTTTAAATATTACAATAAAAGAATAGTTAGAAACATTTTAAAAAAATAAAAAAAGCATTGACAAACAAAAGGGACATCAAGACCAGATATGGACTATTTATTTAGTGCTGGTTTAAATCGCTGTAAACTTAAACAAAAAAGTCTAGATCTTCTCTTGAGTTAACAATACGACAAAGACGGGTCATTGGAGAATTAAGGTCATAGTTTGTTCTATGCTGATCATTTAACAGTACTTTATTGTTACTCAACCTACGAGTCGGAATATTGAATTTTACTTGTCCCAGTAATGATGGAACATCGATTATACCATTTAGCAATGCCGAACATATATGTGGAATTAATATTAGTTCTACGTTTTAGGAGACGAGAAATATTTAACATTGACTCTATATCAGCATAAGAATAATTACCTCTCTCTAGTCCAAGCATCCACGCTACTTTTTGAAGCAAACGATGTTGGACTGATTCAATGTGATTTATGCGATTGACAATGGAGATCAGACCGAGGAGGCATATTCTAGATGAGGGCAAAAAGTTGAGCAATAAAGAGTTTTGATTGTACAGACATTAGTAAAATCAGAAGATATTCTGTTAATGAAGACAAGTAATTTCCAATTATTTACTGTTTAATCTATATGCTCGTTGTATGTCAGTTTATAGTCCAAAAGAACTTCTAAATCTCTGATGGACTTAACTACATACATTTTGGAGTTTTATAATTCTATGTGTGCTGTATTATATGAAATTGAATAAATGCTGCCTATCTCAGAACGGGTATTTACTATCTAGTGAGGATAGACAATATCTAATATCTGTACCTAAGGATAACACACGGGAGTCCACTTTTTACCGTTTTGAAATAAAAAAAGCAAAAATTATTGTCATCATCGTAAGTCCATCATCGCCGTAAAAATGATTTGAACTAAAAGTCTGAATTCCACATTGTTTTAATGCAAAAAAAAAACGTCATTAGTCCCGATACGCTATTTTAATATGTACTATTATTATTTTTTTATTTTTGTTATTTTTATTATTAATAAACATATAATACATAAATTACATATTATGCTCCCAGGAGTTATTAGAAACTCATTTATTATCACAATAGTAATTATTTTACATTAAAAATTCTCTATACGCTTAAATTATTATATTAATATTATTTGATTAAAAAGTTATAATGTTTTGGAAATCCCAAAATTTTGTTCTCTTAACATTTCATTCAATGTGACATTTAATTTGACGTAATTGTACTACATAAATATTGCTCAATTGTACCTCTTTTCCCTGTTTTGCAAGCATAACATATTGTATTATTTACTATGGTGAACGCTGATTTTCGGCACTGAACTGAACCAAACTGAATATGATTTATTCTAATTAATTTTCATTATTTTCTTCTTATCGTTCCTCTCCTCGATGGAGGTTGGATATCATAGTAGAAATTCTCACTTTGTTGGCAGCTACCTTGAACAAGGACAGAGTGCTGCAATGGAACCAGTCACGCAAGTTCTTTAGCCAAGAGATGCGCCTTCTACCTGCACTGAGTCTTCCTTCAATCCTTCCCTGTAGAATGATTTGTAAAATGTTATATTTTTTGCCTCACATCACATGACCAAAGTACTCAAGTTTTCTTTTCTTTTCTTTATGATCTTCAGTACCTTTTGGTCGGAGAACGTCATGGTTTCGGACTCTGTCCACCCAGGAGATTTTTAATATCCTCCTGTAGCACCACAGCTTAAAGGCTTCTATCTTTTTTGAAGTGCTTTGGGTGAGTGTCCACGTTTCGACGCCGTAAAAAAGCACTGAGAAAACGTAAGATCGTACAATGCGCATTCGGAGGTCTAAATTAAAGTCTCTACTGCAAAGAAGGTCACTCATCCTGAAAAAGCAGTCTCGCGCCATCTCTATTCTGACTTTGATCTCTTGTGAGTGATCCCACGCCAGCATCCCAAATATTTATATTGATTAACTTGCTCAATAACCTGCGCTCTAAGTTTTAAAGTCATTGGGAAAGTTCGTGCCTTTTTTTTAATAACCATACATTATACTTTAAATATATTGTTCAAATTTAGTAGTTACGTCGTGAGGCATTTTAATCCCTAATATCAACTTTAGTATGGGTAATTATTGACAATGTAATTAATGATTTAAAACGTAAAGTGGTGGTATTAAACATATATGGAACTCTTTATTCCACTTTTATAAAAATATTTTAGAAACGCATTTGTAGATATCGATTGGATAAATACCATTTGGAATTTTCTCAAGAGACATGAATAAAATTTTCATACATTTTAAGGTGTTTCCTATTAGACAAAATAGTAACTACATTTATTTTAATTATAAAATTTTCTAAATTTGGTCATTCATCGTCATCATTCCCTTTCCGTACCGAATGGTGCAAAGAGCACTACAATGGTACACCAATTGCTGCGCATCTTGATCATTTTTGATCATTCATGTAAAAACACCGTTTTATTTTATTTCATTTGGGAAATCAACAGTTCTACATACATTTTTATAGTAAACAAACAGATTTAGTGTATAAACTTAGAACTAATAACAGATTTCCACAAAGTATACAAAGTTAGTAAAGAAAATATATATCATATTAAATAAATACATATAAAAATGTTATTTTCATGTATTCGTAAATATTTTTCAATAATCAAAGAATTTTTATAATTTTTTTTAGATAATTTCGTGAAGCAGTAGTTAGTCCGTACACACTCTCCGATATTGTAGAGAAGTGATTCCACCGTAGTGATTTCAATCAATATTTCATATAAACCATGTCGGGAATCGAACCCGAGACCTCTCGCATGGTAGGCAAACGAGCTGCCCATTATACCACGAGGCCGATGGTCTTGGTCATTTGAAATTAGATACGTATATCTTTAATAATGCTTAAAAACCGTTTTAGGCGTTTCCGAGTAGGTAAAATATTTCAATGTTCTTTCAAGTACCTATCTTCCGTATATTTATGCACATTATTTTTTCTTGTTACACTTTGTTACAACTTTGTTAAATCTTTTATGTATGTGGGTAGTTTTATTTGTGACAATGATTAAAATAATACTTTATATTTGTATTGAACAGGTACTTTCAGTTTTTTGGAGGGCTACTTCTGATAGTACTTTTTTCAAATTTTATGAGCTCGTACATCCAACTTTATTATATTTATTTTGTACGAATGTTTAATTTATATGTTTGTCTCGATTTTGTTTGTGTTCAATTATTCATTGTATTTTTGGGTTTTGTTGTTCTTAAGATAAGATTAGACATAATATACTTTTAGTAATGATTTGCATTATATATTTACTAATAAACATGCAACTCATGTTTTTACCGATTTTATCAAGTAAGAGAATAAAAAGGTATTAAGAATTTTTAAGAGATGATACTTAACTCGGTTGGTACTTAATCGTATTCTTTAAATGACGTTTTAAACAATGTACAAAAGTTGCAAGTAAATTTGTTTTGCTGGCTTAAACATGATCGCTCGAGCTTCTTATCAATGATTAATTAATTTAAAAGGATATTTCGATCCTATGGGCGGCAAATCCGGCTCTATATGATGGTGATACAGGACAGTAATACTCCCGAGTTGGTTGACTTCTACAAGGTCATCGACAGTCCCATTGAACCCCGAAGGTTGCTTGGCAAATATAATCAGACCGCTAAATATTATACCTAACATTTGCCTTACTCGAGATGAGGCAATTACTTAACATAGGGTCCTTAGATATTATTGCAAAGGATTATTTAAATGAATATTTATTTCAATGAGGAAATATGTCGATTTTTATTTTTTTTATTTATTTGTTAATGGACTATCAAATTTAGACATTTTTAAAAAAATATGTGTTTATGTATATTTTTATTTATTTTTAAAACCAACACAGTCATAGTTATAAACAATACATAAAGAATAACAACAAATAACAAGACCAATTATTACGGATTTCATATAGGAACAAAAATATTTAAACAAAACAAAATGTACAGTTCGCTAGGGGTGAAAGGAAGTGGGATGGGAAAATAGGAAAGGAAGAGATGAAAAAATAGTAATTAAATATAAAACAATGAAAAAAGAAGTAAAAATGTGTATAAATGTGCACATTTAACATACATACATATGCATTCACACATGCATCCATATATTTATTTATTTATTTATTATATCCATACGGCCTAAGCCAATTACAACAGTTACATAAAGAAACATAAATGCAAGAAACTGAACAAAAAGAACATAAAACTATTTAGCAAATACAAACAAGGGGAAAACAATAATTGTATACAATATATTAAAAAAAACGAAAGACCAAAAACTTTGAGCTAAACCATGCCAATCCAACTTCATCCCACACTGTTTAGTCGCGAAGAGATCTACGAAAAGCCGGAAGATCTATCCCAAAAAATTCCAAGTCGTGTGATGAATTGACTAATCTACACATTCTGGACATTGTGGCATAAAAACCAAAGTTGCACTTAGAAGATTTTATAAATAGCAGATTTGACTTCTGGTGACACGGATGGGAACATGAAAAGAAATTGATTGCAACAGAGATGGGACATCACTTAAAGCATTAAGTATTTTGAAAATGCATGTAAGGTCCATTTCAGTTCTACGTCTATCCAATGAAGACAGATTAAGAGATTGCTCTATTTCAAAATAAGAATAATTACCCCTTTGTAATCCGAGCAACCATGCCACTTTTCTTAGAAAACGGTGTTGGACAGACTCGATATGGTCAATATGAGTCCTGTAGAATGGAGACCAAATAGGAGAAGCGTATTCTAGATGGGGTCGAACTAGTGAGCAATAAAGAGTTTTGATGGTATTAATATTTTTAAAGTCCGCCGTCACTCTATTGATAAAACTGAGAAGTTTGAGAGATTTGTTTACAATATTATTAATGTGTTCACGATATGAGAGTTTAAATACATATATATATATATACATACACACACATACATACACACATACATATACACACATGAACATATATGCATACACTAATGCACATACATACGCGTACACAAATATAATAATTAATAAAATAATGAAAACTAATAAGTGAAACGTAAAAAAAAATAGTCACTAAAAATTTCGCTCTTGTGACGTCTCCATCGCAATTTCGATATATTTCTTAAAACAGTATTTTCTTTCGTTGAAAAGATCTATCGTGCTCAAATTTTTATCATATGATCATATTTTTATCATATCATATAATTCTATGATTTCTCTAAATTTTTGTGAATTTGAAATTACTCCGCTTGTGACGTCACAAGTTCTCTTCGGCGAGTTGTCCTGATTGGTGAGTTGACTTCCCAATAGCCGTAAATCTATCACAACACTATTATTGGTAGATTTTGAAAACAAGTTACGTCGTTCAAAGTAGTTGTTTTTTTTTCAAATAATTTTAACTGCATACATTTTCGAAAAGCTTCGCAGTACAATTGAATGCTCTAA
Source organism: Micrasema longulum (assembly GCF_059751315.1). NCBI lineage: Eukaryota > Metazoa > Arthropoda > Insecta > Trichoptera > Brachycentridae > Micrasema > Micrasema longulum. The sequence goes on from NW_028277455.1 coordinate 212,484, forward strand.
TTTTTACCGCGTAAAAAAATATTTTTTATATCCAATTTCCCGTTGCACTGAACTTCCTCATTGTAACCCAAAATGGGTCCAGAAACTGAGTGAGGAAACCACCTCAACACGGGACACTATAACATATTTGAATTATTCAAATATTTATTTAAATCACTAACTTTTTTATTTTTTTATGTCTTACAACGTAACTATTATGTTTCTTTTGGTGTAAAATCACTTAATTCAAATTAACATCTTGATTCCTATTTTTAAGTGCCATTAAAAAGCAGGTAGATTTATAACAAAGAACTCTCAAGTTGTGGGAAGAATTTATTAATCTATACATTCTGGACACTGGGGCATTAAATTCAAACTAGACCCTAAAAGATTTGGTCAACATTTTTTTTTTCTTGTGACACGGTTGAAAATATAAAAAGGGATTGATTGCAAAAGAGATGTCACTTTGCACGTAGCATTGAGTAATTTGAAATTACGTACAAGGATATAAGATCTATCTCTATTCTACGTTCCATTAATAAAGACAAATTAAGTGCTATATTGCAACACTATATAACTGGAATTTACGAAAAAAAAAACGTTGTTGTAAGTAAAAATATGAGCATAGTAATAGACCAACTGTTAAAAATAGTATCCGTGCAATATAAATGTTAACAAAATGAAACGATGCATAGTTTTTCTTTGGTAATGTAGAATACTGACGTAACTCGCAACTAGACCACATTTTTCCCAGGAGAGTAAAGGAAAAAGAATGTCTTGTAAGGTCGTTTGGTTTATTACCATTTTTAGGAGTAGAATGACACATCACATGGCATCCGGATCAATGGCGGTAGATGAACTTAGTCACTTCTATTCTGCTATTGTTAACCACAAGGATAAATATTACTCAAGCATGATGTAAAACTGTATCGATATTTTTCACATTTATTTTCTTGGATCGAACGCATAAATTAGTTACACGTTATTGATTCCTTCGAATGAATCTTTTGAACAAATCTGATCTTTAATATAAAATTACAAACAGTGTTATAATAATGCTTCGATATCTTCCTAAACTGTAAGACACCTTACGCAAAATATTGACTATTTTATTTCTCACACAGAACTGTATTCTTCACCCGCACGGGCAGACAGTATAGTAAAAAGTGTTGATTTTATATTATAATTTACTTAATTTATATTTTAGTACCTTTTTTTCTCATGCTAAATCGTACATTTTACTATATAATTGAATTATTTTTTATTGAATTTTTTCTCCTTAAACCTTAAAAACCAAAATATATTTATAAATATATAATTCCTCTGAACGTGTGATGTCATTGAACTTCTAAACGGCGTAACCAATTTACGAGTACTTTTCGGCAAAATGTAGATCTTTGCGCTGTGCGTGTTTGTAGATATTAAAAATTTCAAACGAATATTTGAAAAAAAGTTAGAAGCATAAATCTATTTTTCACCGAGTCACCAGCTTAACGACCTACCTTTCAACGAAAATGCGTATACAAAAAATGGATGGATGATGTTTTTTTGTGTTTAAAAAAAGTTTGTTTTTGAATGTTGTAAACAACATCAACTTTTTATCTATACCAATCAGATTCTTTCCTTACATTCCTTATAATTTCCTCCCATTTATTTATTTCTACTGGATTTTTGATAAAACTCAAATGATATTAACTGATATTAAATACATTTTTGAAAATCGCATTCATGAATAAAGTGCTCGCATGTTGATGAGAAGAGCCGAGTTTGATATTTGAAAAAAGAATTCCGTATTTGAAAATAAATTATTTTATGTTTTGGAATTCAACCATAAACAAGTACCTAGGTACCTCCCTACTTTAATTCAATATTTGAATATAAATAGTTTTTAGTTTTGGAATTCAATCATAAATTAGTATCTAGGTACCTACTTATCAATGGAAAGTCTTTTTCCAAGGTAATAGGCAGGCAATCCAACGTTTGGGCAGGACAATGTCTGTCGGGTTCGCTAGTTTTTTTTATAGAAATAGTACATAATATTGGCTTATTAGGAGCAAATTTAGAAATCTCCACCAAAAACGGAAAATTGGTTATTGATGCCAAAATAAACTATACATAAAACCCTACCTACCTAATTAATAGCGCAATAGAAAACCGTCTATAAATCTTGCAAAAACGGATTTCAATTATAATACTTGACACCACAAATTTAGCATTCTCCATTGAGTTGGTGAAGCATAATTAGAAATCTCACAATTCTTTTTTCGTACATTCTCACAACTCCCTTAATGGAGATTCGTAAGTTTGTTTCTGATACCCTGATATTTTCTACTATTAAACGATCTGGGTAGGTTTTGAGAAATTTTCTTCGGCCATTATACCTGCCTTTTTATATATCACATAAATAAACTTAGTGTAAAATAAAATTAATAAATAAATTCTCCGTGTGACTACATGAATACAGTGTTCAATACTCACACAATACAGTCAGTTGTATCTTTAATTTAGTTAAATGTACTAAATAAGGATTTATAGTTCCAATGAACTCTTTCTTATTCCGCGTACTCGTGATCTCAGAAAAAAAAACCGGTGGCGATTACAAAATATTATTGTGATATCAAATTTATACAAGGCTCATTCGCTTCCATGAGACTAATATAAAAATGACCGAGCTAGAGGGACTAAAAAATTAATGAGAAATAGTAAAGACAATTAAGAAAAGAAATAACAATTTAACGTAAAAATCATCCCTCTTTATTCAACAATCTTTCCAAACACATAAAATATTTTCAAAACCTAATCAGTGCATGTATGCATGTCGGCCTCGTGGCATAATGGTCAGTGCATTCGCCTACAGCGCAAGAGGTCTCGGGTTGGATCCCCGACAAGGTTGATATTAAATATCTATTTTTAAATGTGTTTTTTCACGAGAACGGGTTATGGGGTCCACCACAAACTCTGAATTCGGGCAAAGAAATTTCAGGTTTCTGGGCCCTAAAATATTCAGTATGTTACCCAAACATTGCAAAACCATGACTCGGGTTTGATTAAATACATTTGTAAAAAAAATGGTTACTGGGTGTAGAGAAAAATCGGAAAATTTACCCAAAAACATTCTTAAATAATAAATTGTATTAACTAAAATTGTATAACTGTATAATAAATTAACTTGTAGGTAGTAATGTAATTGTTTATTTTGCATAAACATGTCTGCCCTAAAACAGGGTTTACCTAGTTGGGCAGACTAGACATGATCCAGAGTAATGTATTACCTAAGTGTGTATGTAGTAGATAAAGAAATTGTTATTTTTTGTTTATAAACCATGATTATTATTATTTAGTAAAATGTTTGCTCTCAGTGTAAATGCTTTAAATATTCTTCTTCTTGCGGTGCCTTGTCAGGTCCTCCCGACGTTGGCGATCACTACAGCGAAAGCATCTCGATCCTACGCTACTCTTGTATTCCGCAACCAGGACAACTGCTTATTGGATGTACTCGCCACAGTGATTCCTGGGAAAAGATGACCAAAGTAGTTCCTCGTTGCTTTTTCCGGTGGATTTTTCTGTCGGGGTTACCTTCCCTTAGCTGGTTGGTTCTGGTTTGGAGGCGCCAGAAACTCGCCTTTTATCCTCTCATTATCTGCTGTGATCACACCGTTATGAGTGTGATCCCATTGCCCAGGGTTCGCGACGTGGACGCTAACGAGTTGGACTAGTCAGTAGTGTTGCCGGTGAAATGCAACTGGGCGTCCGCAGCATTTTAAATAATCACACCCTCCAACAAGATGGGACTCTCTGCGACCCTAATGACAGTTTATACTTTAAACGTTAAGAATTGTAAAATTGTTATTTATTTTTATTTCAAGTTCCCTATTGGAAAAACAAGAATGAAATAAGGTTGAATGCGGTTGAAATTCAGTCTGTCGAGATCTGTGCATTTTTTAAGGCTGAGATTCGCACTAACGACAAAATAAGTACTGTGTGGTACGGACATATAGAGCGAATGGACAGCGAAAGAACAGTTAGAAAGATTTACAATGCGAATGTTGATGGTTGCAAATTCAACAAGTATTTGAAGTCGGACATGTCCATTTTCAGAATAATCGACGAGCGTTTAAAAATATTATAAATGTAGAGAAAACAATGTTTGTATGCAAAGACAAAGAATGATATGCGTTCTATTATATTTATCTACCGTTACGGGGAAAGAGCGTAACGGTTTGTGTCTTTGTTGTTTGTTTTACTCGGGGCAAAAACAAATAATACGAAGTAGTTTTATTTGTCACCTTTATAATGTACTACAAAATTATTATTGTTTTTTAAATAAATATATTTTTTATTTTTTATATTTATACTGAAAATTTTGATGATACGCCTGGCAGGTAGGCAACTTGCATATCACCTCAGTGTTTAATCTGTACCTCAGAGGCAGACGGATGCAAGTCCAGAATTTGTTTATATAACATTTCGATTTTCGTATTCAGTTTATGAAAATGTCTATTAATTTTGTAGAAACGTAAGTCTTTTAATGAAAGAAACATTGTATTAAGATACTGAAAACACAAATTGATGCTATAAATTATTAGAAATCACTTAGAGAAAGTAGATTCTTTAGGCTTTTTTGAACATTTAAAAAAAAAAAAGAAGAAATATTTGCGTTTTTATGATTTACCCAAATATTTAATTTTGAGGGCCATTTTCAACGAGTTGTAAATAACTCACTATTAGAAAATGGAATCGAGTTGGGGTAGAGTGGGATTCGAACCGCGGACCTTTGGTCTGTGAGTCCGAGACACTAGCCACAGTACCACAACCCGATTTGACTTTAGGATTTGCATCCGTCTGCCTCTGAGGTACAGGTCACTTATGTATTATAATATTATGTATGAATTCTTGCATTATACCTACGTATGCGTTACGTTTATGCATAGTGCATCCAAATATAACCTTTAAGTTATAACCTAATAGTCGCTTATACGGACAAAAACCATTCTATGATTATTGACCACGAAGTTAGCTACAGATTTCAGCAATACAACGGGCCAAATATACTCGGATTGAAAATTGCGAGCGCAAACCGAAACCGTTCATTACACGTATGTTGTTAAACTAAAAAAACAAACTGAAAATTTTAAGGCTTGTGTTCTATACAATAGATCTTAAGGGCTTCTCTAGAAAATTATTACTTTGAGAACATAACACATTGTCATACAGTGGATATTGTATCCTGTAGATAAAAACACGAAGTTATAGTAGTTATTTATAATCAAGACAGTAATAAAATCAAATACAATTTATCAAGCACTTTAATATAATAATAAAAATACGTAAATAGTTTTATTCCACTTTTATTTTTAATTTTTCATCAGTGACCGGATTTTGCCGTGACTGACATCGTCAGACTGGGGAGACTACACAATTTGTTTATGTTATATACAAGTGCAAGCAGGGGTTGTAAATCATGATTTTATATAATTATGGAAATGATAAAGAGTGTGAATAAATAAATAAATAAATAAATAAAAACAGTTTAAATTTAAATAATTTAAGCATTAAGTAATAACAATGGTATGAATTTAAGAAAATACACCATGCGTTTGTGTAAGTTTTGCGAACGCGCCAGCTTGAAATAATCTACCAGTACGGTCCATTGTTTTGCTGTGAACCATAGATAATTTCGTGATTGATAATCCTAGAATGATTTTTGTCCGCGTGGGCGGCTCTATAGCGGTAACAGGTTATTACTCTGAGGGATATGTCCACCTCGTAGTCTACGTTTACCGCATTCGCCCACCATGTTAAAGGTCCTGGGTTCGATTAAAATTTAATTGACATGATCCCTCACCTTATAAATTTGGTATTATGGCAATTTTTTGAATAAATATACGTTTGTGAAAAGTGATTTATTAATTTATATTTTACAATTTCATTGCGAAAGTATATTTTATTTTCATGTCTTGACTTAAAAAAATCCGAGTTTAGTTTGGACTCTTAAATATCTAACCAATGTACACACACATCAGTATAAAAAATACATACTAGTCATAAAAATTAATACATAATATCAAAATATAATACAAATAAGTAATTTTATGATATTAAAAGTAGCATTATACGGATCATGTAACTAAAAATTGTAATTATTCTATCAATTTATCTTTTATTATTTTCTTTTTTTTTTTTTTATTTTCCCAAAAAAAATTATCGAAATAGTACGTATTATACAGTTAAGGTTATAATTGTTTTTTACGTTTACGCAAAGTTGCGATATTATTTGTATTACTTTTAAAGAATTAACGAACACCTATCACATTTATGTATGTACATAAATGGATTTTGTTATTTGTGATTGTAATGTTTTTTATTAACGGTATTGCGGTCATTTAACCTGAGGGGGTACCAGGAGTACCCCAGCTCAAATGATTAAATACATTTTTTATAAAAATGTTATTATGATAGCCGTGTTTATAAAACTGTTTCATAATATTTAGCGTTTTTGCGAAATTCATATATTTTTTCATAAAATACTCTTGCGAGAGGATGCTAAATGACACCACGCCCCTCTCGCTGCTACACGTTGAATAACAATGATCTATTTGACAACGCAATCCGTTAGCGAGGAGATGGGAGGGAGAACGCATGAAAAATCTAACTTGCTTGTTATTGCTGGATAAACGACCAAATAGCAAGAAGTGCGAACGTGCGAAAAGACCAACGTATTAAATATTATTTAACTGTAGTGCGATGAATCGTAATGTTTGCTGTTCTAACGGGGAAAAGTAAAAACAAATGTGAATTATTGTTGAAAGAATTCTGCAATAAAATATTTTAATAATTTTGATACCTTTTTCAAATTATTATTGCTTTATTTATTTATTTATTTTTATATAAATATTTGCGTTCTTATGATTAACCCAAATATTTAATTTTGAAGGCCAATTTTGACGAGTGGTAAATAACTCACTATTAGAAAATGGCAATTGAGTTGGGGTAGAGTGGGATTTGAAACACGGAGCCGTCAGTCCGAGACACTTGCTACGGGACCACAACCCGATTTATTTTAGAGTAGGGTTATGTAAGAAATTAAATCAACATGATGATTAACAAAGTTATTCAAAGTTATATGCTCCTGGGAGACCCCAGACACCCCCATGAGAAAATGGCAAAAACATCTATGGGCATTAATTTCCTGAATTCAATCAAAATTCAATCACGCTAAAGAAAAGTGCTACAAGTGTGAAACTTCCTTAACCCGAACAAATATAATTTTATTAATTTGTGTAATCGGGTAATTATTATGGTAATTATTGTTGGATTATCATGTCCTATCAGATATGTCAATGAAAATTTGCCATTAATTAAAAACATCGTGTCAAATTTATTTATGTCTAACGCACGCAATCTTTTTCCAGCAGTTATTAACTTTCTAGTTATTGAATGAAGCAAAAAGATCATTCTGCCATGCAATCAGCAATCAGCTACTAGTCAAATTGATACAAAGTAGTTTTACGATTTCGTAATTTCAATCAGTATAATTTTCTCATACATATGGCTCTTCTGTCCAAAATCACTCGCAAACGAGTGAAGGCGCATAAAAAAAGGCAGTTCTGCTTTTTAAATTTTTTTCACTCGTTTGCGAGTGATTTTGGCTCTTTTTTTTTTTTTTTTTTATACGCCTCCACTCATACCCACGAAAAAATTTAATATAATGTGAGGGAGTTAAAATCAGTATGAAAGAGTTATGTGACAATAAAATATTATTACCGTCTAAATTAAACGTAAACATAACTTGAAATTTTGGGCCAAAAGTAAAGAGGGACATTCAATTAGACTTATTATTTAAATTTGTCAAATAATATTAAACAAATTCAAATAATTTTATTATTTGTCCTTAAGAATTTAGTCAGAAGTAAATAAGTATCCCAATCATTCTGGGTGAGTAAAAATTTTATGTTAAGAAACAGATAGTCTTAGATTGTTTTTTTTTAGATTTAAGATACATCAATTCAAAAGGACAGAATAAAATTAAAGATATATTTATTTTTTTAAGCGAAAGAGAGGGTAAATTTATTTTGTAGAAATCTCGTTGTGTTTAAGAAAGTACTATTAAAATAAATGTTCCTTATGGTCATAATTTCTGTACCTTAGAGGCAGACGGATGCAAATCCAAACGCCAAATGTTCCACATAAGCCTAAATAATCTACTATCTCTAAGTGATATTTAATAATTTATGGCAGTTATTTATATTTTCAGTATCTTAATACATTGGTTCTTTCATCATAAGACTTTCAAAATCAGTGGACAAGATCATAAACTGGATACGAAAATCAAAATGTCATTTCATAAAATTCAGGATTTGCTTCCGTCTGCCTCTGAGGTACAGATTTTAAAATCCCAAAAACGTTTCACCCAGATCCTGTATCAAGAATGTATAGATTATAACTATAAATTTGTTAAAAGCGCGGATGTTTATATTTTTAACAGCAGATTTTTGAGATTTAAGAAATGTATGCAAGATAAGTTTTTATACTAACGTAAAAAAATTTACAGGAAGTTTAATAATTTTGTTTACAGGTACATTAATAATTTATTTATTTAACACATTGATTATTGTCTTTAAATTTAATATGTATATTTTTTAATTGTGTTATTTTGGTGTTTGCATACAGGAAAGTATTTCCACGTTTTTAAAAAATTATATTAAAATACACAAAACACTACGATGGTAACATTAATATTATTGTTTTCATGCGACTTCGGATATTTTTTTTTACAACGCAACGGTTTAAAATGTGTACGTTTATTTTGAATTACCTAAAAACGAGACTTTTCACACCCTATGGGACAAACAGCACGTATTATGTTACTGCGCCATACTTGTAGGTACGCAATGTTTGTTAGAAGTGCAATCGACAGGCATGACGTGCAGCGTCAAAATAACGTGACGCCAACTGCGAGCCGTTTTTCATGTGTCCGTTTTTCAATACGAAGATTTTAAATAAAAACTTGTTTAAATATTTAGTATTTTTATTTTCATCGTTATTCCTGAATTGTTAAAATACGGTATTGCTGAAAAATATGTAACGTCTTTTTTTATATAAGTTCTGTTTTTATTATTATTTTTATTGTTACTAAACAGTGGAGACCAGAGAGTAAGAGCATTCTGATCTATTACAACTACTGTAGCCGGTTTTAAATAAAGAACATCGGGCTTAAGAAAGAGACTGCCAACCTAATCCGCTTTGTAGAATGTCGTCTTTGTCATTCATACATATACCAGACTCGTGCGACAGAGACGACGCTCTACAAAATCGGCAGCCTTTTTTTTAAGCCCAACGTACTTTCAATAATGTTTTTAGTGTACCCTAATGTTTGCAGACATGTAAATGCCTAGGCTTCTATATTCCATTCTCAAAACTGTTTTCCCTCTCTGTTGCAACAAGTTTTGACCAATCTACTTTATTTACTGCTATATACTGTACACATGTAGAACGAATGGACAGCGAGAGAACGGCTAAGAATATTTACAATGCGAATGTTGATGGATGCAGAAATAGAGGAAGACCGAGAAAGACATGGCATGACCAAATCCAACAAAAACTTAAAGATGGACATGTCAAAAGTCGGAATAATCGGCGCGCGGGCATGAGAAGATGTATGAATGTAGAGGAAGCGAGATCTGTATGCAAAGATAGAGTGTTGTGACGTTCTATCCTCTCTGCCTACCCTTACGGGGAAACGGCGTGATGGTTTGTTTGTTTGTTACTGTACACAGTATTCGTTGTTTTATTTGTGAAACCATTGCATTTTCGTGTGTTCAATAAACCTGAAATTAAATTAACTTTAAATCTTTTACTTACTTATTCCTGGGGGAAAATTCATTAAATCTTGTTTTAACATTAACCAGAAGTTAAATTTAACATGCTACAAACTGGCAGATTATTTATACAAACCTCTACAATAAATTGAACTTCTTTTTCAAATTCGCTCGTAAGTGGAGGAGCGTGTGGACATCACCAGATGCCTCCGGGAGACTTTATCGCCAGCCAGCACTCTCGCCTCCCACGTCAATCCCGCGTCCCTTAGTTCTACCGAATAAACCCGAAAGATCGTCATCGACGGCCTTCCAGAAGGGCGGGAGCCCGCAGGTGTAAAGAAGAGGCCACATGGGTTTAGGTTTTCCTGAGGCATGCGTAGCACGTCTCCAAGACAGGCCCACCACCGCATTCTCAGAACGCTCGTTATCATAGGCTGCTGCGTCGGTTCTCAGACTTCAATGTTAGTTACGAAATCGAACCACCCTTTGCCCAATATTCCCCACAAGCACTCACTCTCAAAACTCAGAAGTTTGGTGTTTTGAGCTTTAGTAAGGTGCCAAGAAAACTAAATACTATAAATAAATCATAAAATAACTTAAATTAAAAACCATCAATTTTTTTATTATGAGCATAAACAGACACAACTATATTTATTATATTGTATACATTACTACAAAGCGTTTTGAAATATACGCTCAATAAAATCAGGTAAGGCTGTTAACCAAATCTGCATTTATGTAATTTACGAGGTTCTTTGGTTAAATGGATATACCTCATAATCGATTGAGCATAGAACAACGCACTGCTTTCACTTTCGATACTAAAAAGATTAATTACCTTCTAATTACAAATTAGACAATACGGATAACTTTCATTACAAAAGATGGATGTATGAACATATAGAATACCCATTTTACTTTTTTTTTTTATAAAAACTGGTTTCTAATATAAACAGGGATGGAAAATACTTTAGAAAGGGGAATATGAAAGTCTAAACATTTACAGGGCTTATGACCTGTCATTGGCTGGTTTAAGTGGCCCATTTACCCACCGTAACTTTCACCATTTTGCCTATGTTTGAACATCCATATTTCTTTATTTCTTCCATTTGTTGATTTTAGTCTTAACTTCCTCATTAATACCAAAAATCTCAGAAACGTTTTCTCTTTTAAAATTTATGGCGGGAAACGAGAGGCTCAGACAATCTACGTCACCGGATTCGATTAAGAAATAAAAAATATTTCATTCTTAACACTTAACACGTGAAATAACCAAAACAAAACTTGACGATAAAAACCTTGATAAAAAATGATAATTAATATTATTCAGCAGCAAAAACTTTCAAAATTTTAATGTTTGTTATTGGATTTAATTTGCAGAATGTTTTTTATACAAGGTCGAAATAAATTAATTTACGCATTTATTTACTAGAGCGTCTTCGGTTTAAATTATATTGTTTTTACACAATACGTTGTAATTTGTAAATAAATACGAGCCTTTCTAATGATTCGTATATACCCGAAACAACTTTACGTCAAATCGATTAATCAATCATTTTTTTAACAAACGGCTAAGCTTTTATTTTAGAGACTTGTCAGTAGGAAAAATAGGGGATATGAAAGAAAAAATAAGCAAATTTGAACATGCTTCACAGTTTATGTAAAATTAACCCTATCCCTCAGTTCATGTACGATTTAAAGAGTGGTTAGCGACAAAGCGTGAAAGGTACTTAATAAGATGCCCAAAAACTCGTTTTTTGTCGGTAGATGTATCAACAATACCTCAAGTTACGCGACATCCGTCCGACTCCAATGCTTATCTCAAAATAGAGATTATATAGATCAAGAACTGAATTTTTAAGACTATGTGTAAGTTCCACAGCAAATAATTATTCACCTGTTTCACTCCATACAAATTTATATGAAAATTTATGAGAGAAATAAATGAGAGAACAAATGCATATATTCACCTCTAGCAACCGTTGAGTATTTGATAACGGTTCAGTATATGAAAAAACTGTTCAGATATAATGAAATATATTCATTTTAATGTCTTTCAGCCCAATAAAACTTTATTGACTTTCACGGTGTTATTGAATAGCCATGATTGAATATATCTCGTCGAGTTAACATGGCAATCGCTAAAGGCATTCGCCGTAAAGGCAACGCGCGCAGCGATGGGGAAAAATAGAAATTTTCATTCTTGTTGTGTGCTTTCCGTAAGTATTATGAATGGATTCTCGGTATTCGCTGGACATGAGTCTTCTTCATAACGCGTTCGGAAGATCATTCACCAACACGTTGTCAAGTACCTACCGCGGCTATCTACCTTCTATCGCGCTGCATTATTTGAATCTAGGAATGTCTTGTCAAAATTCGGCGGGAAGATTGCTTTTGTTTTCTAAATATATTTTCTGTGGTGAAAAGTTTTTAAGTTTCTCCATTTTGTGCATTGAAAGTTTTTAAAATTACGCAGATTCAAAAAATAAAAACTAAAAATAAGCGGAGGTTTTAAAACTCACTATGTGATTATGAATACGCGGAGTGTATTTTTTTTATTGTGTATTAGTTTAATTTTTACATATTACAATAATTATAAATTAAATAATAATAATAAATAAATAATAATTGTGGGAATAAAAATAAGATTTCGTGAACAAGAGGTTCCACCGATATCTTCGAATTTCTGAAGATTTTATTGTCACGTCTAATCAAATGCTTAAAAATATATTTTTGTGGAATTCTGTTTTGAATGATTATAATAATATAAGCTAGCAAATATCATTAAAACAGTTCATATTACCAAAATCAAAGTTCTCCAAAATTCCTTGTGTAAAAGTTATGTAGGTTTTTTGAATTTTATTCTTAGAACCTTCAGATAACTGCATACTTAATGCAAAAAATGGACTGAAGTTAAAATAATTATGCTTGGTTGAAGTGATAAAGTGATTTTCCAATGCGTAAAATTAATCAAAGTTCCTATCTAACTTGATATTTTGTTTCACATGGCGCTTTGGCTGATAATATAAGCGCGAGTGCAACAGTTTTACATTAAAAAGTGCACGAAAATGGAAGACATAAATCATAAACTGCCAGAAGATGATTACTACACAAGAAACAATAAAGATTATTCACTATACAGCTTGGGAACCTTACAATATTGCAGTATATACAGGTATTTAAGTACAAGTTTTAAGATAATGCGAATATTTCTTTACAATATGAAATTGAGCGAGGGAAAACGCAACGCAGATCGTTCCTTCTGAAAGAGCAGCCATGTCAAAATATGAATTTCGTGACGCCACCCCTCCACACGTTCGAGACTGCGAGAAATCGCCATTTTGTTTTGCAATTATAATATTGTCGTAATTTATAATTAGATTATATTATCTGACGCTGTGTCGCATGTTCAAACGAAACTACGCTCGACTTTATATTAACCAATTATATACGGCAATATTAAAATAGGCACTACACAATCAAATATTATAGAAATGAATCTTAAATGAGCAGAAACGATATAAAAAAGTGCATATTCTTAAATCTATGAAAAGCGTTAGTGTTATAGTAATTTGAATATGTAAAAAGCGTGAACGAGCTATTATTCAATAAGCTGATACATTTCTTAGATTGCAATTACAAGTCACTGAGGAATAATTTTACAAGAAACCATTACTTACTGTGGCGAAAGTTATCGGCTATAGAAGGTACCTTTATATTTTTATTAATTGATTATTAACACAAATATTATCATATTAGATATTATGACTGATAGTTAATCTATTCAGCATTAGTTTGTGTAAATTTACGGTTGGTCCATACCAGTAAATAGATAATACACGTCCATACCTAATATATTTCAAATATACCAAATAACCAAATGCTGGGTACTTAGATTATTTGTTACATGACGTCAAAGCGATCAGTCTTACGCTTCAGGTGCCAAACAACCCTAAATAACTTTAATTTCAATCAAGATATCTGAGATCAACACTTGCACATGCGATGATGTTACTCTCCAAGATGTCTCTCATCTATTGATGCATTGCCCCTTTTTTAGTCTGCAGAGAATGCAACTGGAGGCGCGATGCAAAAGTCTAAATGAGGATTTACACGATGTGCATGTAGTAATTAGTCATAAGAACTTGTCAAGAGAGGTAACATATACATGATAGATATAGTAAAGGCAATAAAAGGCATCAATGATAGCAGGACACGAAATGCCGAACACTCTTCAAGTGGATCGGAAGATCTGTTGACGAATTATAACAGTCCGCCCTCTTCTGACGAGTTTTCTGTGGTTTCCTCGTCACTAGAGCAAATGCGGAGAGGCTCCTGAAACAGGCCACAGCCGAAATCTTCCATCCGATTCTTACATAATATATCGACTAAATAACTTAACACAGTTTTCCATTGAAGTAAATTTAATACATAAATTTTTGTTTTGAAGTAAACAAATAAATTACTATCCCTTTGAAGTAAATAAAACCTCTTTAAAAAAAAAAATAATCGGCATTCACTTCGTAACACTCATTATAAATTATTATGAAAATAAAACTTTGTTATCAGTGTTACACAATTTTATTATTTTACAAGAACACAACTTTAGTTTCGGGAGAGCACTCCTCCCATCGACGGCTGATTAAAAAAATAAAATAAAAAAACTCTTTTTTCACTCCTCACATCGACGGGTGATATAAAAAAAAGATTTTTTTTATATCACCCGTCGATGGGAGGAATGCTCCCCCGAAACTATAGTTGTGTTCTTGTAAAATAATAAAATTGTGTAACACTGATAATATAGTTTTATTTTCATAATAATAAAATAAAACCTTGTACATTACAAGCAAGGTGAAAAAATAATGCAACTCACGTATTAAAAAAAAAACTTTAATTTAGTTATGTGCATTTTTTGGATACCTTCGAGTTTTTTTTAACGAAAGAAAATATTTTCCCCTCAAAATTGATAGCTTGGGGCATTGCATTGTTACATCAACCGCGGCGTATTTCGATCATGTTTTACTGCATGAAGATAAGATGATCAGTCTTACGCTTCAGGCGGCATTTAATGATCATGAAACAAACTAGAGAGATTGGTTTCATGCAAAAACGTTTTATGGTACAACACTAAAGTCGATAAGATATTTTTTGTATTTTAGCACCTTTCTACTCTTTGCCAAAAATTATAACCGCTAAAATCGTGTTGAAAAACTTAGTGTGTACAATTTACACACAAATTAATTGCGTACAAATGCTTGAATTAAATACCTAAAGCTAAATGCGGTTTAATTATAAACATTTTATTTAGTGAGTATTTATTATAAATAATGATTTTTGTATCTTTTGTTAACTAAAATAACAATAAACTTTTTAAGAATCTATGGCCGACATTATTTTAAAAGGAACCCCACGTTATTTTTTTTACTCAAACGAGTGTATTTTATGAATTGTAACTTTAACATTATTAAAATTACGATAATAAATCAAACATGAATTACATAATTTAAAAATATACGTTCTCGATAAATTTGGATATTTAATGTGATGTACAGTGCGTTCAAATGTCTAATAAGTCTACGTTAATGTGTTTGTGCCTATCAATGAACCAAGTAAACATCCATTTTTTGTTTGTGTAAGGACTCTCATTTTAATGCTTGGGGTATTTTTTAGTCCATAAATGGATTGCTAAATGACTAGACAGGAAGCTGGGGAATATGTTTCATATATCAGATAAAATTTTAGTTTCTTAAAAGACCTTTCTCATTTTATTAATGTACGTATGTTTTAGAATCTTTTTCCATATTAAAAAAAATAATTACACAACAATTGATGGGAAAGTATTTACTATTATGTATGAAATAAATAATCACTGACACTCTGGAACGTGCCTGTGGGCCAGTGGAGTGGCTACATCCATAAATAAAAAGGAAATTATTATGAATGTCCTTAATATATAAACATTTCTTTTGTAAACTATGTATTTGTATTATATATTGGATTAAATAAATAAATAAATAAAAGGTTGTAAAATTTTTGTTTCGCGCACGTAAGCAAAGTTTATTATAAATTTGAATGAACTGTGGCTACATCAATTTGTTCATTTTTTTTGCCTTATTGTTTCAATTAGTTCTGAAGATCGATAAAGCATAAATAAATATTACACAATTATTATCATGACGTACAATTAATGACAGAAATTACATAATAACAAGACTATGTACCTATGTATATTGCACACATAATTACTAAGTAGCTGCGTACATACATACATATGTACATTCTTAATTTGTAAATATAAGGAAATTAATTAACATTTAATAATAATGAGTGTTAACTAATTTTACGATCTAATTCTTGTTTTATTTGTAAATAATTATTTTAAAATACCACATGTCTGAAATGCACGTTTTTGAATAGCGACATTTCTTAATCAGTCGTTGCGCATTTTTAAAAAACCAACGATCTTTAAAAATGTATTGATCATTATTATTAAATATTTAAACGATAAAAAACATAGTTTGTACCCACGCAGTTGTTTTAAATGCTTTTTATGTACCTACATATTTTTTTCGACCTGCCTATATAACCGTTTATCGAGAAAATTGATATTGAACCAAATATTATTTATTTAAACACTTTATACACATTCTAAATTAAAAAAAAAAATTAAACTTCATTGATAAACCCTTACGGGTTACATACATTTAACAAAATATTTTAAACAATATTTTGAGTTTGTCCAAATTTTTGTAGACTAGGACTGGATTCAACTCCCTGGGGAGCTGTTTATATTAACATATTACAACATAGATGAAGAACCTTTAAGAGAAGGTGATATAGAAGTCCAGGCATCTACAGGGCTTATGACCTGTCAATGGCTGGTTTAAGTGGCCACTTACATTTTTTTTTTTTTTACATTTTTTTTTTGCACCACAACTGGCCAGGAGGCCTAATTACAGTGGTGAATTACATCACAGAGCACCCAGGCTTGAGAAAAAACACATTTTAATTTTTGTGTTCTCACCGGGAATCGAATCCGGAACCTTCCGTGCGTGAGTCAAGCGTC
Source organism: Micrasema longulum (assembly GCF_059751315.1). NCBI lineage: Eukaryota > Metazoa > Arthropoda > Insecta > Trichoptera > Brachycentridae > Micrasema > Micrasema longulum. Next base: position 229,347 of record NW_028277455.1, read on the forward strand.
TTGACCACTACACCACGGAGGCCGCCTACACACTGTAACATTCACCATTCTGCCCATATTTGAACAGCTATATTCCTTCAATTCTTTCATCTGTTGATGATGACCTGATGACCTGGACTTCTATATTACCTTCTCTTAAATGTTCTTCATCTCTGATGTAACATGTTAAAATATTTTTACTTTTAAAATTCACATTCTACTATTAATAATAATATTTTTAACATCTTTAGTAAAGGTTGTCTGAGTCTTTTGTTTAGTTTTGTCTGGTAGTTTATTGTATAATTTCAGCCCATGGTTTATTAGTCTCGATTGTCCTTTTCTCGTTTTAAAAGGTTGTGTATAATATTTTTCTGATATTCTCGTATTGTGTTCATGTTTACTACAGTTTTTTTCAAGTTTTAATTCTTCGTCTACAATTACATCAGTGGCTAATTTATGAATAAATTTTAAGGATTTTAGTTTAAAGAGTTCAGTTACATTTAATTGTTTAGTTTGTTTTAAAAGTTCTTTAGTTGCTGTTAGATAGGGTAGGTCGTATACTAACTTTAATTTTTTATTTTGCTGTCTTTGTAGTCTGTTTATGTCATTTTGATTTCCTGTTCCCCATATTAGTTGCATATAACATATTTTAGTCTTTACATAGGCTTCATACATTTTATTTATTTTCTTTATTGGAACAATGTTTTTGATTTTAAAAAAAATACTTGATAAAGTCGCCACTTTGCTAATTAAATGGTTGACGTAACATAAAGGTACAGTTTACATACTTATCTCGAGGACTTTTCGCATGAGGTAATATCATACATGGTAAAAATAGTAAAGGTGATTGTTGAAATAAATAAAAATAGGACACAAAATGCCGAACGCTCTCAAAGTGGAACGGAAGGTCTGTTGATGCCTGTCAATAGTCCGGCTTCTCCTGAATGAGTTTTCTGTGGTTTTCTCTTCTTAAGAACCATGAAAAATTCGGAAAAGTTCCTTAACAAGGCCACAGCCGATTATCCCACCAGATCCTCACACACATATCTTTTGCAGTTAATACATAATAAGCAAGGGACAAAATAAGCAACTCCCATAGATAAAAATAATAATAAAAAGTTTACTTATATAGGCATAAGGGCGGGCATATTACATTAAGGCAATTTCTTCCTACTTACCCAAACTGTTCAATTTGAGAAAATCAGTGGTATATGAACATATGAACATATTGTAGGAATATTTATAATATTTTCATTGTATATATTTTTAAAGAATAACCCGCAAAGCCTCTATTTTGAGGCTTGTCAGCAGGTGGGATAGAGGGGATATGGAAGGAGGTAATGAAAAAATACACCACAAACACTCAGACCAGTTGAGAATAAAATCTTTCTTGGATATTATTCTTGCAACTGGCGGAAATCGAACCCGCGGCGCCAGTTTCACAGTTGGCCGTCTAACCAATTGCGCCACGGCGCCTGTCAAATCAAAAATAGGTTTTCAATATTATCCATAAATATGTTAGATTTATTTATATAATATGTACGTTTGTAAAATAAGTATGCACCGACAACTTTAAAAAAAGTAGTTTTAGACATTATTTAGGTACCTTTAAAAAAAAATTTAATTTAATTTTACGTCAGTTTTCATTATAAGAAAACCAGATGTAAAATTTTAGTTCTTCGATTGTATTTTACTACGTAGTTGAACTCTTAAAAAGTAATTTAATGGCTTAAAAATATTTTATTTAATTTTCGCAACTAGAGAGCATAATATTGAAAGTATGGATGTAATAATAATGCCTAATTTTCTCTTTTTCCTTGTTTTAGTCAAAGAACTGTCCAAGAAACAAAAGGATGGGATGTTTTCCGGGATCTTCCAACGAAGGCGGACTGTTCTATGGAGAGCCAGAGGTGTTTAGAGTTCACTGTCCGTTTGTGCAAGGTCTTCGCCTACATCCTCACCTTTATCATAGTGCTTGGGTCTGGAGTCATAGCCAAGGGTTCCCTCCTTTTCATGACGTCACAGATCCAAAAAGATAAACCGATTGCTTTCTGTAATCAAAAGCTAGGTGAGTACGATTTATTTAATTACTTTTAACTGATAAAAATCTCGTTATGAGCTAACATTTTCACGATTTAGTTCACATTTACTTTATTTATTTTTCGATTTTAGGATGAATATTTTGGAAGAAAACATTGTTAAAATATATTTCTGGCCTACGTATTAACTTTAACAGTCAGGACTAAACTACCTAATCCAAACCAAAAGTAAATATTTATTAAGACAGAAGATTTAAAACTTTTTTTAGGCTTTAAAGTAAATGATTTTGAAGACTTTTAAAAAATAAAGTATGTAAATAAGGAAAAAATACTGTTACTCGCATTGTACAAACTATCCATTGCTACTTCAATAGCAAAAAGATAAATGAACATATTACAACACAGAGGAAGAACATTTTAAAGAGCGGAATATGAAAGTCTAGGTATTTACATCGCTTATGACTTGTCTTTGGCTGGTTTAACTGACCACTTTACACATTGTGTAACACTTATCATTCTGCTAATGTTTAAACATCCGTGACAATAGTTAACATGAGGCACTTAATATATTATCTACTATTCTATTCATTATCACTAAATCATGTTCTCCATAATATATGAGTTTTTTATGTTAAATACAAATAATGTTCAATAGATGATGTTTCTGTGTCCAGGCAAATGAATAATACAGTTATGCGTCTGAAAATAACTAAAATCTTGGACAAGCGTTTTTGACTCGATGGCTACTCTCGGGTAAAAAATCCCGAAAAAGAAAATCGAGTGGAGATAAGTCGGACTAGCAGTGTAGTGGTTGGCGTTTTTGCCCACCATTCTTACGGTCTCAGATTCGACTTGAAATATTTGTTTTAATAATGGTTAAAAACTGCAATATTTCACGGTCCCTGAACTGGTACCTGACGCGTAAAACTGATCACCTTGCCTTCCATGTAACAATGGCTCGAGTGCAAATGCAGTGCCCCATGCACTATTGATAATTCTTCACAATCCTTGCCCTCCAAAATATCTTGCTGAGAATTTTATTTACCTTTCTGATAGTGGTCTTTCGCTTCGCTCTTCTCAGGAGAGAACACTTTCCATTCCTCGACATAGCACATCATTTTTCAGCTATTCCTTTTCCGTCCAAGCCGCTAGACTATGGAATGAGCTACCCCTTCATATAAAAAATGCACCTTCTCTAGCCACCTTCAAGAAACGCCTGAAACATTATTATATATCCCCAGAATCCTGAACTCCATGAGTTTTTACTGCTTTTTTTTCTCAAATGTTTTTTTTTTATCCCTTTTTCTTTTCTTGGTTCCTGTTTCTCTCTCCCTCCAAACTCATTATCTGATCCCACATTTTCCTCATCATTTATATAACATAATGTACTTTAAAAAATAAAATATAATTGTGAATATGTGCAAGCCTTTTCTCCCAATTAAAAAACAGCTGTTTTTAAAAATTAATTAGGTTAATTTTAATATTTTATTCCAACATATGTTTGCATCTTTTAATATATATTTATAGTTTGTTAGTACAAATTTTTGACCAATCTCTTCTTTTGGTTGGCTGGAAGATATTGCTTTTAGCAATAAGCGCCAAAGTACTTATTCTTTATACTTGAAGTTTTAAGTTAGTAAATAATTCTTCTTTTATTTTTCGATGGAGCCTTATTATCTTCACTGCCTCTGCCAAACGTCTCCATTCCTTCCTATCACCCGCTTTCATCATCCATGTTTTACCGGCCATCGAGGCAATGTCACCGACCCATCTTTTTGTGGCCTTTCAGCACTTGTTTGCCCATTGTCTCCACTTTTTTTAATCTGGGTATCAACCTGCCATCATTTTGCCTGACCGAGTGTCCTGCTCACTGCCATTTTAATTTCGCAGCACGATCCATGATATCCACGACTTCGGTTTGGCACCTTATTTCTTCACTTATTCTGTCTCTTAGACATAAACCGAGCATCTGTCTTCCCATGGACATACTTAGCACTATGACATATGTTTTTTTCGATTCTAGGTAGAGACAAGCAGTTCATCACGGTATTACCAGATACAGAGAGGATAGCGTGGATGTGGTGCATCATGTTTGCATTTATGGTTCCTGAAATTGGGACTCTCATTCGTTCCATCAGGATATGTTTCTTCAAAAGTTGGAAACGACCAACTACAGGACAGTTTTTGTTGGTGAGTTTTCAATATAAATTAGTTTATTTGAACATATTTACAACAGAGATGAAAAACATTTTAGAGAGGGTAATATAGAAGTCTACTTATCAACAGGGCTTATGACCTATCATTGGCTGGTTTAAGTGGCCACTTTACACACTGTGTAACATTAACAACTCTTTACAACTCCTTGGGGCGAAGTAAACTCGAGAGTGGCTCGATGATTTGGGGGCCACATGAACTGAAGTACTCTCTTATAATAGAGAAAATCCAAAAGAAGTTTCTGAGATATCTCTACATGAGAGAGTGCAGGTATTATCCTTGGCTATACCCGACCGAGTTTTTCCAGGGTATGCTTGGCTACATCAGTTTAGAGACTAGAAGGAATGTGTATTTGACAACAAATTTTTATCGATTGTTGTGCGGTATTGTCGATAATCCTGAGATTATGATGAGCATTGGTTTGTATGTTCCTGATAATTACCAAAGCAAAGATTGTTTCATATTCCGATATACAGGACCAAACCTCCGATGGTTATGCCTGTTGGAAGAGCTACCGCTATGCTGAACAACATCGCTCTGGATATTGATCTGTTCCATGTATCCGAAGGGGTTTTCCGGAGCAGGATTCTCCTACTACTTTGACATGAATCTCTTTCATGTATTTTTTTCTTTTTTATAATATGTACGTATTGAATGTATGTTTGTAATGTATATGTTATATTTAAATCAATTAATTGAATTCACCATTCCGCCCACATTTAAACATTTATATTCCTTCAGTCCTTTCATCTGTTGATGTTTGTGAAGTTAAAGAGCTAAACCTTTATTTATGCGGGTGAGATTCACTTAATTGAATTATATCACCTACATACGAGGCAACGCCTGAAATTGATTTTTTTTCGATTTCTATACTTCTTCATGGACCAGCAGTCTGACTCTAAGTCCGCGATAATTTAACAAGGGCTCGTGTTAACAGGGGTGCTATTTTGAACCACTCTCGAGGCACGAGAAAACAGTTTTTCTCGTGTATTTTGTACGTAAACACACGAGATAATACGGCCACTAGAGCGTTTGGAATACCAGCCTAGAATACGGATTTGACTTTACATTCGAAGTAAATCACGGCCGTGTTAATTTCAGAGTTAACTTGCGATACCACAGACTCAGAATTAGACCGCTGATTTGTATAGACAAGGACTGGATTGAACTCCCGGGGAGCTGGTCATATTAACATATAACAACTGAGATGTTAAAAAAATTGTCTACAAAAATTTGGACAAACTCAAAATATTGTTAACTAGTATTTTTTTAAAAAGAAATATGAGCGTTTTTATAATTTACCTGAATAATTCAATTTGGTAAACATTTTTAATATGTTCCAAATAGCTCACTATTAGAAAATGGAAATTAAGTTGAGGTAGAGTGGGGTTTCGAACCTCGGACCTCTGATCCGTGAGTCCACAACACTAGCCACGGGACCACACCTCGATTCTTTACGATTTTAAACATTTAAACCGTACATTATATTTAGTGTTTAGATAAGATTTTTTAAACTTTTATTATGAAAATTGTGTTTTTACACTAGAATATTTTATAGTCCCTAGACTGGTACCTGAAGCGTACGACTGATCATCTTACCTTCATGTAACAAAAATGATCAAGATACGCTGCGTTTGGAGTACCTATGCAGTGCCCAATGCACCATTAGATACTGAAGGGATATGATGATGATGAAAAACATCGTTTTCAATAAATATTTCATATCAACCATGCCGGAAATAGAACCCGAGACCTATTGCATGGTAGGCAAACGCGCTGACCATTACATCACGACGCCGACAAACAAAAAATGCTAAGACCTGATATTATTTTATTTTGTGTTATTTATTTTGCACCACAACAGGCCAGGAGGCCTAATTACAGTGGTGACTTACATCACAGAACACCCAGTCTTGAGAAAAAAACCCATTTCATTTTTGTGTTCTCACCGGAAATCGATCCCGGAACCTTCCGTGTGTGAGTCAAGCGTCTTGACTACTACACCACGGAGGCCATAGTATATTTAATATGCTAATACTTTTCTTATTTTTTACATTTTCCGGCCTTTCTTAAAACAATTTTATTCCTTTATACATTCTGGCAGTTCTTTGACAGTTCTGGGACATTGTTTTTGATTTCTTTTCCAGTCTTTTAGAAATAAAAAAATACATAAATAATTTAATAATAGGTGTCTAAACAAAATAAATAAAAAAATAATCAACGTCTTCGTTTTTAACACAGTTGAATTATTTTTCAGGTGTTCCTGACCGAAACTCTTCACACAATAGGCCTGGCAATTCTGTGCTACGTCATCCTTCCCGAGCTGGACGTGGTGAAGGGGGCCATGCTAACCAACTGCATGTGCGTGGTGCCAGGTGTCTTGGGCTTGCTGTCCCGGAGCGCCAAGGAGTCCAAGAGGTTCGTCAAGGTCATCGTGGACCTGGCTGCCATCGCTGCTCAGGTCACCGGCTTCGTGGTGTGGCCTCTCTTGGAAGGGAAGCCCAAGCTTTGGCTGATTCCTGTCGCCTCCATATTCATCTCCTTGGGCTGGTGGGAGAACTACGTCTCTAAGCAAAGTCCCCTGGGTAAGAATAATTTATATCTTCGATTATTTTTTCAATTACTTGTACTTGTTCAATTACTTACTGGTTTATATAAAAAAAACTAGACTAGTTTTTGACACAGAGTAATAATGGACTTAGAGGGATTATGAAATATCTTACTGAACCCAATCACTTGGCAATTTCATGGTTAGAGATCGTCTATAAAAGAAGCTTCTTAAAAAAATAATTTTTCAATGTCTTAGTATATGAATAAAATAAATGTTTTGACAGTCCCTTAATAGACTATCATTTTGTGAGGTTTTCACAAGAGTAAAACAAACCTGGATATTTTTTTAAGAAGCTGTCAGATACTGTAGAATTGCCAATTGTCTATTGTATTTCGAGACCCATTTTTGGCAATTCTACAGTATCTCATAGCTTCATTGAAATAAAATCAAACTTTGTTTTTGCCTTCCCTTTGCAAAATGTAGATTTGATAGTATATGTGGGGACAGTCTGTTTAGGAATAGATTTTCATAAAAAATCTTGAGAAATATTTAATTTAAATTTATCTAAATCCCAAAAGTACTTAATTTTTTTTAAGTTTCGAAGAGAACTTTGAATTATAAAGAAATTTAATTACCTAGAAATAAGGAAACTCAAATTAACGAGCGTTTCCTGTAGTATCAATAAAGAACTTATATTAAAGTAATACATCTGCAGACTATTTAGTTGGTCTGGGTATTGTGGTGTAATTTTTATAAATTCCTTTCATATCCTTTCTTTTCCCACCCGCTGACAAGGCTCTAAAACAGACGCTCATCGAGCAAGTCCTAGAAAAAGAGTGATTCTAGGTAACAGTTATAAGTACATTGAAATATTTGGTCTGTTTTGCAGGTTTCATGAAAGCGCTCGGTAGGGTAAAGGAAGAGATGAAGTTCACAAGATACTTCACATACATGTTTGTATCTGTGTGGAAAGTGCTAGCGTTCCTGTGCTCCATACTACTGATACTCTGGATACAGGGAGATAGCGTCACTGACTTCTTTGGACTTTTCTCAGAAAGTTTCGCGCCCCATCCTATCATTGTTGAAGAGGTATAATAATATTTTTTTATTTAAATAAAAGGCTGAACAGTGCAGAGCTAATAGATAAAAATATGTCTCTTTTTATTTACTTGTGATCTCAGCAGGAACCACACCTAAAGAACCATCTCAACCATTTGACTACTGGGGTCATCTAATATCTCAGTTGACCAATAAATATGATCTGACTTGATTACTAACCCAAGTAGATCTGAACCAAAAGAGGACTGATTTTCTTACCTGTAAATTCAAATACAATATTTTTTACTGATTTTTTAAAATAAATTGTCTCCCTTCGTGATACCATTGAAAAAGCCTAAAATATAACCATACCATTGATCTTTCTTTCTCAATTCATGCCTTTTTTCTTAAATATTATCGAAATATTATTATTGTTAATTGTATTATCGTAAAAGAATGGCTGCTCAGACTCGAAAGAAGTCATCTGGATAAGGCCTTAAGAATAAGAATTTAATGCTGCCTCCAACAATCAATGTTCATTTTTCATTAATTTATTTTATAACTTTTTTATTTCCTTTTTTGTAATCTGTAAATTTCTTTACTTGGTTTTGGTTTTTGGAATTTGGGCTGTTAGTTGCCATTTTTCAATTTTCAAAATTGTTCATAAATCTCAATTTTATTTTATATATTCATTATGTATTTTTTATATAATATTTTTTATCTTTGTTTTTGATTTTTTCTTAAATGTTTTTAGTATTCTATTTTTGTAATTTCTTCATTTTTATTACAATTTCGTATTATTATTATTATGCTGTATAAAATAAAGTATATACTATATAATAAATTAATGTAGATTTAGAACAGGAATTTTTGTAAATAGTGAATCTGCTAGGAATATTTTCTTGCAATTTTTACATGTCCAACACTTATTTTGTATTGCAAGTACTTATGTGCTTTTTTTTTACCAATAAACACCACGCCGTATTTTGGCACTGAACTGAATTAAAAATAAAATATGTCAGGTAAATTTAAATTTTCTTGTTTAATTTATTTTTCTGTTTTATATTTTATTGCTTGAATTTACTTGTGCATGGTCCTTTTTGTTAATATATATTTAACATTAAATTTTAATCGTTTACCAACCATATTTGCTTATGTAGAAATGTCCCTTGGGCCGAGCCGTCTTTTACATAAGGGCACGCGGGGCACGAGTCAGGGCCCCTGGCCTGATAGAGGCCTCAAAATGTCACAACAGAAATTCACATTTTTTTGCTTTCTAAAAGGACCCTAAACTCTATTTTGCCTGAGACAGCCCTTGCCTTTGGGCATAAATGAACCAAATAGATACATAAATGTATTATGATGTATTTGTTATATTAGCTTTGAGCATAAATAAAAACTATTGAATATGCTTTTGAAGTTACTACCACAAGGATGAAGATGACTTCAGGACTTTTACTTATAGTCAGATTTATACTAATGCATAAACAAAATTGTAAAATGTTTTTCGTAATAAAAATAGTTCCTGGATTCAGATTCTTTAATCTTGATTTATTTGCTTTTTTTCTTATTATGAATGAACAATGAACTCGTTACATTTTTATCCTTCTAGATCAAACCTGTACTGAGTGGAACAGTCCTTCCTGACTTATCTGACATCACAAAAACAGGAGACTCCGTGGACATGATGTCATCGCACAACACACCAATTTACGTGTTGCTCATCCAAATCGGGGCAGCATACCTATGTTACGTGTTTGGAAAGTTTGCTTGCAAGATCTTGATTCAAGGATTCAGTTATGCCTTCCCAGTCAACCTAACAATCCCGGTTTCTATTTCACTTCTGATTTCTGCTTGTGGACTGAGAAATGAGGATCCATGCTTCTTCCATGACACGATTCCAGATTATCTTTTCTACGATAGTCCACCAGGTTATTATTTTATTTTTTAATTTGTTAATTTGTGACATGGGCATTATTAAACAAAAAGAATGTATGTTAGTAATAAAATAAGTCAAGTATTAGTTTTTATTTGATCAAATAAATTTTACATAAAATAAATTATTAATGCAGATAGTCATATCGATTCAAACCCACTTTTATCACAGTAAAAATAATTCAAACATTATAATTCCAAATTTTGAGTTTAAAGGTAGTTGTCTAATTGGTAAGTAAAATACTAAACAATCAATCACAAAGATATTTCTTTCCATTTTAGTTTATTTCCTGAATGACTTTATTTCTCGACAAATGGCGTGGGTTTGGCTTTTGTGGTTGCTGTCGCAAACATGGATTACTCTTCATATCTGGACACCAAAATGTGAAAGATTGGCGTCAACTGAAAAGCTGTTTGTTGTCCCCATGTACAATTCTCTCCTCATTGATCAGTCGATGGGTCTCAATAGAAGATGTGATGACCAAACTGATGTTAAAACGGAGGTATGAGCTAGATAAAATTCTCCATAAAATTTTAGAGAGAACTAAGAAAATATGTATCAATTTGTAAAATATTAAATATATTTTGTAGGATTTGGCAGAAATCGAAAAGGAAAAAGGTGATGAATATTATGAAACAATTTCTGTTCACACTGATGGTTCGAACTCTACTCCAAGAACAGTAAAATCTTCAGACCACATCACAAGGTATTTTTTTGCTGGTTAATGTTAAATTCAGATTGGAAATGAATCTGACTACTTTTGATGAGCTCAAACTTCTTGCATTTTTTACAGAATCTATGCATGCTGTACTATGTGGCACGAAACAAAAGATGAGATGATCGAGTTCTTAAAGTCTATTTTGCGTCTTGATGAGGATCAGTGCGCTCGCCGTGTGGCTCAAAAGTACTTGAGGGTTGTGGATCCTGACTATTACGAGTTTGAAAGTAAGAAAGCGATGGTTTTCTGATATTCTACAATTACTCAATATACGCATATTACACAAATATACTAAAAAGAGTTTTTATTTCAGCTCACATTTTCTTGGATGATGGCTTTGAAATTTCTGATCACAGTGACGACGATTCTCAAGTAAATATCTTTGTTAAGCGATTGGTTCATACAATTGACGAAGCAGCATCCGAAGTTCATTTAACTAACATTAGAATGAGGCCACCAAAGAAATACCCCACACCATATGGTGGAAGACTAGAATGGATACTTCCGGGGAAAACTAAAATGGTTTGTCATTTGAAAGACAAGGATAAGATTCGACACAGGAAACGTTGGTCACAGGTATAAATATTTCCTTTAGTTTTTAAAAATTGGTCACATTTACATTCACATGTTATTAAAAGAACTTAATAAAGTTTAAATAATCAAATATTTTTATTAGGTAATGTACATGTACTATTTGCTGGGGCATAGACTTATGGAGTTGCCAATTTCTGTTGATCGAAAAGAAGTTATGGCTGAAAATACCTATCTGCTGACTCTTGATGGAGATATTGATTTCCAACCTAATGCTGTGCAGCTGTTAGTTGATTTGATGAAGAAAAACAAAAATCTGGGAGCAGCTTGCGGTCGCATTCACCCTATCGGTTCAGGTAAGCTATCTCTATAAGACGAATAGGGAAATAAATATAAATAATGATAAACAAAAACAAAATTTGAATTTTTCAGGTCCTATGGTGTGGTATCAAATGTTCGAGTATGCTATTGGTCATTGGCTCCAAAAGGCCACTGAACACATGATTGGCTGTGTACTCTGTAGTCCCGGGTGTTTCTCTCTCTTCAGGGGGAAAGCTCTTATGGATGATAACGTTATGCGCAAATACACCACTAGATCTGATGAGGCCAGGCATTACGTACAATACGATCAGGGTAAACATTATTATTTTCACATTATTAAAATCAAACCGAATGTATTGTCAAAGAACCTATATCTCTAAGCCCAATATTTTCTCCTTTTATGTAGGTGAAGATCGTTGGTTGTGCACTCTTATCTTGCAAAGAGGATATCGTGTGGAGTATTCTGCCGCTTCTGACGCCTACACTCACGCTCCCGAAGGATTCAATGAGTTCTACAATCAGAGACGTCGGTGGGTCCCCTCCACTATGGCCAATATCTTCGACTTGCTTGTGGATTATAAAAAGACTGTTAAAATCAATGACAATATCTCTATGCCTTACATTTCCTATTTGGTAAGCAGTTTTTAAACACATTTCAAAATATGTAACAAATTTGCCATTGAGAAAAAAGTAGGTCTTTTTAAGAAGTCAAAAACAAATTTAAAAAAATAAAAAGTGAGTTGAATCAATGAAACTTTTTCATGCTTTTCTCTCTATTTAGCACATAAAAATAATTATGCTGAAAGCATTTCGAATACTCAAAACACTTTATGTTTTTTACAGATTATGTTGATGGGTGGTACCATTCTTGGTCCTGGAACAATTTTCCTTATGTTGGTGGGTGCTTTCGTAGCTGCCTTCAAAATTGACAACTGGACATCATTCCAATACAATATTTTCCCCATTTTATTCTTCATGTTTATTTGCTTCACATGTAAATCCAATATTCAGGTGAGACTTTGTAAAAGTTTCGATAAAAGATCATCTTAAAATTTTCAAACTCGTTATTTATTTTGATTTTTTTTTCAGCTTCTGTTTGCTCAAATTTTATCAACGGGGTATGCTATGATAATGATGGCAGTAATAGTTGGTACGGCTCTCCAATTAGGAGAGGACGGAATAGGCTCACCATCGGCTATTTTCCTTATTGCATTATCGGGGTCATTCTTTATAGCAGCCTGTCTCCACCCGCAGGAGTTTTGGTGTATAGTTCCTGGTATAATATACCTTCTCTCCATTCCTTCTATGTACCTGCTCCTGATTCTGTATTCCATTATAAACTTAAATGTCGTATCTTGGGGGACAAGAGAAGTGGTTGCTAAGAAAACCAAAAAGGTTTGTGTTGTGATTTCTGCATAACCAAAGGTGGTGGTAAATAAGGTGGGACTTCTGAACTTTTCCTATTCCTGCTTTTTTTCCCTTTCATAAAATTTTTGATCTGGGAAATAGCTCATTTTTGCAAGAATTTTGTTCTTACTTTTCCCGAATAAGTTCATAGTAAAATTTTAAGTGTTAATCTCGTTAAAACTTATGTTGTAGTAACAGAGATGGACGAATGTGTGAAACCTATAGTAATATTTGATTTTTAAATAAATAAAAATTCTTGCAGTTTTTAGCACATTAATGTTCTAACATATTATGTGTACTTCTAAATATTTACTTAATTGATTCCTAAAAGTGCTTGTAAAGAAGACATTTCAATAAAACCAAGGTGATGGATAAAAACGGGGAAAGCTTAAAATGAACAAAATGTGATTTTGAATAATTTCATCGTTGGCGTTTTATTTATCTTTCAATAAAACTTAAACCTTTATTTTTCACAAAATTAGGAAATGGAGGCCGAGAAGAAAGAGGCCGAGGAAGCTCAAAAGAAAGCCAAGAACAAGTCTCTACTTGGACTATTTGGTGGAGGAAGTAATGCTGAAACTAAGGGATCCATGGAACTGTCATTCGCAGGGCTTTTTAAGTGTATGTTCTGTACACACACAGAGGGCGGAGAAGAGAAAGCTCACCTCATTCACATCTCAGATTCCCTGAGTCAAATAAACAAGAAACTGGAGGCAGTAGAAAGGTATTAAAATATGCTTATAATGTAATTATTATAAATAGGTGCAAATTTGACTCAGATATGTCACTTTTTTGACACACACTTCTGAATTGCACAAATAAAGATCAATTACCGCGAAATTGGTACCAAATTTACTGAAATCAAATGGAAATATGTTTTTTTAAAGGTTGATCATAGATTAGACTGTTTGGGCAAAATATCCATCCAGGGCAAAATTGGACGGTTTCGCGTTACCTTAAAATAATTTAAATAAATTTTGACCAATAATGTTATATTTTAATCAAATATAGGATCGTGCTACTGAACTTTCTCTTAGATGTTTAAGAATAAAATATATTAAAACACTGTTATCAAACAAAACTTGTTAATATACCTAATAATAGCATTAGGAGGATTTCTGTCTAAAGTCAATTTTTTATCATTGTAATGTCATATGCATAAAATTAAAATAAAAAAAAAAAGAATAATCCAGAAAGACCATAGAATCATATTTGAATACATCGGACTGTGTCCAAAAATCCCCCCACTATGTGTCATTTTCGCTGCGCTCATTTGTGATGTCGCCGCGTAATGTTGTACGATGGGAAAAAATATAATTATAACATAAATGTAAGGTAAAAAAAACAATTTGTTAACTTCTTTTAAAATTTTATTGTTCGCGCGGAAACATTGATTAACACAACAGAGTAGAATAAGTAAAGGGTCATTTAATAAGAGTAATTTTTAACTTTGAACTTAATCAACGTTCGCATATTGTCAAACCTTATTTTATTGTTGTCATTTTATCGTATTTACTGCATTTTGTGGTTACCTACCGTATCGTATGGGACTCGTCGCACATTATTCATTCGATGTGTATCAGTTAAATTTTAAAATAAAATGCTTTTTTTTGTTCAGAATACGGTTTTGAAATTTAACATGCTTTAAAAAAAAAAATACAATTTATATTATTTCTTGATTTGAATTTTGACAAAAAGGTTTTCTAACTTTTTACTAAGCGCTTTATTGTATCATTTTTAATACAATTACAAGTTTTAAACAATTATTTTTTTATACTTACGCACCCACACACATGCACCCTCTCCCTCATTCATTCCCACACGCATATGTATCCTCTCCCTCATTCATTCACGCATACACACATTCACATACACATGAATACAAACGTCACACAAATACAATTACTAAACTTCTTTTCTTATATATTATGTGTCATTATATTTACAGTGGATTTTTTTAATTGGCTTTAGCATTGTTAAGATTTTTCTACTTATTTTGTTTATGTAATAGCTGTAAAAATCCCAAATAAAATAAAATAAATAAAATATAAAACAAATTTTATTTTACATAAAAATAATATTTTTATCTCATATAATGTCGGACAAATGTCCACCACTGAGTTGTTTGATCCGAGGTCCAATTTTCATTAGTTCTCTCATTAAATGAGCAAAGTAGGGTAAACAAATTTACTACCCTGGCAACACTAACCAAATTTCCATTTTGATTTCTTCGACAATCTGACGGATAGAAAAATAATTCAATTTTTAAGTAATGCATTTGTGACAAACACATTCATTTGATTACATATAAAATGTGATTGCGTTCTGTTTCTTTAAAATCCTAGCGGTATTTCTACACTTAAAAGGACACAACACGGCATAGTTTAATTTAAATCAGGAGTTGCGTATTGAGCGACGTCTACAAAGAAACTAATGGGTCCAAACGTAAAACTACTCATTTATGAGTAGTTTAGTCGCCTTCTGTTTGATGCTCGTATGTGGTTTCTGGACTATTCTTAATTCTATAGTCATATGCATGATTTTTTTTTATATTTACATATTTAGTGCATAACGTATTAATAATAATTAGATTGCTTCAATTGGCCAATTATTAATTAAATGTTAGTTTACACCGTATTATTTGAATTTCTAGATGTTTAATTATTTACTTTTATTTAACAATTATTATTTAATACAAAAATAACATGACAAAATACATTTCCATACTTACATAAATATTAGAAAAAAATGTTTGCAGATCAGATTTAGACGTATTCTAACCAATACGCTTGACATAATACATATAAATTAATCCAAATATTAAAATTGTTTCAGGACTATTGACCCTACTGGAGCAAGCTTCTCTAACAGGCGAAGGTCTCAAATTGCAGGAGGATCTTCACATCATCACCATGGCCTAGGATCTGTCAATGAAGATCCTGAACATGGACTGGGCGATGGATCAGACAGTGAAACACTTTCTACTGTACCAAAGGTCAATTACTTATAAATAAACTTATTTTAAATGTACATAAGAAAACCAACCAGCATAAAGTTACGCTTTGAAATGACTGATGATTTAAGGCTTGGATGATTTTCAAAAAGTAACACTCAAATTAAAATCAACACAAAGCTCATAGGATATTTTAAATACTAAAAGGATAGTGGATTTTAAACAAACTAGATTGTTTTATTTATATTTTCTTTACTTTAATACCAATAAACTTTATTGGACGACAGACAACATCATTTGTATTGCATAAATTTTATAATATTATAAGGGAGCATATTTTTTCTGTGTCCAAGTGGATAAAGTTTACAGTTTTGTATGTGAAATAGAACCAGAACCATGAACGAATGTTTTCAATTCAATGGCCACTTTCTGGTAAAAAATCCTGAAAAGGGAAATCGAGTGGAGATGAGTACGCCTCGTTTTTGAAGTTCTTTCATTGGGTGGTTTAAGTGGGCAATATACACACTGTAACATTCTAACTGGCCACTTGAACCAGCCAATGACAGTTCATTAGCCATGTAAATACCTAGACTTACATATGCCTTCTCTAAAATTTTCTCCATCTCTGTTCTAATATGTTAATTTTTATGACTCCCTAGGGCAGTGGGTCAAATTTTGTAAATGAATTATTTTTAGTACTAGCTCCGTGGGTAACTAAATCAGCTGCGAGGGAAGATGGTTAAAAACTACCATTTTAGTTCTTACTTTTAAAATCCTCTAAAAAGTTTAAATTTCCTTTTTGTTTTAAAACTTTTACTTTTGCAAGTAAAGAGCAGAAAATAAAGGTCGGCATCAAAAAATTTATATAAATATACACAAGTGGAGTGATACGATAGAAAACCAGCTAGACAATGTCTATTGATACATTGTCTGTTGATACATTTTTTTATAAATATGACATTAGATGTAGGTATGTATTATATTATTGAAATATTTTTGATTGTCTGTTCTCTCTTTTGTGCGTGAGTCATATAAAAATCCTGCATGTTGGACAAACTAAAAATATAGTCAAATTTATATTATTAAAATGCGTTTTCATTACAAACAGGAAGAGAGAGATGATCTCTCCAACCCTTATTGGATTGATGACCCTGAGCTTGGTAAAGGGGAAGTAGACTTCCTTTCTGATACAGAATTACTATTCTGGACTGATTTATTAGCAAGATATTTGTATCCTATTGATGACAATAAAGAAGAACAGGTATGCCAAACAAATTAATTTCTTGGAAAATTTTTGATTTTCATGAAACTATTTACAGTAAAAAAAATTGGTTTGATTTTAATGTTTAAAAATTTAAAAAAAATAAATGCTGTAAAATTTTCCAGATTTTTTCGAATACTAAAAAATGCACTACTACTGAATTTCATCAATATCAAAATCATTAAAGTTGTCTGAGAAATAAAATTTTGTAAATATTTCTGGTTTCAAATAATTTAATAGGATAGATATTTAAACATCAGTAGAAATAAATTTGAAAATTAAATTGAATGGATTTGAGTACTTTTCTTTCAGCAGAGATAAATCGATTTCCAAAATTTTGTATTTTACCCAATAATTATATTTTTTACAGGAATTTAAATAAAGGTGGACCACCACACTAGTAAAAATAATTTTACTTATTACATTTGCATGTGGGGTCATACTTTTATTTAATACATTATAAAACTCGCAAAGTTCTTTTCGAATGAACAAGGAATTAATATTAATGAATGTGTTTTATGTTTCATATCCATATATTGTATTGAACGCATTCTTGGAAATGATTTTAGGCACGTATTGCCAAAGATTTGAAAGAATTACGGGACCAATCTGTGTTCCTTTTCTTTATGCTGAATGCGTTGTTCGTGCTTATTGTGTTCCTACTCCAATTGAATAAGGACCTTCTTCACATCAAGTGGCCGTTGGGAGTTAAAACTAATATTACTTACGATGAGAGCTCCCAAGAGGTAATGTCAGCTGCTATTTCTACAGGGAGTCACTATTCAAAAAGGACTATAGGACTTTGCGAGTAATTGTAGAATTAAGTTCCCCATTTCGTGTGTCCTCGTCATTTTTGAATTTTGACATTCTATTTCGCTTTATTGATTGTGTTTTGTTTCTGTGCCGTCTTACAGGCTCGCATCGCAGCCGACTTGAAGGAACTGCGGAATAAATCAGTTTTTGCCTTCGTCATGTTCAATGCGTTATTTATATTGATCGTATTTTTGCTACAACTGAACAAAGACCAACTCCACGTGGAGTGGCCACTGGGGATTAAGACAAATATCACATACAACGAGGAGACAGGAGAGGTACAGCTGGAAACGGCTGCAAATATATTGACTGTGCTACTTTCTTATCTAACGATCTAAACTATATCCCGACATGACCCGCATCCTTCTGGCACAGTTGCATGAATATGCAAGTGTTCTTAACAACTGGGAATGGTTTCTTGATATATGTGCATCTTGACTAATGGGACAGGGTATACGTTATACTGCTCCCACTTCCCTTCACCCACTACCGTCATCTACCCATCCGCTCTATGCTCCTTCCCCTCATCAGTACATGGCGTGAAATCCTTCATCGAAGACACATACATACCTACTTATTTCTGAATGGAGATGGATGACTCTATCATAAACTAATCTCTATCATAAATGGCTACTTCATAAGCAAATGAAGATGTATTGAATGAGAGACATATTTATTTTTAATTTCTTCAATCATATTCATCTACACCCCCTCTTTCACTTTGAATATACGTATCATAATAATGGATAATAAAACCATTTCATTACTAATTATCGATATTACGTGTACTCCACTTACACTTGAGCAGTTTCTTCCTTATATACAAAGTATTCCAAGCCCCAGCTTCTACAATAACTACAAAACAAAATATTTATCCGACTGACCCGACCACAACGAGGTTTAGCTGCAATAATAAATGACTTTCTTGTTAACAAACTTCGCGAAATGATCGAATATCTCAGGAAGTGTTCTTCGGATATTCCCGCTTCTGATTCCTATTACCATGTTCCCTACCTATGTATATTATATATATATGTATGTACTGTGCATAACTTCAGAATACTTTTTACTTACCTGTTCTGGTTTAATAGGGTTCTGAATGTGTGATATAAATTATTTGTAATTAAAACATCTTTCAATTTTTTATATAATAATATACACATTAAAATATTTGGTGTTTTGTTAATATTAAGACTTATAAATATCTTTTTAAAATTTTCTATACATATAAATAAATATCCACATACTATTTGAGGTGTCGGACTTTACCATTTTTAAAGAGGAGATATTGTTATATTTTTACCATCACAGTATTAATGTGTATTATGTATCATACACAAAGCACAAAATTTTACTAATTTTTTCATCTTTTGAAATTTATAAGAACACAATATTTAGTTTGAAATATTCGCAAACCACTTGTTGAATTTTCACTAATGTGTTTCGTAACTTTTAGGTTCACATATCCAAGGAATATCTGCAATTGGAACCTATTGGATTAGTGTTTGTGATGTTCTTTGCTCTTATTTTGGTTATTCAATTTACCGCCATGTTGTTTCATCGATTCGGAACTCTGTCACATATTTTGGCATCAACAGAACTCAACTGGTTTTGTTCTAAGAAGGTATTAAACAATAAATATAAAATTATCTTATAATAAATTTTTTCAATGATCTTAATTCACCCACATTACTATTTGTTCAAAATGAAACTTGAATTTTTTTCAGACTGAAGATTTGTCTCAGGATGCCCTGCTGGATAAAAATGCGATTGCTATTGTGAAAGATCTTCAAAAACTTAACGGTCTCGATGACGATTATGAGAATGATTCTGGTTCGGGACCAGACAGAGTAGGCCGAAGGAGAACAGTTCATAATTTAGAAAAAGCACGACAGAAAAAGAGAAATATCGGAACATTAGATGTTGCATTTAAAAAGAGATTCTTCAATATGAATGCTAATGATGGACCAGGTACGGTGATTCAATTGTAGACAAGATGTTCATCTTTTTTTTAATACAGTAATTATATTGCGTGAATTGTTTTTTTAGGAACTCCTGTGCTGAATCGGAAAATATCTATGAGACGTGAAACCATCAAAGCTTTAGAAACTAGAAGAAATTCAATTATGGCTGAGAAGAGAAAATCACAGATGCAGACTCTAGGCGCAAATAATGAATATGGTCTTTCTGGGGTAAACATTTGACCATTTTTAAAGATTTATTAATACTAGCGGGCAACATGCTGTATGTTACATACTGGAAAATTCTGTCCCATGGCCCCCATGTAATTGACCCCGGGGGCTTGTTTTATCGGCCCTACGGGCCTCAGTGGATTGGTTCTTAAGGCCTTAGTTAATTAGGATCTCGGATGCGTTATATTAGTTTTCCATAATAATAAAAGACCTATTGTGTTATTTAGGATACAACTCGTCAGCCTCGTAGTGTAATTGTCAGCGCATTTGCCTACCAATCAAGAGGTCTCGGATTCGATTCCAGACATGGTTGACATAAAATATTTAAAATGGTGTTTTTACATTGGAATATTGACTGGTCATCAAACAAAAAAGTTATCAAGGTACACTGTGATTGGTATACCTATGCACCATTAGGTGTGGAAAGAGAATTATGATGATGAAAAAGTAACTGTTTAAAGTAATCTATGAATATCTCCAACTCATTAAAATTTTATCAGCGTACAATTAATTATCCTTGACTCATTTTTAAATTTTATCAAAAAAAAAGAAAAGATATTATTTCAAATTATTTAATTACTTAATTGAGATATGATAAAAAAAATAAGATATGATATCAAATTATTTTTACGAGATAAGCGACAAGCGACAATAAGCGACTCAATTAATTCTGAATAAATAATAATCTATTATTAAGCCGATAAAATCAGCAATAATCTCTAGGACTTTGGCAAGTTAATATAAACTCATTATAATGTATCTTATCATTTGTTGTTGAAACAAAAAATAATACGTAATAAAAATGGATTATTTTGTCTAATCCTTCACAAACATACTTATTGTTGGCTGGATGCAAAATATTTTGAGTAACATTTTAACATAAATAATTTTTTTATGTATCCACCAACGTACTATTTACAAAATTTTATCGATAATTATTATTTGTGTAGAAGTATTATAAGTAAAAATGTATTTAATTTTCTATAATTCATGTTTAAATTGCTCTCCTGAAAATAACAGTAAAATGCAATTAACGGTACTGCATTCCATCCAACGATATTTATGATACTGTGAATATAATTACATTATTTCCATTTATAGCTTAAAGTATTAAAATGTTGCCATAATCAATGAAAAATTCAGCTGATGTATCAGATCTGTCGTCACTCTCAATTTTGTAGCTTAAAAATTACCAGAATATTTTTAAATTGTGTGTTATATATAAATTATTTTATAATACATACAATGGGCACTTGCATCACAGGACACATCAAACTTCAGGTGACAAGACGCAACACGGCTCTAATGACTGGAAACCTAAGACAGACGCCCCCCCAACCACCATTGATTCCAGTTACCTTCAAAATGACATGAGAGTTTTATTTACAACTCAATTGACATATAATAAAATAAAATACAACAAATGAACACTGAACAATACTGTTTGAACCTAGCTCCAATCTCCATAGATTGGAACAATTTAACGTATAATATTATAAGAGAGAAACAATGTCCTATTGAACGCCACCGAAATCAATGGTGGTCAGGGTCAGGGAGCGTCTGTCTTTGGTTTCCCGTCGTTAGCGCTGTGTTGCGTCTCTGCGATGGCAGGCTTGTCACCTGGAGTTTGATGTGTCCATTGTTGCAAGTGCCCATAATACCTATTAGTCCAGAATGATTAGATTTAAATTAGCCATAAACTGTCAACTCTCATTTAAAATTGTGCATTTATTTTATTGAAGGCACGTTTACTTATTCAGCAAATATTGTAACTATTAAAGAATTTGCATAGCGCCGCCGTCGCAGTAAGCAAAAGCCATCTAAGTACGTCTTGATAGCGAAGGAATACTACTCTTTCAACATGTTCTTTGCAATAAGTAAATCCACAATTCAAATTCCATGCTCAAATTCTAGCTGCTAGCGTTCAAAAGTAATAAGGGTTTAAAGCATGTAATATACCACTGGACAACCTGTATAATACTTTATCTCAAAACGCAAGTGAGAGAGGGGTGGGTAGTTTTGAGTAATGATTTAATACCATATATATAAAACACATGCACAAAAAATCGGCTGATTATGACACATTTTGCTTAAAACCTAAAATTCCTATATTCAAAATTAAATTCCTAAAATACTCTAGAATGATTCAATGACTAGGCTTAGTTATAAGTAAAATTTCGAAATTACGTTGTTTTTAAATGTATAGACTAGTATTTTCTTTGTTTATAATGGCCAAATAACATAGATCAGAAAACTGAACAAAAAATAATTAGCAATGCAAACATACATTCAGAATGAAAAATTTTAATTTTGAAATTTAATAGGTGGTAATTTTGCAAATTTTTAATTGTATTACACGGGTTATATTTGTCGGCCTCGTGGTGTAATAATCAGCCCGTTTGCCTACCATCTAAGAGGTCTCGGGTTCGATTCCTGACATGGTTGATATTAAATATTTATGTAAAAGGGTGTTTTTACACTAGAATATTACAGTCCCTGGACTGGCACCTGAAGCGTAAGACTGATCATTTTACCTTCATGTAAAAAAAATGATCAAGATACGCCGCGATCGGAGCATCAATTAAGTGCCCCATGCACCATTAGGTGCGGAAAGGGAATGATGATGATTAATTATTAGTCTTCGTGTAAAAACAATAAATATAATATGTTAACTCACACAATATGTACTAGGCAGATCCAGTCTGACAAAAAATAGTAGAAATCGATAAAAACTGGAATTAGATTAGATTTTTACGTAACACTATATCTATAAGTGTTTGCGAGGACAGCCATAAAAAACCGCTGCCCTCAAATATATTCTACTCATTTTTTAATGATTTTTTACAATATTTAAAAATATTATTCTGTTCTTGTTAAGATCAACAACAATGTCGGCATACCTGCCCGGAGCATGAGAACGTCGAATGCTGGAATATCGGTGAAGGACGTATTCACAGATCCCAACGGAGGACAAATTAACAGAGCGTACGAAGGAGCACTGGACGAAGATGACACCAACTCTCTGAGACTCCAGTCGAGGCCACAAGTGACATTCCAAGGACGATATCAATAATGAGATTATTTCTTAGCCTATGTATAAAACATATTTTCAAGTCGAAATAGTCAATCGATTGAATCTGCGCTAAAAACAATAAATTATTACTAGGCGAATTAGTATTATAGTAAAACATAATATTTCTTTATTCCCTATATATTTTTGTATCTTTTTTATAATTTTTCTTTTTATCTCTATTGTATTGTACTGCCTTATTTTAATGTTTTATCTATCTGGAATTAACTTTCCAATATTTATAAGATATAAACATTGAACTGAATAAAAACATTACTGCCAATTTTTTTAAATGAATGTTGTGATATTTTATCATAATAATTATACTCCTTTAATATAATTGACTCGTATTCATACTGTCGAATTCTAATTAATGATGTAATTATTGAATTAGGTAAATTTAAGTTAAATAAATTATGAAAACAAGGAAATGGTTTGATTTCTTCCAAGCTTCAGCTTCAGCTTCATTAATTAAGTGCTAATTTCATACAAGATTATAATAAAATGGTTTTTTTTATTGTGAGATCAACATTTTCCTACAAAAAAATTCAATGGAAAAATTTCAAAACTACGTTATGTGTTATATTTTGTGTACATTATTTTAATTATAATTATTTTCAATACATATAATAAAATGCATAATAAGCATAAGTGGAAAATTAAAATACTAAAATTAAAGTTTTTTAATACTGGTTGTTGGAAGACAAATAAGATAGTGATTAATATTTAAATTTGACTACACTGGGTCTTGCCTGTGGCATTACATCATCATCATCATCATAAGCAGGTTCATATCCTCTGTTGATCTGTGCGCCATTCGGCTCAACAATGGAGGACCTCATACTGCGTGCCGGGATGCCCGTGCTATTATTAATCTGAAATGTAGAAAATATATTATTAACTTTCATGTTATTTCATTTCAAAAGAAAACAAATAAAAAATTACTGCTAAATCTTAAATCATTTAAAAGTTATTAAATATTTGTGGTCATTTGATGGCATATCAAAAGAGATAAAGAATGCTAATAATTATTAAGAAAATGACATATAATCATTTGATCATCGCCCTCCACTCAGAGTAATAATTTTCTAGAGAAGCCCTTAAGCTCTATTGCATAGAACAAAAGCGTTCAATATTTTTGGTTTGGTTTTAGTTTGGTTTTTAGTTTAACAACAAACAATAATGGACGGTTTTGGTTAGCGCCTGCAATTCTCAACACAAGTACCTACGGCCCGTTGTATTGCTGTAATTTGTAGCTAACTTCGTGGTTAATAATCATACAGTGGTTTTTGTCCATATGGGCAACTCTATTAGCCAGTGGCGTATTATTACTCTAAGGATTCGTTTGAAAGTTGTTAGGTTGTGTTAAGTCGTAGAATTTGAGAAAGAAATTGAGTCACAGTTATTTTTTCCCACATAACATACAAATCTTTTTCTATCTTTAAATAACCGAAGATGAAGTAGTTTTACTACATTATAAAAAAAGGCAAAACAATGAGACTTTTTATCAAATATACTAATTTATAAATATTCTATCAATCACCAAGCAGGAATATTAAGATATTGCAGGCAAAAAAATATACTTTTATTAACACTATGAAAATATGAAATTTCATTGAAATATAGCTAGTATTAATTAATGTTAGTATATTTATTTATTTATTTATTAACGGACATTGTCCATGTATACAATTTATAAGGTTTAAATATTACAATAAAAGAGTAGTTTAAAACATTTAAAGAAAAAAGAAAGAAGCATTGACAAACATAGGGGACATCGAGACAAGATCTGGACTATTTATTTAGTGCTCGTTTAAATCGTTGTAAACTTAAACCAAAAAAGTCCAGATCCTGTCTTGAGTTAACAATACGACAAAGGCGGGTCATTGGAGAATTTAGGCCATAGTTTGTTCTATGCTGATCGATGAACAGTACTTCATTGTTTCTCAATCTACGAGTCGGAATATTGAATTTTACTTGTCCCAGTAATGATGGAACATCGATTATACCATTTAGTATGCCGAACATATATATGGAGTCAATATTAGTTCTGCGTATATTTTAGTACTGAGTATATACATATATATATACTTATATTTTAGTATTCTAGTATATATTAGTACTGAGCCACTTACCGACTTTTTATGTCTACCGGTTTCGAGACGTACCCATCTCTTCATCAGGGCACTCACTACACCAACATGCAAATACTAAAAGACACTTTCACCCTAACCATCACCATAGTGTAGTATACACAGTATTTACGAAAAAATACATAAATTACATGCAGAGTTAAAGGGATGCAAATACCACCATGTCCGAACATGCACTTAAATTAGGTTAATAATATTCAGTAAATAACATTAATATTCGGTAAAGGTGAAAGTATAGTCCTGACAAAGAGACGGGTACGTCTCGAAACCGGTAGACATAAAAAGTCGGTTAGTGAATCAATACTGACATTAATTAAAATGTTTGACAACAAAGTTAATGCTTTGGACATAAATAATAACTAATATTGTTTATGCTTTCTATCTACAAGCCAAAAATAAAATTTTAACATAACTATTTTCACTTCCGTCTTCTTCATTCTTTTTTTCCATAAATAATAGGCATTTTGTAAAGCAGAGATAGATTATTATGCGAGGATAACTACGCATCTGATTCCAATCCAGAGATGAAGCCCTGGAATATTATTTGAAAAATTCTAATGAAACCTTTTTTCATTATACTTTATCACGTTTGTACAATTGATGTATTCAATATTTTTTTATATTAATAGTTCTAATATAAATGCTATGCTTTTACTTATTTAGAAATATAAAATGCAGTAAATATTTTTCCTCTGTTAAAATGTACATATCACACCTGAACAATAATAGTGGCACACGTCTATATTTTCATTTTTGAGTTGCATAATTAAGGGCATATTTCGTTAAAATATTTTCATGGCTTTAAAAACCAAAATGACAATATCAAACAATAATTTTAACTCAAATTCAAGAACTCATAGTGCCACAATGACCATTATACCATTATTATTTCTGAAAACTAGATGGCGTAAGTGAGTGAAGATTGAGTTGTGCCTTTGTTTTAAGCAATAAATGTTAGTTTACTGATAGCGCAGGTGTGAATGTAACTGCACTCCTGTGAAAATGTATTTTTGAGTTGCGCCACTATTATTCCCGAGGTGCGATGTACAGATGATAAACAAAAATAACAAATAATAGAACTGCAATAATGAATATTATATAGGTGTTATTATAAAATCAATATCAACAAAAGGAACATAATAAATGGCTTTTTAGTCTTAGCAGAAAGCACAGCGAAGGTTTGAAAGGCATTCATATAAAAGATTAAAAGAAAAATGTGTTCTTGAAAGTACAGAAGTAGCATCACAAAACAAGCAATACAGAAAAATATAATAAAATAAATAAACTGAAATAGTAAAAATTCATTGGTTAACTTATACAAAAATATAAAAAATATATTGAGTTTCTCAACAAACATGGTAGAACTCTCAGAGTAATAACGCGCTATCGCTTATAGAGCAGGCCATACGCACAAAATTGATAGAGGATTATCCATCACGAAGTTAGTTATATGACCTAATCCAATTACAACAATTAATTATATGGAAAAACATATTATGTACAAGAAACTGAACAAAAAGAACATAAAACTATGTAGCAAAGACAAACAAGGGCAGTAAAAGTTTGAGAGATTTGTTTACAATATTATCAATGTGTTCACGAGAAGAAGAACCATTGAAAAGAAAATATTTTTTAATTGAATTGAATTGTATAGGTTTTTTTAGTTGTGAGTAAGATTGTAATTACTTTGAAATAAACTTATGTGTTTATTTACTGAAAAGGTAGGTGTTATATATTATTGCGGGGTTATTCCAATTTAAATGTCTATGATATACATATATTTTATAATCTTACATAAGACGTATTTTGTATAAATTTTTATTTTTACTATTTTACACACCAAAATTTTCATAGGGTTATTATGATTGATATTTTTGGTATTTTTATTATCTATTTATTTATTTATTTACATACATAAGTTTACTGTACATTATTTGAAACATAAGTCTCAACTCCATGGGACTAAAAGTCTGTGTTGAGATGGGAGTAGCAATTGTAATATTGAATTGTTATTATCCTAAAATATAAGAATCATATTTAAAAAACCTCAAGTAATAACAAAATAAATTGTTTTACTTAAATTTCTATTCAAATTTAATTAATAATGCACATAATCACTATTGTAGTTTTTTTAATGTATTATAATAAAGAAATTTCCACGCAATTCATGAGCAAAGCCAAGCACAGCAACGAAAGTGTCCGTTACATGTCTGTTGTCAAATCAAACAATAATGGCCAGCAGAGTGAAGTTGTCGTCAACCAAAAGTTTGCAACAATTTTGTTCCATGCATTCCAGCATCTCTATAAGTGGGTAGTGCGTTATTACTCTGAGGAACTGCATTTTAATTATAAAAAAAAAATACTCTTCCAATGGTATTCTATCGAGAATAATATGTATTTGTAGAAAATATATCAATTTAATAAATGGTATAAAATTTGCTATTAGAAAAGCGGTCATTAATTTTTCACCTCTTGCATGTTGGTAGCAAAGAATAAAACTGCAGTTTTAGTTAAAGCTATCATATCACAAATTTGTAAATGTGTGTCTTGGCTATTTTAAGTTCAGATAAATAGAATATAGTAATTACCCCCGATTGTCTGAACTCATTGTTCCCACTGGCGCTGTTGAGAGTCAGTCTTTGCGTTTGTCTCCTTTCGGCAATAACAGAATTTCTCCTGGTCTCCAGAGCCTTCAGGGTCTCACGTCGTAGTGTTGTCCTACGCCCATCTATCATCGGAGCACCTTTAAAGATTTTTATTTAAGTATGAATATTATTAAACTTGTTATTAAACTTTTTATTAAACTTTTTATTAAATTGATAGTTTAGTTGAGACCCAAAAAATCAATTAGAAATTAATATAATTTCTTTTTCGAAAAAAAAGTATTACAATAAAACAGTGAATAACTTATATGCTCAATTAAACAATTCTTTTTTATTATTTAAGTTTTCATTATCTATGAAGACATGGCATATTTTGAAAAACGAAAAACATTTCCGAAGAAGTAGTTCGAAATAGTTACAGATGTCATTTTTCATTAAGTATTGTCAATGTAGGTAATCATAAACTGTTTTTTTATTTATTTATTTATTGATTTACACGCCCAATGGGCTTTTACATATTTTAGAAATTACATTTAAGTGCAGCAGTGAAACATAAGTATGTAAGTTTGGTAAAAATAAAAGATAACATAAGAAAAGCTAAAAGATACAATAATAGGTAAAAATCAGGAAATGTACCAACATAGGTATATGGTACATAGAAAAATATTTTTAAAATTTACATATGAAAACATACACGCATACATATACATACATATAAGTTTATACATTATTAAAGAGATACATGAGAAAAAGAAATAGTAAATAAAGAAAAATATTAAGAAATTTTACATAAATTAATTTATAACCTTTTGAATACTTAACCTATATTTATATAAAGACAGACAAAATATATCAACTTCACCATACTCGTTACCTAACCGGTGTAGTCTAGGTATTGGTGAATTGTAATAATAATTGTGACTGCCAGGAGATTCAAAAAATAACGTTAGCTGCCGAGTATTTCGAAGAGGTACTTTCAAGCTGATAACACTAGTTAATTCCGGGACGTCCAATACGCCATTCGCTATTTTATATAAATTTAATAAGTCATTTATAATTCTTCTTTTACATAGAGTTGACATATTTAGTGTACATAATAAATTATCATAATCAATATTTTCAGCGGGTATATTAAGTTTGTAATTGATGAATCTAAGGAATTTACGTTGTACTCTTTCTAACTTTAAAATATGAACATTGTAATAAGGTGACCAAATTGTTGAATTGAATTCTAAATTACTTCTAACCAAGGCAGTAAATAGCACTTTGAGGGTAGTGATGGAATTAAAATCCTTTACAGTTCGCTGCAAATATCCGAGACATTTCATTGCCTTATTAGTGATGGTATCAATGTGAGGAATAAATGTCAATTTTTCGTCAAAAACTATCCCCAAATCCTTTATTTGTGTAACTCTTCCCAGATTGATATTATTAATGTTGTAATCGAATATTATGGGTTTTTTACTTCTTGTAAATGATATTACACAACACTTGTCGACATTTAAATAAAGTTCATTTTTCTGGCACCAGTTGTACAGCCTTACCAAATTAGACTGAAGAACTCCACAATCGGTATCAGAGGTAACAGTTTTTGAAATTTTAAGATCGTCGGCAAAGAGAAGAATGTCTACTTTCTCAAATATCGACACAATGTCATTAACAAACAAAGAAAACAGTACTGGTCCCAGGTGGGAGCCTTGGGGTACCCCACTAGATGCCTCAAACTGATACGAGTTATAACCGAATACTTTTACTAAGATTTTCCTTGATGACAGGTAGCTTTTAAACCATTCCAAGATATTACCAGTAATTCCCAGTGAACTAAGTTTGTGTATTAAAATTGTATGAGAAACCTTGTCGAACGCTTTACTAAAGTCAGTATAAATTGTATCAGTCTGATGACGTCTCTCCATTGATGTGATCAACCGATTCTGATGCAACATAAGGTTTGTAAGAGTTGATCTACCAGTTATGAAACCATGTTGTAACGGAGTGATAACTTTACTAATTTCATTGGTGAACTTAGTTAGCAAAACAGATTCCAGTAACTTTGGAATGGCTGACTGAATACAAATGGGTCGGTAATTGGAGACGTCAGTTTTATCTCCTTTTTTATAAATGGGGGTTAAGTATGAGATCTTCCATTTCTTGGGAAAGTTTCCAGTTTTCAAGGACAAGTTAAAAATTTTTGTAAGTGGACCAGTTAAAGAGGGACAACATTGTATAAGAAGAAGTGTAGGGATATTGTCTGGCCCAGCGCTTTTTTTTGGATCTAAGGCACAAATCCCCTTTTTTACATCAGAATCAGTAAATACACAGTCGTTAAAATCAATTAAATCTGTATTATCAATACTGTGTAACCTAGAATTAGAAGTAGAACTATAAACACTGCTAAAGTAATCAGCAAATAAATTGGCAACTTCCTGTGGTGTGTCTGCCATTTTGCGTTTGTAATACACTGTGGACGGAATTCCAGATTCCCTACTGTTAAGAATCTTGGAAAATTTAAAAATATGTTGCGGCTTAGATGCAGCCTCGACTTCAAATTTACTTACACAGTCTTGATAACAGGTTTTAGAAAGCTGCTTAGACAAAATTCTCAATTTCGAAAATTCTTCATAATCTTTAATGTCTCGAGACCTTTTAAAATTACTATGAGCAATCTTTTTATGTAGTATAACTTCAATAAGTTTTTTACTAAACCATTTAGGAAAATGACTTGCTATGAATGTAGTTTTAGGCACAGATGACTCAATGGCAGTATCAAGGATATGATAAAATTGTGCAATTATATCGTCTACATTTAAATTTTGATTTAAAAAGTTCCAATCACTGCTAAGGATAAATGAGTTAATGGCAGGAAAATCTGCTTTAAAAAAATTTAATCTAACATCAGAGGTTTTGTACTTTGCTAAAATAAGGGTTCCAAAATTAATGCATAAAGGTGGATGGTATCTATCAAATGGTAAAATATTTTCTTTTGCAAGTTGCACTGAAATGTTATCTGAATTAGAAAAAACAAGATCCAAGAGACGAGTAAGACAATTATAAACATA
The DNA here is from genome assembly GCF_059751315.1 of Micrasema longulum. Lineage (NCBI taxonomy): Eukaryota > Metazoa > Arthropoda > Insecta > Trichoptera > Brachycentridae > Micrasema > Micrasema longulum. The sequence continues at coordinate 260,182 of NW_028277455.1, forward strand.
ATTTGCTTGACGGAGATTTAAAAACATTGACATTTCAATTATCTCACTTGACCCATGGTCTATGCCATCACTAGATTTAGTGTTGATACCATCTGGATCCCACTGTATATTGGGTAAGTTGTAGTCACCCGTCAAAACTATAGCGGCCTCAGGATACCGCCTTCGTAGACATTCCACTTCCAAATAATGATCTTTGTAGGTTTGCGTATCAGACGAAGGGGGAATATACACACAGCCTATTATTATTTTTTCTCGTTTTGATGAAATCATTACAAAAATTTGTTCAAAATTTTGTTTTTTACATTTGAGCATTCGTGATGAGAACTTAGTCGATACTGCAATCAAAACTCCTCCTCCACGAGATCTGTTAGAAGCAAGTTTATCCCGATCATTTCTATATATTAGGTGGTTGCTAAAACCAAGTTCGGTATTGTCGATGTTGTTGTTCAACCATGTTTCTGTAAATGAGTAAATGTCGAAATCCGTAGTTGGTAATGCAGTTTTAAGTGTTTGTAGTTTTGTTCTCACCCCCCTTACATTTTGATAGTAGAGTTTGATGGATTGTCGTTTTTTGTAAACATTTTTACTATTTTAGGATTGTTATTTATGTACTTTATTGTGATATCAGTCTCGCCGCTTGCTTTCCTACTATCAAGTTCATTACGAAGTTCGATAAGCTGTTTCCTTTGTAATGAAGACTGATCCTGGTACATGCGAATATTATTTTTTAAAAGGTGCTTCCTACTCAGTAGTAGTCGTGACCATTTGACCTCCAAAAATTCAACTTTAATTGCTCGAGGCCTCTCTCCAGTATTTCTTCCAAGTCGGTATATTTTTATTTCTTGACTTTGAACAGAGGAATCAAGCTCAGACAGTATTTTCTTGACAGCAGAATCATCTTCCTTAATAGCTGTGGCTCGGGTCGTAGATTGACTCTCAGGTAAGTTACATAAAACAATATTTTTCTCCCTGTAACTTCTATCTTGGACTTCGGATACTAGATCACAGATATTAAAGACGTCGATATTAGTTGAAGAGGAATACTTCTTAATCGTAGCAACCTCAGTCTCTAATGCGCTCATCTTTACTGCCATTTGTCCTATTGTGCACAAAATTTCGTTGGTTTTTGGGACTACTTTCCCGAGTTGTTCTTTTGTAAATTTATTATTAGGATCCATTAGCAGTGTAGTCAATGCATTTATAGCACGCTTAGCATATTCAACGAAAGATTGAGCTTCCATATTTACTTTTAGTTTTTTTTTTTTTTTTTAAAGTATAAAATACTTTTTCGTTTTTTTTAAATTGAAAAATGGCACTGCTGTGTTCGCCTGAGTTTGTAGCGGACTTAGCTAGCAAGTACCTACTCAATGCGGCGCTGTCAAGTAGACCTCAGCCGGGACAATATGATTTATTCTAATGTAGGTAGACTCAACACAGATTTTTTTCGCATAAAATTTCAAATCCTTCGAGATTACAAGTAAACTAGTTGTAAAATATCTCACCAGGCAAAGATCGATTCCTTATAAATACGTATGTTTAAAAACAATCGTAAATATGCACCTTTAAGCTTTACTAACTGAATTTAAAGCGAGAGCAAAAATATTAGTACTTGCACTCTACACGGTTTACACAATTTTAGTTTACTTAGTTTACTTACTTTTATTTAGTTTAATTTACAGTTTTCAGGCATTGTCGAAATAATTATTTATCTAGATGAATCTCACCTATACCAATAAATGTTTCAGCTCTTACTTTAAAAAAATCAACAGATGGAGGAGTTAAAGAAATATGGATGTTCAAATATAGGCAAGATGGTAAATATTACACAGTAGGCAATGTGGCCACTGTAACCCGCCAATGACAAGTGATGAGCTCTGTAAATGCCTAGACATCCATATTCTTCTCTTCCCTCTCTGTTGGATCATTAAGACACATTAAGATCTTAATAACTCCCTAGGGAGGAAATCCAACCAGTTGATGAACGTTTGGACATGCTCAAAACATTGTTGAATAATTATGTACTTACCTTTTAAAAAATTAATTACATGACATCAGGGAGAGGAAGTGTGGAAAATGAGTACAGGAAGAGAGTTGTGAGAACAGTAAACAAAATGACAGGAAGAGTTAGGGAGGAAAGGGGTAGTGGTAGGGATGACTGAAAAAATGGTTAATGGTCTAAGGAAAGGTAGATAAATTTTGTTTTATCACTGGGTGAAAAAAAGAGCAGTTACCCATTTCACCATTTTCATCCGGAAAGAATCTCTTTTTAAATGCTACATCTAACGTTCCAATATTCCTCTTCTTCTGTTTAGCTCTGTCCAGATTGTGAATTGTTTTCCTTCGCCCGACTCTATCGGGTCCAGTTTCATTCTCCATTTCATTTTCGTCATTCAAACCGCGAAGTTTTTGCATGTCTTTAACGATTCCAACAGCATCTCTTTGTAATACTGCGTCCAATGACATGTCTTCGGGCTGTAATCAAATACGTATAGCTGAGCAATGCAAAAGTGGCCTCGGTTATTTAATTGTAGTGTTTTCGCACTTATAGTTTACGCAGACAGGGTATAGTCTAAGCTTATAACTGAGGAATATATGATGGGAAGATAAGGATGTCATACCTTCACCATGACGGTATAGTTGAAGATAAATTTTTTAGAGGGATTACGAAGATATACTACTGATTATAACAGATAGGAGCTAGATTACAGGACGTCTTGCAGCTACAGAGCGCATAGACAGTTAGAAATTTAGCTCCCATTAACACATTTTAAAAATTGACAAATAAGTTTATTGTATTAATGATATTTGAAAAAAATAATAATATGAGTAATAAAAAGGAATAAGATTACAACACGTCTTGCAGCTACTAAGCGAAGATACAGATAGTACAGAAGTTAAGTATACCGTCTTGATATGTACAGATGAATATAACGTTCATAATCGAGGCACTGGGGGGTTAGTGACAGATTTCTTAGAATTTAGCACCCCTTTGCCTTGCTTGGGGGCACGACCCACAGATCGAAAAATACTACATTCAAGGAATAATATTTTGGATTTTATACATAACATAGTTCTAAAACTATAAATATATTTATTTAATTTATTTGTTAATGAATAAATTTCAAATTATTATTATTTTGCCACCATATTACATATGTATTTTTTTCTCCATAATATGTAAATATCCAAATTACGTCATTAGTTAGAATCAATGTATTGCAATACTTATATTTGTAATATTATTTCAGAATTATGTATTGTAACTATTACATTGCCTTTTATATTACTATGTTCTGCCCCGAAATGAGTTGTAGTGATGTAACTCCTGGGAGTTCAATATTTTTATATGATTAAAAAATTATAAAAAAAACGTAATGTAGTTATTTAAATTTAAAAAAAACGTTTTTTTAAATAAGAAAAAATTGCATTACCTTCTTGGAGCAGTACCAATCTAAAGATGTGGTTGAGAGAATATGTGAAAATGTTCCAAAGCGATGGAATAACATGGCTGTGAATTGAACTATTAATATGGCGGCGAAAGAAAACACAAAAACAAGTCCAATTGGCTCCAACTCCAGGTAAATTATGGAAATGTGAACCTAAAAATAAAATTAATAGGTACAATAGTACATTGTGCCATTTTATAAATCAATGGCTTATAATCTATAATCAACTTAACAAAAGACCAATGGTTAGATTTGGAACAATTTGAATGCAATGATGTAGAAAGTTTGATAAAAAATTAACGGAATATTTTAATTTCTAATTGCATAGAAGGGACTAATTTTATCCCTAGATTAGCACAAATATTAATAATTAGTCTGTTATGTTTCCGCCATTTTGAAATCATAGTTGTTGTTTGACAGAAAAAATAGTAAGACACGTTTTGATGTGATCCGTGAATTTTCAAGATTATTCCAGAAAGAAATTGACGGTGTAAAGTTTTATGTTGAAAAACAAGTTGGAGACTGTCTTTGGACTGTCTGTCACGAAGAAAATAGTAGTTTAAGATTGATATTGAATTAAGAATAGTCCAGAAAGAGCATAGAATCATATTTGAATACATCGGACTGTGTCCAAATAGCCCCCACATTGCCTCACTTTCACCACGCGCATGCGTAAAGTCACCGCGCAATGTTGCCAGATCGCGAAAAATATAATCATAACACAAATGTAAGATTTTTGTTATTTTTAAGTTCTCTAAAATGTTATTGTACACGCGGAAAAATTGATTGACACAACGGAATAGATAAGGAAAGGGTAATTTAATAAGAGTAATTGAATCAATGAACTTTGAACTTTAAATATGTAACAAATTTTATTTTACATGAGGCGGATATTTTTATGTCATGTTAAATAATATACGATGAGCAAAGTAGCGTAATAATTTTTACTACCTTGGTGAAAATGTTACTTACACAAATTTCAAATATTTTTTATCAAACCTTGTAAATACAACACACTTCACGTATATGAAATAAACTATTGAAATTTAATTAATAGTAGTAAATATTAGTATTGAACCACTTACCGACTTTTTTGTCTATCGGTTTCGAGACGTACCCGTCTCTTCATCAGGATACTCACTACACCAATACGCAAATACTAAAATTGACTTTCACCTTTACCATCACCGTAGTATAAATAGTATTTACGAAAAATATATAAATTACATACAGAGTTAAAGGGGATGCAAGCACCACCATGTCTGAACATGCACTAAAAATAGGTTAATAATAGAGTACTGTATAATAAGTGAGTGTCCTGACGAAGAGTCGGGTATGTCTCAAAACCGGTAGGCATAAAAAGTTGGTAAGTGGTTAAATACTAATATTTACTAACATTAATTAAAATTTAGTGTACATTTCATGGTTTTTGGTGATTAAAACATGTATTGGCATACTTCTGATTTACATTTTCAGTTAGCCATAAATGTCAGAAAATAGAGAGCAAATTGCGGCGTAGTAGGGTTGAAACTTCAGACATTCGATCTGCAGTGCGCATTTTTACCAGGAACCACAACTAGATTGCTTTAAAGAAATGAGCGAACTGAAAAATATGTTTCGTTCAATTAATAAATGGTTTTCAATTGTGTACTTAAATAAATAGAAAATTCACCTCCTTATCGCTGTCTAAGTATGTGATGTTTGTTTTAGCACCAAATGGCCACTTGAGGTGGAGAACATCTTTCTTCAATTGCAGTAGGAAGACAATAAGAACAAACAGTGCGTTTAACATAAAGAAAGCGAATACAGATCGGTCACGAAGTTCAATCAATTCTTTGGATATGCGTTCCTGTAACAGTTAAAATCATTTATTAAAAAAAACACCTAGAGATAATAAAACCAGAGTTGCATAAGAACCAGGGTGTACATAGGCAAGTTTAGTTAACTCTCCCTTCCCGGTGATGTGTAGTCAGTACTTGTGGCATTTAATAACAATAATATCTCTATAGATATAATAAATACTGGGTTTAAGAAAGAGACCAAATAATAAATCATTATTGGGCACAGAAAAGCATCTTAACAGCACACAATGTATCAACTTGTAGTGTGACGTTTCAGAAACTCATTGTACCGCGGAAGAGAACTTCTTTCGGACAGAGATCTTTTAGCTTTACGGCTCCTAGAATTTTTAATAAGGTTAAAGATATTTTACTCACCCAACACGATAAAACTACATAACAAAAAAATTAAATAACCCACTGGCTTATTAAGTTAGGAAGAAAAGAAACTGAAAGGTTTTTAAAGTACATTTTAAACTACTGCAAGGTAAGTTATATTAATATTAATATTATTAACGACAATTTTAATACTTTACAATACAATGACAAGAAGGATAAAATTTATTTATGATTTACCCAAATATTTCAATTTTAGGGCCTTTTTTAACGAGTTTTAAATAACTCACTTTTAGAAAATGGGAATCAAGTTGTGGTCGAGAGGGGTTTGAACCTCCGACCTCTGATCCGTGAGTCCGCGATACTAACCACGGGACCACAACCCGGTTCTTTGACTTTAACTATAAATGTTTGAAGCAATTGCCTATGTATATTCTATTTTTCCTGTTTAAAATCTCTCATTTTTTGCATGCGTATTGACTACATAGCATCGCAATGCGCGGATGTTTTTGGCGCAGCTAGGGAAGGGTTAAGGCTGTAGTCTGATTAAACGAACGCAAAATGAGGAAATTATACGATTTCGCTATTTTAAAACGAATGTTTTTTTTAATTGCACAATAATAAAAACATAAATTAGATAAAAACAATAATTTTTAGAGGTATTTCTGTTAAAAAATATACTTAAAAGTTTTATGCTTCTAAAATATAATTACTGTTAGACCGGCAGATTACGCCATTTCAAATTTAGACTTAACTTAGGTATCTGGGATCTCAATAAAGACTAAATATTGAACTAAAATTTGTTACGATAATTTGAAGATAATAAATTGAACATGAAAGTGGCCGCAGCAAAATTTTAAATTTTTGTTTTTTAAAAGAAATACAAGCATTTTAAATCACATACGTTTTTGTGATATTTTTCTTTATTTCTATGTGAAATTATGCCTTCGGTAATATTAAAAAAAATATATATTTATTGAAATATTTTAGTTGAGACATTTTTTTATAGAATTGCTTTCTTTTTTTTTTTTAAAAAGAACATAATTCTGGTTGTAATATTTAATTTAAAACAATATCTTATTAACTTTTTTATGACCTTCATACCTGCCCTTATCGTTCAATACTTATTTAGTCTTTATTTATATTTAGTCTACATTTGAAATGGTGTAATCTGCCGGTTCAAAAGTAATTATATTTTATTTACATAAAACTTTTAAGTATATTTTTTAAGAGAAAAACCTTTAAAAATTATTGCTTTTATCTAATTTATGTTTTTATTATTGCGCAATTAAAAAAAACATTCGTTTTGAAATAGCGAAATTGTATAATTTCTTCATTTTGTGTGGGTTTTACCAGACAGCCTTAATCGATGAGAATCAGAATGTTAGCAAGTAGTGTGTGGTTAGAAGCTCTTGATTTTTTTTTGCATTAAGTTTTCGCAAATGAATGTTCCGTGTATCATTCACACTATTTGTCGACATTTCGGATCATGTTGTGGCATCCATCATCAGGGTTGGAAAATGTTTCAATCAACTCTTATGAAGGATGGTGCAATCCGATCCGGAACATCAGCAAAGAGTGCCAATTACACACGGCACAATAATCCAAACAAAAATTAAGGTTTGTCTGAACGGCTCGAAAATCTAAGAAATTTCATATTTTTTTCTTATTAAAGAAATTTTACAAACAATTACTTTTTATTCTTACCACCATTTTATCGTTTTAAATATAATAAAATACATATCGTGGGTATACTGGCAAAAAACGTTAACTCGAAAATATGCAGATTTGACTTAATGATGCATGTTTTTAACGCTCTACAAACTGGCAAAATACACTAAGTCATATTAAATTATCATATATCTGTAGTTTTAAAATAAATTTAAGGTTAAGTCATATACTGGGTATTTTATTCAGGCTAAAAGCTTTATATAACTTAATATTTACTTAATATAAAATAAAGAAATGGAACAATTAAAAACATGTTCTTAAATGATCACTTAACATCCAACTATACTTAAATAAGAAATAAACAAGTAAAATTGGAACAAAACTTAAATGCTTAAATTCTTAAAACAGGGATTTGAGAGACAAAGTTTTTTTACAGTATACTCATGATATATGGGACCCAGATACAAATATGCGCTTATAATGCAATCTTTAATTATGTAAGTCATCATACAGCTAATTATATTATATTTTCTTACAAAGAAACAACTCACCCTCTCAGATTTGTTCTCTTCAGTTTCCCCATCAATAGGGTATAGGTATTTAGCGAGCAGATCTGTCCAGAATTGTACTTCAGATTCACAGAGGAATTCCACTTCCCCTTTGCCAAGCTCTGGGTCATCAATCCAGTAAGGGTTGCAGAGATCATCTCGTTCTTCCTATAGTAGCAGTAATATGTTTTTTTTAATACATAAAAAAAATACAAAATTTACATAGACCCGTTTTTCCAAAACCATAGAAACCATAGAAACCATAGAAAAAAGTCTTTGCTTGAAACTTTTCATTGAAATTTCTTAAAACATGTACACTCTTTAAACATTTTTTTACAAATTGACAATAATAAATGGTGACTATAGTCTTTCAAATATAGCTTGATTAAAATAACAGCTGCCAAACTAATGTCACTAGTGATGAGAAATTACTGATCATGTACCGATCAAATCGATTTACTCAGTCTTTTCATGCAAACATGATACTCTGTTTCCGAAAATTGATATAAAAACACAAAAACAAGTCTATTATAGTTGGTTTGACAATTATTTACTAATAAATAAGACATTAAATACTTTTTTTCATGGACAACAAATCTACATTTTTTTTTATTTGATCAATTTGTCCCCTCTCTAACATTTTTGCAAAATGATATAACCTTGTAAGAACGTCGTTAATAATTAGGTTTATTTGAGTTTTTTTTTAGTTTTAAAGCTGATTTTTTATAATTATGATGATTTATTTGTCAAGCATTGTATTAAAAAAATAAAGTAACATGCCAGATCCTAATGATTTTTCGTGTGTCAATATACGTTAAACGTGTGTCCTTAGATGTTACTACAAAGTTATGCCGTCACTTTTGCTGACAACAGTCTATATTTTAAGGACTATAGTGAATGCTTATGTGTCAACGGTTTCTTTTGCAGTTCTACATCAACTTAAAAAAATGTATACCTTGGGAGCAGAAGATGGAGTTTCACTTTCGGAATCATCAATGTCATTTTCAGGATCCTCAAGAACGGCACCCAAGCCCATAAGATTCATGCTATTTCCTCCTACAGTTGTTCTTCTTCTAATTGGAGCTACAGAATATGATGGATCCATAGTTCTGAAAGAGTATAAAAAAATTATACTTGTTCTGAAATATTAGATTGCAGAGATTATAATAGGAAAATATTTTTTAATTTTATTAATTTACAATTTGAAAATATTTTTTAAAGGCCTGCATTAAAATACAAATAAACTGAAGTTAAATTTAAGGTAACGAATCAATTTTCATATTTCATATATTTTTTCTCACTTCTGTTCAATGTACTTCATGGTCCTAATGCACTAATATACCAACGTGAAAAATTTCCACGCTTATCAGTTCATGATTTACCTCTTCGTTCTAATTCTCAAAGCACTCTCTTAATACCCATCTCCAATTCCTCTTTCTTCTCTAACTCATATAGTATCCATGTGGCTCGACTGTGGAATCATCCCCCATCCACCATCAAAGATGTTACTTCAGTATCTCTGTTTAAATCACGTCTGAAGAAATATCTCCTTTCATTTCTTTAATCTCTCCTTATTTTTTTATTTATTTTTCAAAAATATTTACAAAAAATTCTTAAATTAAAGTCCTGCTGAGTTGCATACATACAACTCGACTTCAACGACTTCGACTCAACTTCTTCGCTCTTTCCTCTTTTCTTCCTTTTCCCATTGAGTAATAGTATTGATTAAAGGTAATTTGTATACAAATACGTTTATTTCTATTTTTATATATCTTTAGCTTCTTAATCTTAATTTTCTATTGAATATGTTTTGTAACTTAAATTATAAAAATAAAACTTTTATTTTATTGGTTGGTTGGGAGAACTTGCCATTTGGCAATAAGCAATGTACAATTAATATTATGTACAAAAAGCTAAATAAATAAATAACTAAAAAAATAAAAAATATTTTCATTCCTATACATTAAACAATTTTGGGATTCCATATTTTTTCTAATATACTAGTCTTATTGCATTATTTTTCTTGTTATATAATTATAAGCGACCAACCAAAAAAGATTTGCAGCCCAAGCCCAAGATTAGCACCAGAATCCTAGATGAGTATTTTCGACTCGATGGCTACTCTCCGATTAAAATCTTTAAAAAGGAAATCAATTGGAGACAAGTCCACCTAGTAGTGCAGTAGTCAGCACGTTCATCTACCATGCTTGGGGTCCGAGGTTTAGTAGGGTTTTAAAGGTGTGTAAACACTGCAATATTTGCTATTATACATTGCTACTGTACTGATAACAGAAACAGAAGACTGAACTTCCTTCCATACAACAAAAATGATCCACGAGATCCCAAGCTCGATTTCCAACAAAGTTGACATAAAAATTGTGATCAAATTAAGTTGAAATTTAACTACTGTAACTCCAATGAGGAACTTCAGCCCTACGGGAAATTGGATACAAAAAATGTTTTCTTGCGTGCGGTAAAAATTAGAGTATTAAATCTACGGCAAAGTTTCTTAAAAATGTAAGAAAAAAAAAAAAAAAAACAATTTAAACAAAGACGCACTACTTTGATTGACGTCACTGGTTCATATGAACCAATTATTGATGTGACAGCTGTGAAGGATATCCGGTTGGCTTACCATAAACGGACCAATGGGAAGAACTAACAGAGAGCAACCTCTGACGTTACATGCAGAGTTATTTATTACTATATAAAAGTTTAAAAAATCATAGCGCTGATAATACGATATGTAAAAAAAAATTTTTTTTTGGCTTAGTTTAATAGTCTATTAACAAATATTTTTTTTTGAAAAAGACACTGAACTTCCTCATTGTTACTTTCGATTTTGTTAGATATTGAACAAATTAATTATTTTATTATTTTATAGTAAAAACGCTCTGTAAAATGGTGCAGCATATGTAAATATAATGAAGGCTTCATAAATCATTACAGTTATGAAAAACATATTAACTATAAATAGCAATTTTTTATCTTATTCTCATTTACTCATAGTGCACAGAACATTAACTGGATAACTTTTGTAGTGTATCATTATTTAAAAAAATCAGAAACTATCAAAAGTTGCAGTGAAACAAAATGTATAAAATATAACATAAGATGTTTCATATAAATGTTTAATGCTTCTTCAATTGAACGGTTAGCTGGTTATAAAAAAATTAAACATGTAAGATTATAATAATATCCCGATTAAAAACATTGCAAAAAATTAATATAAAAACTGTAAAGAAAATATTCCTACTTCTCAACACTCTCCAATTTCTTGTTGATTTGATTTAAAGATTCGGAGATCAAAAGTAGGCGAGCTTTCTCTTCTCCTCCTTCAGGATGAGTGCAGAACATGCACTTGAATAGTCCAGCAAACGAAAACTCAAAAGAGCCTTTAGTTTCTGATGGCTGGTTTCCTCCTTGGAAAAAATCAAAGTAGGACTTCTTAGCAGCTTTTTTCTTTTCTTCCCCAGCTTTCTTTTCATTTTCAGAATCCTGAAAATATTACACACATGTCAAAATACGAAAAAAGTAGTTATAATGAGCCTAATTACAATAATCTTTATTTATTTCACAATTACAATAACAATTTACATAATTTTTTTCAATTCACACAAATACAGTACCCGGTAGTAATAAAATACGCCGGGCTTAAGAGTGAGACTGCCGACTTTGTAGAGCGTTGTCTCTGTCGCAGGAGTTCGGTATCTGTATGCATGCATGTATGACAAAGACGACGCTTTACAAAGCGCAGTTTGCCGATTACGCCGGCAAGTCTCTTTCTTAAGCCCTTTATATAATGCCAACTACGGTACATAATTACATATATATTACACAAAACATGGTCAAAATAGATTTGTTTTCAAAGAAATAATGTCTCCCTAATGAACTAAAAACTGTTTTATTTTATTTTATTTTTATTTTATTCAGAAAACATACAGTCATACAAAATAAGTATTAAAAACAACAATTTTTTAACATAAAAAGACCAATTAAGTTTTCAAAAATTAAAAAGATATAACCATTAAATGTGACAAAAAATAAATAAGAGTTTTAAGTGAGAAAAGAATAATTGTTGACATTTGCGTTTTCCATGGAGGTAATAAATTAAAATAAATAAAAATACCGAATGTATACTCCGAGACATCCACGCACACACATGAACGCACATATAAAACATACACAAACAATAAAACTTATACATCACTAAATAAATTCAAAGTAAATTTAAAGTAAATTCAAGGAAATTTTTTGAACCCGAGTAAAACTGCATTCTATTTTTATTTATTAGTATTACTGTATTATTATTTTCTGTTTTTCTTTTTATTTTGTATATTTTTTTCTCATATAAATTTGAAATGATTTAACTTCAAATTACTAAATAACTATAACAGTGTAAGTCGCTCTCCAAACACAAGAGATCGTCTCCTTTTTAGAAAGTTACAGTTAAAGCATTAACTATAAAAGTAGATTGTAATAGAAAAAAAAACATACATCATTTTATGTAACTATATCAATAAATAAAAAAATAAAAAGTAAATTACAAAATTCCCAACTATACAATACTTTTCTTTTGGTATTTAAAAAAAATACATTTCCATAGTACTTAATATAAACTACAATGCATTTTTAAAAATATATTTTATTATATATTATTTAAATACGATGCTTTAGTGTTTATTTTCCCATATTTGTTTTAATTGAATTTATCAAAGTAGGTAAACCCATTCCAAGAGAGATGCAAGTTGTATGATATGTGTGGTGGGGTATCAGTAGGGTATCGCACCCACAGCCCCGATAGACATCACAGCAAGGTGATCCACTATCACGTGCTCAAATATTTTTATATTCTTTCAAACTATTATGGATCACAACTTACCATAAGTATAATGAACAAAAAAAATTGATAATAAAAAATCAATTAACAAATAATTGGTTTTCAAGGGGATTACACCTTATCCATGAGCCACATCGCCACAACTCTAATATGTATTTATATTTTTTTTTTCTAAGGTGTGCGTGCGTTCAGAACACGTATGTTAAAATTTGGCAGTGCACATGTTTCCAGCCTTCACATACAGAAATTATGTAAAAAGGCCTGAAAAATATTATGTTTATCAAAATTATAAAGTATATTTTGAGAATCAAAAGAAGATTCATAAAGTCTGAATTCCGGTGATGAAACTTTAAAAGAACGTCACTCCAATTTTAAAAGTTACATGTATTTATTATGAAAAAGGCCAAATATCGTCAGGTTTGTGGCACAAGTCGTAAACTACATTTTACTAGTTATACGTTATAAGATGTTGCAGTTTTAAAAAAGCTTATCTTAAATCAACAATTCAAATTGTTATTTGTATTTACATGCATATTCTAATATTTCTGGCTGTTAATTTATATATGTTATTCATTGGTTTTATAAATGTAAATAATATTTTATAAGTTAAGTAAAAATATAATCTCCACCAACAAGCTACAGAAAGTGGCTTGGCGGGATTTTAGTTGTAGTAAAAATATAACATTAGAAATTTAAATAAAATTGTAAAAATGTGTAATTATATTATTTAAATAAAAAATAAAACTGTAAGCCGAATTATAAAATATTATTTTTTGTATTTATTAAATGTTTTCATTCACTTTTTAAATAATGATTAATTGATACCATTTATGAAGACATCTCATTTTGAAAAAATTGTAGTTACCAATTTGTGCCAGAAACTCGATGAAATGTGACATTACAAAATTATAGAACTCGACAGACTTATAGGCAGAATAAACAAAAATTAAACAACTGCATTTTTCATTTATTTTTGGAAATGAAGGAGGTTCGGTTCATATATACTAGATATCTGGATAGTCTAGGCATTTACAAGGCTACGACATGTTGTTAGCTGGTTTAAGTGGCCACTTTATACACCTCTTAACATTCACTATTCTGTGTATTTTTGAACATCCTTAATTCATCAATTCCTCCACCTGTTGTTTTTTGTGATGTTGCTGAAACCTTTATTAATGTGTATGAGATTCATCTCACTGAATTATTTTACCTACATACTAGGCAATGCCAGAAAACATTTTTTATATTTTTACTTCTTCTAGGAAGAGATTTAATATCACTTTGACTTATCTTAATTAATTTTGGCGTATCAAATAAATTGAGGACTAACCTCTGGCTTCACGGCAACTTTCTTCACCGGCCCCTCTCTTGTTCCCCAAGTTACGTTGTTCATATTGAAGAGAGAGAAGATGATGAGCAGAAGGTACATGCTAGGGATGGTAATGTAGTAAACTACGATGGCGGGAAGGCAGTACAGCTCTTGCGGGTGGAGTAAGGCTGCGATAAACATTTCACCAATGACCGCCAAGAGGAAGAGACTGGATGGAGCCATCCACCCATCTTCCATGATCTGCAGCCCCAGGCCTACCAGAACGGCCATCATCACGAGAGCATAAACTACCGATATTAAACCAGCAAAGAACAACTGCAAACAATAAAGAAACGAGTACAACACATAAATAAGTAATCATAATTTTGTAGTAAAAGTACTCTATAGGTTTGTATTACAAATTTACAGGTACATAATATTTATAATAAATAATGATCAAACATAAATTTATTTGTGAAGCAACCAATTCAGACATTAACTTATATTAAAATATGAACAAAATAGGCATATTTTTTTAAAACTATATGAAAAATTTATAATATATTGCTGCTGAAGTTTATCCCAAACATAATTAAATGCAAATTATAGTCACAAAATGAGAAAAGTTATTTACACATTCAACTTTATTATTTGTTTTGTTATTTTTTTGAAATCTTTAGAGCTTGTCCAAAAAGAGCGAATTTGCTGCAATTCTATCGTGCGTAATGCGCGTGAACATTGCGTCCAGAAGGAGCGTACCAACGCGCGAGCATTTGGGGACGAATTAAGTCAGCAGAAAACATGGAGTTGAATGAAGCGCCCTTGATATGTAAACTCGCTCTGCAGTGGTATTCTGATCACTCTCGACACCCACGAGATGATCTCGACTTTCGGACGAGAATATAACGTGGTGTAATTTAGGGATTTTTATTTTTTGAACGCGGTTAAACTTGGTTTTCTATATGGCAATTCTGATGATTACATGTCAAATTACGTAAATGAATTTGAACACATAAAACCAAAAATAATGATTTCACGCGTTCACGCGTCAACTGGACGCAACAAGGCGTCTCTAATATCTAGACTCGCGCGCAATACGCGCAAATCAAGCGCGAGTCGAGAGTCTGGCGAAGTGCACGCGATTTACGCGCGTATTTTGGATTTACGCGATGTTTGTGGACGCGATGTATTGGCGCCTAGTATCTCGCTAACGCGCGAATGAATTCGCGCGAAACGTTTCGCGGCGAATTCGCACCTTCTGGACCACCTCTTAGTTGTAGGTAATAATTTTACAAATCATTACTTCTAGTTATAAATTTGTATTATAATACAACTTAAATATTAAAATAGCAGAAATAATTTATCAAAAATAAAGCATTTCAAATAGCTAGATAACAAATTTGTTCACTGTTTTGCACACCAAAAACCATTATATCATTTTGATTCCTGTAAAAACAGTATGAAGCAAAAACAATTTGCCATTATGATTAATTTTTATTCAAACCTAGTAAATTTTTAAAATTTCAAACAATACATACCTGTACATCATTTTTGCATGTGTAGCAAATTATCATAAATATTACAATAGGAACAATGTTGAATTCAAAAGATGTCCAATTGTCAATTTGAAAAGCTGCTACAAAGGCACCCACCAACATAAGGAATATAGTTCCAGGTCCAAGGATACTGCCGAACATCAGTGTACCCTGAAAATAATAGAGAATTCGTATGTTTTAATTTGCTAACAAACACATAAATTAAAAAAATGTTTTTCTCACATATAAATAATTGTTCTAAACACAAACATACTTTGTTTAAAAAAAGTTTACTTTTGGGATTTTAAAAACATATTTACTACATTAAGTAATACTGTAAAAAGCTGCTTTATTAAGCATATATTAACACATTTGTTTGAATAAAAATATTTGTGATCATTTTATACAATACCTATTTATGTATTTTTTTAACGATTTGATGCTACAGTAGAACCGCGATATAAAAAATAAAAATTCGTAATAACGAATTCCCAGATATAACAAAAAAAACATACTAGGTATGTATATGTTACGCGCCGTCGCAAAAATTGTTGAACGGCTTCAAAAAACAAAACAGACGGACTGACGTACTCGGCAGTATTCGGAGAGGTTCGGAGGTTTTCCTTCACACACACGCTTACATACATACATACACACGCACATACTGGAAAACGTTTGTGTATTTGTAATTCTATCCCCAATTTTTGTACAAATGATTTATTTCCGTCGCTGCAAATGAATGACTATATATTACATATAATACTTTTATGTAATACGTAATTATATTACGGAGGAATACAAACATTCTGAGCCCGTTTTCTTCAATATCATTATTTTTTTGTGAAATTTATGTAACATTACATACATGAATTTTATTGAACACGAACAATATTTTACACTTCCAAAAAATCATTAAAATTAATTACCATTGCTTTCGAAATATCATGTCAGACGGAACTCATCAAATGCATTTCCCAAAAAGCGCCTTCGAATCATTTTATATTGAAACATTATCAAGTCCGAATTCATATTTCGATTGTTTCGAAAACAATTTCAAATGAATTCACTCGAGATATCTCGATTATTTTTTGTCAAGTCCGAGTGAACTCGATTAATTATAAGCATTTCAAAATGTCTCGATCTTTTTAATAATCGAATATTTTAATTAGATTATTCCAGCATTAGTCATCATAGAAGCCTTGACGGTTCTGGGTGTCGACAGACCGCCATAAAACCGTTCGCATACGGCGGATGCAGCAGCGGCGCGACTTTAAAAGTGCGAAATAATATTTTCGTATTTTAACATTTTTTATTTCGTTATAAATTTACGTAAATGTATTGGCATTTTTTCGTACGGGAGTTAATGATTTTATTATACATATTAACGGTAATTCGTTATATAAATGCAGTTTTGTATGAAAAATTGGTTTTAGGGAATAATTTATTTTTTTTCTTCGATATACGCAATTTTTCGCTTTATCGCGTTTCGTTATATCGCGTTTTTACTGTATTTCAATATTTACAATATTACACTTGATTTAGATTAGTAAGGGAATAAAAAAATATAGATGCACATAAATAAATAAAACTGATATATTACCAAATAAATTATGTACAATAAAGAAATATTGTCATTGACTTCGATAGTTCTCTTGAAATCAAATAGCAAATCAAAGATATTTGCCATAGTGGAGGGGACCCATCGACGTCTCTGATTGTAAAACTCATTGAAACCTTCAGGAGCGTGAGTGTAGGCGTCAGAAGCGGCACAATACTCCACACGATATCCTCGCTGAAGGATGAGAGTACACAGCCAGCGGTCTTCACCTGGTTTGGAAGAAATGCCATAATCAGTGAAGATAGGTTCAAAGTATTCTAAACTCCCACCGATTAAGAATATGGGCAAAATCAAATTAACTTCAAATTAGAAGCACTCATTATAAGAAGTGGTATCATACAAAGATAGAGTAATAAAGGCCATTGATAAAATAAATAATGGTAGGAGACAAAAACACTTCAAGCGGAATGGAAGGTATATTTATGTATATTAACCCTTTCAGCCCGGGTGTGCAAAAACATGAATTTCTTTTTTTTTTTACTCTCAAACCTATCGAAATTCAAGAGCCACGAGCTTATTTTTTAATTACTGGAACCCTTAAGTATGTTCGATTTTTTTGTATACGCCGGTAATCAGCATTTCGCAGAAAAGTTAATTTTTTACTTTTGGCTTCTGACTGGTTTGCTTGTTTTGGAGTGGATTTCTGTCGTCTTTGTAGATGATTGTAAGGCAAGTTTCAAACATGTTTCAGTAAAATAAAATTAATTTGATTGAATAAACTACATTAAATTTTAATTAGTATGAATGTATTATTGTTTTATGTTTTTTCTTTATATATCCTATGTTTTTATTTTTTTCTCATGTACTCGTATTTAAAATTATATAAACTCTTATAATAAATAATAAACAACTACAACCGTGTAAGTCACTCTCCAAGCACAAGAGTTAGTCTCTTTTTTGGAGAGTTACAGTGATAACATTTACTAGATGTGTAAAAGTAGATATGTATAGAATTTAAAAAAAAACATATACCTTTTATGAAATTTATTAATATCAAAACATATTTTGTAAGATAATAACACATTTAAAATTAATTTTGTCAGTTGACTATCAGTTTGAGACCCATTGTTTATAAACAAGGAAGGTTAAATTATTTCTTAAGTATAAAAGATAAAAAAACATAAAAAGTACCAAAAATTTTTAAAACAATTTCTTCAATGTACACAGAAAAAAAAATTTTTTTTTTACGATTTAAACCAAGTGGGTACTTAAGGAAATGGTTCGGAGACAGATCAAGAGATTTTTGTAAGAGAACTGGAGTAGGGTAGAAAGGAGCGCAAACTGGAGAAGGATAGCCAGAGACGAGAGTTGATAGAGAGCGCTTTTGTGGAGGAAACCAAATTCCACCCTAGGGATGTGGCACCGAGAAGAAGGAACAGCTAATATAGGCCTTGTACATTATAAACAAGGCAAAAATAAATCAACGTCAATATAAAAAATAAATAATTATTTACCATCTTTATTTCTGCAAATTTATTAATTATACTTTAGAGTTATAATCCGTCAGTTGCCGCTAGCACACGCATATGGTAATTGCACAGCTTTTATTAAGATTACTCACCCTGATCGTACTGCACATAATGCCTGGCCTCGTCAGACTTGGTGGTGTATTTCAACATGACATTGTCATCCATGAGAGCTTTGGCCCGAAAGAAAGAGAAGCACCCAGGACTACAGAGTACGCAGCCGATCATGTGTTCAGTAGCTTTTTGCATCCAATGACCGATAGCATATTCGAACATCTGGTACCATACCATTGGACCTGTGAAATTATTCTTCAAATGTAAAAAGATATAGCCTCTATAAAACTGTAAATAGGATGTCCTGTGGCAAATTTCAAAAAGTTATAGAAAAATTCATAGATAAGTTATATTTTTAAGCCACTGATTCATTCCAAGTGCATGAATGCGGCTTTTATTTTTAAAGACAGCATTTTCTAAATGTTGATTTTTAAGATGCAAACACTTTTCCAATCTTTCACGCATATTTTCAAAGATGTGTTGGCAGAGAATGCCTGAAACCGCAATCTCCATTAATTTGTATATTTTATTACAATTCGGTGATAATGTCAGTTTGGTTTTGGTAAAAAATGCTCCTGAGGTAGCCCCACAAGTCACAGGGACTCAAATCAGGAGATCCTACTGGCCAAGAGATGTCAACAAACTAAGAGATCACTTTTCGTAGAATTCATAGATATGTCCGCACTGTGTGCAGTGCCACCTTTTTTTTTAACCCAGCTGTTTCTGTTGAAGAAAGAACTATTGCAAGGTTCTGCTTCAAAAAAAACTGTTGATAATCTCACAATATCTCTCAGAATTCGCTTATTGCATAGGAACAATATACGAATACAATTAACATGGGAGGTTGGAAAAGGTTACGACACTTACCAGAACCGATTGGGTGAATACGCCCGCAAGCTGCTCCTAGATTCTTATTTCTCTTCATCAAGTCGACTAAGAGATGGACCGCATGAGGCTGGAAGTCAATATCTCCATCTAGAGTCAGCAAGTAAGTGTTTTCAGCCATAACTTCCTTCCGGTCCACAGAAATGTTAAGATCCATGAGCCTGTATCCGAGGAGGTAGTACATGTACATGACCTGAAAAACGGGTATATTTGACTGAAAAAAATAACATTAAAAAAAAAAGGAATAACCCGCTAAGCCTCTATTTAGAGGCTTGTCAGCAGATGGGAAAGAGGGAATATGGAAAGAGGTAATGAAAAATACATCACAACACCAAGACCAATTAAGAAAAAAGTCTTTCTTGAATTTTTTCCTTGCAACTGGCGGGAATAGAACCCGCGACGCCAGTTTCCCAGTTGACCATCTAACCAACTGCGTCAAATTAAAAAACCATGTCACAAAAAAATTCATAACAAAACATTGAACTTTGTTTTCTTTCAAGCTTGGTGAATAAAACTGTTAGGTATTTTATGCTTAGCAAAAAATCTTTTTAATTTCAAAGGATCAATTATCAATGAATACGAATGTACTCCATTTTGAAGAGATTGGGCCGGAACAGAAAGCGTAAAAGAACGGTTCCGGATAGCCTAAGACAGAGAAACGTATGTAGTTATCGCCAACGTCGAGAGGACCTTAAATGGTACACAAAGAAGAAAAAGTACTCCATTGGTATGAAAGATAAGCTATTATTTTATAAAATTAAACGGAAATCAAAAGCTTTCACTGGTTTCATAAAAAAAAACCTTCCAATAACATCCTTCTTAAGGTTTGATATATTTTTTGTTATTATTTATATTTACGAACCATCTCCATTTTTGTTGGTTTATTTTAACATTTTAAATACAGCATTATATTAAAAAAGTTAAAGTTTTAAACACAGTGATCAGTTCTCTGTCCATGCAGATGAAGAATATAGTTCTGTGTCTAAAACAGAACCAGAACCCCATTAAAATCTGATCAGATTTCTGATTTGCATTAACAGCTTATTAAAAAAATTACCAACCTGAGACCAGCGTTTCCTATGCCTGATTTTGTCTTTATTCTTTAGATGGCACACGAACTTAGTTTTTCCAGGAAGACTCCACTCCAACCTGCCTCCGTAAGGTGTAGGGTACTTCTTAGGAGGACGAATCCTGATGTGTGTCAAGTGTACTGCAGAGGCTGCTTCATCCATCAGGTGGACCAAACGCTTTACAAAGAGGTTGACTTGGTAGTCGTCATCACTGTCATCCATCTTGTCAAAACCATCGTCCAAAAATATGTGGGCTGAAACCAAGTTATTTGTTTATTTGATCTACTATTATCACTTTAAAACAAATTAAAATTAAATATTACCATTTTCATTCCGTTCCTGCACCTAATGCATATGGCATTGCTTAGGTACACCAACCACAGCGTATTTTAATTTTTGTTACATTTAAGACAAAATGATCATACTTGCACTTCAGGACGAGTCCGGGACAATTTTTTATTATTTTTATTTAATGCACAAAATACACAATTTTATCATAGAGCACAATTTTATTTTTTATGTCCCGACTTGTTAGAAAATTCCGCATTAAGTCGGGACTCTTCTATATATAAATCAAAAACATTTATTAACATATTAAAACAATATACAAAATAATCCACACAATATACAAAATAATAATAGAAAAATATAAATAACTAGCGGACCTGACAGATATTGTCCTGCCCGAACGTTGGCTTGCCTGCTATGAGCTTGGAAAAAGACATTTCATTGATAAGTATGTAGGTACCTAGGTATTTGTTTATGGTTGAATTCCAAAACATACAATAATTCATTTTTAAATATGGAGTTATTTTGCAAATGTCAAACTTGACTCTTCTCACCAACAGGGTTGCACTTTATACATGAATGCGATTTTCAAAAATGTTTTGAACGTCATTTAATATTATTTTAGTATTACCAAAAATCCAGTAAAAATATATGAATGGGAAGAAATTATAAGGAATGTGAGGAAAGAATCTGATTGGGATCCTTAAAAAGCGAATATTGTTTGTAAACATTCAAAAACAAACTTTTTTAAACACGAAAAAACAACATCCTTCCATTTTTTTTTGTATATGCATTCTCGTCGAATGTAACCCTGGTAGGTCGATGAAAAAAAGATTCGTGAGATTCAATTGAAAATTTTAATATCTACAAACACGCGCAGCGCAAAGATCTACATTTCGCTGAAAACCGTACATAAATCAGTCAAGCCGTTTAGGAGAAGTTCAGTGACATCACACGTACAGAAGAAGTATTTATATAAAGATAAAAATTTATACATGTCGAAAAATGGAATGCAGAAAAGTTATACAATAATACATAGCAATATGTTATTAATAATTTACATTAATATTATAATTCAATTCGGTAATTAATTGATAGTAAAAAGAAATACAAAATAATACAATAAAGTAATAATTGTAATACATCTACATATATGGTAGAATATGTAATTTAATAAACATAATTATAAAGTTAAAATATATATTTACAAATAACTATGCATCACTATTATATATATGACGATGATATACACATGTACGATGAAATATTTTGGTGTAAGAACACCCTTTAAAACTAATATTTTGAGTAATCCATGTTGGGCATCGAACCTTGCACGGTAGGAAAATGCGCTGACGAGATTGATAAAGTTAAGTGTATGCTGTACATTTTATTGACTTAGAGCAGAGAAAATGTACATATAAAGAATATAAAAATTATATAAGAAGAAGGGTGAACTTACTACATTTAAAATACTTCAAGTTTTATGTTTTCTAGTATGTATTTTTGTTGAGTTACCGTATAAAATAAAATAAAAATAAAATAGTTTGCGATTCATAAGAAACTTTCCAACAAAGCTGAAATCTAAAGGAAACTCGCATACCTACAACTACATAATATATTATTATATTGTCTATCTGAAAAAAAGATCAATATGAAGTAGTATTTTTTTTTAATATATTTATTTTTATTGTGTTTTAATCTGTATTTGTTTTCACAGGGATTCAGATGAAATACTTTTTGAACAGTGAAGTATAGAAATAAATATACAGATATTATACCTCGCATACCATTTGAAATCATTTTTCACAGTAGTGTTTAAATTAAATAGTCTTACTTTCAAATTCGTAGTAATCAGGGTCCACGATTCTCAAATATTTTTGGGCAACTCGGCGCGCGCACTGGTCCTCATCAAGGCGAAAAATTGACTTCAAGAACTCGATCATCTCATCCTTTGTTTCGTGCCACATAGTCGCACATGCATAGATTCTGAAAAAATCATAAAAAGTTAGGTAGGTACATAGATTATTTATGTATTTTACGAAAAAATATAAACAGGATTTTTTTTTCATATCATCATCACCATTTCTCTATCTACACCCTGTGGTGCACAGGGTACTCCAAATGCTTAATAATTTTTACATGAAGGTAAGGTGATCAGTCTCGATGCCAGTCTGGTAACGATGAAATATTGCAGTGTAGAACCATCTTTAAAACCAAAATTTCATGTCCACCCTGCGAGGAATCAAACCCAGGATCTCAACACGGTAGGCAAACGCACCAAACACTACAATAGAAGACGGACTTATCACAAGATGATTTCCTTTTTCAGGATTTTTACCTGAGGGTGCCCATCGAGTCGTAGCATTCGTCCTGGGTTCTGGTTGTATTTCGCACACCGAAATGAATTTGTATAAAAACAGTAAGTAACATAACTACAATAATAGAATCTTTTTAACTTTTATATTTCATGAAATTTTTTAATTAAATTATTAATATTATTATTGTTGTATTTGTTCATTTTTATTGGTTAGACTGTATGAAATTGTGAGCGGCTATAAGTCGGCCATTTATTCATGTATTTGTTTACTATTGTTATTATAACAATATTGCAAATTATTGTGTATACAGATTTTTTATTATTATTCGTCAACAGAATGTCAACAGGACACAGAATAGGCAAGCATTTTTCATATCGGTAAATTTTATTACTGGGAAAGGTTATACCACAAGGTCCCTACATAATGTAAAATAAAGTAATTCTTGTTTATGATAATGAGAAGTGGCGTCTTATGAATATTGTGTTTTTTTATTAGTTAAGATTAATTCCATCCAAAATTTTTGATAATCCATTTTAAAAATACTCAAATTAACTATAGTCCTTAAAATATAGCTTGATTTGAATGACAGCTGTCTAACTAATTTCATTAGTGATGGAAATTACTGATCACTAATCAAATCGATTTTATCAATTATTTCATACAATCATGAAACACTGTTTCCGAAAATTGATATGAAAAACGCAAAAACAAGCCTTTCCTAACGTGTTTAACACAATTATTCACCAAAAAATAAGACATTTATACTTTTTTCATGAAAAACATCAAATGAATTATTTTTTTATTCGATCAATTTACATTGATCAATTTGTCCTATCTCTAACGTATTTGCAAAATGATGTAACCTTGTAAGAACGTCGTTAATAATTAGGTTTATTTTAGTTTTAAAGCTGATTTTATATATTAATGTTGATTTAAGTGTCAAGCATTGTATTAAAAAAAAAAATTAACTCGCCAGATACGAATGATTTTTCTTTTTAAATAACTTCTTTGACATTACTACAAAGTTATGTCGTCACATTTTCTGACAAATGTCATTCTAATCAAGCTTTATTTTAAGGACTATAATGTAGGTATATCCTAAAGCAAAAAAATAATTGCTCTCTCTATTTGAGGGTGTTAAATGCAAAACCACTGCTGTGAATGATCACTGTTATTAGAAGACCAACTAAACCAGAAAAAGAAGACCGTCTCTTCGTCAGGACACCAATTGAACCAATATGCAAAACCGACTAGACACCTTCACCATAGTTGTTGCACAAAAATATAAAACCAACATGCTATGCATTTTAATAAGCACATGCACTGATTAGGAAAATCATGCACAGATTAGGTTATGAAAATATTTTATGTAGTGGGAGAAAAAGTTGTAAAAAAAGGGAGGAGATGAAGGGAGGGGCATGAGTTGATTAGGTACAGGGTGACCATCACAATGGAATATCGTATAATGGGCTATATTGAAAAATTGTTTGATTATTGATTAAAGTTACATTATGTTTTAAAGCTTTTCTAATGTTACAACTATGGAAGGTGTCTAGTGGGTTTTGCATGTTGGTTTGATTGATGTCCTGACGAAGAGACGGGTACGTCTCGAAACCGGTAGACATAGAAAAGTCGGTAAGTAGTTATGTACAAATATTTAGTAAAATGTTTGACCACAGAGTTAATGCTTACAATACTAATAATATATTTTTTAAGTTCAATGTACAACCCGTGCGTGGTATAACAGGTAACGAAAAGACTATTCATTTCAAGTTGAATGTGCACATTGAACTTAAAATAAAAAGTCTACTAAATAGGCTACAGGTTTTGTTGATCTTCCCGTAAATAGTGATCATGCACAGTGGCAGTTTTGCATTTAATCCCCTCATTTCTTAATAAGTTTGCATGCTTTATAATATTATATTCATAAAATTACTCTGTAAGTATAGTGATGTTTGTTTAATTTAAGTAGGATGTTTTAATTTAGAGGTAGGTAATGAATGATTTTATCTTACCTTGTAATGTGATCAGATGACTTAATTTTATCTGTGGGTGCTGAATCATTTGAATTGATTGATACTGTATCTTCTTGTTCTTTATGCATTTCCAATAATTCCTGAAAATAACATACACACAAGATCAAACTTCAAGTATTTTCCACCCGGGTAAGGGAAACTGACTTTCACATTCCCTCTTCAAAAAGATTCTATATCTATGTGTGAATATGTATCAAGAATATACTTAATTTGTCTTTGCTCTCTACTTACCTCTGTCTTTACAGCTGTTTGGTCATCGCATCTTCTATTTAGAGCCATCGATTGATCAATCAGAAGAGAATCGTACACAGGAAGAACAAATAGCTTTTCTGTAGGTAACAAACGTTCACACTTTGGTTGCCATAAATGGAACGTTATCCAAGATTGTGAAATAAGCCAAAAAAGCCAAATCCACGCCATTTCTTGAGACAGGAAATCGTTGAGGAAATAAACTAAAATGATAAAAAATAGAAAAAACCAAATAAGGTAAAATCACTTAAATGTTATTCCCAACGCTAGCTGATGCAGCAAACTTCCGTCGTCATCACCAACGTACTTTCGAAACGACCTAAATTTTTACCGGACACGGAGCTATGAGAAGTTACCTATATAGGTTAAATTAAGGAATGATGACTATTGTCCATGCGATGATATTTCTTCACAGAGTATCAAACATCTGTTATTTCAGTGCCCATTTTTCAGTTTACAACGCCATAATCTTGAAGCAGAATGCAGAAAAGATGGAATATCCTTAACAGATATCCACACTGTAGTTAAAAGTAGTTATCACGCGCCATTTTTCTTGAACTTTGCAACAATGGTGATGGACTCATAAAGGTAATAAACCAAAATCAGTGATTATTCATCCCATTTTCAAGACAAACAAAAGCGATTTTTCCGAGTACCTTAGCCTTGTACATGACACATAAGGCTACTATATACAGGGGTCCAAATATATATTTTAAAAAATGTTACTAAATAAGGTCAACGGTCAGTAAATATGTGATTCGGAATAATATGTTTTCGGGAGTCAAATTGCCATTACAGTATTTATTGTACCAGTCACTATATTTGAGGTAATATTGTTACCACTGATGCACGATAAGTAAATACCCATGATAACAGCATCTCAATCTCAATAAATAGTCAGTACTTGAAAATATATATCAAGTTGTGATAGAGCGGGATAAAAACTTTGTGCATCTGAATCGTGAGTTCACAATATTACCAGGGAACCACAACTCATGCTACACAAAATCGACTTAATAAATTCACTTCAATCAACAGTAAAAAAATATTCAATTTTGCTATAGACCCTTAAATAGAATCACATATTATATGTTAAGGGCCCACCCTTATTGCACATTCTATAATGTCTCGTCAAATGTATTCAACATAATACTACCGACACGAAAACAATGCATGTAACTGAACTTTTACCCTGTCTTATTTGTTTTGCTCTAATATTATTATAATTATAAGCAAATGTGACAAAACAAAAATGATGACACAGAGCAGAAACCTATCGCACAGAGCAAGAGGCTGTATCTAATACAAAAATAACTACTCCTTTAAGTGGTCGAGCAATTCACCTACCTGGGCTCCAGTATAACTGAGAACAATAAGGATCCAGCAGAAATCAGCAAAAGAATCACCGCAGCCAACAAAACATCCTTTTCTTTGCTGCCACTGTTCAAATCACATAGCGCCCGCAGAAAAACCAAAATTACCATATACAAAACAATTATACGTACTGTATTGGCATATGGGTATGAGGCGCTAACACTGACAGTAAAGATAGCTGAAATGCTGGACACTTTTAAATGAAAAGTACTCTGCGGACCAGTGAAAGAGAGTAATCAGTGGCGCATTCGGTATAACTAAGATCTGTACAATAT
The DNA here is from genome assembly GCF_059751315.1 of Micrasema longulum. NCBI lineage: Eukaryota > Metazoa > Arthropoda > Insecta > Trichoptera > Brachycentridae > Micrasema > Micrasema longulum. The sequence goes on from NW_028277455.1 coordinate 287,338, forward strand.
ATACCAGGCCCAGAGCATCTCGGCACATACAAAGTTGCTTAGATTAAGATGGGCCGGACATGTACAGCGAATGCTTGACTCACGTGTCCCTAAAAGAATAATGAGCTAACACTCGGGAGGAAGGAGATTAGTGGGAAGACCCAGGCTGAGATGGGAGGATCAAGTGAGAAAGGGTGCAGCGCAGTTCCTCCAGGTGGCAAATTGGAAGACGGCGGCTTAGGACCGACAGAGTTGGAGGCGAAAGTTTAGGAGGCCAAAGCCCGATATGGGCTGTAGCGCCATTGAAGAGAGACAAATAACAAAAGCATAATTAACCTAACCTAACCACTGAAATTTCTAGAACTTAAAGATATTAAATAAGAAACATAAAATAACAAGAAAGTTTTCTTTTTCCAGCAGCTGTCTACAGTAATCTGCAAAATCCCATAACGCATATTTCAAACACGGTGTAGGAACCAATGAACTGAGGCACCCGATATTTCTTCAGTTTTCAATAAATTTCATTCATGTTATCTAAATAGGTTTCCAGAGGCCAAAAAGCACGTAAAAATAATGTTTATCATCAAGTTATATTAAGAAAACGAAATTGTTACCTGTTTTGAGATTTTATCAATGTTTCAGTTTCAGTACTGCAGAACAACGTTTATTTGATATTTTTTAAATACATATTAAAATTTGTTACCCACTAAGTCTAAAGACTTTTCGGGGGGACACATTTTTTTTAGGACTGGTTTTTTTTAACATTATTTTATTATATTATAGGTACATATTTATTTATTACCATTTAACTGACACTATAAAGTATTGAGAAGATATTTCTTCGTTCAGAGTTCATTGAACCACCTTGGAATAACGCAATTTAATGTTCATTCTCCAAAGTCATTTGTAATTCGGGAACGATCAGGGAACCTTTAGTTTTTATGAGTGTGGGAAACTCTATCATTTCTATGAGTGTGGTGATCTACAATCAATTCGTAGTCACTAAGTTGTTTTACCGGCGGGTAATTACAAAATTTAAAACTATGCTATTCGGTACTATCCCCTTTAGCAGTCTCACCTGAATATCATACATTTTACCCAGATGAGACTGGAAGGTGAGACCCCAGACACGCAGCTTTAAAAGCAACTTTGTCTACAGCAGAAGAATGATATTCACCTGGTGGGCTGATAAAGAACAGATGAGGTGGAATCGTATCATGGAAGTAACAAGGATCTCCATTACGAAGTCCACACGCCGCAATCAGCATTGACACAGCTATCGGTACTGTTAGGTTTACAGGTAGGGCCATGCTGAATCCTTGAATGAGGATCTTGCATGTAAACTTTCCGAAAGCATAACATACGTAAGCTGTAATAATCTGGAGAAACAGGACGCACATCGGAGTGTATGGAGTCGATTCCCTCGCAAACGAGTCACCAGTCATGGTCACGTCTGATAAGTCAGGAAGAACTGTGTCACCCAAGACAGCTTTTATCTAAAAAAATAAATAATCTAAATTATTTTTTTTTAAATTTACTAATTTATATGAATCATAATTCTTTCCTCCCAACAAACTAATATACTGTTGTGGCTCAATTCTGGAATCATCTCCCATCCACACTTTATATAATCCCAAGTACATTTGATCGAGCATTACATACATTTCATATCTACTCCATAAACACTCCCCTCTACCTTACCTTTTATTTCCTCATTCGTATTGAAGATCGGCATCAAATGAATTTATCATTATTTTTATTTTTTTACTTTTCCATACATATATTTACATAGAAATATAATTACAAAAATACACTTTGGAAAAATACATCTTAAAATTAAGCTATAACATAAATTGGAAAAAATGCCCACAAAGACTTCAGCGTCTGAGCGTGGGCCATTCCCTTTTTTAGTTATTAATAAGTTTAAAGCATATAAATATGGTATGACATGACCATGAAAAGTAAAGAAAAGACAAAGAAAAGAAAAACAAAATTAACATATGCTGATATTAAGAAAACATGATTTATTTGCAGTATGCATTTTTTTTTTTTGAGAAAAAGTCTATCTGTTTCTTCCATGCTAATCCAAGACCTCAAACCTGCTTTAATTTGTACCAGTGATTTAATGATTTTATTGTTATTTGTTGTTGTTGTTGTTGTTATTGTTACTATATTATTATACTATTTTAGTATCTATCTATTTTTATCTATTCATTAAGTATTTCAATGTTTTCAGTTGGTTGGAATAAATTGCCAATTGGTAAAGTTAAATAAATTTAATTAATTAAAACTTATGAACATACCTCATCGACTTTGATTTTGTGGACATCGAAGCCTTCCGAAAACAGGCTGAAGAAATCGTCAACATTTTCCCCTTGCACATTGAGGATGACGAGAATTGAACACAGGAAAACCAAAATTTTCCAAACTGATAAAATCATGTACGTGAAGTAGCGGGTGATCATGAGATCTTCTTTCACCTTTGAGAGCATCTGTACAATACCTTTAACAAGATATTAAATCAAACATAAAAATAATTTATAAATTCAGTGATTCACTGGGTTTTATAAATAGTTTTTGGTATCTCAATTTAATGTAGTTATGCAGAAAGCACACTTTTGTGAAAATAGTAAATAATCTAATCTACATAACAATTGGAATGTTTTTTACTTTGACAAATGATTAATTGATGCGTTAATTTTTAAAATATAAAAAAGATTTTAACTATGTAAATGACAAGATTTAATGATATTTAAAGTCTGGCTGAACACACAACCTAAGGTGTGCATTTTGCAGAAAACAGCCAGCCCCAGTAACACTCTGATGTGTGTTATGTCATTATGTATTGTTCATATTATTTTATGTTTATACTAGGATAATTCATTATAAAGAATCACTGAATTAATTTTTTAAAAGAATTTTGATGATTTCTCTAAGTCTGGCCAACTACACAACCTAAAATATGCATTTTGCAGAAAACAGCCATATAGAATATTCAATGAAACCTCATAAAAACTCTAAACGTATGATGTGACATTCATTTTCGTGACATTTTGACATCTTGAAATTTTCAGAAGGTGATTATTACAGTTTTTTTTTGTATGACAGTGGCCTGGCTGTTTTAAGCAGAACATGAAATTGACCTTCCTGAATTCAATAACACCAATATTATTTTTTTTAATTGTGGATTGGCTGCTTTCGGCATAAATACATTTGATTTATTTTTGAGGGAGTGATAATCGTAGTTGGATTAAAATGGATTAGATTAAGTACCATCATTAGCACTTAACTATATTATCAAAACATAATATATTTTCATAAACCATGTACATAAATTAAATGCGAGCCGACCTTCACTCAGTAGTTTCGACTAGTGTACAAGCAGTCCATTCTGTGTGGGTAGTTTTCATATAAAATATTCAAATACGTGCATCAACACAATTTACTTGGTTCTTTGACGGGCTAGTGCACATTGGCTGTTGGCATATTGGCTATTGAACGTAGTATAAACTTAATACTAGGTTATCATGATAGTGTGTGTGTCTGGGCGAATAATTCATACAGTTCTGTGTTTGAAAAGAACCAGAATCCTAAACGAGTGTTTTTGACACGATGGTTGCTCTCAGGTTAAAATCCGGGAAAATTAAATGGAGCGGGGAAACATTAGGTCCTGGGTTCGATTTCAGATTTCCTGGAAGGTTAATGTCATGAAATATGTATTTGTTTTTAAAGGTGGTTTTCCGTTGAAGTATTTCGTTGTTCCTGTACTGGCTCCTAAAGCATAAGGCTGATCACTTTATCTTCCAGTAACAGATTATTTAGATACACTGCATTTGTTTTAATAATGCAGTGCCCTATGTACCACTGGGTGAGGATCCTTCATCGTAACAAATGGTCGAGATATGATGTTACTGGAATCTCAATATAGTGCTTCGAGGAAGCTTGTAAATATGATGGTAACATAAGTTTTTTTTACATGAAAACGGATCAACTTACGGAACGGACTTTCGTGAGAGATAAAATTCTCCCACCATCGAAGGGATATGAGGAAGAGAGCTATTGGAATAAGCCAGTGCGAAGGTCTTCCATCCAGAATTGGCCAAACAATGAATCCTGTTAGTTGAGCAATGATAGCCATGACGTCCAGCGTGATCTTGAATTTGCTTTTCGGGTCCTTAGCATTTCGTGACAGCAGGCCAACTATGCCTGGTACCAGGCAAACGCAATTTGTTAACATGACCCCCTTAACAACATCCATGTCTGGTAGGATCGCGAAAAACAATATGGCAAGCCCGATCGTATGCGCTGTCTCTATTAAGCCAACCTGAAAAACAGTATTTAAATGATCGCAATAATTTATGAAGAAATATTTGCATTTTTACTTTCATAAACAATTCCAATTTTCAAGCAGGGTAAACTTTACTGTTCAATATGGTAAATTTTGAGTAAGTCTAAATGTCTGTTGACTGATGCTGAAAATGAACCCTCAGAGACCAATTTCCCAACATAGACTAAAGAGATAGAATGAGGAAGTTCAGTGGTTTTTTTCAAATTTTTTATTTGTTAATAGACTGTTAAACTAAGTCAAAAAAATTTTTTTTTTTAATTTTTACATATCGTATTATCGGCGCTACGATTTTTTAAAGTTTTGTATTTCTGAAATAACTCCGCGTGTGACGTCAGAGGTTCATTTCCGCTTACTCTCATTCAGTTCTTCCTATTGGTCCAGAAGTGACAAGCAGACCGGAAATCTTCCATAGCTATCAGATCATAGGTTGATTCACATGAACCAGTGACGTCATTTAAAGTAGTGCGTTTTTATCAAAATATTTTTTATTATTTTTTCTGTACATTTTCAAGAAACTTTGAGCTGCAATTTAATGCTCTAATTTTTACCCCGCGTAAGAAAACATTTTTTGTATCCAATTTCCCGTGGGGCTGAAGTTCCTCATTATTTGAAAATGTAGAAATCTAGACATTTACTGGGCTTGTCACCGGTTATAAGCTAATTTCAGTAATCACAGAGCAGTAAATATATGACAGCAAAGAGTTAGAGGAAAAATGGATGAACGTAGGGATGATTGAAAACTGGTTAAAGGTAGTTTTCCAACATACATATCTTAAAAATACACAAGAATGGTGCATCTTTTACATTTTGTGTTAAATTAATATTTAAATAATTAAATTAAATTAATATTAAAAATAAATGCACCGCAGCCTTTTACAATAATAATTTCTGAGCTAATTTGATGGTTAGTACTAAAGACAAAAAAGATAAGTTTTCCAATTCAGGAACTTATCTTCTTAATTGTAATGACTAAAAATACATGCTACGTAGGCCAAACGGGTAGAGCCTTTAAAACACGCATAAAAGAGCACAGACAATCATGGTCTAATAATTCAAATTTAACCAATAATTTAATAGAAAATAAACATTCCTTTGATTTAAAAAATAATGTAAAAATAATTCATATTACACCTAAAAAATTGACAAACTAGAAGTTCTCGAAATAAATAGATTAAAAAATAAACCGTAGAATTACTTAATGAAGAGATAACACACGTGCATTCTCCATTACTATACCCATTAAAATATATTTTTTACTAATGACTTTTAAAGCATTATATCAACTCATTAGTTAACCCGAAAAAATGTTGATAATGATCCATAAGATAAAAAAAACTTAATTTAATTTACTTTCATATAATTTTGAATTCTCTATCCTTACCTGTGTTTTGTATAAATACATTGAATTCCTTAATATAGATACCAGTCTCAAAGATGTCGCAGAAGCGATGAAACCGGTCACTGGATATTCCAAATTTGTAGATTAAAGTATCACTTGTCTTTTATTTATATAATAAATTAATATTTAATTTAAAAAACAAAAAAGTGTTTTATTAGTTATGATTTATTATCTTACCGATATGAATTGAAGCAAAGTTGGAACTTTCCAATTTTTGAAGAAACATATTCGCAGGGAACGCAGAAGTGTTCCCAGTTCTGGTGTCATGAAAGCAAAAAAAAGACACCACATCCAGGCAAACCGTTCAGAATCCGGTAAAGATGACACATACTGTTTTTCTTTATCTGAAATTTACAAAAACTCGTCATTCAATATTAAATTATATTGAAGTGTAAAGTTCGATTATCACCAATTCTTTTATTAAAACATGTTTTCACTAGCGATATTTCTTGTTTTTCCCATTGAGGTATATAACTAGAGTAAACCTAATCGGTCAATATGTAGTCCCTCAACCTGCGGTCAATTGGCATATGTTCGATAGAACGGACTTTAGTCTGTTGCGAGCATTCCTCGGCTACTTTTGAACGTTTGTGACTCCTCGCAATTACTAAAATAGCTACATGTACGGCGTACGCTAAGACACTGCACTAATCGTTCTGGAAAAGATAGAAAAAACCTTTCACCGGTAATGAATGTTTTGATCTTAATTAGTATTTGTTTAAAATAATTACTTTAATGTTAAAAAAAAACCTTTTATTATTATGTTGCCAGTACTAATGCCCAAATGATTTAGTTGAAAAAATATTATCAGATTGTCGTTCGGGCATTCAAGCTATAACTGATACTCGGCCGGTAAATCCATTAATTGTAGATATTCAGAGTAAAATCAAGCATATAAAAATCAGAGGGATGATTATTCAAATATGGTGGATAAGAGGACATGCTGATATCGTAGGAAATGAGAGAGCAGATGAACGAGCAAGAGCCGCAACTTGAAAAATAACGGCACCTTTTTTCTCAGAATTTCCTCTTAGCTTTGCTAAACGCTGTATAAAACAAAATACGCAGCAGCGCTGGGAGGATCATTACCGCGCTTCTTCTACAAGTAAAATCACTAAAATGTTTTTCCCAACGCTGGCTGATGCAGCAAACTTCCGTCGTCATCATCAAAGTACTTTAGAAACAACTCAATTTTTACCGGACACGGAGCTATGAGAAGTTACCTATATAAGTTTAAATTTAGGAATGATGACTATTGTCCATGCGATGATCTTTCTTCACAGAGTATCGAACATTTGTTATTTCAGTGCCCATTTTTCAATTTACAACGCCATAATCTTGAAGCAGAATGCAGGAAAGATATCCACACTGTAGTTAAAAGTAGTTATCACACGCCATTGTTCTTGAACTTTGCAACAATGGTGATGGACTCATAAAGGTAATAAACCAAAATCAGTGATCGAACATCTCATTTCCAAGATAAACAAAAATGATTTATGTAACAGTCTCCTCAATACTCCTTATCAATGTTTCGGACAGCGTTTACAGCATCCATCATAACATCAACCCATCAAAGCTGTATATTCATAGCAATAACTGCGTAACAGTACAAATCCTAAATACATTACGTTACCTACATATTCCGCCAACAGTAAATAACAGCAACCATGTGATGGACCCTGTAATGCGGTCTGAAACTTCAGAAAAGAGTAATAACGACACAGAGCATAATAACCGAGAAAAACACATTAAACGGCTGTGAAAATCTGAGAAGCCTAGACTTTCAACTTTCCTTTTCAAAATATTCTCAAATTTCACATATCGCCACTTTATCTTAACGGTTGAATGCAGAAAAAATCTTACCGATATCTTTGTTGCAATATGAAAGAACTTTTCCTTTTTGTATTTGCGACGTCATGAACAACAGAGTTCCTTTGGAAATGACTGCACTTCCCAGCACTACAATAAATGTTACAATATAAGCCAATACTTTGGATATCTTGACAGACATATCTAGATATACTTGGCTCTCCATAGATCCACTCTCTGTCTTGATCGGGGGATCCCTGAAAACGTCCCATCCTTTTGTTTCTTGAGCCGCTCTTTGACTGCGAAAAATATAAACAAATCTGGATTATAAAATTAAAAATACATGCATGTGTTTGTTTGTTTGTCCGTCACAAGAACTCTTCCATAACAGTAAGACGTAGCGATGTGAAATTTAGACACGTCTCTAGATGCAATTTCTAGGTCAACGGTGCTATTTGAGCTATTTTTTTCTGTCCCTTTGGTATAGAATCGAACTCTTTAATGGTAAGTAGAAGAAAAGTGAAATTTAATATCGGTATTTAAAATAACATTTCTAGATCAATAACATAGAATTAAGAATGGTCCGGAAACCGCATACGCGCATTAAACAGAAGGCGACTAAACTACTCTTAAAGGCATAGAATTAAGAATAGTCTAGAAAACGCATACGCACATCAAAGAGAAGGCGACTCAACTACTCATAAATGAGTAGGTTTACGTTTTGACCTATTAGTTTCTTTGTAGACGTCGCTCAGTACGCAACTCCTGATTTGAATTCAACTATGCCGTGTTGTGTCCTTTTAAAGTGTAGAAATACTGCTAGGATCTTAAAGAAACAGGATGCAATCACATTTCATGTGTAATTAGCAAATGAATATGAATATAACAAATGTATTATTTAAAAATTGAATTATTTTTCCATCTGTCAGATTGGCGAAAAAACAAAATGGAAATTTCGTTAGTGCTGCCAGGGTTACAGCTATCCTATTTTGCTCATCTAATGAGAGAATTAATGAAAATTGGATCTCGGATTAAACAACTCTGTTCTGGACATTTGACCGGCATTATCTTCAAAACATCAAATATTATTTAACGTTTTATGTAAAATAAAATTTATCTTATATTATAAGTTTAATGTTCATTAATTCAATTGCTCTTATTAAATTACCCTTTACTTATCTACTCTGTTGTGTCAATCAATATTTCCGCGGGCACAATAAAATTTTAGAGAAATTAACAGTTTGATTTTTTTTACCTTACATTTGTGTTATGATTTTTTTTCCCTATCAAGCAACATTACGTGACGACCTCACGAATGCGCGTGGCGAAAGTAGGGCATAGTGGGGGAATTATTGAACACAGTCCGATGTATTCAAATATGATTCTACGCTCCTTCTGGACTATTCTTAATTCTATGCTTAAAGGGGTAGTTTTACGTTTTGACCAATTAGTTTCTTTGTAGACGTCGTTCAGTACGCAATTCCGGATTTGAATTCAACTATGCCATGTTGTGTTGTTTTAAAGTGTAGAAATACTGCTGGGATCTTACAGAAACAGGATGGGATCACATTTTATGTGTAAGTAGCAAATGAATTACTTAAAAATTTAATCATTTTTCCATCTGTCAGATTGTCAATGAAAATAAAAAAATGACATTTTGTTAGTGTTGCCAGGGTAGTCAAATTTTTGCACTTCTTTTCTCATCATATATTATTTAACATAACATTAAAATATACAATTTATGCCAAATAAAAATTGTTTTATTTTTTAAGTTCAAAGTTCATTAACTCAATTACTCTTATTAAATGACCCTTTCCTTATCTTCTCTGTTGTGTCTATCAAATTTTAGAGAACTTAAAAAAAAATCCTTAAATTTGTGTTATTATTATACTTTTGGCGATCTGACAACATTACGCGGTGACTTCACGCATGCGCTCGGCGAAAGTCGGGCAAAGTGGAGGTTTTTAAGACACAGTCCGATGCATTTAAATATGATTCTACGCTCTTTCTGGACTATTCTTAATTCTATGATCAATAGTGTTGTTTTTGAGCCAAATTGTTCTCGCATTAATTATTTATTTTATTATAAAATCAAAGATTTTAATGGTGAGTTGTAGCGATGTAAATGTCTCTAAATGATGTAATCACTAAGACACTTGACTCACGCACAGAAGGTTAAGGGCTTGATTCCCGGTGAGAACAATTTTTTTTTCTGTTTATAATTCACCACCGTGATTGAGCTTCCTTATGAAAAACCCCACTATTCTAAGATGAAACTAGATCGTAATGCACTCGTATACAAAATTAAAATAGGAGGACCGATTTTTTTATAACCTCTGAAAAATTATTTACCGCCTTCTATTTGGTTAGTATTTCTAGGTGATTTTGAAATTGAACTAAACACCATTAAACAAATTGCAATAAATAACGGTTACATCGCAAAATCAATAGTTTAGTGAGTGCCCTGACGAAGAGACGGGTGCGTCTCAAAACCGGTAGACATAAAAAGTCGGTAAGTGGTTAAATACAAATATTTACTAGTATTAATTAAAATTTAATTTATTTCGATCCCGCGAAAAAAAAATTTTAGTCTAAATTATAAAACAGATTCGTGTGTTTGTTTGTCGTCACGGTGAGTTGTTTTCAACTCACGTGTAAAGCTAGGGTTTCCTAGGACAGCGGTGCCCGTATTTTAACGGCCGTAGTGAACGGTGATGCAGTGGACAGCCGTCGTAAAGGTGATTAGAGAGTGGTTTCCTAGGAAAACGGTGTTAAATGGTGGTGATAACACCGTTTTCCTAGAAAACCACACTCTAGTCACCTTTACGACGGTTGTCCACTGCATCACCGCTCACTACGGCCGTTAAAATACGGGCACCGCTGTCCTAGGAAACCCTAGCTTAACGGAAAATAAAAATGGGATAAAAATCTTACTTTTTTCACATACCTAGTTAACCCATTTTGTCTATTTGAAAAAAATGCGTTAAATTATTTAAAATTACATATTTTTATAAGAGCTTTTTTGGTGCAACTGGCTCTAAGTAAAAAAAAAATCAGCAGCTTTTGTACCTTTCTCCATATTCCTGACCCAGTGGTGTACTTTCGTCATCTGAGCTATCGTCGCTCCCATCATTTCTATGACGGAGCCCACTTGTGTCCATGTCTCTTATTTTCTGCAAAATGTCAAAAATAAAAGCACTTATTGTAACAGTAATAAAAGTACAAAAGATAATTTCTCAAAAGACCTAAACGCGCTCCATTAAAATATACAGAAGCTTTCTTTTGGTCTATGAAAACACCAGCATTATTTTTTTATTTAAATTTTACGCCATTTTCAATGAGTTGTAAATAACTCGCTATTAGAAAATTGAAAGCAAGTAAGGGCAGAGTGGGGTTCGAACCTCGGACCTCTGATTCGTTAGTCCGCAACACTATCCTTGGGACCATACTCCGAATCCTTGATCCAAAATCACCTCGATCCATGTAGTTCTGGATGGTGGAAATGAAATCAAACGCTCCATTTTGAGTACTTGAATGCTGTCTGAAGCCGCATTGTGATGGAGTCAGTAAATTACAACAATACATATCAGGGATATCAATAAATCCCGTCAGGAAAGAATCTAGAATTTGTCTACAAATACATGAACATACCCAAATATTGTTAATTTTATTATCTTTATGTGTCTGCTTTTGACGCATACTTAAACACAAACAGGAAACGATTACAGCACCTATCGAAAATAATCAACTGATGAGATAATTGTTAAAAGGTTCTGACAATCTTATTCATAAATCGAAATATTTTAATTAATACCTATCTATTTTTAAAATAGGTAATATTTCTTGTTTACTCAAAAACTTCAATTAATTCCTTGAAATTACCGCTCTCCGGGAAAATTCGTAGTTACACTCATGTCCGCACTATCAATAAACTATGTAACATTAATTCGCAAAAACAAAGGCACAATACATGTTTAAAGTTCACTCACTTGTGACATCTAGTTTTAAATGTTTTCAGGAATAACGTTGGCAAAATATTGATATTTTTTAACTGTGACGCTAACTATGCGGATGCAAAATACACTTGAGCGCTTTTCACACATACCCCGCCAATCCATCCGGCCAGGTACCGGGCTCACCTTAAAAAAGGTGACACATTTTGTAGGCGTTTGTAAAATGTACCCGATAAAATTACTAGGCCGGATTGGCGTGGCATGTGTGAAAAGGGCCATAGGGTCATTTCTGCTTACTTTAACTCAAAAACAATCATTTTAGACTTGTGCCACTCAGGGCCACGATTGCAATGGAAAGTTATTGCAACATTTATCTTTAATTTGATCTACAAAGTAAAATGAAGTTTTCTGTATGAAAAGCAGAATATGCGTACATTGTTTTCTTCTAAACATGTACAATAAATTATCGGTTACCGACAAAGATACTTTAAATGTTCATGCAAATATATTCATTTTTGTACACAAACATAGTTTTTTATTTATTGACAGTCGATGATAACTCTTCCCATTGTAATCGGAGCCCAGGTGGGTTATAAATTCGGATGTTTTGATTGTGTATCTGTTTATTCTCGTAGGTAGTAAAACGAACCACATTGGTGCTTCGAGTAATATGATTTTTGGGGCCAACTGGATCTAGATTTAACTTATTTTAGCCGAGCAGAGTCAAGGATCGGGATGCAAGATAAAAAAGAAAGATAGGCAAATCGGAATTTCATAATTGCAAATCTATGTTCTGCCATTTGCCTTAAAGGCGGACACCTTCAGATAAATCTAAAAGTGCAGGCTCGACTCGAGAAAATCCGAAAATACTCGTTTTGTTATTTTCTAAAAAGTAAAATGATTATGTCAACCTACTTACCTCAAAATATTTTTTTGTTAAAACATGGTCCACAAAACACAAACACCTGTTGATTTTAAAACAACCGTAATATTTTTTTGTGCGTTAAGACAAATGATTGTTTAATCAAACTCGTTATCGATTAATTCATACATGTGACGCAGAATGATAACAGAAAATCCATCGATAAAAACTAATCTTTAAATTATCAGTGAAAGATAAAATATTCCAATTTATCATGGAACTGATAAACCAAAAAAATGGTGCGTTTAAGATATTTGTTTATACCTAGAATGTTACGAGTATGTGCGCTGTTTTTTATGACGAAATGTTCTTGACGAAAAAATATTAATGTCATGATGATGACTTGCTCTTTGTCCAAGCAGATGAAGAATACATATCTGTGTTTGATATAGAACACGAATCCTGGAAGAGTGCTTCGACTCGATGGCTGCTCTGGGTAAAAATCCTGAATACGGAAATTAAATGGAGATAAGTCCGCCTCGTAGTGTAGTGGTTGGCGCATTTGCCTACCGTGCTTGAGGTCCCGGGCTTGTTTCCCAGAAAGGCCGATATGAAATATTGATTGAAGACTGATCACCTTACCTTTAAGTAACAGATGATCGATGTACGCCACATTAATTACACTAATGCAGTGCCCTATGCACTATTGGGTGCGGACAGAGGGAGGATGACAATATACAAGTGAAATAATAAAATCAAAATTTTCGTTATATTTGATTTCAGAGTGAGAATTATGTTTTAAATGTTTGATTACATACTTATTTTTGTGTATTTCAAATCATAAGCAATGACCCATAATTTAAAAGAGACGTCACAAGCGCACAGAAGTTGGCATTTTGATTTGTGGGCAATTGCCTTCCTTCCTGTCATTCTATAATTTACTTTCATCGTGATAAGACCTGACGCCACAATGCCAACACTGCGCAGAAAAATACCGTCGTACCTATGTGATGAGAAAATAATTTATTTTATGTTAGGAAGTCCATATAAAGTATCAGGAAATAGGCGTTTTTATCTTTTTTTTCTGGTAAAATTTTTTCTGGTAAAATTTTTCTGGTAAAAGTAAATTACTTCAGTATGCAGGCAAGGTAATCGACATAAATGTCAGGAAATCAATGTGTATGAAATATTTTCTGCTAATATTGAAATACTACACTTGTGATTGTCAAATGATGTATTTCTATTGTAGAAAATAAATTATATATTGAATTTTTCAAATATTGAAACGTTATATTGAAATTAAAAACTACTTCACAGATAGAACGGTGCAGTTAGATAAAGAAAAAAAAGGATAATTGTAGTTTCCAGACTTAAAGACAAGAAAATAAATAACAATAATGGAAACTGGAGAAGTCCTACAGGGATCGGCAATGGGACCGACCTTGTGGAATATATTATATGACGAAGGGATGTCAATTGAAGTTCCACAGGGGGTCTAATTGGTATGTTATGGAGATGATTTAGGCATCTCAATAACAGCCAGCAAACAAAAAAAGATGATATCTAAATCAAATGAGGCAATACAGATCATAAATCTGCGGATGCACACACATAAATTAGAGATTGCTAAAAAAAAAAACAGAAGCCATTATTTTCAACAGAAGAGTGAAAAATGGACTGATAGACTTTAACTGTGACGAGGTCACTATTAGACCAGAAAAAAATTATTAATACTTAGCAATTAACCTAGACTCTGGTATGTGCTTTGCAACACATATCAAAATAGTCTGCAACAAAGCCCAAAGAACGGCTAAAGCAATGGGAGTTATTTTACCAAACACACGTGGCCAAAAAAAAAAGAGAAGAATGCTAGCCCTGGCAATCCAATCTATAATAATGTATGCTGCGCAAATATGGGAGAATGCGCTAAAAAAAGGTGAACCACGAGAAAATATTTAGTATACAGAGAGCTATAGCCCTTTGAGTGTGCGGCGCATATAAGAACAACATCAACTATCGCAGTACTGATAATATTAGCTAATCTGGTTTCTTTGCACCTCTTAAGGATAGAAAAAGAAGTCCGAAGCTGAGAGAAAAAATGAGGAAGCTGACATTAGAACGATGGCAACGACAGACAAGTCCAAAAGGTCGATAGATTGAAAGACTCATAAAAAAAACTTGAAGTATGGACCGGTTAGAAGCAGAGCCAACTGAATTGCTATGTGATCCAATGTCTAACCGGACACAGAGTGTTCATGGACTACATAACCAGAATAGACAAGAGAGATAGACCGAATATACTGTGAAGAAATGGACAGTGATAAGGACACTGTGCTCAGATGCCCGAAATGGAGGTTCTAACCGGGTTGTCCGCATTAGATCTGGAAGTCTAACGACAATTTGCGAATTTCCACTAAAAAGATAGCATTCCTCTGTTATTGCTGGTGTCCGTCTACTCTCAACTGAAGGAATGTCTTAATCGGATTTTTCAAAAAATGTCTTTAAGTAGTATTCTTCATGCTTGGCAATCACGATGGAAATCTTCATCTTCAGGAAGAGTAAAATTTATTTTTTTCTCTACAATTAGTCAGCGCTTAAAATGTTTTACGTTTTCCCTGATCACTGGACTAGCCAGTTTTCATCAAGTGATGGTATGATTTTTATCAAGTGATGGTATGATGAATTTAATAAAAAATTGTATTTTTTTAATATTCGATCCCCTTCATGCTGCTGCAGATATTCTAATACCAAATGGAACTTTTCGCTATTATCTGTGGCCCTGTTATAAGTCCTGTCGGATTAACAAATCTAGTGGCTTCCAAAAAGAATTTCAGAGCTTTTCAAAAGTTTTGTAATCATTTCGGCAAATTATTTAATCAATTTAATCTCAGTCAGCGAAAAATTGACTTCCCTCTTCTCTACAATCTAATGAAGTGCTAATAATGTACTTCTGAGTTACCTTCTTTCAGCACAAAGACGCCAAGACTACCAGATTACAGAAAGCTCCTTCAAGTAGCTTTTTTCTGTGTATGTGGGCACCCCCAAGGAGATTTATGTTCTTAGATGTGGTGTGCCGTATGTATTGGGCTAGCTGCCCAAAATGGAGAACAATACGGGAAGGGGTAGAAGAAAAGTTGGGAGTCATGACTCCAGAAAATATGGTACAGAAGATGCTGGAAGGAAAGGAAAAGTGGGCATACATTACAGACTATATAACCAATACAATGAAGGAAAAGAAAATAGAAGAACGTTGGAAATGAAATCACTGATAAAAAAGTCGGCGCGAGCAGGCTAGAGGTCAAGAGAGGTTTTAGTCGGTATGAGTGCGGCACTACCCATTAAGCTAGGGTTTCCTAGGACAGCGGTGCCCGTGTTTTAACGGCCGTAGTGAACGGTGATGCAGTGGACAGCCGTCGTAACGGTGACTAGAGTGTGGTTTCCTAGGAAAAAGGTGTTATCAACACCATTTAACACCGTTTCCCTAGGAAACCACTCTTTATTCGACGTTACGACGGCTGTCCACTGTATCAACGTTCACTACGGCCGTTAAAATACGGGCACCGCTCTCCTAGGAAACCCTAGCTTTAGAGTGTCCATAAAGGATTACCCTATCTTTTTCGTAAATAGGTACCTACCTATCTTTTCTGTAAGTACTCGTAGTTTACCTTTTACATAAACATATGTGATAAATCATAGCTTATGATTAGAAACAGTATAGTTCTACATTATCTCTGATTAGAAATTCCTAAGCGGATTTGTATGCATGACGTCAAATTACAATCAGAAAAGTAGTAACCATCGCCAACATAATGAAATTTGACGTATGTCCCTTATTCATATTTAAAACAGGTTTCCCTAGTAAAGAGGACTCTTAAATTAATTTTGTCAATAAAATATTTCATTTCGTATAAAAATAAATAAATACATGTATATATTAATATCCCTTTGATTTTTTCGTCAGAATTTTTTTCCCGTATTCGGAATTTTCGTTCACTTTAAACGCCGTATTTAAATCAATGGCAATACAAGAAAAACCGTGTATAAAGTACTAGAGGGTGAAATTCAAACTTGATTTTAAAAAAACCACTTATTTAAGAACAGTACGATTCTAATGATATAAGTTTTTTTCGCTGCTTAGCAATCGTCAAAACAAGATCTGTTTTTTCTGCTTCTCTTCTGCTTTCTGTAATTTTAAAATTATTTTTAAAGAATTTATAATTTATTCTGATATCTTTTCTTAATTTCCTGCCCTTTTCAATTTTCAATCAATTTGCCTGTGTGTTTTCTTTTAATTGTTAGGTAATTATTTTTTCCTCCCGCTAAGGACTTGACAGCCCATAATGGAGGATCCCGCGAAGACGGCTGCGATGCCGTCTCCCGCACCAGTAGACGATCATGATTATGCCGGCGCGAGAAAGAGGCGCGATGTGGACAACAATGTCCCACTTAAAAAACCAAAAATTGTACTCCCCGAGGCTAGCTACAAATCTTCTGACTGTGGTCCATTTATTGTACATGTACAATAAACCTTTACCGATGCATTCTATCTCTTTGGGTAGCTTTCTCTCCCGACACAACTTCAAAAACATTTTACCCGAAGGGGCAAAATCTCTTGGCTAATTTCGTATTACCGTTGAATTCAAAGATTTCAAATCTACCCACGATTTTTAAAATTCTGTGACCAATACAAACAACAATTTTAAGGCGTTAATTCCCTCCTTCCAAATCACTCGTTTGGGTTTAATTAAAGGAGTACCGACAGAAACGTCGGACAAAGATGTTATTTCTGAATGTCGGGTTCCAAAAACTTACAAAAATATATTAATAGTCACCTTTCGTAATAAAAATGAATTGAATTGTCAATAATAGTTTGACGAGCAGCTACAAATAAACTTGATATAGTGGACTTATAAGATAGTAAAGAATAGGACAGAATGTCTGCAGCCGTTCCATTAGTATTACCTAACCTATGCAGTCTCGGTATCAATGAATTGTTTTGTTGGTTGGAAGAAGTACTGGAGCAATGAAACAATAAAGTACTCCTAGTGTTGACAGCGGGTACTCTAAAATTAATCAATTTAGGAAAAAAGATATAAAACTAGCAATGTTTAAAAAATGAGTTTTTATTTATAATTTTCAGGTTTAAAAATGAGCACTAATAAACATTCCGTACAAGTTTGGGCCAAAACGTCATACGTGCCGTTTGTCCCGCAAGGCGCGAAACATCTCGTTTTCGGGTAATTTAAAATAAGCACATTGAACACCTTTGTAAAAAATTACCCGACGTCGCACGAAAAAAATATTAATACCCTTACTATTGTAATTTATTGCTTACTTAAAAATAAAAATAAAAAAATGAGAAAAGACTCTATTCTTGGTTTTTCTGATTATATTGTTCGCCTGATTTAGCACCGTGTGAGAGACCGCTCCGGGAACACCGTTTTGACACAATGAGGAAATTGGATACAAAAAATGTTTTCTTTCGCGCAGTAAAAATTAAAACATTTAATCACACGGCAAACTTTCTTAAAAATGTACGAAAAAAATTGAAATATTTTAATAAAAACACACTACTTTGAACGACGTCACTAGGTCATATGAACCAACCAATGATATGAGAGCTGTGAAGGATATCCGGTTTGTTTACCGTAAACGAACCGATCGGGAGAACTGACGGAAAGGAAACTTTGACGTCACACGCGGAGTTAATTCAGAAATACCAAATATTAAACAATCACAGCGCTGATAATAAGATATTTTTTTATTTTTAATTGGCTTGGTTTAATATTCTTTCAACAAATAAAAAAAACACTTTCATTCATCATTGAAGAGAAAAAAAACGAATCGCTGTCGCTTTAAAGGCCATTACAAAAACAATGAGCAATAATCATGGATTTTTTTTATAAGCTAATAAATTAATCTAAAAAAAATCACAAAGGTACTATTCTTATTAAAATTTGTTAAAAAATAAGGGAAATATAAAGGATTAAATTCTAGTAATTTGAATGGTGCCAAAAACAAACAATTCGTGACGTCATCAAGTACGACGACTTCGGGTATTTTGCGACGTAATCGGATTTTTTTTCATTAATGTCTATGGATTTTATAGAGGATTGTAGGTAGCTTCCTTTTTCTATGTGTCGTTTGTTTACATTTACGGCGTCCTGTCACTTATCACACAGTTGTGATTTATAATTTTCATGATAAATTGAATTAATTTAGAAGAAGTTTAAAACCATAAAATAATAAAAGACATTCGAGATGTAAGATGTAATCCGTTTTCACTTTCATCTGTCAGTACCTGGAAATGGAGTGTGGAGTGGGTAAGGGGGGGGGGGGCTTAAGATAATATGCATTTACAAATCTCCTTATATTTTTATATGTGGCCTGTGGCATTACCAACATTAAAATTAATTTATTACTCTTGAACTTCTATGACAAAATTTATTACCAACTTACGAAACGATCGTTTTCAAAAGACCTTATTTTCCAAACGAAAATAATGAATGAAAATATTAATTGTAAGGCCTTATATAAACACTAGGAGAATCTTTAAAAAAATGTTTGTAGAGAAGGTTAAATCCGATATTCCTCCCGAGTGATATTACCCTATTGTTTCGAGGATTAAGGGGGAGACTCACATACTTCGACTCCTTGAAATTTCTCGATTTGGCGATCTAGCGGCAAAAAATATAAGCTTTCAGAATGAACCCAAAAATGAAACCATTTTATGGTCATTCTAGTTTGGGTGTGTTTTCAAAGGTGTCTCTGAAAGTCACCGTAGTGACCGTCAAGGTAATTGTAAACGAAGTACTATGAAAAAACAAAACACCGCAACGCAAATATTTTTTATTTTTTTTATTCTCGAATAAACCAAACACAAGATAATTGATAGTTGCCACCTTTTCTGACAGTTCATCGAATGTTTTCCGAGCTTAAACGTAAGAAAACAGCATCTACAACATGTTTGTGTTTTGGAAATCTACCGAAAAATATTAATAAAGTTACATTATACATCTAACTGCACATATCATAAAGTGACATTATTGAATAATTTTATTTTTTCTGAATTAAAAAATAAATAAATCGATTCTAGAATGCGCTTTGTAGCTGCAAGACGTTTGGTAATATAAGCCTTTATATTACGTTAATTCACCAACTAAATATATTCTTCAACTTCTTCCATTGAATAATAAAACTTCCAAATATAAATGTAAAGTGTAATAACAAAGACAAGCATCTGTCGATTTGTCATGTAGATGAATTATATAACTAGCTAGCATAACTTTAAATACTGAGGTAGGTAGTCTGTGGCTAATTTTTTGCTTTTGCGCAAAACAATTCTTTTACGTAATGAAACTAAGCTGATTTGGTATTTTTATATCACAATCAGCAATGACAGATTATTAGCCACGTGACCCAAACGATTGACAGATAAGTGATTTTTTAATACTAAATCAATGAGTAGATATCCGATTTTGAAAGCAACGTCGATTTTTTATTGCGTTTTTTCTCCATGCTTATTACACGTACACAATACTATTCGAAAGTTTGAGTGAAAAACAAAAATCAATTTTTGCATAAATTTTGACTTAAATGACAGATTCTGCGAGAGTCTTCTTCGTCAATGACAGTCTTCTTAAAGTTAAGTCATGTTCTTCTCGGTCTTCCTTATTTTCTTCATTTATTAACATGCATTCGCATGGTAAATCCCTTAAGTAGTTTTTTTGCCATCCATTTGCCCTACATGTCGAAACCAACACAGAACTCTATCATATTGCAAGGATCTTGATTCGGTCACAAAGGCTTGTCTCAGCCTTATATAATGCGAAAATCTCGACATAATTGGAATCTGCTATTTATAAAATCTTATATGTCCATAATGCTTGTCCATTATTTTTCAAATTTTTGTATTGCCCTTGTTTGTCTTTGCTACATAGTTTTATGTTCTTTTTGTTCAGTTTCTTGCATATACTCGTATGTTTCTTCTAGTAACTGTTAATTGTAATTGACTTAGGCCGTATCCATAATAAATAAATGAACATGTTCACCTTTAATATATTGTTTTAGCATACATTTGCCTGAGAGATTGTATTTATCAGCTTACTTTTATCTTTGTTTTTCTGATTCCATACCGCACTCTCATTCATAAATGTCGGCACCAGGCGGAATTGCTAATTATGAACTGAATTGCTAATGTCAACCATGCCGGGAATCAAACCCGAGACCTCTTGTATGTCAGGCAAATGCGCTGAATTTGTTTTATACAGTAAAAATGCGATGTTAATAAAATATAATACATATCTGTATATTTATGTATATATAAACACTAAAAATAAAAATGAATGTAAAACAAACTCCCTCTCTAAACATTTTCAGTCAATTAGAGAGGTTAAAACGTTATTATTAATTATGTGTGTACAAACTTTTGTAATTTTATACTTATTTTTTCATGATTCTTTTTCAATAAATAAATAATTTTAAAAACACGTTACCGCGTTTTTCCATCCGGTGAGTGACGGTGAGATCATATTTTATCATGGGTTCGATGAAGATAATATGAATACCAGAAACTTAAAAGGCTCTATGTGCCATGGACAAAAAAGGAAAGCAGACGGGAAATTAAAAATACACATAATAATTCAAAGAAAACATTATTTTATTTTTATGCCAAATCAACAAAAGAGCATATTTTAATGTAGTTTAGTAAAAAATATATAAAAAAGACATATTAAACTAAGTATAAAATCAAAAAAACAAATAATTTAAAAGAAAGTCTCATGTACCGTTGTTAGTTTCTTTTAAAAGGGCCAAAGTGCCCTGCTCTCT
The DNA here is from genome assembly GCF_059751315.1 of Micrasema longulum. Lineage (NCBI taxonomy): Eukaryota > Metazoa > Arthropoda > Insecta > Trichoptera > Brachycentridae > Micrasema > Micrasema longulum. Next base: position 308,517 of record NW_028277455.1, read on the forward strand.
AAAGCAATAAAGGTGTTAGTGCCTTAGTGAGAATAAAGAAATAGGTACATCCACTGTTTCATCTATCTATAATAGTGATGTGACGACGATGAAAATTCCCATGGTATTTATAATTCAGTATAATTACTATTTAGCACCCAACATCGTGTATATCTAAAATTCTATTATAAAACTGTTTATGTTCTTCCGTGTGCAAGTAAGGTATTAGATTTTTGAGATCTTTTTTCTTATCTTCTGTTATTTTGCTCTTGCAATTCAGCATGGGTAAGAAATAATTATCTAAATCCGATAACTTTTTGTTCTTCTTCAATAATCTTACAATTTTCCAGGGCTCCATAGAGTTGTGGGTCTCTTTCATTTTGACAACGAAAGGATTATCACTTACGAATTTCAAGCGATGAGCCTTCGATATCTGCATTGTGGTAGTATTCAAAAATGTTTCGGCAGCCAATTTAAAATCCATGAAATCATGTGATGTCAATGAAATAACATTAAAAGGCTGCTTGTCACGAGTATTTTTCATCATATCAACAAGATCTGCAGGAACAATGGAATGTGTTACTCGTTTCCTTTTTTCGATTAAAGCAAAGTCCCTGTCGCAGCTAAGGAATGAATGCCCGCTCATTAAAAATTTATGCTCTATCGATGTAAAAACTTTTTTATACACAAGATATGCCCATAAAAATATCATCATTTTATTTTTATTTTGTCCACTACAATTGTCACTCCACATGATGAGATTCTCCTTTCTTATAAAATTATTAGAAAACATTTTGTAAATGCAGGATGCTATCGCATTTCCCCCTCTTCCTGTAATAGCTTCATGCCACATAAGCATATACCCATCACCGGTATTTTCGATATGCACACCCAAATTGAAATTTGATAATTGTCGCGAATAGTACATGGGCCCATGAGTTAAAGTTGGTGTCAGCAAAACTTGTTGCAAGTCCATGGCGGCAGTGCATATATTACTACTCGGCATCTGTGATTTTTTTATATCAAGTGACATCTGTTTTGTTGCTTTTTCTGCTTTTCGATGGTGTAATTCAAGTTGATTCTTCAGTATTGTTTTATTAGATGGATCGGCATTTATTTTAGCAACATAGAGGTCGCACGTTGCACATGTATCAGTTCGTTTCTGGCCAAATTTTAAATTCGGAAACTCCTTTCCAAAAATTTTAGAGTAGAACTTATATGTGACTTTTGACTCCGGAAAAGATATCTTAAATGCTTTAAACAAACGATGTATATTTAAATCTGGACTTAAGTATTCTTTCTCTGATCTCGCTCGACCATAATGACTTACAAGTCTGGGAAACATATTTACATGTTGTTTAATTTCATCCTCATCTTCGTCTGAATATTTTCGTTTTTTCTTATTGATGTTTCCTCTTGATTCCAAGTAGGTTGTATGTCCTTGTTTCTTTTTATCGAGTAGTACTTGAATCTTTTTTGGAGAAAGGGAAAAAATGTTCATGAACGTTGCTTTGCACACACCGACAACATTTCCCTTGCCATCTGGAAGCATATAATATGCGGTGCATTGTCGCCTACTTAGAGCAGGAGATTCATAGGTTCCATGCCTTCTTCTTTTAATTTCTGTCAAATGGATTAATCCCATCAGAAAAGAAGATTGCTTTTCATTGTTTTTTAACGCATAGAATTCCGTGAACAATGACATCTTTTGTTCGAAAGGTATTTCTTTGCAGTTATAGCTGCATTTGCAGATACACTAAAATAAAAAATGAAGTGAATGAAAGCAACATAGATAATATAGGTACGCAACCGTGGGCGTATCTTAGGGACTTAGGGTCAATATCTATCACTCAGTAGAAACTAAACTAGAGGAACTAAATGTGGTGGAGTGTAATAATGATATAGTAATTTCTCCCGGTTGCAATCATTAGGGCGTAACTTATTTTCTGATATGCCGTTAACATAGTTATTTACACATTAATAATAATATTTACGAAAATATCCATGAAAATATAATTATTAAGGTTTAATTATCTTTAAACGAATTTATAATAAAAAATATATTTTTAAATTCTTTTTTTTGCTCTCCTAAAAACAAGTAAAAATAAAGTTTCACCCAAATACCTCTGACCGGGAGATTTAAAAAATTGAATTCAATACAAATACTCCATTTAAACTATGTCATGGTTGGCAGAAAATTACAGGTTGGCACATCCCTAGCGCATGATGAGTGACATTTTATCTAGTAGAGACAACCGGTGAAGATTTAAAACAATGTACAAACCTCTTGATTTGGGGGTCGTTTTGCAGGAATCAACTTTCTATTGGATGTAAAATATTCTTGTCCAGAATCTTTTAGCTTCTTTCGGGCCACTTGGGCACTTTTTTCCCCCTTTTTACGTCTTTTAACGCCACCACTATTCACAGAGACCGGTTCATTGTCAACCATTTTGATACAAATAGCATATGACTGGCGATGGCACTTAACACCTTTTAAAGGAAAACAGATGTTGGTACTTACAACCAACGCCATCTTTAGAATTTTTTTATAAAATATTATTTGTACTACAATGGCATTTATACCCTTCTGTAGGACATTGGCCTTGGCACATACTATCCATTTCTTAAATAAAATCATTTTCGTTATTTATGGCACTTACACCCTTTTAAGTTTCTGGTATTCATATAAGAAATACTACATACAAATAAAAACGACCCGTGAAAAAAAAAATTCTAGTATATCAGTAGTCTAATCTGAGAGTAAAAAATACTTTGTCATTTTCATTATGTTGCCGGTAACATTCATGTACACGCTGTTCAAAAACACTGAATAGTGTATGGAGTTACACACAAAAAGGGTAAAACATTATAAGATGGTTTACAGAATAGACTTACAATTGTAATATACTTTTTAAAGGTATTGACGCAGCAATATTTGATGACTACATCCAAAACAAAACACCGGATTGTCGTGTTTTATGATTATTTCTAGAGTTTCCCACAATCGCCACTGGCAGCAGCACCTCGTGGTTAAATAATTTTAATTAATTTAAAAATGTGCTTGCATTAAAACTCCGTAATATATATTTTTCATGTAGTTAGCAAATTTTATAAAAATAATTCAAACAGCGTGTTGCTGACGTTTTTTTTTTTTTTAAAACTTTTTAGTTTGAAAAGGTAATTGAATTAGATACAGATTCAATAAATATTCACAACACGTCACGTATTTTTTAATTCTTTATTTATAAAAAAAAAATTTTTCGTCAATTCACTCTTTTTTCATTTATTAAACACGATTTGAAATTTTCCACTTAATTTTTTTAAAATCAAAAACGTGCTGCGTTTCAATTTTTTAAACTATTTTTTTAATATACCTTGCTACACCATCTATCAACCTACGTTACTTGCCCGAAAATCTTTTTTAAAATATATGTGAGGAACGCCCTTAAAGAAAACGTTGACAAAGTGTTTTGTATCGGGAATCGGGAGGGGGGTACTTTGAAGGCGATGAAATAGATTTAAAAGAATAAATAAAGATTTAAAAAAATATAAACAATTTCACTTCAGTTTTTGATCAAAGTATTACATTGTTTTTTCTTCCTACAAATTCTGACATCTTTGAATGAGATACAAAACAAAGATGGGCGTTTTTAAATAATCGAAGTAAAATATAAAGAATACTATATATTTTTCCAATAAAATGCAGCTGATGAAAACATGGAAGCCTAGGCATTTACATTTAAGTGGTCAGTGATAAATGAATATCAATTATAATCCGAAGAAAACTATTATTTACGATTTTTGACGATTTACGAAAACATAGATAGATATGCAGGTGAATATTTTTGTTGATTGTCAGGAGACAATGTACACATTTTCATATATATTATAAATAAAGTTTACACAAATATTATATAAAACCACACAGAAATAGTTTAAAACACATATGTCAATATACTCGTAGTTTTTATTATTACATTACATATTATATGAAAAAATATTATATTGAATATGATACAACCGTTTTTTCTTGTTTTCTCAAAACAAGGTACCTACCTTCCTACTCATCAAATGAGTCATATTTTACGTGCAACGACGATGGTTTAATAAATGATTTTCAGCATGATTAGACTATATCATAACGTCAACAATGTTTTGAGTACGTCCAAATGTTTGCAGACAGGCTGGATTTTCTCCCTATGGAGTTACACAGTGTGTAAAGTGGCCACTTAAATCAGCCAATGACATGTCATGCCCTGTAAATGTCTATACTTCCATATTTCCTTCTCCAAAATGCTTTCCTTCTCTGTCGCTATAAATTTACAACGTAATGTTTTTCCAATAAAATGATATCTATTGAGAGATAAGATATGGTAACCATCCAGCAATAATGATAATAATAAATAATTACTAGGAAAACACTGAAATGATAAAATATATGGATTACGTATTACATACTTACTCTTTGTACTTATAAAGAAAAAAATGAGGTGTTTATTTTTCTTAGTCACTCGATGAAATTGATGTTTCAATAAGGTATATAAAAAAAATATATTAAATGTCGAAGAAAGCTCACATGAAAATTTGCAAGTAGAAGAGATTGAGGATAATCTTAAGGAGGATAAATCATTGAGAATATTCTGGGTAGTAAAATCTAAAAATATAAAAAACACTTGGAAAAAATAAAGTTGCGGAAAAGCAGCGACCACTGAAGGTTATATTTCCCGGCAGAACTCAACCAAGGGCGGTAATATTTTCTCAGTGTCAAAAATTAAGAGGCTGCAGAAGTCATTATAAACTATCTAAAGAGAGAAATAAAGAAACTATCTCAACAACGTGCGCAAAAATGGAGAGCCAAATTTAACGATACGGTACTTTGACGCCTGTCCGAAAATCACAAATAAGACCAAAAATTTACCACTTGAATATCACTAATAGAATACTTGTATTTGAACAAATACCCATAATATTAAAATCAGTCGATCGTATATTACTCCTCTACTTCAGGAATTACACTGGCTACGTTTTCCACAGAGGGTCGAATACAAACTCTGTTGGCGTATGTATAAGTAAGTCACTGCACAACTATGCTCCAGAATATCTAAGGGAACTCTGCATTTCAGATGAACTAGCTGACAGACGTCTTACGCTTAGATCAACTACATCTACGTCGAAAGAAAAAGTTATTATACCTCTCACAAACAGCGCACTAAATTCGGCGAACGCGCATTTGCGGTCGTAGGCCCTACGGCATGGAATGCTCTCCCAGCAGAGGTGCGAAACTGTGAGAGTGAAGTGATGTTTCGGAAAAAAACTTAAAACCCACTTGTTCTTTAAATCATTTGAATAAATATGTGGTGACCAAGTACGTTGTTTTTCTTAAATTAAAAAAGGTTAGAATTAAATTTATATTTTTATATAATCACTTACGAAAATGGCGCTATATAAGTTATCCATAATGATAATAAAATATGATTCCTTAGTACTTGCAGACTCTCATTATCCACCCATTATATTCCGTCTAGTATCGCTGAAAACAAACATTTGCCAAACATTTAAAAATAATTTAATATCAATATAATTCCACATTTTAATGATTTTTATTATTTTATTGAAATAATGAAACATCATAAATTAAGTTTTGAAAATATTAATTGTTCTCGTACTTAAATTACAATCCTTAATTTTACAAAATAGTCTTGTAGGTATTAAGTTGGTAGGGAGTAAGTACATATCAACAGAGTAAATAAAATATAAATAAAGTTTTATATCGCCCGTCGATGGGAGCAGTGCTATCCCGAAACTGTAGTAGTGTTCTTGTCAAATAATAAAATTGCGTAACACTAATAACAAAGTTTTATTTTCATAGTAATTCATAATGAAGTGTTACGAAGTGAATGTAGATTCAATTAATAACACTGCACCATCTAAATCGGTCATTGGAACTTGGATAATAATCGTTCTTTGTGTCCATGAGAACGGTTTTGTCGTTGCTCTCACTACAACTATCTTCTTTCAGCGTTTTGAGAAAATAATTTGTTTACGTAATTTATTTTCTTTTTGTTTTTTCTGATCTTCCAAAGTAGTCTGCGGTACGTGGAACTGGCGCGCTGCTTTCGTGTATCCCATCAGCATCGCCCAGTTTTAAACAGTGTCTATGAAGTTGCTATGTAAAAAAATATTGTTTTAGTTACATATTTAATATTTCCAAACTGAAGCCTAACACCGGATATCCAAAATAACGACCTGCGCGCCATTTAACGCGTCCCCGGTATTGAGCATAAGATGCATATTTTAATCTCAACAGAAACATAACAGAGCCAAGACAAGCCAAAATAATGCACGTTAAGTCAAGTTGACCAAACTCATTGTTATAATAATTGATAATCAACCTTTAAACACTTATTATTAATAAAAAAATACACCAAAAATGTTTGTTGACGAATAATTTATTGAACTATTTACGTAAATGTCGCACACTTCACGACCGAGCGGGTGACGGCGATCAATATCCGCATCACAGATTACAGATATCTTAATGGCCAATGGTAAAATGGGCATGCCACACACTCGACGAATGGCATGGGAAGTAGCGAGGAAAGGAGTCAGAGACGGAGTGTGGCAACATTACTCGTCATGCCACACGTCAAGCTCCTCGTCGTGTCCACCATTCCCTTTTTTGTCGGTTTTTGAGCGCGAGTCAAAGGACCGGTAATCAGTGTTGCCAATTTAGTGACTGTCGATAGATTAAACGATATTTTGACATTCAAAACTACTTTTTTATTTTTTTAGCAACAAATAAATTCTAGCTTCTATTTTTTTGAAATTTATGTTATAATTATTTTTATATTTTATATGCATTTCGATAGTTTCCTGAAATATATTGTTTTAAAACAAATATTTAAAAAAATCTGTACCTCAGAGGCAGACAGATGCAAATCGAGATGGTAAAATGATATTTCGATTTTCGTATCCAGTTTATGATCATGTCTATTGATTTTAAAGAAATGTAAGTCTTATTATAAAAGAACCAATGTTTGCTACTACTACTACTACTACCATCACGCCATTTCCCCGTAGGGGTAGGCAGAGAGAATGGACCGCCACACACGTCTATCCTGGCATACACTCCTAGCCTCTTCCACATTCATACATCTTGTCATACATGCCCTTCGGTTCTGTCTGCTTTTGACATGACCAGACACCAATGTTTGAAGATATTGAAAATACAAATTAATGCTGTAAATTATGTTATGTTTAAATTAGATAGATACAGAATTTCTAAAAATAATATATTATTATATATTTAAATTTTCCCGCAAATGGCCAGCAGCATCACTTGTGTCCATTATGAGAACAAAAATCCCGAAGTACCAACACAGAAGTGCTGCTTTCCACAGCTGCAAACCTGACAATGTATAAATTAAAGCAACAGCGCCACTTGTGTCCATTATAAGAACTAAAACGCCAGTATTACCAACAGTTTTATTATTATTTATTATTTATTTTTGTATATATTTTTTTATAAATCTTGGGTAAAAGGTAATTCATGTTTTAAAAAAATAAAAATATTAATCCAAATATGTTAATATTATAAATGTTTGTAAAAAGCAGATTTGCCGTTTATGTTTATAAAATAAAATAAATAAAAGAATTGAAATTCCCAGAGAGCAAAACTTAATAAAAATAACAAACAAACACGACAGAGCCTTTCCGCGGGTAAATAACAACAGTCCTCGGTGCGTCTTCAAAAAGGAAACATCTTCCCTTCCCAGATGACTCCTCGGTCGATCCGCCATCCTTTTAACCCTTATACTGAGATTCAAACCCAGCGCATCTTTTCCACGAGTTCAAGCTAGTAAATATCATCTGCAACTTCAAGTGGCGCGGATTCCGTGTTATTTCACCGCAGGCCAGACGCTCGCAGTCAGCGTGCTGCTACGGATTAGAAACTCGCAATCGGGCCATTCAATAAACACGTCCAAATATCAGGCTTCCCCGATCAACGCCCATGCGGTCGCGGGACGCGGCCCTCTTCCACGTGACGCGGTGCTTCCGCACAACGGGGCCTCGACAACGCTCCTTGCACCCTGCGTAATCTGTCGCATCCGCATCCAAAAGGACACCCCAGCAACTCCACCGGCCCCGAGAGATCCCTTAAGCCATCGGGGCGGGACTATTCTCTACTCCGGCCCGTCGGCTCGCACCATGCGCCCACTCGATAGCCCGACCACGAGTCGTAGCTCGGCTGCCTCGCGCCAGCGAACTGGAGTTCGCCCTGGTTATCGGGACTCTTCAGGCATCGTATCATGGTGAGATCGACACGTAGGATCTAGCTAGCTTTTTGTAGATCCGAAGTTCGCGCGGGATCGTGTTGTTGCCTGTTCCTAATCCCCCCGAAATGCTTATTATTTGTTTATTAAACCGGCTCTCCCGAGTCCTTAAATTACAAAGGCTGTTTAAATTACTTGTGATTCCCTGTGGTCCCCGAAACCGATGTCCAGGAGAGGGCTCGAAGGTCAACGAACCATCCACGCTTGTTTCCCCGGAGACGGGAGTCTTTGCTCTCAGATTAGTTAGCCGGGCAAAATCAAAACCTGTTTTCCGTCTCAGTAGCAATCATGGTTGTAACAATAATTAGAAATCACTTAGAAAAAGTAGATTTTTTAGGCTTTTTTTAAGATAAGACGTTAGGATTTGCATCCGTCTGCCTCTGAAGTACAAAAATACACAAAATAATTAGTGCCTACAAATGCATAGCACTAACCCCATCTAATAATAGAAGTCACAAGTTTTATCATATTACACTAATATCAAAACCCTGCACATACATTATATACAAAAATCGTAATCGTAAATATCTAAATATCTTTATTTACGTGATTAACTATCAAAATAATGCTTCAATTTAGGTACCTAAGGAGAAGAAAGGACAAGAAACGGAGGATTAATCAAAACAATTTGATTAGTGCGGGTGTTGTAAAAGTTTATTGGTTGGTATTAGTAGGCAAAAATGTGGATTTTACAATAAATTTTATCGCTAAATGATAATAACACTACACAATAAGCTGAGTTTTAAAAATGCAATAAAATCAGTTGGTCAATATAAAAAAATGTTTTAAATTCAAAAGTGTTAAAACAGAATTAATTATTTAAAACAGACATCAGTTTTTTTAATGCTTCCATTTGAGGCGTTGAGAGTCAGAGGAACTTAAGCGAAAATTAAACGGTATTTGGAAAAGTGGCATCCAAACATTTATGCATTTTTAAATTACTAAGACCGGTTAATGTTACGATTTTTAAAATAAATGAAAAGGAAATAAATTATGAAAACTGACAACTCATGAAAATTTGGCGGCCACGTAACTCTTGCGTAATTTATTTGTGAAACATAAATTTTGCCACAGACACAGAATTTTTGGTTTATTTAGCTAACAGTTTTAATATTACCGTTTGGGTTAGTGTGGTTAAAACATATGATTTTTTCATCTGCCTACATAGGTACTCGATTTAAACTTATGTTAAAAGGCTCTAAGCGCCTCATACATAGTTCACAAAAAGCTTAAACTTATTTCGGTTCTATTAATTTAAAACGCTTTTTTTATAATTTTTTTTTTACTATTAATAAAACATATAATACATAAAGTAGATATTATACTCCCAGGGCTGGTATCCCGAACGCGTACGTACTTTTTACGTACTAAATACGCGTTATAGCACGCTGTAGATGCGTTCGGAATACCAGCCCAATGGTGGTATTCTGAACGTAAAAAAAAGCGCGAAGAAAACGTATTTTTAACGTGTATTTACGTACTAAATACAAGCTAACTGAGCGATCTCTTCGCGCGCAATTCCGTTCAGAATAACAGCCCAGGAGTTATATAAAAACTCATTATAGTGCCAATAAATAATATCTTACATAGTTAAAACAATCTAAAATAGTAAGAAACATAAAACACAGTACTTAACACTTTCTATATAAATTACATTAATATCTATCAAAAATATTTAAATAATAGTTTATGATATATGATTTATAATGCACTAACGTTAATTCTTAGTTTGCCTACGTTAACTCGGCACAGGTACCATGGACTTTAGAACCATTAGAACATAGGTAGTTGGTATTTAAATTCTTGTCATTTATGTTTTAACTCTTGGTATTTAAATTTCTCTCCTGCTTAGCTTTTAATTTTAACATTTAATTTTATATTTTAATTTTAGCTTTTTAATTTTAACTTTTAATTTTGACTTTTAATTTTAATTTTAACTTTTAATGTAAACTTTTAATTTCAACATTTAATTTTTAATTAATTATTGTTGGATGTGAATTTTACTAAGAAATATAAATGCTCATGGAAGCGGAGAGGGGAGGAAAGTACAGTTGGAGCTATATAATTCTCCCTTTTTATGTTCTTTTTATTTCATATTTACATTTTTATATATTTATTTATTTTTAATTAAATTATTTTTTCCCCTCTCCTCCTGCATTCATAATAAATTTATGTGAAATCTGTAATTGGTCTAACTGTTTTTAATTTTTCTTTTGTACCTTGTATTTATATAAAGATAATTCTTAATCCTTAATAAATATAAAAAATACTGTGCACAAAAAACTAAATTGAAAAACACAAATTTACTTCAGGCATGGTAGGCCAATGCGCCAACCACTTCACTTACGGAGTGGACATATCTCCAATCGGTTTCCTTATTCAGAATTTTTACTTGAGAGCAGCCATCTAGTCGAACGAACTCGTCTAGGATTCTGGTTCTATTTCATAGACAGAACTGTATTCTTAATCCGCCCGGACAGAGAGAAATCTCGTTCTATACTCATGGGAATCCTTATTATATTTGATAACTTCTAATATGTATCCAGGAAGCGGTTTATTTTTCAACTTGTAAATAAAGTCATTGAAAAATTTGCAAAATAAACACATTTCTCGGAAGTATTTTTTTTAAACATGAACATATTGATATCTTTCGTTTGAAGCAAGATTATTCTTGATATTTACATTTTGATAAATGAAAAAAGCGAAAATTATCAATAGGTATTTCGTAGTCCTTAGATTATGAAATACTGATAAACCCACAAATTGATAACCAATTTTAGTAGGTACAGTTTTACGTAAACATTCGCTACCGCAAAACCGTCCAATTTTGCCCTGGATGGATATTTTGCCCAAAAAGTCTAATCTATGATCAACCTTTAAAAAAATATATTTCCATTTGATTTCGGTAAATTTGGTACATTAGGGACGAAAGTAAATTCATGTCACTAACTTCCCTTAGAAGCTTTAGTCACTAACTTTACTCAGTGGCTTGTCAGAACCTGTCAAAGTCCGCGTGTAATTTGTTGCGGGTCAATTACGACTCTGTGTTTTTTAATATACTGCTCGATAGCAAAGACAAAGGTAAGTTTTTCTTGTTGCATAATATAGACTATAGAAAAAGGTTTTCAGATCATTTCCTGTTTATATTATGTGCTGTCAGTAGCTTAAATCAAGTATTATGACGATGGGCAAATTATAAGGCATAAGTTGAGCCTCAGGGTTGTCAATTTTGCCCAAACGAAAAAATGTGTTAGGGTTGTCACTTTCTTATTTTAATAATTAGTTTAAATTAAATCAAAACTATTATGAAGGTTTTGCACACATTAGGTATTTTAGATTTTCAAAAATATTATCATTATTGTGGATAATTTAATTTTATTCTTTTTTGCCTGTCCTAATTAATTTGATAATCTTTTTTTATATTCCTTATATTGCTTTTTAATAGTTTCTGAAGCCTTTATAATTTTTTCCAAGGTATGCAATTTGTTTTTATATTAGATCATTTTAATTATATCTGGAGTTAACCAGCCTCCATCATTATCCACCCTCAAACGATATTTTTTCACTTTCGTAGCTATGGACTTTGATTCCAAAAAAAATATGTTTTTTAATTAATTTTTTAATAAATTAATTTTTTAAATTGATGTCGTTTAATTTTAACTTTCCTAGTTGTTCATTAACTATATTCCTGAAACAGTTATTATTTCTCACAACATAGGTATAAGTATTTGCCATTTCGTTAAATGTGTGTACCTACCTGATATAAAAAAAATCATTTAGGTAATTAAAACTAGGATTATTGGTAATGTAATTAAATAAAACATTTCTTTAAATAAACAAGATTTATTATTTTTTCTTAAGTTATTAACCCGATTTTGACAACCCTAAGCCCAATAAATTGCTTGTATGAAAACAAATAGAGTTCGGCAGGTAAATTTGCCCAATTGTTTTTAGACGAATATTTTATTAGTTGGCCATTGAAAATATGCTCAAACGAAAATTTTTCCCTTGAATTAATAATGCAACAAAGTAGTTCTTAGACAAGAACGCCATAAGAGCTACAGTTCAACAAATAATGGTTGGCAAAAGCGGGCAAAATTGGACGGTTTCGCGGTATCTATCGATTTTAGATAATTAATTGCAAAACGTCGCCGCAAAAACGCAATCGCAAACATGACTTTTTATTATATATTAATAAGTAGTTAAAGGTGATTTGAATAAATTGAGTTAGGTGATTTTTGCTAACATAGATGGTTGATCTTTCGCCTGCCAAAGATGAATTAGCTTCAACTTTGGCAGGCGAAATTCGAGGGAATTTGGAATTTGGAATTAGAATGAACAGAAAAATGTTTATAAAAGATACCACTTAAGAGAAGTACAATTTCACTAAACCTGTACGGGGTTTGCGGCAAACTGGACAAGTCATCAAGGACAGTGCACAGTTTTGACATGTCACAACATGGCCGCATGGTAAAAAACACATATTCTTCACACCATTGCAGCAGATTTTGCAAGTGTTTGATTCCTCCAAGTTTGGAGGCACTTCTTCTGTAGGAAGGATTTCGGAAACACCGGGTACTCCACTTGAACTGCGAACACTTTTTGCCTTCTTGATAAAATCTTCGCCTTTCATGATGAGCAAGAACGGACACTTCCCAAACCAAGTTGCGTGCTCTACCCACGGATCGTCGTTGTCTTCCCAGTTGTTTAGGCCTCCACCGCAGTAATAACACACCGTCCTGTCTCCAGTTCCCGTATAGAAGAACCCCGCGGCAGCCAGAGCTTGAGGCTTCTGGCGCATCCTCACGGGCCAGCACTCGAAGGATGCGAGGCGAGAGCTCAGAGACATGTAGGCGTAGTGTGCAGGCGATTCGGCCCCGGCGATGGTGCCAAGTTCACCTTTTCCACTTGGAATATTTCCGACGGGCTTACCCGTCAAGAAAGGGCAAGCTGGTGACTGTTGCTTGTGTTCTCTCACTGGTTCAGTCACAGAGTCATCGAGTTCAAGGCTGCAGTAATGGCAGCGGAGTACATGACGATTCTCGGAGTAATATAAACCAGCTTGCGACATTTCTTCCTTGATATTGGCGATACCGTTCCAGTTCTTCAGAGTCTCCAAGCGGAGGTCTTCGCGGCGAAAATCAAGACTATTAAAGGATGCGGCAAAAGCAGTTAGAGGGACCGAATCAGTAATTGGTAGGTTAGAAATAGATATGTCAATAGCTGGTTTTGACACATTCCAATTTCGCCCACCGGAGCTATAATTACATGGATCCATGATTTTGTTCTTGTAAAGCGAGTCTGAACTATGGAGTCCACTGTATAACTATTTTAACTACAAGTGAAGCTACAATATATTTAGCAAACGTTATCAGATGATAGGACGCAATCACTGAATAGATAATACAACAATGTTATTGACTGCGATATGGCGACTTGGCCATACAATGACGATCGTTGTGAAACGAAAAACTGAGCATTGTGGCGAGTTTTTATTTTTTATTCAGAGCGTTACGTAACATATTGTCTTTCGTATAGTTTTTGTGTTTTACTATTTTTTTCTAATGGAAAAAGATGCTAAAAGTGCATATTTTTTTAAAATATATTTTTTGTTTTTTTAAAGTACAGTTATATTATATGTTTTGATGATAAAAAACCGAAAAATAGTCAGTATTTTTTTATGTTTTTTTTTTTAAAACTGGTGAATATGTTTATTTGCTGGGCTGTGCTGGGCAACCAAACCCTTACCAGAGATAAAAATAGTCCTTACTTGTACTGGATTAGTAAAAAAAACCTTAGGCATGTTTCCGCTTTTTCAAAAAAACACAAAAAATAAAAAAAAATATCAAAGAAATTAAAATTTTTGTGACATTATTATTAATCTTTTGTTGACAGAGACAGACAAAGGAATAGAAAATATTAGAAAAGTGACAAAAATACATGTTTGACATCATGCAAAGATGATGTATTCAGAAAAAAAACTTATAAAACATACAAAATGTCTTAGTGAAAATCTTTTGATTCTGAGGCGTTCATTACAAAATTCTAGATACGATTTTACAAAAAAGTTAGGAAGATGTAACTTATAAAAAAGATCGTTTCATAAAAAAAATTAAATTGCTTTCGTATTGTGTTTCATTGCCTACCAATAAATTATTTAAATTTGGCCGAACCACAAAAGATTTCTCGGAAATTTATGCGAAAGTAGAAAGCGACGAAAAACGAAAGATTTGAGGGAAAATATTTCAACTGATAAATTGAGCTATGCAACCATTATGAATCAACAATCTGCTGGGCACAGTGAGGTTTCAAAACTGTTCAAAGACATCACAGCTACTCCAATACGGGCATCCAAATGTAAAAAAAATGTTCACTCTGCAAACCAAAAATTTGCACACAAACTCACCCCATCTGAAGCTTTAGAAATATTTGTAGAAGCTGATTTAATCAAAAAACAATGGAAAATCATTCAAGGAACTAATAAATGAATTTAAGAGGTCTTTAGGGCGCTCCCTGTATAATAACTAGAAGAACTTGGATTACTTACGAAATGGGGTTGTGACAAATCCAAACAACAACAGTTCAAAAAAAAATCCAGAATAATACAGACAGTGACGCTAATAGAATTTCCTCCTTCCCTCTTCTTTCAATTGAAATATCCAAGTCCTTACATTTTTTAGTTGCGTAGGAAATAGCTCTTTCCACTATTTGGATACTTTGACTTTGAAGGAAAATTTTGAGCGCTTTAATTTTTATCACACTTCTCCAGCGATAATACTGTATGTACTTTTGTGTCTGGTTAACTTCTTCTAGGACTTTACACCAAAAATAATGGTAGCATTGAAAACTAAAACAAAAGCCGGTAAAAGTGTGGATGCTGCTTCTCTTGTGTAAACGTTTTATCTGCTGCTGCTGGGATCACACATCTCTGTGTGTGGAAAATTTTACAGTTTAACCAAATAAACTGTAATGTTTCATGTGCAGTTTGTTAACTGTCTCGTATAAAGCAAAAACTGTATGGAATATTTAATGGTCGACGCGACGTTTGGCTGACCTGACAGTTAAAGTTTTTAATGTAAAAGTTTAAGTAGATATTGGATATTTTATGGTTTAAAAAACGTAAAAAACAAAGAACATATTTACGTTATTAGCTATATTAGGTAACAATTTCCTGCGAGTAAACATACGACAATAACTTACGTATCGCGCTTCAAAAATATACATATTTGTGTCTTATATGGATATTGGAATGAATAATTCGCTCGCCCACCGCGCTCACCCCGCTTGTCGCGCGTGCTCATGGTTGTGCGAGTATTTTTTCTAAACTGCACTGTGGACGATGTCACCCCTTGGTGCTTGGCATCCGGGGCGGACCGCCCCCCCCTTTACGCCGTCACTGGTTGGACGCCTGGAGTGCCCTGCTGCGAACTCTATATAATATATTACCTCTATGATCAGAAAAGATATTCACATAGGTACCCCGAAACCGTCCAATTTTGCCCTTATGGATATTTTGCCCACTGAGTCTAATTTATGCTCAACCTTTAAAAAATATATTTCCATTTGATTTCGGTAAATTTGGGACATAAGGGAGGAAAGTAGATTTATGTCATTAACTTCACTCAGAAGCTTTTGTCACTAACTTTACTCAGTTATTCAGTGGCTTGTCAGAACCTGTCAAAGTGCGCGTGTAATTTGTTGTAGGTCAATTACGACTCGGTGTTTTTTAATATACTGCTCGATGGCAAAGACAAAGGTAAGTTTTTCTCGTTGCATGATATAGACAAAGGTTTTCAGACCATTTCCTGTTTATATAATGTGCTGTCAGTAGCTTAAATTATGACGATGGACAAATTAACCCGCAGAAGTTGAGCTTCTGGGGTGTCAATTTTGCCCAAACGAAAAAATGTGTTAGGGTTGTCACTTTCTTATTTTAATAATTAGTTTAAATTAAATTAAAACTATTAAGATGGTTTTGCATTCATTAGGTATTTTAGGTTTTCAAAAGTATTATTATTAGTGTGAATAATTTATATAGCGCCATTTTTGTAAAAAAACACCTCAAGGGTGCTGTACAATAAATATCCTAACACGCCTCTTTATAATTATTATGGATAACTTATATAGCGCCATTTTCGTAATATTAATACCTCGAGGGCACTTTAAAAAGTGATTATGTAGATGAATAAATTAAATTTAAAAAAATTGAATTTGTAATTTAAGTAAAACTCCGCTTCAGATTTATTCAAAGTGCAAGTGGGTTTTATGATTTTTCCTAAACATAACTTCACTCTCACAGTTTCACACTTATCTAAATTATTTAACAACAATATTTTTGATAAATTACCTGGTTCATGAAGAAGTATAGAAATTGAAAAAATAATATTTTCAGGCGTTGCCTAGTATGTAGGTGAAATAATTCAATTCGTTGAATCTCACCTGCATATATAAAGGTTTCAGCTCTTTAACTTCACAAACATCAACAGATGAAAGAATTGAAGGAATATAGATATTCAAGTATAGGCAGAATGGTGAATATTACACAGTGTGTAAAGTGGCCACTTAAACCAGCCATTGACAGGTCATAAGCCCTGTAGATGCCTGGAACTCTATATTACTTTCTCTTAAATGGTCTTTATCTCTGTTGTAATATGTTAATATAAATTATTTAAATAAATCCTTAAAGTCGGGTCTCAAAAGTCACTTTTTGATTTTATTAAACTGATTTTTTTAGGTATATTGCCTTTTAATAGTTTCCGAAGCATTTCTTGCATGGCATACAATTTTTTTCTATATTTGATCATTTCCATTATATCTAGAGTTTACTAGTTATTATCCGCCCTCAAACGATATTTTTTTACTTTCGTAGCTATGGACTTAGATTCTGAAATAATTTCTATAAATTTGAAAAATTGATGTAGTCTGGTTTTAACCTTCTTAGTTGTTCATTAAATATATTCCTGAAACATTTATTATTTCTCACAACTTAGGTATATTTATCTGTGACAGTGTTAGGTTATAAGATTTTACTTTCATTCATATTCCACATCTATTTTATAGAAGTATTACACAAACTTTCATATTTCACTTATAACTTATTG
Source organism: Micrasema longulum (assembly GCF_059751315.1). Lineage (NCBI taxonomy): Eukaryota > Metazoa > Arthropoda > Insecta > Trichoptera > Brachycentridae > Micrasema > Micrasema longulum. Next base: position 325,930 of record NW_028277455.1, read on the forward strand.
AGTAATTAATTATTTATTTGCCAGTAATCATTATTGTTTTATGGTGATTACAATACATAGTTACACTTGACACCGATCAACCTCAACAAAATTCACTGGTTTGAAACAATTCTTGCCTTATAAGCTTTGCACATTATGTGCTAAAAACAAAGTAGAAAATTGATAGTTAAACTTTAAATGTTAAAAACAAAAAAAATAAAGATCTGATATAAATTCCCTTCCCCCTTCAAAAAACTAACAACACACACGAACCTGTCGGAACCATTATTTCTTATGACGATCTCACAATGGGGCTGACGTCGTACAGCTGGGTAAAGGAATCCCCGTTTTAGAGATGGCATTAAATACATCGATATTTTTTCGATACAGTACAATAACTAAATGGTTATATATTCTAAAAATAATATTTTCCATTACACATTTATGTGCAGATAGAGGCAGGCATGACCGTGCTACATACGATGGAGTCAGGCAATGCCAAATGGAAGTCTAGAACTATGAGGAATTTGCAGCAATACCTTATCGATAATCCAATGTTAGCTATGTCATTGAATGTAATGACTATGGAATTCAACTTCCAAAAGCACTTCACGGTACTTACACCGGATAGGGAACAATGGATGCCCGATAGCCCCCTACCCCACGGAGAAGGAGACATTGTGTGGCACACCGATGGCTCCAAGAAAGATGGGCACACAGGTGCTGGGATACACGGAGTTAGACCCGCTAAAAGGTTTTCCATCAGCCTAGGGCTCTATCCCACTGTCATCCAAACGGAACTCTATGCCATCTATGCCTGCGCACATCAAAATTTGCGCAGACAATTCAAAAACTAAATAATTTATGTTCTCTCAGACAGTCAGGCTGCTCTAAAAGCACTGAGTTCTGTCGAGATCAATTTGAAATAAACCTTAGAATGCGTATGGGTGCTTAATTGTGTCGGTGAGTGTAACAATTTGACATTCATTTGGGTACCTGGACACTCAAACATCGACGGTAACGAGGCAACTGATGAATTGGCAAGTCTGGAAGCTGAGACAGCCCCAATAGGCCCTGAGCCCTACTGTGGGTTGCGAGCTTAAGTCATGGGCCAGGAAGCAGAGCATAATGCTTTGGCAAAAAATACCTGGTTAAGCACCATGCAAAGGAACTGATAAAAGGTTAATCGCAAAGGTTTGCCTTCTGCCTAATAAAGCCCAGCCGAAATCAAGTGAGGGTTATCACTAGAGCCTTTACAGGGCACTGCAAATTGAACAAACACCTTACTAGAATGAACCTTTCCGAAACTTCTAGATGTAGGTTCTGCAGTGCAGATGAGGAAACACCTTGAATGTGAATGTGATGCTTTAAATCATAAAAGAAGCCTCATCCTCGGGGGAGTATAGAATAAAATTAAAATAAACTTCCGAAGGGGGAATATGGAAGTCTAGGCATTTACAGGGCTTATGACCTGTCATTGGCTGGTTTAAGTGGCCACTTTACACACAGTAACATTCACTATTCTGCCTATGTTTAAACATCCTCATTTCCTCAACGCTTCCATCTGTTTACTTTTGTGAAGTAAAAGTGCTGAAACCTTTATCATGTGGGTGATATTCATCCAGCTGAAACAATTCACCTACTAGGCAACTCCTGAAAACAATTTTCCAATTTTTATGCTTGTTCATTTACCAGTTAATTTACTAAACAATGTTTTAAGTATGTCCAAATGTTTGCAGACAGGCTGGATTTCCTCCCCAGGGAGTTATTTAGTTATGTTACACAGAGCGTAAAGTGGCCACTTAAACCAGCCAATGACAGGTCATAAGCCCAGTAAATACCTAGACTTACATATTCCTTTCTCAAAAATAAGTTCCCTCTCTGTTGTAACAAATTTAGATTTAAATAACTCCCTGGAGAGGAAATCCAGCCTGTCTGCAAACATTAGGACATACTCAAAAAATTGTTAAAATAATAAACTTGTAAGAATTGGATATTTAATAATTTGTAAGTGTGAGACTGATCACCTTACCTTCATGTAACAGATGATCAATATACGCTTCATTTAATGGACTAACATAGTGGCCTATGCACCGTCGATGATGATGATGTTTTTATAATTCATCATTTTGGCAGTATCAATTTTGTATTAATATATTTTAAAGTGCCTGGTAATAAATATAATAAAAAATATTGAAATTTTAGAAAGAATTTATTTTTAAAATTAAGAAATTATAAATAATTGAGATCCATAGCTAGTTTTCCAAGAACGAAACAAACTCTGTTAGTTTGTAAAGCTGGTCTTCGCTGGAAGTAACCGGTGCAGGGGAAGGCTGAGGTTTAGTTGGTATTATCATTTTCTCACCATCTTGGACAGCCCAGTTCTTATCTTTACACAGGGTGAGAACTTTCTCGTTTGAGAGTCCTGTCATTAACGCAACTGTTTCAACTGAAACCGAGCTGTACGCCTGGGCGATAAGATAAATCGCTCTCTCACGTACCTTTTCTGAAATATTACATTGTTCTTTAGCACAGACCAGATTCATGTTTTTCTAAAATGAATTACCATATAGACATTGGACACATTATCGTTTCAATTCATTCATCACGATGGTTTCAGTACATATATTTTTTAATTTCGAAGTAAATGCCAATTCAAGATTATCAAATTTACTTTAAAAAGTTTCTACGTCCAAATTTTTGTAGATATTTCTTTTTTTCTTAAGTTAGCTTATATTACATAGTATACAAACTAATATTTACACTTTCTTTACTTACATATCTATTTCATTACATATCATTTTACAGTAAACAACACATTTATTTTTAAATTCATTCAAACTCTTTTCATTCTTCATACATTTAGGCATCTCTTCATACATTTACAAGCCTTTATACACAATACAATTTTGGGATTCTGTTCTTTTTTTTTAATGGCAGCCTTATTCTGTCCTTATCTCTAGCAATATACTTGTGAATTTTTTTACTTAATTTTTCTATTACTATTAAATAATCAATATTAAAACACTATCTTATTAATTAGGTATTTGGGCATTCGATTGTTTAACAAGTTAAATATAAAAACAAGCATATTATATATCAGTCTCTTTTTATTGCTATCCAATTGAGTTCTTCTTGCATTTATTATACCTACTTTTCTTACACTATTCTCATGGCTCTATTTCGAAGTACTTCTGATTTATTCTAATTTCCGTCATTGGCTAAAAAAAATACTTTAGAGCAGTAATCTACATGCGGAATAATTATAGTTTTATATATGAGTTCTGCAGTATTTATGTCTAATTTATTTCTCAATCTACCGAGAAAGAATATTTTTTTAGATATTTTTTTTAAAACATTCAAAGTTTGCATTCATAGTTAATTTCAAGTCTAATATTATACCCAAATACTTCATTTCATCCACTTTCTTAATAGTTTCGCCATTTATATATACATTCATCACTAGGCTTGGTTTTTTTCTTCCTATTTACGTGTATTTGGTTTTGCCAAAATTCAGTATTAGGTTGTTAATTTTAAGCCATTTTGATTTGCTGTTTATCATTTCCTCATTTAATCTGTTAATAGTTTTAGCATAATCTTTACCTGCTACATAGATTAATATGCCATCGGCAAATAGTTGCACTTTGCAGGGCTTTATTAAATGGGTTATGTTGTTTATGTATATGATAAATAAAATTGGTCCTAGAACTTATCCATGGGGAACTCCTAGATAAGATTATTGATGCAAGAAACCAGCCAATGACAGATTGAATTCTATATTCCCCTCTATAAAAAGTTATGTTTTTTTTTCTCCATAAACCAGTTTTTCTAAAATTTCCAATTTTACATATTGCGATTTTCATTGAATTTAATTATACTAACTTCACCGGGCTTTTTTTGGATATTGTCGTTAATCCTCATGACCAAACTACAAACACAAATGGTAGAAAAACTGTGTTTACTTGTATCATCACAAAGATCAACAGATGGAAGAAATGAAGGGCTATAGATGAACATGAATTACAAACATAGGCAGAATGGTGAATGTTACACAGCGTTTAAAGTGACCACTGAATCCAGCCAGTGACAGGACATAAGCCCTGTAAATGCATAGACTTTTATATTCCCTTCTATACAATATTCTTCATCTCTGTTGTAGTATATTAATTATTTTTATAAATTATGGAAAATAGATTGTTAAACAAATATCATCAAACGTGATGATGGAGCCGTAATGTGATCTGAAACGACAGAAATTAGTGCAAACGACACACGGCATAATAACCCAGAAAAACTCATTGCGCAAGTAGTTAAAATATTTTGGCTGTTAACCATCATAAATCTCTTTAAACAAACCTTCTAAAGACTTCATAATATCAGCAATGGGGTCCGACCAGATGGCAGATGATAATGCTTGATAAGTTCCTGGTAAGTCTTTTTTCCACATTTTTTGTCCTACCAGCCAAACAGAACATAGCTCTGGGTTTGTGCTTTGTATACTTTGTGGGATTCTTTTCCATAAATATTTGGCATTGCATCTGAAAAAAAAAACACTAAAACATGAAAAATGCATTCAAAAGATTTGCAGTAGTGTATATTCTGTCTGTGATTAGTACTACAGTCTCCTGCCGATAATGACAACAGTGTTTTTTTACATTTGATGTCTAAACCAACACTCAAATTAATAATAGAATACCTTACACTCAAACACCCCTGCTAATAGTGGAAACTTACTATACAAATCAGCGTTTAATTCGCCGGATATATAAAGCTCTTTAAAAACCATGAATTTCCTGCGTGACAAATTTAGCAACAACATTATTTCCAGAAATGGACCTGTTTATTGGCCTTCTTGATCCTGTGATTTAACGCCATTGGATTATTCCATATAGGGCTACGTTAAGTCCATGACCCATGGAAACAAACCTATGACTCTTGAATCATTGGAAGCCAATATAACACGCAAGCAGGATTTTTTTGAAAAAGTGGTCAAAAATTGACAGAAAGTACCATACAATTGCTAATCACGGAGGACATTTATCGTTTATCATTTTCAAAAAATAAATTAATATTTTTTATTCTTTCGAACACAATGAAAACAAACTCATTCCGAAAAATGTTTGCTTCTTTGAATTTAATTTGACATTGTATTACGCTTAAAAAAACATCCATTATAAGATTAGAGATTATTACTACTACAGAATTAGTAATGATATCGAGAAGACCAATATATCGTGGGTATACTGGTAAAAAAACATTAACTAGAAAATATGCGGATTTGACTTAATGATGCAGTTTTGTTAAGTTAAAACGGGCAAAATACACTAAGTTATATTCAATTTCATATATCTGTAGTTCTAAAAATTAATTTAAGGTTAAGTCGTTTACCGGGCATTTTATTAAGACTAAAAGCTTTAAATAACTAAATATTTTTTTATTTTTTTTTAGTAAAAAAGAAATATTTGCCTTCTTATAATTTACGCAAATATTTCATTTAGAGGGCCATTTTCAACGAATTGTAAATAACTATTATAAAATGGGAATCAAATTGGGGTAGAATGGTATTCGAACCACGGACCTTTGATACGTGAGTCCGAGACACTAGCCACGGGACCACAACCCGATTATTTACCTAATATAAAATGAAGAAACGGAAAAATGAAAAACATGTTCTTAAATGAGCACTTAATATCTTACTATATTTAAATAAGATATAAAAGAGTAAAATTAAAACAAAACTTAAATGCTTGAATTCTCAAAACAGGGATTTGAGAGTTCAAGTTTTTTGCCAGTCTACTCACAATATTATAGTCTTGTTAAGCCAGGTATTCATCGAGCCTGATTGCATTTTTAACCTCACAATACACGGATTAAGTTTTCTGTTAAAATTATTATGAAAATAAAACTTTACGTTTACGTGTTACGAAGTGAATGCCGATTCAACTAACGATATTTTCTGTTTAAATTTATTATTCATGTATAAGCAAATAATAATTTTAAATAAGTCAGTAAATAATGTTACAATTAAATAAATAAATGATAATACCATTTAAAAAGTAAATTGTTACCCGAATACATATTCAGTAATATTCAACATACTAACAAAATTCATTGCTATACTACGAGGGCAGGTGAATGTTCTAGACTCCTAAAAACAAGAATAAAGGCAACTATGAACAACCTGTAGTATGAAGGACAGAAGATGTTTAATGAGTTGCCAAAAGAGTTAAAGGATGCTGGATCCATCGCATCATTTTGTGGGTTAGCGGTGGTTTTCGTTAAAAAAAAAACATATAGGTAGCTAGAGTGTTATCAGAAAGCCTAAATTAATAAAACAAAAAAATTAAATTAATGTTGTATACGTAGGAGTTCAGGAAATACGAGTTGTTAATTTTTTTATGAACAACTATCTGAATAAATACATTGCATGCATATAAATTATTTGTTTAATTGTAATGAATATGTTGCAATTGTTTTATAATATTTTTACAGAGTTTTCACTAAGGTAAACGGCTGTAATACTGACCGTGCCCGTATTACTGATCTATTTCAACAAAAACAAAGATAATAGGAAAAAGCAAAAAAAAACACATTTATGAATATTGGCAACACTAGAACACAGCATCTGTTAATTGTTCACACTTGTTCTATGGTTGACATTCGAATTTTTCTGTTTAAAAAATCAGTTAGAGTTTGGACACCCGGTGACTAACAGCAGTACACAGGAAATCCTTACGAGGTAAGCCTAATTTTCAAAGTTTACTTTAAACCATATATTTTCTGTATTCAATTGTTATTCAGTTATATTTCTATTCAGTCAGTAGGATTTGACTCTTGATATTTCATAAAACAAAGTATTTGTAAGATATTTTTACTATTTGTATCATAAATTTTAAAAATAAAAGTGGTCAGTATTACATCCAACCATTTTTTTGACTGTTTCTTTTACTGACCTAAGCAGTCAGTATTGCATCCGGCTGATATTTTAGTCGTTTTCTTTACTGACCTATGGGTCAGTAATAAGTTCAGTGAGAATATTTCAAAAATTTAAATTAGTTTGATTGAAACAAAATTAAAAACACATTTTTTGTGTGATTTGTAGAGCACAAAGAATTTTGAATTAGGAAATGTAGTTCTGACTTATATATTTTTGCTTTATTTTAATCTTATAAATGAGTAAAGTTAGTGGTCAGTAATAGAAACAAATTTCGGTCAGTATTACATTTTATAATCTGATGTCAGTATTACATATTATGTCAGTAAATAAGTTCTGTGCCGAGACATATTTTTACATATTTATTTTGATTTAAAATAAAATTAACAAAGTTATTTCCAATGTAATATTTAAATACACATTTTTTAAATAACGGAACATAAAACTTAAATTTTACTTGTAAATTGATCCAATATCTGACTACCAAACACTATTGTATACGATGTATAAATAACACAAGATAAAATTAAGTAAAACTGGATTTCAAAACATACGTTTTAAGCTACTTTAGATGGAATTTTTGAAAATATAAATTTCATAAACCTTTTGTTTTAGATATGATGGCGCCTAAAAGAATGCAGTATAGTGAACAGTCAGTGAAAGATGCGTTGTTAGCTGTGGAAAAAGGAATGACAATATACAAGGCCAGCAATTTGTATAAAATCCCAAAAACAACATTGTTATACAAGAAAAAGGGCAAGTATCCTGTAGAAAGAATAGTTGGACATCCTACAATTCTAACTAATCACGAAGAACGTCAGATAGTCGATTGGATAATATTTATTGGAGAAAGGGGATTTCCGGCGACCAAAGACCAGTTACTTGACAGTGTTCAATTACTATTATTGAAATTAAAACGCGAAAATCCCTTCAAAGACGGAAAACCTGGCAGGCGTTGGTACGAAGGATTTTTAAAAAGACACCCTGGCATTTCGCAAAGAGTGTCACAAAATTTAATTAGAGCAAGGGCGAACGTAAGCGAAAAAAATTTAAGGCAATGGTTTTCTACTGTTAAGAACTATATCGATGAAAATGATTACACAGATGTTTTGAATGACCCAAAACGCATTTATAATTGTGACGAAACTGCTTTTTTTTTAAGTCCGAAGGAGTCGTCTGTCATAGTGAAAAAAGGTTCGAAATCTGTTTATAATTTTATACACAACGATGAAAAAGAATGTCTTACTACACTTGTGATGGCTAATGCAGCAGGAGACCTCCCCCCCCCAATGATAATTTATAAATATAAAAGAATACCACTTTCGCTAGCCAGAAAACTGCCACATGGTTGGGGAATGGGCAGATCTGATTCCGGGTGGATGACTGGAGAAGTGTTTTATGAATATATAGGAAACGTTTTTTTTCCATGGCTCAAAAAGAACCAGATAGTATTTCCTATAATTTTATATGTTGACGGGCATTCGTCGCACATGACTTTGGCGCTCAGTGAGTTTTGTAAGGATAATAAAATTATATTGATTGCTTTGTACCCAAACGCAACTCATATATTGCAGCCCCTCGATGTAGCCCTATTCCGTCCAGTCAAATTAGAATGGAAAAAGAGAGTTCACCAATGGAAAATTGATAATGAGGGTAAAAAGCTTATGAGAGAAGATTTTGCCCCTTTATTAAAAACTGTATTAGAAACAGCTGGTAATATGAATACTCTTCAAAATGGATTTAGGACTTGTGGGTTGTATCCATTTTCCCCAGAAGGAGTCAACTATAGAAAACTTGATTTTAAAAAAGCGCGTCCTTGCACGTCAACACCATCATCGTCTTGTCCTAAGCACGTCGTTACTTCTCAAAATCTGTTGAAAATTCCTAACAACAAATACAACGCCGTATTTCTACGTTTATTTGAAAATTTACTGACAAACAACCAAATTGATGCATTTAATGATCAAACAAATGATACATGGAATGGTCCAAAGGAAGACGAAAATTTGTTCTACATTTGGAAAATTACGAAGAATTTAGTCAATGAAAATATCGGATTGGTCACAGGGAATAATGACAAATGTCATTTAGGGTATGAAACTTTCGTTAACAACGATACGTTGAATGAGTCTCTCATAGCGTTTGACGATAGTTTTTGGTCAACAACAGGTGATGAATCTGAAATTATGACAATGGTGGTAAAAGATAGTGAACTAATTCCCGAGAAAAACAGTGAACCAATGTCCGTTTCTCTTACCGCAAATTTAGATCGAGAACTCCTAGAACAAGCGGGCACAAGCGATACTAATCTCAATGAAGCGACGCCTTGTAAAACTCCTAATTCTAAAACAATTATTAATGCTCTTACGCCCTTTAAGCAGTGTCTGTTTTGGCCAGAAGATAAAGTGGTAGAGAAAAAGAAAATTACAAAAAGAATTCCAACTGTCATTGTTTCATCAAACGATTATATTAACTACCAGCAAAAGGTCAAAGATGACAAAATGAAAAAAGATGAAGAAAAATTGGAAAGGAAAAGATTAAAAGAGGAGAAAAAAAATGTGGTGCTTGAGAAGAAACAAGGAAAGATAAAAAAAACAGAAGTGCAACGGAGTTGTTTAAATGACTTTGGCGGTTATAAATTGAATGAGTATGTAATTGTAAAGTTTGAAGAAGAATATTTTCCAGGGATTGTGGTGAAGAGCAAAGATAATGGTTCCGCCTTAGTCAGAGTAATGGTTATGAGTGGCCAGAATTGGAGGTGGCCAGAAAAAGAGGATACTATATGGTATTCTTCTGAAGAAATTATAAAAACAATTCCAGAACCGGAATTGCTGAATGCGAGGGGAATTTACTCCATCCCTGATATAACAATATTACGCTGTTCATCTGATAAGTAAATCAATATTTTAGGTATTTCTTTTAGTAAAAATTATTTTACTATTTTTTTTAGTTACCTCTATGATTATTAATTGATATTTTTCTTATGTGTTGTTAGATTTATTATCAAATATATTGAATAAATAAATCAAAATCTTTTATTTCACTCCCGGTCAGTAATAGGATCACCATAGGTCAGTATTAGAGTGAAATCCATTTTCAGTATGTCAGTAATGAATACAAAATCTGGATATGTTTAATATTTTTTATTTATTTAAATTGCTTGATTTTTTACTTTTATTTTTTTAACGTATTGAAGTAAATTCATCAATTTTAGAAATAGACAAAATTATATAGTTTCAATTACCAGGTATTTAAAAACAAAAAATGAATAAAAATGTCTGTCAGATTAAGACACGAAATGGGTCAGTATTATAGCCGTTTACCTTATTTGAGTATTTATACGATTATCCTACATAAAAAGAAATAAATTTTGGTATGGTAGAAAAATAAGTATACAGAATGTCAGCCTCGTGGTGTAATGGCCAGCGCATTTACCTTCCATGCTAGGTCTCGGTTTCGATTGTTGACATGGTTAATATGAAATATTTATTTAAAAGGTTGTTTTTATACTAGAATATTTCATGGTCCCTGGACTGGTATCTGAAGCGTAAGACTGATCATTTTACCTTCATGATTTTTTTTATCAAGATAAGCTGAAATTGGTGTACTAATGCAGTGCCCCATGAAAGGGAATGATGATGATGATGAACATAAAATATGGACTGTAGTTTTAAAACACTCAATTGATCTAGGTTTTAAAGAGTTACCTAGTAGGTAAATAATAATTCCGCTAGATGAATCTTACTCACATGATCTCCGTTATACTCTATTGCATGTTATTTTCCGATGTTATTCCGCGGAAGTTAACGCCGAATCAAGAAACAGTATGTATATAACTTAAAGAGATTGTATATTAATTACGAGCATTAAGTAGACATTAAATGTAGCTTGACCATTATGAGCTAAAAGGTAATATAAAAACAGAAAACATCAAAATTTAAATCGGGCCGTCAAACTTACAAGTCATTTTGTTGAAGATATATTGCTAATAACTGAGAGTAAACTTGTGGTGTGGCGATTCCTTTAGGTGACTGTAAATTGAAAAGAGAATTAAAACAACATTTATAGGAAATATTATTTCAAATTTAGTACGATGGCTGGATTATAACCTCTAATTCTTGTTTTTCAAGATCCGACGCAAGCTTTAATACATTATTGACAGACATGGTTTTCATTACAAAGTATTGATAATTTGTTCTTGGACTTTAAAATCAATCCTTTTCTACAGTAAAACGCTTGTGAATAAAAACCGCACCAAAGCACAGCAAAACTATACAAAATACAGATAGCAAAATATAAAATATCACTAAAGTCTGCGAATGTCACTAAACGACCACAAACTAAATATTTAACGATTAAACCACAGATCAGCACAACAACAAGTAACAAGGATCATTGACAATAATGACACTTCTGTTCGCCATAGACAAATAAAACAATAAAATAATATCGTTTATAAAGTGTGACGCTCAAACCAGTAAACTTTTCTGAGTGGATTAAAATCTTATATAATATTTTATAACGCAACATGTATGTATCTGCTCTCATCTCACTATTATGTTTATGTATTTATTACATGGTAAAACATTCAGTTGTTGTGTAAAATTGTTACATGTAATTTTTTTTTATAAAAATTCAAAACATTTTGATTGACAAATGATAAATAGAATAAATATTTTCTGAAATTACAAAACACGTTGCAACAACAAATCACGGGATTCTAACATGTTTCTAAAAAAAAAAGAATTCATTTTAAAATACAAAAATAAAATCAAATAAAATTTGTAAAAAGTCTAACTAAAAAAATAAAAATATTATGTATGGCATTATCATCGCTATGATCATAGTTTTGTATTTTTTTTATTACTTCGCGCGTGACGTCGTTAGTTCTCTTTAGTGATTTGATCTGATCAATGAGTCAGGTTCCCGGAAACCAGAATTTTATCACAACACTCTATCACTGGTTAATTTAGCACTTGTCACGTTATTTAAAGTAGTTCATTTTTATGATTTTTTTCATACATTTCAAAGAATTTTTGCCGCACAATTAAATGCTTTAATGTTTATCGCGTGTAAGAAAACATTTTTTTGTATACAATTTCCGGTAGCATTGAACTTCCTCATAAAAATAGTATTCTCGATAAAATTTTCAAAATAATAAATAGCGGCAAAACAAGGTAATGGTAGGAAGAGAAAATAATGAAAGTGGTAGAGGATGAGTGAAAGAAAATAGGAGCATAAAATAATTGTGTTTGATTTGATGACAAGTGTGTTAATTCTTTTCTGTACCCACTTTATGGAGTTTTACATACATCGGGACTATTAAAATTATTGTTTTAATATTTCACATAATATATACATGGGATAGTAGAATGTTTCCGGTGATTAATTTTTATGTTAGGAATTTAGAAAACATCAAAGTGGTTCTTGAGGGGACACGGTAAGCAAATAAAGTCATTAGTTCTGGGGAATCAAACTTATTGTTTACAATTTTATAAAGCAGTTTCTAATCTGAGGGGTACTATCCTGAACCATTCTCGTGGCTGGAGCACAGTTTTTCTCTTCTATTTATTCGCTGGTGAATCAAGATAATAAAATTTTGAAGAAGCTGCTTTATGAATCACACAGCCCATTTAGTTTCTTTTTTCTTTTTTTATATTTCATTCTTTTATTGCTGCAGAACAGTGTTTTTTAGTTACCTATAGTCACATTTTATAATTTTAGTTACCCACCGAGTCTATAATATAAACTTTTCGATGGGATATAATTTATTTTTGAAACTGGTTTGTTTTACATACGTATTCATATTATTTTTTTATCATTTATTTTTTCATGGTTTCCTTCTCTGTTCCAATGAATTTCCGATAATCCATTAGTTTAATAATAATTTAATTTGTAATAATTACGTGCTCGCAACGATTTATCTATCCCCTAGAGAGCGAATAGAATCACGCTTGTAGTAGGAACTGATTATAATTTTAAATAATGGAATTCGCTTGTCCTGTGTCTGTGATACCAGGAATTTTGCCTTACCAATGCATATTTTTATTTCGTTTTTGCTCTCTTGCGTTTATTCTTTAAAATGTTTAAAATGTATCTTCATTTTAAGGTCATGTTTTTTTTAATTTTACTCGTACAAATACATACACATTACAAAAAAACAAAATTATTATTGTATTTTTTTACGATTAAGTTATTACGTATCTCAAACTGTATGAGGCCAAGGACCTGTGTTGAGTTGGGATACAACATAATGGAAAGTGGAAGCACGTGCATAATTAAATAATAGCAAAAAAAGCGGGCGAACCAGGGAACAGAAGAGAGTTTTAAGGGTATTGATATTTTTGAAGTCAGCTGTGCTTTTGTTAATAAATCCAAGAAGTTTTAAGGATTTATTGATAACGTGTTCAATATAAATTGTAAAAAAAGTTTAGTATCAAGTATAATACCCAAATTTCGTATACTAGACAGAGATGATAATATTTCATTGTTCAGTGAGTAGTCGTATATGATTAGATTTTCCAGACAAAAAAGCTCATAACCTTGCACTTACTTAAGTTGAGATGTAGATTATTGGATGAGCACCAGGTGCTAAAAGACAATAAGTCAGATTGCAATAGTGAACAATTGGAAGGGCTGTCAATCTGTTTGAGAATTTTAGTGTCATCAGCAAACAGCCAAATTGATGAAGTAAGAAAAGCATTTTTTATATCATTGATGAACAGATTGAATAGCAAAGGAGCAAGGTGAGCACCCTGTGGTACACCCGAAGATACATTAATGTTGTTTGAGATATAATTATTTACCCTTACGAACTGTTTTCTTTCACTGAGATATGACTTAAAAAAAGAAAACAATAGATTACGAATTCCAAACGAAGACAGTTTGGTCAATAGTATTTGGTGATCGACCTTGTCAAAAGCTTTAGAAAAATCGGTATAAATCACATCGAATCGTTTATTTTTCTCCAGACCCCTAAAAACAGTGTCGGTAAAAGACAAGAGATTGGTCGTGGTTGATTTACCAGACCGAAAACCATGTGGCTGATCGACCAAGATATTTTCGAAAATAGGAGTAATTTTATTCGTTCATATTGCTTTGAATAGTTTAGGTATGTGAGATAGAATTGAGATTGGTCTATAGTTAGTGACGTCCGATTTGTTTCCAGAAATGGAAACTCACCAGATTGAAGTGATAGATTGAAAATGATAGACAGGGGTAGTGAGATAACACATCTACAATTCTTAATTAATATTTCAGGAATACAATCAGGACCAGTATTGGTTTTACCTTTGAGAGATTGGAGAGCAATAAATACATCTTTGGTCGATATATGGCAGCAACTAAGGTCAACTGTATTATTGTTGTCAAATGTTTTGATATAATTCAGTGGACAGTTAGAAGAGTATATGGATGAAAAGTGGAAGGCAAGAAGATTAACTTTGTCTTGTTCATTGTTAACAGACTGATTTTCAAAGACCACACTGGAAGGAAGTCCATTTTCTTTCCGCTTCTGAGAAACAAATTGCCAGAATTTTTTGGGATTTATATAAGGTTATTTTCTGTAGTGTTAATGTAAGACTCATGACATGTCTGTCATCCAATTTTAGCCAGATAGCGGAAATGGGAAAAGGAGAGAAGGTATTGTTCAGCACCAGTTTGCTTAAACAATTTGTGAGCTTTTTTTCTCTCAAAGATTAAAGATTTTAATTTAGGACTAAACCATTTAGAGTATTTTGGGGGAAAGAATATACCTGTTGGAATAAAACGATTTAAAGCTTTGACTAAGTGGTCGTCGAAGATATTTACTGCTGAATTGACAGTTTTGTTACTAAGTATAGATACCCAGTCAATAAGGGCGAGAGAATTACTCATACCAACGTAATCACCTTCAGTGAATTTGAAGTATTTAGTTTCATTAGGAACAAGGATGTTAGGTGCAGATGGTAAGGAAATATCTAAAAGTAACGGTGGATGATAGTTGTCAACTAGGACTAAAGGTTCAGTAGATATAGACACAGCTACATCATGCAAACTACTGAAAATTAAATCTAAACCAGCGCTTTTATAATTTGTAACATGATTGTGTTGAAACATATTCATGTTTGCATAAAGGTCGACAATTGTAGCCGCTTGCGCTGATAAAGGGCCAATAGACATAACTCCATCGTCGTCATTAGCAAAAACAGTTTTGGGTAAATGATAATCTCCACAAATAATTACGGTGTCAAAATTTTCAGTCAAAATCTCTTCAAGCAGCGCACTATGGGATTTAAATGTTTTAATGGAAGACGATGGTGGAAAGTATACAAATCCAAATATATATTTTTTTGTACCTATCCGCACGCATAAATGTAGTTGTACGGATGAAATGTTGAATGTTTTAAGAATAAATCAGTTCAATTTTTTTTACACAAATCATGACTCCTCCTCCTCTGGCATTATTGGCACGGTTGCATCGAAATATATTGTAGTTTACCAAACCTAGTTCAGAAGAACATACTTCATCTTTAAGCCATGTTTCGGTTAGTATAATAAAGTCAACATCTTGAATGGATGCGTTTAAGATTAATTTTTGAAGTTTGGTGTTCAAACCGCGAACATTTTGATAATATACGCTAATTTTTGTAAATTCACATATCTCTTTTGAGAACTTCTTTCTTTTTTTATTTAGCCTAAAAAATCTCTTCAGAAGCAGACCATTTATGGTGGCTTCTTTCACGTGCGCGGAATCGGTGCCAGTCGAACTGATGAGCCGCACTCGTCCTACACTCTCTCCTTTTTCCATCTTCCTCTTTTTGATGAATTCTCCGGAAGTAAGTCACGTCTTTTTGCATTCTCTGCATCTGTTTCCCTGGTTGGGGTTGTCATGGCAGAACCAAGCAATATGCCCCGACTTCCCGCAACGGTGGCAACTCACCGGCCTCTGCGGTCTGGTGGTACATACTTGTCCCCTCTGTGCTTGGCGGAACGCATCTCAAATTGGTCAGGCCTCTGCAGTGTGGCAACTCCCCTTTGCGTCTTAGAATTGCCACTGACCTTATAATTTTCCTGCATCGCTAGGAAATCAATATACAACTCTTTAGGCGTGCTGCATTTGAAGCTCCTGGCGAACGCCTGAAGTTCTTCCCGTAGCCCCCTTATGATACAAGAGATGGCAGCCTCTGCATCCAAACATTTCTTAGCCAGCAGTTGCTTTGCATGGTAATAGTGCGTCATGCTTTCGTCTTCTCGCTTGCGGCACCGCATCATCTCCTCTAGTGTATCCGCATACTCCACCCTACGCGGGAAGGCATTCTCCAACGCGACCTTCCATTCCACCCGAGAGAGGTCATACTTGTCCAGCTGGTCAATCCACCTTCTGGCAGATCCCTTCAATTTAGTCTGCATATAGAAAGATTTTGCATAGCCATCCCAGCCATGGACTTCTCCCAACAATTATATTGTGTAGATCCACAAGGACACTGAGCAGTCTTTGTCGGGATTAAATATGGGGACAATTTCTCCCCTCACGGTTGAGTACAAAGCCGACCCACCACTCGGTCTTCGTTGAGGTTCTGTATCCTCCCTCGCCTTCATATACTTCGCCAATATGTCTTCCAGCCGTGTCTCCAGTGGCCTCTCGAACGCGGGAGAAGTATTTGAAAAAAGAGGGAGGGCATGAAGGGAGGAGGGTGAGGTGAACATTACAACGGAATATCGGATAATGTTCTATATTCAATATATTTATTGAGAAAATAAGGTTAACGAGGAAGTGGTTTTGAAAAATAACTCAATTGTTTATAGACTGTCACTCGACTTCTGCTGATTGGTGCATTGGATTCCCGTAAACCGGATATCGCTCACAATACTCCATTGGTTGATTCGGAAAAACTAGTGACGTCGTTCAAAGAAGTTCGCTTTTTTAAATAATTTTTCTTCATACATTTTACCGAAATTTTGCTATTCAATTTATTGCACAATTTTTTACCGCGTTTAAGATCACCTTTTCATATCAAATTTTCGGTAGCACTGAACTTTATGACAGCATGTATAACTCGGATTTAGGGCTGGTATTCCAAACGTTCTCGCGGCTGTATTATCTCGTATATTTACATACAAAATGCACGAGAAAAACTGTTTTCTCATGCCGCGAGAGTGGTTCAGAATAGCATCCCAGGTGCTTTGTTGGAATAAAAAAAAACTATTAAGGCCTTGTTACGTCTCTATTTTGTTATACAAAAACGTCATGTAAGTAAAGTAAAATGTAATGATTTCATTTGATTCCAACTATAAAGAGCACAAAAGAAATCGATTTCATAATCCTATTTGTTTTAATATTGCACTGTATCTAATGTCATTGTTTTATGCGATAAAATTCTAATGTGAAATAATGCAACTGAAAAATTATTAATAAATGTTTTCTAACCGTTTCGATCCGGCATTTGTAAATCATTGTTACGCCATAGAAGTGTCATTATAATTAATTTATATACCTACGTCACAATGGGAAATTATATCGTCTGCCTTCCTGTTTAAACATAATCTTAGGCAATAATTTCGTATTATTTGTTTTTACTTGCATTCGCACAGATGACGGAATAAATAAAAGATAACACATGCCAACAAAATGAAAAAAAAAATGCTGCCGGAAATTCAACAACTGATTTCAAATATTTTTTTTTTAATAAAAAGAAAGATTTGCGTTTTTATGATTTACCCAAACCTTAAATTTTGAGGACCATTTTCAACGAGTTGTAAATAACTCACTATTAGAAAATGGAATCGAGTTGGGGTAGAGTGGGATTCGAACCACAGACCTTTAGTCCGTGAGTCCGAGACACTAGCCACAGGACCACAACCCGACTAACGGATTTAATGTGCTGATTTCAAAAACGCCGCCAGATTTTTACTATCAGCTCTAGTTTTTGAGATACTGGTTAATTGATGTTAGTTTTGATACTAGTCAAAAATAAAGCAATAAATATATTTTTAACGGCCAAAATATAAATTTCCTACTCAAAATTAAAATCTTATTAGCCAAATATACACCTGGAATTATAACTAAATAAACCTTCTTATATTAGGTTAACCGGTCCTGCTCAATCTTATGCTCTAAATTATTAATTTATTCTTGAAATTTCATATGACCCTCCCCTCCCATAACTGCTTCATCCCCGCTAATTTTAAAGTCAGGAACATCGTTCCTTGGTCGTACTTGATTAAGTATATTATTGAGTTTTCGCAAGTAAAGTTGTGCTATCATTTTGTAAAAATTTCCGTCGTTTGGTATCATGGTATCAAAACACTGCACCAAACCAATGACATCCACAAGTAGACTGTGTAAATCATTCTGATGTTTTTTGTTATGATATGGCGAATACACTTTAAAACAAAGCAGAAAAACTATTTCTGACTTTGTGAAAAGAGCTTATTTTGCCTATTTTGACATTCATTTGGGAGATCTGGATACATCTTGGTCCCCACATTTCGTATGTAAAACATGTGTAGAAAATTTGCGACAGTGGACAGTTGTAAAAAGGAAATGCCGCAAAACCATCATAACGATTGCTATTTTTGTCTCGTTAATATTAAAGACATAAATAGAAACAATAAACACAAATGAACTACTGTTGGAGCCTTCAGTGAAACTACCCTACTAAAACTTACGCTAGAAAGTCATACAAAAGGAAAAGTTTAAGTTATAAGTGACTAATGTATGTAAATTTTGTAATAAATACTTAAATCCATGTGTTTGTTTTAATCTGGCGATAGTAATAGTTATGACTTGAAGTATACACAAGTTGAAAATGTAAAAAAAATATGTAGCATATCTTAAAAAATAGAGCTGATTGACAAAATCTGAGGCTTTTTTTGGATTCTGCACCCAAAAATTAACTAGGAACAGTTGAAAAATCGCGGGCACCAAAATGTTTGTTGACCTGTGAAATCGATTCTATTAATTATGCCGATGACACTGACGTGTAAATATTTATAGTATCTAGTACGAATGCCGAAGAATTGTGATTAATTTAAATTTTTTCATTTATTTTTTTTATTTCTTATAAATAAAATTCATATAAGGTACATGTTTTTTAAAATTCTATACATATCTGAATTTGTTGCAACAGAGAGGGGAAACATTTTTGAGAAAGGAATACGGAAGTCTAGGAAGGCATTTACAGGGCTTATGACCAGCCATTTATTTATTTACATACATAAGTTTACTGCACATTATTTGAGAAATAATTCCCAACTCTACGGGACTAAAAGTCCTGTATTGAGATGGGACGAGCAATAGGGTATTATCACGTTTTTTTTTATTTTGCCAAAAAATAGAAAAAAAAAATACGATGGTAATTGTAAAGTTTTTTTTTATGTCTACGTGTTAATTTTTTAGAGCAGTTTAAAAACGTATACTTTGAATTGGCGCCAAAACGACCATTCGGATACCAAATGACCGTTCAAACAAATTCATACATTGTATAGCCTACGTGTTGTTTTTGTTGTAATCGGTTGTGTTAACTAATTAACCCGCATAATGTGTCTTTAGTTATAAGATACAAGTACTGTTTAATTCCGATGTGCACAAACACTACGGTGAAGACGCCAAATAAAGCTTTTTTGGCCATTCCTAGTACCTATGAAAAAATGGTTGAACGCATTTGAACGTTATGAAACGAGATGTAAAAAAAACAAACCACCATACTTTTTTCCGTAGGTCTTTTTCAGTACAAAATACTTGATTTAATGATGTACTGTACATGATAGTAGCAGACTATACAAATTTACTATCAGTAGGTACTGAAATTAGCACTTATAAAGCTTGACGGGTACGTTAATATTTTGACCCAGTATTATACTGGTGGATATTACTAATTAATGTATAGCCAATATTAGTGAGAGTTTTCATTGGAATGTAATCACCAAAAATAGCAGAATTTCAGTAAGTTTGTAAATGTATTAGGCATGTGTTTTCATTGGTACCTATGCCGTATATATTTCTTATAGCTATATTTTATATAACTTGTGTTTCTGATACACACTTTTTTGTGACAACACACGCAAGTATACCAAATAAGAGTGTATCGTTAAATAGTAAACTGCTTGACGTAGTGAGATCGGAAGAACTCACATAAACCTTTGCAATATACTAGTGATCAAAGAGATTTTAGACAACATAATCAAAATAATATAAAAAGAAATATAATTTAAAACCAATCACACAATAATAGGTAAAATAGAAAAATCATATTATGAAACAAATTTGACATCCTATTAAACTCAAATTGGTCGCGTATTTAGGGAGGCACTCTTGCGTCGCGTCTGTCTGTATGGAGGAGTAAATTGCATGCCACTCGGTAGTAATTGAAATCGTGAGCTTCTCTTTTATATCCATCTACATCTAAAATTGGGTTCAGTATTGCCGTTGCGTGCCGAACTGCCGGTGTGTCGATCGAGAATCGAGATTCTATCAAAATCTAAAAACACTTCGAAAACTTAATTTTACTTGCAACTGAATTGATTTTAGATCGTCTGGTTGATATTTCCACCTCTTTGAGAATGGAATATGTAAGTCGACGATTGCCTTGTTTAATTATGTAATCAATTTAGTAGGGGAGACTGAAGAGGGTTGAAACAGTTTTTACATTACCTAGTATATCTCAGCCTAAAACAGACTAAATCTTCAATAAATTTCATATCTTAACTTCATCAATTTTATTCACTATATAATCTAAACAAAAAACAGGAAAAAATTATCGGGGTCAATAAGAAAATTGGCTGTATCTGAAAAACCCCCTGCGTTACAACTCTCCTAGTACCGAGGCAAGTTGAAACAGAGGTCAAGGTAAGTTGTAACAGTTTGAAATTAGGGGATTAAAAATAAATAAAAAAAAACAATACTATTTTTTATAAAAATAAGAAGAATTATTTAGAAAAATACGCGTAAAAAACAACCGTTGGTGTGTTCATCAATAAAAATATATTGGTTAGAATGATGTAATAACTTATATTTCCATATAAGTTATTCATTTAAAAAATACTTGGTACACTTCCACTTATTTATTTTGACCAATCAAGAATTATCAATAAATAATTTAAATGAAATATTGGTAAGGCTTTATCGTGTGGTTATTTTAAATTATAGCAATAAATACTTTCGTACATTTAGATTGGGCATTCGGAAACACGAGCAATTAACAATTCGGTGTCCAAATTCACACCACAATTTTTTTTAGTACTAAAGTAAATAAAAGAGGAGAGTTTAAAAAGCTGTTACAATTCTCCTAGGCCTAAAAAATCAGGCCGTGTTCAGAATAATAGATTTTTAACTCAAAATTAGAGGCGAGCTATAAAAAAATAATATCACGCTTTGAAACTTGAATAATCAGTGCATATTGAAAATAATATCACGTCAGCGTTCATGTAATACGTATCGAATAACAGGCCATCAAAATACTGGCCAAAAACTTACTTTTGGTATTTTTTTCGTCCAGATGTCGTATACACCAACCACTCCCCGTAGACTGCTGTTGCCGACTCCATCAAGTGGCACGTCAAAAAAACAATAAATGTGTGATGTTGTCAGTTCCCTATCAATCATAGATTTCTCGAAATCGCCATTTTTTCAACTTTCCTCGGTCTCCCTTTACATTCACGTTTCTGCCTGTTTGAACATCCCTGTAACTTTTTTCTATAAACAAGTTCAGACTTCAATTTTAGTTGATAAATGTTGTATTAAAAAAAAAAGTAATTGATGACAAATACCATGGCGCAGTTTGTTAAATGGTCAAATGTAAAACTGGCGTCACTTATATTATCTCGTGAGTTTACATTCGAAATACACGAGAAAAACCGTTTTCTTGTGCCACGAGAGTGGTTCAGAATATCACCCCTGGATCACGCACGACAAAGTATGGTCTAAGGTCTCTGATGTAACTTGCTTGTAGTGAGTACAACAGGCTACTGGAGTCCCATAGAATAACAACAAATTACAATATGAATTTTTAAAATTACTACTTGAAGAGGTACGTGGAAGGTGAAATTTATTTTTAAGTTTTTATTTTACCTCAGATATTTCTTACTATAGGTGAATCTATCCTACACTAAATATAGAAGATTCCTTATAAGTGTTGATATTGCGCCTGTTTAGTTATATGAGTATGTTCATTATTATTGTTTATGCCTTCTCATATTATAATATGTATATATATATATCAGAATTAACTATGTTGTCACAGATTGGTTTGAGGTCATCACCGGAGTTCGCCAAGGTTGTGTCCTTGCACCGTTTCTTTTTATAATCTTTGTAGACTTCATTCTTAGAAAGTAAATTCCACTGGATTGAGGAATATCCATCTCCCCCTACCAAAAGCTCTGCGACCCAAAATATGCTGATAATGCGGTTCTAATTGAAGATTCAGTCGGGGGTCTTCAGGTCATTGTAGATAAGCTAAATAGGTACCTACTCCACATGCATGGGTTTAATAATCAGTACTGCAAAAACCCATGTACAGTGTAATATTTCTTGCTTTGATGCTCAAAATCCCGTGACTATGTCAAATGAAATCATCGAAAGGGTTGAGAGATTCAAATACCTGGGAGTAAATGTTACAGAAAATGGCTGCTTTCAAAAAGAACTGGGAATGCGGTTAAGAGTAGCAGGCGCCACACTCAACAGTAAGAAGGCTGTCTGTAGATCGGATATTTACTCAGTGAAAACCAAATACCACCTATATAACGCCTGCATAATATCTATTCTCCTCCACGGATGCGAATCGTGGCTCCTCACTAGGGCCCAAAGTAGCAAAATTTTGAGTATTGAGAATAGGTGTCTAAGAAGAATCTTGGGTGTGCGGTGGTTTGACTTTGTGAGGAATGAGGTAATAAGACAACGGATGCAGCAAACTCCGGTGACAACTGTCTCCAAGCGGAGGCGATACGGTTGGCTTATACTGCGGATGCCTCCCGAGAGCCTCAACCACGCTTGCCCACTTTACAAGGCATCAGGTTCTCGACGTCCTGTACGTCCATTACTGACAGTTCCTCGGCAGTTTATGTCAGAACTTCGGGACGAAAACCTGACTTGGGAGGCCGCAAAAGAGCTGGCAGCCGATAGAGATGCATGGAGACTCTTTGTGGATACCATATGCTCCAACTAGGGAGCAGATATGGAATGATGATGACGATAATGGATATAATTTTTTTAATATATTTTTTTTTATTAATGTTTTTTTTAATGTTTTTTTTACAATAACAACAACAAATTATCATGCCGTTTCCCCCTAAGAGTAGGCAGAGAGGATATAACTCCACATTAATCTATCTTTGCATTCAAATCTCGCTTCCTCTACATTTATAGATCTTCTCATGCACGCGCGCCGATTATTCCGACTTTAAGCATGTATTTGTTGGATTTGTTCATGCTATGTGTTTCTCGGTCTCCCTCTATTTCTGCATCCATGAACATTCGCATTGTAAATATTTTTAGCCGTTATTTCGTTGTCCATTTGCTCTACATGTCCAAACCAGCGCAGATCTCTTTTTTACACATTATAGATATTTATCATTGGCGTGTCCCGACATTATTGGTTGTTTTGTTCTTTTTAAAAAAAATGTTTATTATGGGAACTAGAACCATCGAAACCCGTGAAAAGCACAGTTTTATCTGCTGTCTTCGGGCGCACGGCGCACGGTAGGTATACAAATAGAAATATTTTTGAAAAACGCAAATCATACCGACACAGAAAACAAAAAATAATAAAATCGGTTCAGTTTTGAGGTGCGGAAAACGGTACAGCGAAACGTCGATTTTGTCTATTCTAACAAAAGGTCTGACATGCAGTTGTCTTTTTCGCACAGTATCGGGAATGCATCTGCAAGACAGTGACAGGAAAACAATGTGCGAACATCTATCTATCAACATTCTCTGTCCTCACAATTTATCTAAACCGAAACACAAAAATAATAATGAATACGTACATATCCAATTTGGACTAAATACAATAACTGATGACAAACTTTCGATTGTGTTCATTTGATCTGTAGAACTCAAATCTAGCAATAGCAAAGCATTGCCGGGTTCAGCTCGTAATTTATAAATAATCAAGAGGTCATTTATTGTCTTCCTGCTTGACAGTAATGGTAAATTTAAATCAGTCATCAGGGATTTATAATTTATTTCTGACCAATTTAAATTGAATATATCTTTATAACTTTCTCTATTCTTGTTCAAGATCATATGAGTTGCAGTAACAAACAGAAATCTAAACTGCAGATGCATACTCTAGCTTACAATATAATAAAGGATTTGGGGATAGTTTTTGACGAAAAATTGACATTTTTCCTCACATTGATACCATCACTAATAAGGCGATGAAATGTCTTGGATATTTGCAGCGAACTGTAAAGGATTTTATTTCCATCACTATCCTCAAAGTGCTATTTACTGCCTTGGTTAGAAGTAATTTAGAATTCAATTGAACAATTTGGTCACCCTATTACAATGTTCATATTTTATAGTTAAAAAGAGTACAACGTAAATTCCTTAGATTCATCAATTACAAACTTAATATACCCACTGAAAATATTGATTACGATAATTTATTATGTACACTAAATATGTCAACTCTTAGTAAAAGAAGAATTATAAATGATTTATTAAATTTATATAAAATAGCAAATGGCGTATTGGACGTCCCGGAATTAACTAGTGTTATCAGCTTAAAAGTACCTGTTCGAAATACTCGGCAGCTAACGTTATTTTTTTAATCTCCTGGCAGTCACAATTATTATTACAATTCACCAATACCTAGACTACACCGGCTAGGTAACGAGTATGGTGAAGTTGATATATTTCGTCTGTCTTTATATAAATATAGGTATTCAAAAGGTTATAAATTAATTTGTATAAATTTCTTAATATTGTTCTTTATTTACTTTTTTTTTCCTCATGTATCTCTATAATAATGTATAAACTTATATGTATGTATATTATGTATGTGTGTATGTTTTCATATGTAAATTTATTAAATATTTTTCTATGTACCTACCCTATACCTATGTTGGTACCTTTTCTTATTTTTACTTATTATTGTATCTTTTAGTTTTTCTTATGTTATCTTTAAATTTAACTAAATTTACATACTTTTGTTTCACTGCTGCACTTGAATGTAATTTCTCATTTATGCAAAAGCCCGTAGGGCGTGTAAATTAATGAATAAATAATAAATATAACGAAATAAAATTACGATTGTTTCAATATTTTGAAAATGCTAAGTGTTACGAATAATAAAACCTAATATTTTCATAGCCTTATTGGAGGTATTTTCATAGTGATGTGAGAAATTTATTGCATTGCCGGGTTCAGCTTGTAATGTATTATCATACGTTTAATAATAAATATTTAAATCAATAAAACAATAAAATCTGTTTTTACAACCAAATTATTTACGAAGGTACTTTTTTTAAGTCGCTGACTGGACCGTTAAAATTTTTCATTCCACTAACGTTCGTTGCGCAAAGAGTTCGGCTTCGTCGCTTTCACTTCCTTGTACGCGTGCCCAATCAGCGTCCGGCGTCCTCCCCCGCAGCCAATGGGAGCCCGGTGGTCGCCATGCCCCGCCCTCTGGTGACAGTGAAATGGAAAACTGTGGTGAGGGAAAACAATAGAAGCGGAACGGCAACTTATTGGCGGGAAACAAATACGGGGGTGACATTGAATACTTAATAGGATGGTTGATCGATAGAGGGCGCCGGGTGCATCGAAAATATAATAACAATTGATATATTTTACATACTCCTTAATTTATTTAAAAATAAATTAAGACTCATTCTTTCTGGCTGCGATAAGATCCCGCTTGCTATTTAATGATGCTCACACCTTCACACACCTGAACACTAACTCCCACACAAATACACATGAACACACCCTTTTGTTGTACCACAATTAAATAGGTATGATTCTTATTTAGAAACATCGCTGGTCTGTCTTTAAACTGTATCGTTTTGATGTTATTATAATATCATTGTCTACTGTTTGTTTCTTTAAAATAAATAAACAACACGATGTAACTTGTATTGTATTTTGTAATATAGATGCACATAAATTAATTATAAACATAAATACGTAGTGTTAAAAACTGTCTGAATATTTTGTTAATTATATCTGTTTATTAAGTAAGTCTTCTTTGTTTATTCTCAAATGCAAAAATATTTAAAAAAAAGTATATTGTTATGTGTCCTCGGCACGGGTAACCCCTTAGAGTATGTACATATATAGAGGGATAACAAAACATTTTACTAATCCAATGCATGTTGCCGGTTATAGCGGACTCATTTTTTACAATATGTTCTAAATGAGAGAAAGGGAGACAAAAAAAATCTGTGGGTATGGTCCTCATTTTTTGTTTTGTAGTCGATTTTAGAATTTTACGATGCTCATTTTTTAAGTACGCTGCCAGTATTGTTTTGAACTGTCAAACGCTCTGTTGGTATTTTGATGATTGTTTAACGTATTTAGTGCTAATTATATCAAAATTCATTATACCGACTTGTGCCATGTAAGGATGTTCAAATAGAACTGGAAAGGGAGAAAACGCTTCAGTTATCACAGGTATTTATCAAATATTATACATTTTCAAATTAATACGTTTTTTGGTAGTTTTCAACATAAATGCACCACTATTTTTGTACTATCATTTGAGCAATTATTATAGCATTTGTTTCTGTGTAATTCAAATACCTTATACATTGGATTTATGTGATTTAAATCATTTTTTTCAAACGTTTCAATCCAAATATATCTTAAAATATTCAAAACATGCAAACTCGACGACCTTTTACCGAGTCAACCGACATCTAGAAATTTTTTTCTCTTTTTATATCACTGAAAGAATATGAAATTGTCGTTTATTGAATGTAACTAAAAGAGATGACAATACATCTGCGCCGATTTTAAATGGTATTTTTTTTACCACTTTTTAGGCGGTTCTTATAATTAAGAATGCCAGGGCTGTGCATTACCTTAAAATATTACGTATTCACTTAAATGTTATTTATTAGTGCAATCATTTTATCATTAAATTTATAAGCATAATATAGTAATTCAAGGTTTATTTTTTTGGATTCCCGATAGATGAAATAAGGCGAAATAGATGGACCCCGTTAAGCCAGTTTTTAAAGATGTAAGTTACAACCTGCCGTCAGAGTAAGCCAATATTTGAACAAATTGGTTAATTTTCAAAATCAATAAATTTACTTTATTGCAGTTTTACTTGTTTATTATATGTAAATGCATATTTGTTTATAAAATTAATTTATGTACCCAACAATGTCATTTATAATGTTTATTATTGCTTACTTTAATGTATTAAAAATGTTTTTAGTAAACTTGTTACTAAATTAAAATAAACGTTTTTATTGTACTTCCTACTCCCTACCAATCTCTGTAAAAAATCGCCTAAGTCGTGCGTTTGTCACAACCCTGTTTTATAAACATCTGAAAACGAAAAACGTCTTCACTAAACAAACGACCACGCCCCCTTTTCAAAAATTCTTACAAACTTTGGAATAGTACGGACTCTAAGATATATATACTCTAAGGGTAAAGTGAGGTCACATTATTTTTATTATTAATTATAGTTTGTAAGAGAAAAAATATGAATAAAAAAAATAACTTAATGATTGTCTCAAATATCTAGCGCTGCTATTTTTTTTTGTTTATTCAGAAAAACAACAGCAATACAAAAAAATATACACAACATTAAAAAAAAAAAAAACATAAAATAAAGCCAAATCAGTTTTCCACATAAATACAATTATAAAAATCCAGTTCAGTTAGATATTAATTCATAGAAGTGCATGTGTGCGAGTTTTTTTGTGTGAGGATGCGTGTGTAAAAAAGTGGAGTGTGGTTTTGGTAGGTATGTGAATATGTGTGTGATTGTATATGGGTGTGAGGGTAGGTTTATGGACAGGGTGAGTGTGTGTTTGATATGAGTGAATAGAAACAACTTAAATTTATAATGCAAAAATATTTTTTTTTATAAAGAAACATATTTTTTTTCATATAATAGTTTTTTAAAAGTGAGTTTACTGCAGTTAAATATGTCTATGTTATTGAAAAATACATTATAATTACGCGTCAAGCGAATCAGAGGAGAGTTCTGAGCATAGTTGGTGCGAACTGTAGGTACATGGAAAAGAGATAGATTAGATAGATAGATAGATAAAGAAATATCATTTGACTTCTTATTTTTTACAATCGGCTTTCGTCTGCAGTTACATGCTAAAAAAATCTGCCTTTCGAACATCATGTAGTATTATTATCATTGTGGATAATTTATATAGCGCCGTTTTTGTAAAAACTACCCTTTAAATATCCTGTAAAGCGCTGTACAATAAATATCCCAACACGTCTTGCAGCTGCGTAACGCATTGACGGTTGGTATTCAAGTTCCTCGTTTCCAATTATAATTAAATTTAATCATAGCTAACAGATAGGAGCTAGATAACTTGACATCTTGCAGCTACAGAGTGCATGGACGCTGTGAAGCATAACCCCCATTTATTTTATTTAAAATTTGAATTTTCGTTTTTCTGATTATTTTTTCAAAATTAAAAAAAAATCATATTCAAAAAAAAAAAAATGTAAGTAAGAATTATGTGTGCGAGTTTCCATAAATCTGGAAAGCTGGAAATCTTTTAAATATGACGTGCAAGGGTTTAGCGAGCTGATGAGCACAGTTGATAATGAATGATTTGTGCCCAGTTCAAATAGTTTTGGTTTGATCTCAATTATGATAATTCAATTTTTCTTAGCTTCTGAGAAACATAGTTTGTGTTATTTGGATTCGGTGATGAAGTAAAAACAGAGGCATAGTATTTAGAGAAAGGAGTATTGGTGATCTTTTTCGGCTTAGTAAAACTCCAAAACTGTGAATAATTAGTATGGAATGAGTTTTTAATAGTTAGAATACAGGATTTAACTTAGCCGCGCCGAAGTGGGGGATTCGAATTCCCCATAGGCCGATTTTGTCAATTTCACTTTATGTACATAAGCATTTGGCAAACTAGCAAAAATGAATAAAATACACGAATATGTGTACGCGACATGAATAAATTATTGCACGGTCATAAACACTTCCAACGTTTAATTCTCCTGATGCCATATACAAGTAGGCGGTGGGGTCGTTTGGTCCCCCCGTTCGGATCATGTGTAATTTTCGGATGCTTAGTGAGGAAAAGGATTTAAAGCATTCTTGGATTTCAATTTTAGTTCTGGCTCGTAATTGAGAGAAAACCCTGTTATCTGAAGGATTGTTGAATTTTGGTATCTTTTTTTATACTTTTCTTTTTCTTTACTTAGATTTACCCACCCAGTGGTGCATAGAGCACTAAATTACCAAATGCGACGTATCTCGAACGTCTTTCGCTTCAGTCTTTTGCTTCAGGTACCAGTTTAGGGACAGTGCAATTAGACAGCGTAAACCACATGTAATAAACAATGTTTTTAATGAAGTCAAGAATAAATTTTAAGTATATCCAAATGCTTGTAGATAAGGCTGGATTTCACTCCCTCAGGAGTTATAAAGATTCAAATTTATTGCAACAGAGAGGGAAAACATTTTTGAGAAGGAAACGGACGAAGGACGTCTAGGCATTTATAGAGCTTGTGACATCTAAAAAAAGATAATTTAGTCATATAAATGGTTTAACTCGATAAATTAATATTTACTCAGCGGTATAGTGGATAAATTAAAAGAGTTTCTTCGCTGCTCATATTCAGGTCGTTATCTTGCCGAAAACCCGAGAAAAATAGGCGAAAAAATACAAAAAAAACGTATACTCGACAGTTCGTGACGTTCTACGTAGCTGGGTCAGCGCAGCGTAGCCAACCTTCATCGGAAAAAAATAGCCGAAAAACGCCGTGAACGGGGAAGGAAAAACGGACAATATTCCAGTCTTCGGGAGCGCATGTACCAGCACGTGTACCACCTCTGCCAACCACAATTCCTCCTTCTAAACGTTTGCTAATGCGTATTTGCCAAGGCACCGGTGAACGTATTGGCCAACGTGCAGACCTGTCTATCCTACCAACGCTTCTGCATAGCGTATCCAGGTTTGTCTTTCGACGCGACGTCGAAAAGGGGAAATGCATCAACAAGATGGGAATATATTTAGGGGTTTTATCATCATAATATGGACAGCTAATGATCTCAACTTACTGGTTGTTTAACTAAAGCTGGCGCGTTCGCAAAACTCACACAGGCGCATTTAAAATCTACAAGGGTTAATTTAAAAAATGTGCTATCTTTATTGTTTATCAAAAAGTGTGTATGCATATTTTCTCTAATGTAATTTGTACTGTGCGTTTTAATTACACTGTATTAATTATGATTAAAATGAATACAAAATATCAAATAAAAAACATGCTTGTTTAAAAATAAATAAATATGATATTTTCTTAAGTGATTGTTTTTTTCGCTCTAATCCAAAAGAGATTTTTAAAAACATTTGATATAATATCAAGATTTTTTAAAATCAATATTTTAGATATTACAAATGTATTTGTGCAAGTTTTGCGAAAGCGCCAACACTATATAATCGACATATACACGATTTGATTAAATGAAAATACATAAATTTTTATAAACCGGTGTTTTTAATATATAGCTTAATACATATACATCGAATACATAATATTGTATTTTTACTATTAAGAATCGCAGCAAAATCCAGACGAACGCAGAAGCATCATGTGTAGATATATTTTATTACCATATTATTTGCAATTAACAAAGCAATAGTTGTCTATGTCACGCTCATAAGCGCAGCGCGTCTGAGCGCGAGAGAGACACAGATTATTTTCAAAATTCGAATGCCGTGCGATGTCATACCATGAGCTTATTCTCAGATACTACACAATGCGTTTGTGTAAGTATTGCGAACGCGCCAGCTTTAATAAATTCACCAGTACGTATACGGTAAATTAATGAATGACCAATAATAGTAATGTAAATCCGCTAAAAAAATGTGCATAATAATGTTTGAAAATTTTGCCAAATCGTCGCTTCAGTTCGTTTTTGTCCAACAGACCAAAACACAATCTGCAGAAATAGAACTATTTTTTTTGCGAAATAGGAATTAATAATGACCTCAACTTAATACAAAATTCGTTAAAAACCCCTTAAACAATTTAAAAAAAAAACATTTTTTTCATTTGAATTTTATAAATAAAGGCTTTCTCAGAACTCCTGTATATTTTATTCAATTTCGTTAAAAATGTTCTGTTAAACGAAGACAAAGATGAAGGTACTGGACATCAGACGATTAAAAAAAGCGTCATTGACACATTTCTGGTCATGCGGCTACAAGAGTAGATCCCAGCAGAGTGCTCGTTCGAGGTTTTCCAGTAATTTGAATCATTTGATTCCAAAAACACGTACGATGTTTGCTCAGAGGAATTTCTCTTTTGTAGCCCAAGAATGATCAATGTCCTGCATGAACTGGATGAACATATTAAGTTCTCCAAAACGAAATCCATTTTCAGGAGGGTACAAGTCTGGATTTTGTCTAAGGGAAGAGACCATTGCAGGAGACTGCTGCGAGATATTGCATAGATTTATATACTATTAAGCGTGTTGTCCAGACGTCCTTTCAAATATATGTATGTTTATGTAATATTATTATATTTTTACTTTTATTTAACTATGTACGTTAGGGTGGGCCGATATTTTTTTTTCCGAATTTAGAAATGAAAGGGGTCTAAAAAGATGCCTTTTGGATTACTCAGAATGCAAAAAATATTTAAAAAAATATTCGATACTACTTTTGGCCCTCAAACAGAGCTTGAAGTTTTCGAAAAAGTCGATTTTTTGCTTTAAGCCGGCTGTCATTTCGAATTTGAGTAAGTAAATCAGTCCAATTAAATTTTATAATGTGTATTAAATCTTTTTAAATAAGCATCTAAGGGCGTGAGTTGCACTTTGTTTCGTAATAAATGGGTAGCATTGTTTTAATGGGCCATTGTTTTCGTCAATATTAGTCAGGCGCTCGACGGAATCAGTTCCGCGGAGTGTAAACTTTTTGCATTTCGGTAGTTTTAAAGCGTGTTCGAATTCGTTATGTAATTAAGTTATTTATTTACTGACAAAAAATAATTTTATTAATATAGATAATTAACAAAATGTTCAGACAGACAGTGATAAACTTCAAACCTCGGTTAAGGGCCAAAATATTTTTTTAAATAATTTTTACGTTCAATGTGATTTAAAATGCAACTTTTTAGACCACTTTAACTTTGATGTCTAAGAAAATAAAAAACCTCATACATTATCGGCCCACTCTAATGTACGTCCTTCCACTTTCTAATATGTTGTATCTCTTGGCCTCATAGAGTTTGAAATCCGTTATTATTGTAATTTTTTGTAATATGCATGAAATAAATTATACTGAAAAATGTAATTATGATAATAATATACTAAAGCGACGACGTAATATAAAAAAAAGATCATTATAATTTAGATTAAATAGATTAAATTATATTGATCGTTGAGACCTTGTTTTTTTTTTGGAACAACAATATTTACTGTTTTTAATTCTCATAATTCAGATATCGTTTTATTTGCTAATCTACTCATGTCTTTGTTATGTGTCACTTATTTTATCGATGTCCAAAACAAAAGGAATTTTAGAAATATTGTTTCGTGAAATTCGTGGTAAAACATGTCAGTAAATATCAGTTTACAAACACTTACCAACTTTTCTATGTCTACCGGTTTCGAGACGTACCCGTCTCTTTGTCAGAACTCATTTACGCTAACATGCCAATCTTAATTCCCACCTTCACCACAGTAGTTGCTCATAAATATAAAACCTACGTGCTGATAGGACGAATGCTACCAGAAGCTGACACTTAAAATTGAAATTGACGTTTACGTCATTTTGTTTTGGAATTATTAAATTATGTACGCGCTTCCATTTTCCATTATTTTGTATCCCAACTCAACACATGGCTCTTGGCCTCGTAGAGTTAGAGATACGGTATATTTTTTTTGTGATGTGTATCTTTATATGAATAAATAAATAAACCACGTCGTTTCACCGTGGGGTTTGGCAGAGAGGATACAACGCTTTTTTACTCTGTCTTTGCATACAGACCTTCATTCCTCTACCTTCATACATATTCTCATGTATGCACGCCGATTATTTAGACTTTTGACATGTCTATCTTCAAGATTTAAAAAAAATTTGATCATGCCATGTCTTTCTCGGTCTTCCTCGTTTTCTGCGTCCAACAACCTACGCATAGTAAATCCTTTTAGCCGTCCATCCGCTTTACATGTCCAAACTAACCCAGCATACCATTCTTGATGCTGTCGATAATGCTTGTCTCAAGCTTGCTTAATGCACAAAAAAATTCGACATTTATTCAGCTACTAAATAAAAAAGCTGCTTGCAACTTACTTGTTAATAAAAACACAATATACAAAAATGCTAAAAATAGCAATTCCATAAATAAGTTGTTGTTTAAATTTCCTTAAAATGGTAATAATTGTTTGCTCACATAAACAAAAGAAGAGAAAAATTGGAAAATGAAACTTCGACAGAAAAACACTTACCCAAGATTCTGGTTCTATTTCATCTATAAAACTGTATTCTTCATCCGTTCTTATGCAGAGGAAAACATATTTAAAATATTGACAGATACAAAATTATTTATTAATTCATACAAATACATATCTACATATTACAAAAAAATATAATAATAGCGTATCCTAAACTCTGTGAGTCCAAGCTCCCTGTGTTGAGTTGGGATACAACATAATGGAAAGTGGAAGCACGTACATAATTAAATAATATTAAAAACAAACATGAAACATTAATACGTAAACATACATATATTTCAAAGGGCGTCTGGACAACACGCTAAATAGTATATAAATCTATGTAATATCTCGCAGCAGTCTCTTGCAATGGTATCTTCCCTTTGACAAAATCCAGACTTGTACACTCCTCCTGAAAATGGCTTTCGTTTTGGATAACTTAATTTAACTACATTGTGTTTTTTCTCCTTAGGCAATCCATCCAGCGCGGAGTAAAAAAGGCAGTTTTCAAACTAAACTTCTAATAAACTTAACATAAAATTTTGAAATAGGCCAAAATATTGACCATGTTATAATTTGACTTACGGGTAATACAGGTCAGTTTGACTGGCATCGCCCGCCGAGAAACATTTCTGTAAAAACATTTTTAGGCTAAAAACCGGTTGAGAAGACTTCAAAATCGAAGATTACTTTAAATGCTTGATAATTAGACTAGAATAATTATAACTAACAATGTAGGAAACGTAATAAAACAAACGCTCACCTCTAATTGTTTGATGACGATAATTTACATCAACAATGTTTTGAGTATGTCCAAATGCTTGCAGACTGGCTAGATTTTCTCCCTAGGGAGTTGTTCATGTTTAAATTTATTGCAACAGAGAAGAAAAACATTTTCGGGAAGGGAATATGGGAGTTTAGACATTTACAGCGCTTATGACGACCTGTCAACATTATCAAATTCTAAGTTTAGTGTGTAAAAAAAAAATGTGGAAACAAAACAATTCAAAACAGTGTCAAAAAAGTGTTTGTTTATTATTTTTTTATATATTTCGTTATCAAAAAAGGCTTGATTTATTTGTATTTAATTTTCTTAAACTTTTATTTTATCAACATATTACAACAGAGATGAAAAACATTTAAGAGAAGGTAATATAGAAGTCTAGGCATCCACAGGGCTTATGACCTGTCAATGGCTGGTTTAAGTGGCCACTTTACACACTGTGTAACATTCACCATTCTGCCTATATTTGAACATCTATATTCCTTCAATTCTTTTATCTGTTGATGTTTGTGAAGTTAAAGAGCTGAAACCTTTATTTATTACCTACTTCTATATTACCTTCTCTTAAATGTTCTTCATATCTGTTGTAATATGTTAATATAAACAGCTCCCCAGGGAGTTGAATCCAGTCCTTGTCTACAAAAATTTGGACAAACTCAAAATATTGTTTTAATTTATTGATACATTTAAGATTTTTTTATATTTTATGCAAACATTATTATATTGTGTTACCTAAATGTTTAAGGAAAGAAATTCCTCCAAAAAAACTGCTTTTGCAGTTTGGCGGGAATTAAAAAAGTTGTTTAGAAGAATGCTTATGTGAAAAAATTTCAAAAAAAAAAAAACAGGTGGACGAGTTGAGAAAATGTGGATATTCAAACATATGCAGACTGGTAAATGTTACACAGTGTGTAAAGTGGCCACTTAAACCAGCCAATGACAGGGTCATAAGCCCTGTAAATTCCTAGACTCCCATATTCCCTTCACAAAAATGTTTTTCTTCTCTGTTGCAATAAATTTAAAATTTACATAAATTAAGCGTGAAAACAATTGACGCACATTCATCCCAAACGTGAGCTGGGAACTGAGTGGCTGCCGGCGCAGCGCAGCGGCACGGGATAAAGTTACGCCACCCACTTTATATGTGTGCGTGCGCGGTAACATAGTAATACGAGTGATATTGTAATGACCGGTATTACCTCCTGACCGGCATTACCCGGTTTTACCCTACATTCGCAAAAATGTAAGTTTTTAGAAGAGCAAACAAAACGTTATTATGAACCTATTTTTTCAGCAGATCACAGATCATTCCATCAATGCAACCATATTCGAGTAATTTGTGTAAATATTAGAAACATTCCGGATATACTACTTGAACTATTCAAAATGAGACAGAGATTGGTCTACTTACTACTTATACTTCTAGAACTAATTTATGTTATTTGTACTACTCAATGTATGATAGAAATAAGTCTACTTATTTTACTGAGACCAAATTGAACTATTCATGCCACTGGAAAAATGATACAGATGCGCATACTTATTTTGATAGGAACAAAGTTGTTTAAATAAACGTAAAAAATTCGTTTGATAAAGGTGAATACCTTTAGGCAGTGACATATTAATAAACATAGACTAACATGTATTCTTGGCACATACATATATACTTTATATTTGTATAATAACGATTTTTAATTTCTTGCATTTGATAAGCTAGGCATCTATGATTAAGTAGTTATTGTTTTTCTTTTTTATGTTATTGTTTTATTAGTATAGGACTACTTATGCTCTTAAGATAAAAAATCTCCACCTAAGAACATGCTGAGCCATGTAAGATGGAGATTATCATAAACAGAGAATACTCCGTTTTCATTTTACATTAATTAGTTTTATATAGATTCCCTAGATACAATTTTTTTGCAATAAATTTATTAAAAAAAAAAAAAACATGCCCTGAGCCTTCAAATATGATGACACTTAACTTATGCTCAAACGCTTAGTCATGCCCGACGTGTATTAAGTCGTTCTTCAGCTTTTGGAATCGATACCAAAATGTCTACTTGTGTCATGAAAGCGTATAAAAATCTTTCGTATTAACATTGCAAAAAGGAGGAGTAAATATTTGCTCAAGAGTGATAAAAAATGTTTAAAACAATTAATATTCAAATACAAATATTATTTTTTGCAATCGTCGAGTTTCACCTAGCGGCGCAATTGCGAAGCTGTCCTTAGTTACAGGGACTGATAAGACTACGTTTTAAAAATATAATTAATGGTTAGGCCGTTTGAAAATGTGTCACAGCGTAAATAAATTCCTATACCTGTCTCCTTTTCTCTCGCCCACTTGAATCCTGTCCCTTTTTCATCTTTATAGTTCCAATAACTATTCAGTTAATTATTTTGCCACTTGGGGTCACTGTCCGCTTTGACCGCGATTGAAGTGCATGTTCGGTTTGGAGTTTTGCCGCTTAAGCAGAAAAATAAGAAAATCTACAAAAAAGGTCAGTCCATTCACTGCATTTCCTTGTATCCGTTTGCGCTGTGTCATTTACAAAATTTAACATACCTACTGTCGAGAACCAGCTCACGCATCGCCAATTGACGTGCGTTAATATTACTATTGTATTCCCCAAAATCCAGGGAAAACAAACTAATGGGTCGAAATTATGAGGAATTTAAAAAGAGCAACTGATTGGGATCCACCGAAAACGAATGTTGATTGTTAATGTAACATAAAAAAATAATCCAGAATGTAACTTTAGGTTTTTTTATGTATTTATATTTGCATATACACCATAAATTTCATAATATTTTTTATTTTTTTAAATTTTTTTTTTTTATTATATTGAAAACATATTATACATAATTATATACAATATTCCCAAGGAGTTTTTTAAAAAAAAAACTCATTTAGGGACATACAGATAACAATTTTTTTAAAGACGTTTTTAAATTTTAAACTATTATATTATTTACAAAAGCAGAAAAATTAAAATTATGATATACTACAAATTAAAAAAGGTATGAAAAATACTTGAAAATAACAAAATAAACAGAATACTAGGCATGGAAATAAATTCAAAATAATGTTTACATTATGCAATCTGGGAAAGAAAATTGAAAAAGTTTAAAAATTACATGGATGTATATATATACATACTGAACTAGTACAAAATAAAATATTTTTTTTTTAATTAACAAAATATGCGCACACCCAATACAGGTTAATTTTTTTTTATCAATAAATTTCATATTAAAATATTTTTTTTTATGTACCTACAATAAATTGTTTTCTACAATTTTTGGGAGCATATGTATGCTCGTTGAATGCAGCCATGGTGAAAATAAACAAACTTAGTACTATGGGTACGTTTTCGTGTCACCACTTAAAATATTTTACTCTATAGGGCGTGTCTATGTATTATAATATGTCAATGCCTTTTAGGTAGTCGTATGAATGTACTTTTAATACTCTAGTCAGGAATGCGATTTTCAAAAGTGTATCGAATGTTAGTTGATAATATTTTAGTAAAACATAAAATCCATCGAAAAGCAATAAATAGGTAGAAATTATAAGGAATTCAATGAAATAATCTGACTGGTATCCATAAATAAACGAATTTTGTCTGTAAACATTAAAAAAACAGTTATTTTATTTACCAAAAAATAACCTCCGTCCATTTTTTTTGTATCCGCATTCTCGGCAAATGCAACCGTGGTGATGGATAAAAAAAACATTTACGCCAGTAACTTTTTTTTTACTTAATAAATTGTAGATTTTATGGCTAAAAACCTTCTCGTGGCAAAGATGTACATTTATCTGAAAACCGCACGTAAATCGGTCCGGTAGTTATCGAGTCCATCGAGGACAACCATTCGCACATTGCCTTTTATATATATATAAGAAAATAGAAGATGAGTCACCGACGTGACGTCTTGGTACTTATTGCCCAGAGTATGAAGTCATTTGATGATTGCATTTTTACCAAATGTTACCACAGCGTTTGTAGGTTTGCCGAGTTGTCCTTTTCCATACATTAAAATTAATAAGGGTTCAAATATCATGGATTTATTTACCTATAACTACACCTACGTGGTTTTTTATTACTGTTTCATAATATTCTTATGTCCAAATTTATTTTGAATACTTACTAACCGTGTCGTTTTGTCCAATAATGTATTATAAGCAAAAAAATCAATTGGACAAGGAAATAAATTTATCTTGTTTGCGGGTTAAGCCGTCGACATGCCAATACGCAGCAGTTCTTTTATCTTAAATTTTATCTAAAAAGTAGAATTAAGTTTTCTGTATAAAAAATATAATTTGTCAACATTTTTTTTAAACATGTTTAATTACCGGTTACCGACGAAGACACTTCGAATTTTCATACAAATATACACACTTTCGTACATAAATATCGATATCAGTTAATACCGTCTCAGTATATACCGATGAAGATAGCCGTGCATAATCGCGGCCCAGCGGTCTGATTTGAGGCCGCGCTATCGAGTCCGTGGAAACTAACACAGCCACGCTTTACTTCGAACGTAAATTTAAATCCGTATTCTGGGCTGGAATTCCAAACGCTCTCGTGGCCGTATTATCTCGTGTATATACATACAAAATACACGGGAGTGGTTTAGAATAGCACCTCTGTTAACACGAGCTCGTGTTAAATTATCGCGAACTTAGAATCAGACTGCAGAATTATTTTATCCGGGCGACACGAAATGCCAAGATGAAATGTAATGAGTTATTCCTACACACGGCGTTTAATATCTTGTTCGAGCTGACGTTGCAGCGGACTACGTGTTGTGGGCCAAAGCGGAGTTCGGATTCGTCAACCTCACGGCTGTTGGTCGCATTTTGAAATCTAACCGCAGTAAAAAAATAGTATGAAAAAAACATAATAATAAACTGTAGTGCCTCGTAGTCTATTAGCCAGCGCGCTAACCTACTATGCAAGAGGTCTCAAATTCGATTCCGGACATGGTTGACATGCAATATTTATTTTAAAATGTGTTTTTAGTCATTTTAATAAATATTTCATATCACCCGGACTGGAGGCTTGAGACTGGTCATCTCACCTTCATTTAACAAAAATGCAAAGTCCTATTCACTATTCGGTGCGGAATGATGAATTTGTTGGGTAATATCTGTATACGCTTTAGCGTAATAATTTTCTGGAGAAGCCCTTATAGTCCAGTCAAATTAGACAAAAATGATACCTTTAAAACCCCCCCCCCCTCCTCGATCTCACCCCCTACCATTGTAGACTTTTGACACACATCAACCCAAGTCATAAGAAAGCATTTAAGACCATTTTCAAAACTACATGATTTTTTCCACCGATTGCCCCTTTTGTCTAATTTGACTGGGCTATTAAGCTCTTTTGCATAGATCAAAGGGGTTCCAAATTTTAAGTTTGGTTTTAGTTTGATTTTTAGTTCAACAGCAAACGTGTAATGGACGTTTTGGTTAGCGTTCGCAATTATCAACTCAAATACCTACGGTCTGTTGCATTACTGTAATCTGTAGCTAAGTTCATGGTCAATAATCATAGAGTGGTCTTTTTCCGTACGAGCGACTGAATATATTTAATAGATTTATATACTATTAAGCGTGTTGTCCAGATGTAAATTGAAATATATGTTCATATAATAATTTTTAATTATTATTTTTGCTATTTTTAATAATGTACATTCTTCCACTTTCCATTATGTTGTACCCCTACTCAACACAGGGCTCTTGGCCTCATAGAGTTAGGGATACGTTATTTTTTTGTTGTAATATATATGTATTTGTATGAATAAATAAATTTAAATATAAAATATTAGTTTATTACTCTAAGGTATATACTAAGTACCTATAGTAGGATGGTAAACATGTTAACTTTATTTCTGAGATTATTCTATATTCTATTCTTATCAGGCAGCGACATTATTTTTCAAATAATTTTAACAACAATTAATAACTAGATAATAACAAAAAACAAACATAATGTTTACACATAAAAGTATGTAAACAATCAAGGGCACTTCAAGAAGGTTGATGATAATGAAATAAAGTTGATGAGACGCTTATCAAACTACAGGAAACATGACGCTTATCAATTTGTAGTAAACATGACACTTCTCAAATTACAGTAAATATGACACACATTTAACTGGAATAAACATGATACTTCTCAAATAAAAGTAAACATTACACTTTTGAAAATATGGTAAACATGAGACTTCTTAAACAAAAGTGAACATAACTGTAAGGTTTCTTTTTAACTTTTTGTAATTTATGTTTACTATTTTAATTATTCTTTTTTTTCATACTATGTATTACATGATTATTGTGAACTGCTGTGATTATTTCTGTAAATTATTATTTTTTTGTAAAAGGTTTTTTGAACCGTTGATATATAAACTGATAAATAAATAAATAACATTTCTCAAACTACCGAAAGCATGATGTTTCTTAAAAACGACGCTTTTCAAACTATAGTGAGCATTACACTAACTTCTTAAACTGGAGTAAATATGAGACAACTGAAACAGTAGTAAACATGAGATATCTAAACTCAAACTATGGTAAACATGAAACTTTTTAAATCAAAGTAAATATGACACTTCTTAAACTAGAGTAAACGTGACGTTTCTCAAACTACAGTAAATAATACACTTTTGAGACTAGATGACACTTCTCTAATATAGGTTTTTTCGTCTCTCATTTAGGTAGTCCCCTTTTCTCTGAATATAATATTGTGTATGATTAAATGAACTGCCCGTTGAAATGTTTCACGCAGAGAACAGAGCTTCTCGTAATACACTGTCTATTTCAATCTCAACACCCGGATGCCAGTCGAAAATATATGATAATAATGAGGAAGTTAACGTGGCGGATAAAAATGTTAGCGAATCCGTGGCCGATGCCAAGTAATTCTGAGATGGCCGGCGAATTGTATCGAAATTAGATTGCGGCAGTCGATATCGCGCGGTATTGGAATAGTGGACGGCCATTCTGCTAACGCGAGACTTGGGGTTCGAATCCCGCCTTTTTATTAAAGATAAATCGCTGGTGCCAAATTTGGCTCAGTACAGTACACGCACGCTTCAAATGGGTTACGAGCTGAGCACCGGGGCTTCAATATTTGTATTTATTCAGTAATAACTTTGTACATTATGTTGACTAAATGGACAAACACAAACTTACTCACACTTAATGAAAAAAAATGCAATATTATCCATTTTGAATCTAGAAAAGAATGTCACAGAGTAGATGCTTACATAAATAATGAATGACTAACTGAAATTGAACATGTTAAATGCTTAGGACTAATAATAGACAGACAATTGCCATGGAAAATTCATATCAACAATTTAATTAGCGAAGTGGCGTCTTTATCGAGTCTTTTTTTAAAAACCAAAAACTTTAAAAAAATTAATGTATGAAGCCTATGTAAAAACTAAAATATGTTATATGCAACTACTATGGGGAACAGGAAATCAAAATGACATAAACACACTACAAAGACAATAAAATAGAATATTAAATTTAGTATATGACTTACCCTATCTAACAGCGACTAAATAACTTTTTAAACAAACTAAACAATTAAATGTAACTGAACTCTTTAAACAAGAATCCTTAAAATTTATTCATAAATTAGCCACTGATGTAATTGTAGACGAAGAATTAAAACTTGAAAAAAACTGTAGTAAACATGAACACAATACGAGAATATCAGAAAAATATGATATTCAACCTTTTAAAACGAGAAAAGGACAATCGAGACTAATAAACCATGGACTGAAATTATACAATAAACTACCAAACAAAATTGAACAAAAGACTCAAAAAGCCTTTACAAAAGATGTTAAAAATATTATTATTAACAGTAGACTGATTTTTAAAAGTAAAAATATTTTGTTAAATGTATGTAACCCGTAAAGGTTTATCAATGAAATTTAAATAAAAAAATAAAAAATGGAATTGGAAATTATTAACGGAACCAGAATAACGGATATTATGGATCGCGTAGCAAGACTGAAGTGGCAATGGGCAAGACATGTTGCGAGACAAGACCCCACAAGATGGATACCTAAAAATTTAAAATGGAGACCTTGGGAGAATAAGCGAGGCGTCGGAAGACCTCAAAAAAGATAGTCCGATGACAAAGCTGCTGTAGGGGGAAAAAATTGGCTTCAAGTAGCAACCGACCGAGAAAAATTTAAGAATATGAAAGAGGCTTATATCCAGCAGTGGAGGACAGAAGGCTGAAGAAGAAGAACATTGCACATACATTTATAAGGGACAGAGTGATGGTTTTTGAAAGGGATGAAAATATAACTAAATGTGAGATCAGCGTGAACGGAGATATTCTGAATCAGGTAGAAGAATTTGTGTACCTGAGAAGTATGTTTACTAGGGACGGAAAGGCCGAGAAAGATATTGAAAGGAGGGTGAGTGCCGGGAACAGGGTGAGCGGTGCACTAAAATCTACTTTGGCAAACAAATGTTTATCGCAGGAGGCAAAACTAGCAGTTCACAACGGAGTTCTAGTTCCAACTCTAATGTATGGGAGCGAAGTATGGAATTGGAAAAATAATGATGAAAGTAGGTTGAATGCTGTCAAAATGCGATCCCTCAGGCGAATGTGTGGTAAAACGATGTATGATAGGTGCACAAATGTCGAGATCCGTGAAGTGTGTAAGGCTGAGACATGCATTATTGACAGAATCAAGAAAAGGGTGCTGCGTTAGTTTGGACATGTAGAGCGAATGGACAGCGAAAGAACGGCTAAAAGGATTTACGATGCAAATGTTAGTGGATGCAGAAAACGAGGAAGACCGAGAAAGACATGGCACGATCAAGTTCATCAAATACTTGAAGATTGACATGTCAAAAGTAGGAATAATCGGCGTGCGTGCATGAGAAGATGTATGAATGTAGAGGAAGCGAGGTCGGTATGCCAAGATAGAGTGTTATGGCGTTATATCCTCTCTGCCTACCCCTACGGGGAAACGGCGTGATGGTTTGTTGTTGTTGTTGTTGTTGAGACGGATTTTATAGCGACACAATTAGGAACGACCCCTGCCTGTGAACTTGCCTCGACTCGCTTGAAAATCCGTGTCGAGTCATTTTATAGAAACGTTTTATTATTGTAAGTTTGTCTGTACATTTTGTACTCATTTTGATAATATCAATGAAAAATCCCTAAAGATTTGTATTCTGAATATGTAAACCTTTTAAATCTGTATCATCGCTAATTTGTTTATTCAATTAATTAGTTCGTATAAATTAAATATTATTAATTATATACGAACTAATATACGAACTAAATTAATTATTAAACTTAGACTCGCTCAGTACCTTGTGCCGAGTTAAGCCGAGGGAACACGAGCTAAACCGAGCGTATTGTGTAAATGTAGGTACACCCCGAGATGATACTTACTTCGACTCGCCTGATTCCCGTTGCGAAGAAAGCCGAGTTACTACGTGACGCGTTCATTAGTATTTTATAAATATCTGTTTTATT
Organism: Micrasema longulum; assembly: GCF_059751315.1. Classification (NCBI taxonomy): domain Eukaryota; kingdom Metazoa; phylum Arthropoda; class Insecta; order Trichoptera; family Brachycentridae; genus Micrasema; species Micrasema longulum. The sequence goes on from NW_028277455.1 coordinate 369,745, forward strand.
CTATGATGGCTGATACTATTATCAGCCATCAGCTCTATAAATGAAGGAAGAAATAACCGCCAAATCGTCATAGCTGTCTCATTGTACATCCGTGGAGCTTTTGATCATGCTTGGTGGCCATTCTTAATATGTCAAATACGTCGAAATACTGCTCTAAAAATATTTTGGAACAAGTTATTGACTATCTCGAAAATAGAGAGGTCAAAATAACACACGCAGATATTACAAAACACAAAAAGACTTCACAAGGATGTATTCAAAGTTCAGTTTGTGGTTTAAGCTTTTGTAATATAATTTTAGATGATCTTTTACAAATATATTTTGAAAATGGAATTGCCATACAAGCGTTTGATGGTGACGTTTTTCTGACAATTAGAGCTCAATTTATGTCTGAAGCCAAAGAAAAAATAAACCCTGCCCTTCCGACAATAGCTGATTGGGGAAAAAAAGTCAAACTTAACTTCTCAGTGGAAAAAACAATCTCAATGCTAGTAACCAAAAGAAAAGAAATTCTCCCTAATTTATTCATGAAAGGTATAAGGCTAGCTCTTGCTGACTCTAGCAAGGTATTAGGTGTAACTATAGACAATAATCTCAACTGGTCACTTCATGTAGATAAAGTCTGCAAGAAGGCTGCCAATCTTTCTGGAATGCTCGAGAGAGCGGCAAAACCACCATGGGGGTGCTCTCCTGCGGTAATGCAGCAAATATGTTATGGCGCTATTGAACTTCTTGTTACATATGCGGCCAGCTTATGAGGTGAAGCGGTAAAAAAGAAATGCAAAAAGAAAAAACTTGACAGCTTACAAAGACAATTTCCCTTATATCTTGTAGAAGATACCGAACAATTTCATTCGTCTCAGCTCAAACCGTTAGACCTTAAGATTCAAGAAAAACACTTATAACGTCAAGAAATTTTGTAAGCTGTGTTCCAATCCAGATGATCGCAAGTATCAAGGAACTGCAAACTATTTCGATTTACCTCACCCGTGCGAAAGGATTCCCGAAAGTATTATTTTACTTTACAAAGATATACCTCCTTGTGCTCCCAATGAAATAAAAATATTTACGGATGGTAGCCTGCTCGACGGCAAAGTGAGAGCGGCGTTCGTTCCTTTTGAGGGTGATAAAAAAATAACCAGGCAGAACATTTAAATTAGACAGTTTCTGCTCAGTTCTTCAGGCTAAACTACCTGCAATACGAAAAGCTCTCGAATGGTTATTAAAAAAACCACCAGAGAGGTGGGTAATTGCAAAAATATTATCAGATTGTCGTTCGGGCGTTCAAGCTATAACTAATACTCGGTCGGTAAATCCATTAATTGCAGATATTCAGAGTAAAATTAAGCATCTAAAAATCAGACAGATGATTGTTTAAATATGCTGGATAAGAGGACATGCTGGTATTGTAGGAAATGAGAGCAGATGAATTAGCAAGAGCCGCAACTTGTAAAAGAATGTCTCTTTTGTTCTCAGAACTTCCCCGTAGCTTTGCTTAACGCTGTATAAAACAAAATACGCAGCAGCGCCAGCGTTGGGAGGATCATTACCGCGCTTCTTCTACAAGTAAAATCACTAAAATGTTTTTCCCAACGCTGGCTGATGCAGCAAACTTCCGCCGTCATCACCAAAGTACTTTTGAAACGACCCAATTTTTACCGGACACGGAGCTATGAGAAGTTATCTATATGGGTTTAAATTAAGAAATGATGTCTATTGTCCATGCGATGATATTTCTTCACAGAGTATCGAATATATGTATAAAAAAAAATTGATTCTACATTTTGTTTAGAGGTACTCCTGACTGTCTTCTGTTGGCGATTGAGATCGTATGCAATATTTTATCATCTAACCTTCAATAATAATATGGTGCACTTCAACGCCTTATCACGTATGTTAAGATTGTATAATAATGTAGAAAGTAATGCTGATATTGATATCTTTAACGATACATTTAATAATCATAGGAAAACTGTAACGCAATTTATAAAATCAAATCGTCACTTATGTTAGTTGATTAAAATAATTTTTAATAACCTGTTAGTAATATTTTTTTGTAATAACTTTTAAAACAATTATAGAATTCAATTAAGCTTGCCAATTTCAAAAAAATATCGTAGATAAACTTTTTTCCCCTTTATTTGTGCACGCTGTGTTTACATATAATTGATGAAAAATACCTAAAATAACAATATGTGATTATTATACCGATGTCATATGTATTGTTCATTGTTTGTAAACCAAAATAAATAAAATAAAATAAAAAATAATATCAATGCATTACAAAAGAGTCCTTTACTACAAAAATTTGGATCAACTCAAAATATTGTTGAAAAAACTGGGCACGTATTCTGAAGGGAAGTTTAAATTTATCTTCAATTTTATCTACAAAGTTAAATTAAATTTTCTGTATGAAAAATAGAATATGTTTACATTTTTTTTTCTAAACTTGTTCAATTACCGGCTACCGACGAATATACTTTGAATTTTCACACAAATATTCAGTCTTTCGTACATAAATATCGATATTAGTTTGTACCGTCTCAGTATATACCGATGAAGATAGCCGTTCATAATCACGGCCCCGGACCAGTCCGAGAAGAAATATAATATAAAAATTGAAAAATATTTTCAGGCGTTGCGTTGCCAAGTATGCAAGTGAAATGATTCAGTCAGATGAATGTCACCCACATCAATAAAGATCTCAGTTCGTTAACCTTACAAAGATCAACAGATGGAAGAATCGAAGGAACGTTGATGTTTGAACACAGGCAGGATGGTGAATGCTTCACAGTTAGCAAAGTGGCCACTTAAACCAGCCAATGAGAGGTCATAAACGTTGTATATGCCTAGACTTCTATATTATTTTCTCTAAAATGATATTTATCTCTGTTGTAGTAAATTAATAAATCCAGTCCCTGTCTACAATAATTTCGACAAACTCGAAATATTTTATGTTTTTTGTAGTTGCAAATTATTTGTACCTTGCTTTTGTAATATGCAAGGTTTTATCAAATATATTTATCTTAAGGTTATATTCAGTTGACATTATCATTTTTCACCGCAGATAACAATAATAAAAATAAAAGCAGAATCAGAATAAACAAAATAACTCTAGAAATATTGCATTAACAAATAATAAAAAAAAAACAGTCGTAACACTTGGATACAAAAAAACAAAAGGAGCTAAATGCCACCATTAAATAACTTAGTCTGCTTGCTTGTCCCTGTAATGAAACGAACCGTTTCTCTTCGTGTATCATTACAGTTCAGAAGCTCAGCTAGGTTATTCCGAGTGTTTAGTTTGCATTCAAGCTCCCATCTTGGCCTATCGAACACTAGGCAGTACATAAAAATATGTCCTACAGTCTGTTCAGTGATGCCATCACATGGACAGCAACTATCGTCTCGCATCCCAAAGCGATGCAGATATTCCCCCGTGCATCCATGCCCCGAGAGAGCCTGAGTTAATTCTTAAACTTAACTTCAAATATTATAGTTTGAAGTATTGATTAGAATGCACTCATCGTTAACTGTGGAATTTGTCACCTTTAATACCTAAACTGCCTAATTAGCTTATTTTATAATCGGACAGTTCAGCTCGATAGACATCCTTATATTGTGCTGTCGTCCTTACGAAGAGTACAGTAGCTATAATTTTCGAAGACATTTAGTTAAATACAGATTCGGAATGGAAAAGAAAGGATTTTTATTTTAGTAATACTCCCGTATTAATATTCCTTCAGGAACCCTGAAATTCAGAAAACAAAACTGCAGTGACTAGATTTTCAGTTAATAATTATATTTAATTCAGTTTAATTCCATTTATCCTTTAAATTTAAATACTTATCTAAATATACCCGCCACAGATCCCCTTTTTGTTCTGCAAGTTCTAGGACCAACTATCACATGCACTCGCCTATCCCTAGGCTCCACAGATATGGTAATTAGTATGAGGACAAGGCTGATATATTTGGTTCTGGACTTGAAAGTTATAAAACGAGTCTGATTTCTTTTTATCTTGCAATATAATTCTTAAACTTTTCTTTATATTTGATAATGTTTTCCTTTTTTGCTTTTTCATATTTATGTATTTATTTCTTTAATATTTTTGGTTGCTTATGTACTTACCTACTTGTTACTACTGTTATAGTAATGCAATTTTATAATTTTTTGTTATGTATTTAAATATGTAAATTTTTTTTCATACTTATGTTCAATAAATGTTAAAGACAATTTATGCAGTTTATGTAAAAAGTATATGAAAACTAAATTAATCTCAAAGTTTTTTCTTTTATTTTGATGCATCCAGATGTTTTTTTTTTTTTTACCTATTTTTGCGCATTTGATTTCAGCCCTGCCCGACTGAAATGACATCTATTTATTTCAGTAGAAAAAAATTCAAAATGTCAAAATTTTAGTAAAAATAATTTTGACTTACAAAAAAGCGTACCAAATTAAAGTAAACTGGACAAATTTTTCAAACTATGCATAGAATAAAATTATTTTAGTAAATTTCTGTAATTTTTCGACTTTTCTGCTCTCGGGTCAAAATCCAAAATAAGTAAATCGAGTGAAGATTATTCCTCACTGTGTAGTGGTTAATAATTCATCTACCATTTTTGAGGTGCTGTGTTCGATTCTTGGCAGAGAGGATGTGAACCATTGATTTTGAAGGTTTTTTAAACCGCAATACTCCATTGTTACTGGACTTTCACCTGAAATATAGGACTGATCACCTTACCTTAATGTAACAATCATTTATAAAGTGTCATCAGATTAAATGGAAAAAAATAACCGTAGCATAAACAATTTTCGAAATACTCTGCATTTGATTTAACAATGCGGTGCCCTATGCATTCGAGAGACCGGGGCAAGTGGACTCAATTTAAACTAAGTAATTTTAAAAAAGGGGGAAAATAGCTTTTTACCGATGGAATGTTAATACAATATTATAAAATTTACATTTGATTAAGTGATCATACAATAAAAAAGTTAAAACATCTGCCTGTAGAAGGACAATTATTTTTACAGAAAACTCCTTCCAGTGGGTCGACCAACCCCGGGTGTGGGGCTATTAGACTCTAGATAATATTGGGTTAGTTTTCTCATTCCAAAATAAAAGGACAGTGTTAAATAAATCAAGTAAAAAATATCATAAGGCATTATTTATATTTTGATTATTTATTTAAAAACAATAAATTATTTACTTACATAATAACATTTTAACATTTGAATAAAATAAAAAAATAATTGCACATAAATAATTTAAATCAAAACTTCCTTTTCGAATTTATAAAAAAATTTTGCTTACAGAGGAATATTTTTCTATAATGAAATGAATGAAAAAAATAAAAAGTCCAGTCAGGAATACAACATGTTTACGAAAGAAGTAAAAAGTTACATTTATAATTCTTCTTCGTGTAGAACTAATTGAAAACACCGTTTATATATTTTTTGTAATTTATATATGTCATCCCAAAAATATTAATGATTAAAAATAAAATTAAAAAAACTAGTGTAAGACGTCACTCATGTACACGAGAATTGTTTTTTTTCTTTTACGTGATGGGAAACGTTAATGTAAATATATGTATTTAATTCATGCGAAAAATGTATTTAGTAGTAATATTGTGTTTATATTTTTTATATTGAAAAAATTAAAAAATAAAATATAGATATTCGATATTATTAGGTAGATTTGATTATGTCATCGGAATTACAGTGAGTCGAGTAACCCCAATGCCGCTGAGTCGACTAACCCAAGCCGACAGGTTTCATTTGAAAGCATTATTTCCATTAAACGGAAACGACAAGAAAAACAACTACCGCTATTTACTCACGAAAGATGCGAAATAAGCATTTGCCATACGTATATATGATTATTTTTACTTAAGGGATAGTAAAAAAAACATGAAATCGAAGTAAAGAAGTTACTTACTTTCGACAAAATATTGTAAATCAGCACTAAGTAAACCGACACATGCGTCGCGATCCAAAGAAACACAAATACTAACCCACACCGACCACGTTCCAGACGGGAAGATCTTTGAGCGCCCCGTGTTGAGAACCGGAAGAGTTATCACCGATGAGTCTACTAAGGCCTATAGTCTACTAACCCCGTTCTCCCGTACTGAGTGCGGGAAAGGTGGCTATTAAGATGATTAAAAGCCAAATAAAAAAGCTTTAAAAACTGTTTTTTTTACATAAATAAAATATATCAGGAATGACTATAAATAAACCAAAAAATGTTAAAATAATATATTTATGTAGGCACAATATGAAATGCATCGTTCATATTTATTTCAATAGATATTCTCCATTTCTGTTAAAAGGTCTATTCAACCATTCAGAGTTTTAAAAGAACTAATAAATTAATTGAACCGTAGTAACTAAAATAACCCACTACAAAAGCGAAATCTTAAATAAAAAACCATGAATGGGCTTTTATATAAATCGAGAGAAATTTTAACAAGTGTAAAAATAAATTATTTATAAAAATTTATGGCTACGCGCGTACTTTTGACGAACATGATTTAGTAAAAATTTTAATTTCAGTCGTAAAATTAAAATAGGGATTCTGCAGAAGATCGAAATGATAAACGCTCATTAGGGACCAGAACGAGAACGGAGTTTTAACAAAACGAACTCTTTAAACTTTTTTTTCTTTCAGTTTTTTTGATTTTACATCTGGGCCCGTAACACAATGGGAAGTTACTATTTATCTTCATTTCATCTACAAAGTAAAATTCAAAAAAATCCCTTTAAAAAATATTATTGTTTTCAATTTTTTTCCAATATATTGCATGGGTTTTTTTTCTCTCTACGAGTGCAACCGCACTACAATTAATGATATGAATAATTGCGTTCGAAGATGAACAATTATTATCTATTTGCCCATTTGATTTCTGCACTGCCCGACTGGTATAACAACAATTTATTTAATTAAAAAATATATTTTAAGACGTTAAAATTTTAAAGAAACGCGGTGGTTTCAAACCGCGCGATTTTAAACTAGCCCTAATACTAGCTCAGGTATTTATAGAAATATATATTTTGGAGTATTATTTACTTATGTTAAAACTGTTATTTTTCATTTTGATTATTCAAAAAAACAACAGCAATACAAAAAAAAAATTACACAACATTAAAAAAAAAAAACATAAAATAAAGCCAAATCAGTTTTCTACAAAAATACAATTATAAAAATCCAGTTCAGTTAGATGTTAATTCATAGAAGTGAATGTGTGCGAGTTTTTTTGTGTGAGGATGCGTGTGTAAAAAAGTGCAGTGTGGTTTTGGTAGGTATGTGAATATGTGTGAGTGTATATGGGTGTGAGGGTGGGTTTATGGACAGGGTGAGTGTGTGTTTGATATGAGTGAATAGAAACAATTTAAATTTATAATGCAAAAATTATTTTTTTTAAAAGAAAAATATTTTTTTTCATATTATAGTTTTTAAATTTGGTTTTAAAAGTGAGTTTACTGCAGTTAAATATGTCTATGTTATTGAAAAAATACATTATAATTACGCGTCAAGCAAATCAGAGGAGTGTTTTGTGCGTAATTCATAAAGAGTATTTGGTCAACTTTGCCTATTCTTATTAGTTTCTGGAAACAAATCGCATCTTTAGGACGAAAACAACTCAACTAAAAAAAACAACTTTTTGGGAAATTGCAAAAGAATGATGTAAATTGTGACACCTTCGTATTCTTTCATCGATTGTTTCGTATTTTTCAAATTAAGCACCAAATTTTGAGTTTAAAATTATACCATAGGCTTTCAGCTATGAATCTATGAAAAACAGCGTGGTAAAAGTAAATGATTAAATTTTTTTTTTAAAGAGTCATGATTAGATTGAAAAAATAACAAAAGCAGTTTGATACATAAGATAATGAAATAATTTTTATTAGGTCAGATCAGGTCACCAAATACATGTTTTTATTTACTCACGAATTGACATAAACGTAAATAAGTCACTGAGATGATCGGTAAGTCGAAACAAAACAATCTCAAAGTTAAATTTGTCGTTTTAATATTTTTTTATATAAAGTATACATGCTATTTGTATCGGAATAAAATCGACTCAACTGGCTTTCGTTCACTATATGTTTGTCTGCGTTGCGTCCTTCACACAGCAATGTAAACACAACACTAATTGCGTAGCTTACATCGATTGTTTCGTATTTTTCAAATTAAGCACCAAATTTTGAGTTTAAAATTATACCATAGGCTTTCAGCTATGAATCTATGAAAAACAGCGTGGTAAAAGTAAATGATTAAAATTTTTTTTTTAAAGAGTCATGATTAGATTGAAAAAATAACAAAAGCAGTTTGATACATCAGATAATGAAATAATTTTTATTAGGTCAGATCAGGTCACCAAATACATGTTTTTATTTACTCACGAATTGACATAAACGTAAATAAGTCACTGAGATGATTGGTAAGTCGAAACAAAACAATCTCAAAGTTAAATTTGTCGTTTTAATATTTTTTTTAATAAAGTATACATGCTATTTGTATCGGAATAAAATCGACTCAACTGGCTTTCGTTCACTATATGTTTGTCTGCGTTGCGTCCTTCACACAGCAATGTAAACACAACACTAATTGCGTAGCTTACGTATTGACACGGAATCTAAATTCTTTGAGTAATACAGAGATCGATGTAACGGTTTTGTCCTATTCCCACCCGAATGTCGCGTTTTTATAAATATAGAAAGATGGATAGTGTTCATTGAAATCGTATATGATCTAAACTCATTTTTAACTTTTTTTGAGTTAAGTCGTTTTCATCTTAAAGGTGGAAAGTTGTGGTAAGTGGGGTTCGAACGTCTGACATCCAGATCCGATTGTATTGACTTGTTCCATTGTTGTGTTTACATTGCAAACTATATCACATGTACCATTCTGACTACGTTTGAAAGTTCACATGTTTCACACCTTTTTGATTCCCTATGTTGATATTTTAAAATTTAAAGAAACTTAAACCTTTTTGATGACAGGTCATAGGCACCGCAAATGCCTAGATTTACATGTTTTCTTTTCTCATTTTTTTTCCCTTTCTGTTGCAAAAAAATTAAGTGATTAAAATTTAATGCATTGATGTCCTTTACGAGAAATAATAAAAAACAATCACGTAAACAAATGCATAAATAAATAAAACGATAGTTATCACAAGAGCCTCAGACTGTTCGCTCGTATGTAGCGGAAACGAGAGCAAAATACGATTTTAATTGTGTTAGGTTAGAGTGAGATAAATATCGCACATTCAATTCCAGGAGAGTAAAAAAACTAAAACCATTTCTTTTCTTATCACCATTAAAAGCAATGCCAATGCATAACATCTAGACTTGTCTCGACTTGTCTATAAATCTCGATTGTCATGTAGAAAATGGTCAAGATATCACTGTATGACGTGAAGTTTGCGACATAAAACCATCAGGCCTTAAAAATCATGAAGCTAGAATTATGTCTACCTTTTAAAAAAGTATTTTTTTTAATAAGTGTACCTAACCCGAATTCTTTTTTTTAATTTTTATGGGTCTATTTTATGGGATACAAACAAAATAAAAATATGACATACATATTCAGGGGTCAGAATGATACAATAGGTGTCAAGCGATCCCATAAATCACTCAATGACAGATCTTAAACCCTGTAAAAAAACACTCAAGCTTCCTTCTCAAAATGTTCTGATACTTTTGATTTTGATATGTGTAAATGTATCACGGTTAAATAAAATCTATTAAAAAGTAGAAATCTCCTTTTTCTTTCTTCTTTTTTTCTCTTCCCGTGCGCTGTGGTGCAAAAAAGTAATTCAATTGACTTGTTTCGGTTTTATTCTGATCCAGCGGGGGAAAATTATATTTGAGAAATCGGCCCCATAAAATGTTATGGGGATTGCGAAATAAATCTTTGAATATTCCCGCTCAGAAAACCTCTCAATTTGCACGGAACAATTACACTTCATCATAATTGTTGAGAACATTTTAAGGAGACGAGAATTGCATCTTGAAGAGTTATTCTTGTTACGAAAGTTGGATTCAGTTGATGCGTAAGCGATTTAATTTTAATTGAATAATAATCATAACGGGGAAATAACTGTTTGCATCGTGGTGTAGTGGCTTGCGCGTTTGCCTACCATGCAAGAGGCCTCGGGTTAGATTCCCGACATAGTTCACATGAAATATGTTTTTTTTTATTACTTTTTTTTGTGTTTTTTACAATAAACATAAGAGGTAAAACAGAGTATTAAAAAAATAAAGGATAATTACATAGCAATGCTATACATATTAACAGTAAAAATAGTAAACGAAAAATACCACAAAAACATGGCTTGTTCGTGGGTATACAAGAAATGTTTACGAACTTTTGCTCCTATAATAAAAATACAGTTATAATATTTTTGTGTTATATAAGAAAGAGAAAAGAAATATTCTGTAAAAGATAAGAAGGTATTTTTTTAATTCATAGTAATTAAAAAAGATAATTAAAAAATATAAAAAATTCCTTCCATAAAAGAGTTAATATTTTTAGTTTAAATTCAGGATAGTGCGTGTTTTTTAAAAGAAGGAAAATTTTTAAAGTTTGGGAACCATGAAATATTATCAGTAAATAAAGAATTTTAAAAAAATGGCCCTACAAAATATGCATGTCTCTGTGCTAGCCTCGTTTTACAATGTGGTATTTCTAGCACACGATTCCTTCATTGACTAGATCTATTTGAATGACTTTTTAATACATTTTGGTTCTTAAATATATATTTTAATCATAGAAAACAATATTCATGTCTTATTTCCGAAAGTTTATCTTCTTGGAACAATTGGAAAGAAGAAAAGACGCGATTTTTGTGAAGCATTATTTTTAAGATAAATTTTTGATAGTTTCTAATGGTTCAAAATTTGAAAAGGTGTTTTTTCACTAAAATATTTCAAAGTCTTTAGTCTAGTGTCGGAAGCGTAAGACTGATCATGGTACAATCAAGGCATACTGAGGTTGGTGTAACAATGTAGTGCCCTATGCACCATTAGGTGCGGAAAGGGAATAGCAATGATGACAATAATAATATTAGGTAAAAAACGTTTCTTTTTCAATTTGAAATTGATTTATTTATATTACTTACGGATTTCATACACCTAACAAAATAATTTTTCTTCCTTAAATTCATTATCTATCAATGATATTATTATAAACACAAATTGGACAAACTCATATATTGTAATGAAACCAACTGGTCCAAGAAGAAGTTTAAAAATTTGCAAAAATTGTTTTCAGGGGTTGCCTAGCATGTGAAATAATTCAGTCTGATGAATCTCTTCACAATAATAAAGGTTTCAGCTCTTTAATTTCACTTAAATCAACAAATGGAAGAACTGATGAAATATGGATGTTCAAACATAGGCAAAATGGTGAATGTTACTCAGTGTGTAATATATAGTATAGTTCATCCAGTGCCCGAAATTGAAGAACATTCAGATCATATTAAAGGTAGGTATCCATTCCATGTTCCTATCCTTTCTCAAATATTTCCAAATCACAAAACTGAATGAAATTCGTTTTTCATTTAAGTAAGTAAGGAAGTATTAAAAAATTATGCCTTACATCTAAACCTCAAGGTTACCTTGTGATTGTAATTTTTATGATATAATGATTTTATTATTTGACCTTATGATTATATAATCTCTTCTGCATCAAATGATAATATTTGAAAAATTAAAAATCGTAAATAAAAAAATGTGATTAAATAAACGATGCTGATATAAAAACATTCCTTTCTCTAGAACTTCTTCGTCCCGGTCGAGATATCTATCTTTTTTGCTTGATGATTTAAAATTCCAAATTTATGAAGCGAAGTTAAATCTTAAAACTTTCATTTCATATGCGAAATTATATATAGTGTTTCATTGTTCAGTAATAAATTATGTATTGACCCTTTCAGACCGGGTGTTCATTAAAATATACACGAATTTTAAGATTAATTTAGTATCATACCTACCGAAATTAAAAAGTGGCGAGTTCGCATTATGTATTTTATCATTTACATCATCATCCCCTTTCCACACATAATGATGCATAGGGCACTACATTGGTACACCAATCTCACCATGAATTGACTATATTTGTTGGTAATAATAAAAAAAAAAAAAAAATATTTATCTACTCTAAACGTGATGCATATCAAATAAAAAAAATACAAAAAATGTGTACATCTTGCTCGCTCCATTCAAAAAACGCATGGAACCATTGGTTTCCCTAAATTGAGCTATATAATGTTTATAAAATAGCCCATTTATAAAGTTTATTATAAACAATGTTTGAGTTTATCCAAATGCTTGCAGACTGGCTGGATTTCCTCCCTAGGGAGTTGTTCATATTTAAATTTATGCAACAGAGAGGGAAAACATTTTTGAGAAGGTTGAAATGTGGATGTTTAAACAGATGATGATAGACGTTCAAATATAGGCAGAATGGTGAATGTTACACAGTGTGTGAAGTGACCACTTAAACCACCCAATGACAGGTCATAAGCCCTGTAAATGCCTAGACTCACATATTCCCATCTCAAAAATGTTTTCCCTCTCTGTTGCAATAAATTTAAATATGAACAACTCTCCAGGGAGGAAATCCAGCCAGTCTGCAAGCATTTGGACATACACAAACATTGTTGAATTAACTACCTGGTAAAAGAAGAAGTTTGAAAATTGGAAAATGGTTTTCAGGTTTCGCCTAGTAGGTGATTTGGTTCAGCCGGATGAATCTCAACCACTTAATAAAGGTTTCAGCTCGTTTACTTCACAAAAGTCAACAGATGGAAGAGTTGAGGAAATGTTGATGTTTAAACATAGGCAGAATGGTGAATGTTACACAGTGTGTAAAGTGGCCACTTAAACTAGCCAATGACAGGTCATAAGCCCTGTAAATGTCTAGACTCACATATTCCCTTCTCAAAAATAATTTCCCTCTCTGTTGCAACAAATTTAAAGTTAATTATCAGTAGCAGTTCTTAACATTTAGGTTAGTAAAAACAAATAATATAATATTAGTATATTTTCAAAACTGCGATAAACCTCGGAAGAATTTAACTATCGCATCAATTTTTTTTTATTTAAAAGCAACATAACCCCCAAACAGCGTTCGTCATTCGTCAGCATTTGTCAGCGGTGTCTTTTTTTCGTTGAAAAGTCATGTTTTTTAACAAAATAATATCTATTTTGGTTTCTCTGCATTTAAGTCAAATAAATTATAACGCCACAAAATACTTGGCAGTTATTTATAATAATAGTAAAATTGGTTGATTTGTTATAACAATTTAACACTAGACATGTAAAGTTATTGTACTTATTTCAGATATAGTTTTAAGTTTGACTTTAATTTCTTGGGCAGTGTGTATTTTTATATACCTAAATATTAATTGCTTCCTTTATCAAAATCCCCTCCGCACGCCCCCGATGGACATGGTTGAATGGCAGACTTAATGAATCTAACAATTTCTCCTAGTCTGACCAAAACCTATATAATAAAAAAAAATGATAAAAAAAATAAACAATTTCCAAAAGCTTAAATAATACAAGTAGTAATGGTGTAATGAGAAACTTCAGCCCTACGGGGAATTATATTCAAAAAAAAATCTAGCGCGGTAAAAATTGGAGCATTAAATTGTGGAGCAAAGTTTCTTGAAAACTTACAAACAAATATAAAAAACATTTTAATTAAAACTCATTACTTTCATTGACGTCACTGGTTCATATTATGAACTAACCAATGGTATGAAAATTGTGAAGGATATCCGGTTGGCTTACCGTAAATAAACACATCGAAAGAACTAATAGACTACAACCTCTGACGTCACTCGCGGAGTTATTTCAGAAAAAAAAAACTTTAAAAAATCATAACGCTGACAAAAAGAAATATTAAAAAAAGAAGAAAAAAAATAGCTTAGTTTTAAAGTCTATAAATCTATTGCTTACGTTATTTACATTTAATACATTTTAATTTGTTTAATTCATCCAAATATTCATTTATATTAATAAAGTTTTAAAAAAAAACAATTATGAACAATTGGAATGGTTTTGCATTCAAGATACAAAATATTTTTTAATCGGAATCAATTCAGATATGAAAGGGTCAACACTTCAGACGAGACTGTAATAAGTGTGGGTATTGCAAAGCGTTGCATTTCGCTTTAATAACGTATTATTGAAAATAAATTTCCTACGAGGTCCTCCTGATTTTGGGGGGCGGCGCCGTGGAAGAAGATAAATTAATTAATAAACAGAGAGCCGTTGTAATGTGTGCTGCTCAACAATAGTAGGAGTTCTTGCGCGGCATAGTGACCCCAGAAAGAAGACGGTGGACCCCCAGGCGGGACATCTTACGTAGCAACCATGCGCCCTCTTTGTAACGCACGATTGTGCAAGGACTTCGCGAACAAAACTTTCAGGACCTGCAGCATGAGCGAAATCGTTAAATCGCCCGATTTCGACGACGACGAAAACTGCGACGCAATGTTGGAGAACGTTTATTGTAAGATGCTCAGAGTAACAATTTGCTAGATAAGCCCTTTCGCTCTATTGCATGGAACCAAAACGTGCCAAATGTTTGGTTTGGTTTTTATTTTAACAACAAACGTGTAACGGACGGTTTCGGTTTGCGCTTGCAATTCTAGACCTGAGTATCAACGGCCCGTTTTACTAGCGTAAACTGTAGGTTACTTTGTGGTTGACTCAGTAATAATGCGTGAATTTATAGATAAGCCTATGTTTCATAGAACGCAAACGATGTTGGTTTGTTGGTTAGCAACCAATTGGTGGCCATTTTGTTTTGTTCGACAACAAAAACATAACGGTTCGATCGAATGCTTTTATAGCTGTGCTTGGCTTTGTTTGTAAATAACTTAGATATTTACGTTATAATAAATAAAAATCGACCATGGTGAATTGCAGTATGTTTGGTAGCAGAAGTAGGAGCGTCAAAAGTGTTAAAGGAGTCAGTTTTAACAGGTAATTGATTTAGAATATTTTCCCATGATTTACATTGATTTTTGGCATTTATTGTCCCGACACGTGTATTATGTTGCTTAAAAACGTTCCTTATATCAACATATTTACTTCAGATACTATTTTTTTCTCAATTCGGGAGGTAAATTTGTGAATTAAAGTATGTTAATTGTTGATAATGACAGTTGATTACGGGCAATATGTCGGGGCCGCACTAGGCATCCATATAAAGTTAAAGTTTTTATTGAGTAGAAAATAGAAATGTTAACTTTGAAATCGCATCTTAAATGACGTGTCCAAATTTCAGGCCGCTACGACTCGCCATTTCGAAGATGTGACGGACAAACAAACAAACTCAACACAGGACTTTGGTTCCATGGAGTTGGGATTTTAGTTTCAATAAATGAAACATAAGTTTATTGTGAATAAAATGAATAAAAAAATAAACACACACATGTATTATCAGTTTTATAAAATAAATATAGGCGAATTATAAAAAAATTATGTTGAAAAAACCTTGCAATAATAAATACACAGGTTCATATTAAATAATATCATCTTGAAGACATAAAACGCCACTTTGAGAATGTTTCTAGTATTATGTACAAATATCCTGATGATTTATTCATTCTACTAGGAGACTATAATGTACCTAATATAAATTGGAAATCTAATTCTGAGGTTAATTACCTTTCTCCGTGTGAATTTAACGATTCACTTAGCACTAATTTAATTGATAAAATAAACTTTTTGAATTTCAAGCAATTTAATTCCCAAAATAATAGTAATAATCGCATACTTGATCTCATTTTAAGTAACAGTGACCTGTGCAATGTAATAACCTGCGACGATCCTCTCGTTACAGAAGATGTTCATCACAAATCACTTTGTATTGATATCACTGCAAGAATAGAATCAAATGACGCAAAAAGTGGTTCTAGACTTAAATTTTCATATCATTCGGCAAATTATATAGCTATAAATGAACTACTCTCGGAAGTAAATTGGAACGATAAATTTGAGGGACTAGATATAGAAAAAGCGACATCAGTATTTTACTCCATACTTAATGATGCAGTGACTTTATTTGTACCAACTAAGACGGTGAAATCTTGTGAAAAATTTCCAAATTGGTATTCCGCATCACTAATAAAAATAATAAATGAAAAACTTAAATACCATAAAAAATGGAAAACTTATAAAAACCTTGCAGACTATAAAACATTTTCTCTTCTCCGTTCACGCCAGAAACAAGAAGCCAAAAATTGTTATGACCAATACATTGATCAAACTGAATTAGCTATTCAGAAAAATCCTAAACAATTTTGGTCATTCGTTAAATCGAAAAAATCTCTAAGTTATTATCCAACTGAAATGTTTCTTCATGATACAAAGAGTGATAACGTGCAAAGCAGTTGCGAGTTATTTTCTACCTTCTTTCAGTCTGTTTTTATTAATAACGACATTGATTTACCTATTATGGACTCTAGAAATGTCATTGACATTCAAACTGTAACATTTAATTCTAAATTAGTTCTTAAATATTTAAATGATCTAGATCCTTCAAAAGGAGCAGGACCTGACGGATTTCCTACGTTTTTCATAAAAAGATGTGCAACGCAATTGGCATGTCCGTTGTCATATCTTTATAACCTATCATTAAAAGAAGGTAAATTTCCAATGTGCTGGAAGAAATCTCACGTTACTCCTGTCCATAAAACTGGTGATCTACACAATATTGAAAATTATAGACCAATATCTAAAATTTCAATTTTTAGCAAATTAATGGAAAAAATCATCACTGAACAAATTTCTCCAGCGGTGAAGCTCTTCATTGATCCAAACCAACACGGTTTCTTTAAAATGCGAAATGTTTCTACTAATCTTGCTGAATTTACAGATAGGGTTCTAAACGTAATGGGCAGCCGACATCAGGTCGACGCTCAGTATACAGATTTTAGCAAGGCTTTTGATAAAATCAGTCACAAAATCCTTCTTCACAAATTAAAATGTTATGGCTTTCACGGTAATCTACTACGTTGGATTGAATCTTATTTAAAGTATCGCCTCCAATCAGTTGCACTATTAAACTATCAGTCTTCATTTAAACAATGCTATTCCGGTGTACCCCAGGGATCCCACTTGGGTCCATTATTGTTTATTCTTTATATTAATGATATGGGTAACGTCTTTAAATTTTCCGAATACAAAATATTTGCCGATGACACAAAAATATACAAGAAAGTTACTTCCCTACAAGATTGTCTTGATATGCAAGAAGATCTTGAAAACTTCTCTACTTACTGTGTAAATAATCAGCTCATATTAAATCCGCTTAAATGCAAAACAATTACCTTTACGAGAATAAAAAATCCGATGGATTATTCGTATTCTCTATCGGGTACAGTCTTGCACCGTGTCCAAGAAATACGAGATCTAGGTGTAGTTCTGGACTCAAAAATGACATTTCAATCACATATTGATAAAATTATTGAAAAAGCATATAAAATGTTAGGTTTTATTATAAGAGTATCTAAGCCTTTTAAAAATGATCTAACAATAAAAAATCTTTATTATAGTTATGTAAGAACCCATCTTGAATTTGCGTCTATCGTTTGGAATCCACAATACATTACTTATATTGACAGGCTGGAGAAAGTACAAAACAAATTTTTAAAACATTTGAATTTCCGATGCTCTCTTATATTTCCAAATCATGACTTATCTGGACGTTTTCACAAACTGATTAACCTCGAAAAAAGGAGAACATTAATGGACCTCACATTCCTCTATAAAATTATTAACAGTCTAGCTGATTCGTCCCAGCTCCTAAATAAAATTCAAATTAACTGTCCATCACGTGCCCTACGAAATCACCCAACCTTTAGAATACCTAGTGTCAATACGAACTATTGCCAGAATTCGTTTTTATACAGATCGTGTTCCACTTTTAACAGCTTTTTTAACCATATAGATATATATCATACAGGATTACAATTATTTAAAAATAGTGTATTGAAAACTTTTGAATAAAACTCCGGTTGGTCCCTTTTTCTCTTATATCACTCAAATTACATACATTCTTATTATTATTATAAATTAAATTTCTCTTTTGAAATTTTGTATTACTTCTAAAATCGCTTTAATGAAATTTTATCGACTTCCCTTGGTTTAAAATCTTCTCCTTATATTGCTTTTTCAAATTTTAAATGATTACTTGCCATACTTGTTATTCTTTCTTTATTTTTTCTTTTTTCTCTGCTGCCATTGGCATGTTTTTATACTTGTTATACTTTTAAACTACTTTTAATTACTTATATTATATATGTTAATAAAATCAATATATTGCTGCTCTTACTATAATGTGTCATTAATTTTGAAGATGTTTTTTAAATTGACCTAAATTTAAATTTACTGTCTTATATTTCACTTAAAGATTCTTCTCATCGTTTCTTTGAATCCCTTAAAATAAATATGTGTTTATGTTTTTCCTTTTTTTAAAAAAAAAAATGTTATTACTATTTTATTTTATTTTTACATCTGAGTATGTTTTTCATTCTTCATTCATTCTTTATTTCCATTCTTAATTCTTAATTACTCTTACAAGTTTTCTTCATTTTTAATATTATTTCCATTTGTAAATACTCACTACAAACTGCAAACCTTAAAATATATTTTTTTTTCACTTAAATTTAAATTTTTAAACAACTTTCATTTATGTTTTCTTTTTCCTTCTCTTTTTTATACTTTCATAATTAACATTAGATTTAATTGCTTTTTAATATGGAAACTTCACTGGTCCATTAGAATTAAGTCCAATTGTGTAAAATATTATACTTTGTAACTGTACTGTATGTTTCCTGAATAAAAGAAAATAAAGAAAATAAATAAATAAATAAATGCAAATTAATATCCTAATAGTCATATAATGGATTTCCTACGTTTGGGCTCCTCTATAGCTTGGCGCATTTTTGAGGTGGTTGATAATCATAGAATGGTTTTTATCCGTATGGACAACTCAATTTATTTATGAATAAATTTGTAAAATACACTTTTTTTGGGATTTTAATTAATAATCTATTACATAAAAAAATTAGTAAAATATATTTAAAATGTTGAAGTCAATTAAAAAAGTCCACTGGTAATCTAATAATACTTAGACAGACGCCGTGGCGCAGTTGGTAAGACGGCCAACTGTGAAACTGGTGTCGCGGGTTCGATTAGTTGCAATGAAAAAATCTAAAATAGGTTTTTTTCTCAATTTGTCTGGGTGTTGTGGTGTATTTTTCACTACCTCCTTCCATATCTATTCTATTCCACCTGCTGATAAGCCTTAAAATAGTGGCTTAGCGGGTTATTCCTTTTAAAAAAAACTTAATATATAAGAAAAGAGATGTGTGCGACGTTTGTATTTATGTGTGTATGTGAATGTGGGTGCATGTGCGTATGTGACCTGATGAGGGAGGGTGCGTGTGCTACTACTACCACTACTACTACTTCTACTACTACTACTACTACTTAATCAAATCTGCACAATCAAGGAGTATACACATTTAACGTGTCGCTTAATTTATTTAAAAATAAATTGCGACTAATTCTATCTGGCTGCGATACACTCACGTACACGCTTACATATTACACCTGAAAACTTACTCTCATACAAAATACACACATTCACACCCTCTTACATATATATATATACGCAACCACACATTTGAATGCACCATAATTTTACATGTATGATAATAATATAGAAGCTGGTCTGTCTTTCAGCTTTATCTTTTATATTTTTTTAATAATTTAATCATTGTTTGTTTCTATAAAATAAATTTCATAATTCATAGCGTCGTAGCATCGTCAGATTTACCTTATTTATTTGTTTTAGATTGGTACAATATATTATGTATGATAATTTTTTTTTGTCATTCGCTGTGAAAAATGTATAGATTAAATAAACTTTTTTTAGAATTAACGTTTCTATTATTTTTAAATTTGTTATTTTCCCAACATAAATGAAATAAATAAAGCTTTTACATGAATTCCTCATGTTTCGTTTTCTAAAGTTCTCTGGCATTCTTCACCATTGTATCTACGAGGATAAATATATAACTACTTTATTCTGAATGACAATCTCTTTCATTACGCACCTACTCTTCTTCCATTTCAGTCATAAACAAAAGTAGGTATATGAAAGTTATAGAAATCATCTTTAAATTATTACAAAATGAAAGATGGCCTGGGAAATGCGCAAAACCAAAGATGATTTAACTGTGACATTAAAATTATTATTATTGGTTCTGATGCAATGCGTACAGAAGCTTACTTTGTTAAGAGGAGAGTTCTGATAAAGTAAAAATGTGTTTATTCGTATTTAAATTAACTCGTATTCACAGGCGGCTACCTACTCCTGACCAAAAATACTGGCAGTGCATCTCTTTTTTCTTTATATTTTGTCAACATGTATATTAAGTTGAATAATATTATAATACGATTAGTCTGATATGGTTAACAAGCTATAAGAATATGTGCAATGGCAGCCCGCGCTTTGGAACCAGATCAGAAACCTTAATCCGCCTTGTTTTGTGTGCATACTGTTTTATACACACATTTTTTGTAAATCATTTAAAAATTCTGTCATTACGCATATTCAATATGACGTTACAGGAGTTTTTTTTAAATATTTTCTATTAATTTGTGTAATAACATAAAATGATTCGCGTTTTTTATTCTATTAGAATCTATTTATTTATAAAATTTTGGTTTTATTAATAAATTTTATAAAGGTCCTTTTTTAAAAAAAAATCTAAACATATCTACTTTTACACATCTAGTAAATGTTATCACTGTAACTCTCCAAAAAAGAGACTAATTCTTGTGCTTGGAGAGTGGCTTACACTGGTTATAAGATTTCAAATGACGAAAAATAGTGTTAGAGATGTTATTTGAGGTTACAAATATACACACACATATACATACACACATATATGCATACATACATATATTCATACGTACATAATATTCATACGTACATAATATTCATACATACATACATACTTACATATATACACACATCTACACACATATACGAGTACATACATAAATACAATGTAGCAATTTAGAAATAATAAAGAAATTATAAAATAAAATCGTATGTAAATCAATTTCAATTCTATGTCAAGTATACACGAGAGTAAAAAAAAAATTAAAAGATTTAAATATTAAAAAAAATATATTATAATACTGTTAGGTGCTAGGTGGGTGTGAATAATAAAAATGTACTTTCTTCTCAAAATAGCATTTAATTCCCACACAAAAATACTGAGGTTATGCTTCTAGTGACTACTGTAGTGTTCTCTCTGGGAATGGGGTTTACATGCCCTTATATTATGATATTATACAAATAAGATAATAAGGTCTGGACATAGTTTGCTGCCTGACCATGCTCCGTGTACATGTATTGACATGATACATAATAATATTAATAAAGAAACTGGATACAAGATTGTATGGTGTACATGTACTGACGTGATACAGGGGTATTGATAATAGGGAAGTTATACAAGATTATGGTGTAAACAATGACCGTTACACGAATCACAGAATAGAAAAATAAATTAGAATATTCAGTAACTAAGATAAAAGAATAAGTAGAAAATAACATAACAATACTAAGATTTACGGGTATGAACCAAAGCTTTTTTTGCTCAAGCCATGGTTTTAGCATACCTGGAATTTTCATACAAATTCAGGGTAAAAGCTCGTGTAAAACAGAACATACACAGTGACGATTGCGAAAGCGTAGATAAAATAAGAAAATCGACCGCTATAGTCGATATCGATACGATTGATATACGAAATACAGCGTCCCCTGATCATTAGTTAAATAAAGATAAGGTGGTCAGTTTTACTCCAAGGACAATAAAACACATAAAAGTTGAACAGGTTTCAATTGATACTTCATTTCATTCATGGGTCTAAGGTTCGAACCCCACTCTACCACAACTTAATTCCCCCTTTTTAATAGTGAAGTACTTACAATTCATTGAAAATTGTCGTCCTTATTGAAATATTTGGGTAAATCATAAGAACGCAGATACATTTTTTTCTAAATGTCAGGAATTGAACTTGTGAGCTCAGGCAAGATAGTCGAATGTACTTATATACTTTACATCCAGTCAATTTCCTTTTTTTATTACCCGAGAGTAGCAATAGTTTCGATAATACTTGTTCAGGTGATTTTATTTCACAAACATAAAAATATGTATTTTTTATTCGCTCGGCCGCGGATATAAATGTATTAGAAAAACGTGTACTTACCTATATATTATATCCATAGACATTTGTGTATATGTATTTTACCTAACCCCTTAAAGATCGCGGATAAGATGCTTTAAGATAATACTAGATCATAACGAGAAGCTTCTAGATAGATAGCTCGAGGAAAAGATCAACCGTTAGATTGAAATCAGCCATTTTCACATTGATCTATACTTCAGATTATTATATCGTCAACGGAAATTTAAAATGCTGTAAGGGGCTAATTACAAATCCGGCGGAAGGTTAAAAGAGTAAAGACTTAAATATTACATATATGTTTCGAATAAAAATTTATACTTATACTGAAATTGAACATGTTAAATACTTAGGACTAACAATAGACAGACAATTGACATGGACAATTCATATCAACAATTTAATTAGCAAAGTGGCGACATTATCGAGTCTTTTTTTAAAAATCAAAAACTTTGTTCCAAAAACGAAAAAAATACTAATGTATGAAGCCTATGTAAAAACTAAAATATGTTATACGCAACTACTATGGGGAGCAGGATATCAAAATGATAAAAATAGACTTCAAAGACAACAAAATAAAATATTAAAGTTAGTATATGACCTTCCCTATCTAACTGCAACTAGAGAACTTTTTAAACAAACTAAGCAATTAAATATAACTGAACTCTTTCAACTAGAATCATTAAAATTTTTCCATAAATTAGCCACTAATGTAATTGTAGACGAAGAACTAAAACTTATAAAAAAATTGTAGTCAACATGGACATAATACGAGAATTTCAGACAAATACCATCTTCAACTTTTTAAAACAAGACAAAGGCAATCAAGACTAATGAACCAGGGACTGAAATTATACAATAAACTACCAGAAAAATCTAAACGAAAGACTCAGACAAACTTTTCAAAAGATGTAAAAAATATTATTTTGAACAACAGAGTATGAATGAAAAATGTTTATATTATTTTTTTGTAAAATGAATGTAATAATCCGTAAGGGTTTATAAATAAATTTTCAAATTAAAAAATAAAATAAAATCGTGATAATATTAAATTTAGTGAACGTGTACGAACGAATCACCATCATATCCTTCCTATTCGCACTCGATTGTTCATAGGTAATAATATCACATCGATATCATCACTACGTCTTGGATATTTGCAGCGAACTGTAAAGGATTTTAATTCCATCACTACCCTTAAATTGCTATTTACTGCCTAAGTTGGAACTAATTTAGAATTCAATTCAACAATTTGGTCACCTTATTACAATGTTCATATTTTAAAGTTAGAAAGAGTACAACGTAAATTCCTTAGATTCACCAATTACAAACTTAATATACCCACTAAAAATATAGATTACGATAATTTATTATGTACAATAAATATGTCAACTCCTTGTATAAGAAGAGTTAAAAATGATTTATTGAATTTATACAAAATAGCAAATGGCGTATTGGACGTCCCGGAATTAACTAGTGTTATCAGCATAAAAGTACCTGTTCGAAATATTCGGCAGCTCACGCTATTTTTTTAATCTCCCGGCAGTCGTAATTATTATTAAAATTCACCAATACCTAGACTACACCAGCTAGGTAACGAGTATGGTGAAGTTGATATATTTCGTCTGTCTTTATGTAATTATAGGTTAAGTATTCAAAAAGTTATAAATTAATCTGTGTATTTTTTTTTATATTGTTCTTTATTTACTATTTTTATTTCTCATGTATCTCTATAATAATATATATACTTATGTGTATGTATATGTATATGCATATATGTGTATATATATGTAAATGCATGTATGTATATGTGTGTGTGTATGTGTGCATATGCATGTGTATGTAGGTGTGTATGTTTTTAGATGTAAATTTATTAAATATTTTTGTATGTACCCATATACCTATGTTGGTATATTCGCTTATTTTGACTTATTATTGTATCTTTTAGTTTTTCTTACGTTATCTTTTATTTTAACTAAATGTACACACTTATGTTTAACTGCTGAATGTATTTCTAATATATGTAAAAGCCCGTAGAGCGTGTAAATTAATAAATAAATAAATAATATTATTACTATAGAATTGATTGATTGCCACTGTTCCTTATACTCGCGGACAGGAATTTGAGCCTTATTATCGGTGGTATTGTGGGGTAATATTCCATACTCACGTGCTAAATAATTTCACCTGAAATTATACGGCGACAACCGATGAAGCGAGTCAGCGTTTTCTGTTGAATTCAATTCATTACATTTTGCGAAACACGAGATCAACGTCCTGCAGTGCATTAACATCCTTCCTACCATGGAGATATGAAGAACAAAGTACCGTGGCCTAGAAATAAACCACAGGTCGCAGTCAACGCCCAGTAAGTTCAACCAGTCCAAAGACTCAGCTCAATGCAGTGACTCAGTTCCAGCATGTAGTTCAAGTGCAGTCTCTTCAACACATCATCTCCGTTACGCTTTCGCTTTCAATCAAGTGCTATACCCACAGATATATTGGCGGTACCTAATTTGCTTTGTAATAAATACGCATTAAACAGAAAACTCTTGTCTTCTGTTAATCTCTTACTGGGATAGAAGCTCCAGCTCATGACAACTAAAATCCTACATTATCAAAGCTAAATCAGGGTCATTTTCATTTGTTAAAATTGTTTCACAGCTGACTATTATCTTTTATAATTACTAATTCATTTTTTTATTATTTTAATCGCTAACTAACCAATATTTTTACGTAGATATGAAATATTTCGACAAATTTTGTGTGAATTTTGTAGCATTATTTTAAGAAAGCGATTATACTTTATTACATTTAGATTACTCCGAAAAACAGACAAAAGGTGACTACAAAAAAGTAGATTTGGTGGTAAATACTTTCAGCAATTTATGTATCTAAAGAACTTCGTAGAAGCTGAAGTCGCCTCAATAGAAGTAGATAGATTATATAAAGAAAGGCGTTTTTTTGTTAATTGTTGAAATTATGCGAGAATTTATTTTCAATTCCTGCTCATAAAGCCATAGTGTAAAAAGTAATATTTTTTATGGCGGCCCAGTGCCGTGAACCGATACAAAATGTCGTCTGCTGCATGGAACTATAGAATCAATATTGTAGTATGAGGTTAGTTTTGAGTCGTCAAAAAAACATGGCCAGCAAGTACTTTGTGCGCAAAATGCACCACATAAAATGTATCTGTCCTCTTTGTTGCTACATTTCTCCATCCCAGAACGTCTCGACGAGACCCTAGCGAAACTTGGCGACTCTAGGCAGGTAAGACAAGATGTTTGAATGTTTAAGAAGCTTGGAATGGAAGTCAGGGACGTGTTGCGTACCGCGATGATAGCAGAAGCAGAGGTAAAAAAGAAAGTTTACTGGTGATAATTATAAAACATAATATAAAATTTCTGATTTTATTTTATAACGTAATGAAGCCAATATTACAAGTAGTTAATATTACTTTATGGGATGTAATTACTCCTTATTCGTTCCGTGTTATTCAATCCTATAAAGTAACCACCTGACAGATAATATTATTTCCTTATCTCTTCTGAGAGAAGACGCATCTAGAAAACTCTTGTTGGAATATCATAAACCATCCACGAATAACTTGTTTTGTTGGTTGGTTGATAAGAGTTTTGGTCAAGACTCCCAAGACACTTTCTTTATGGACAATAAATTGCACGTGTACTTTTAAATTAACTCTTAAAATACTGTGGTAAATAATTCCCTTGCGCGCGGCAAGCAAGCAAACTACGAAAATTTCAGACCATTTATATAAGAATAGTCCAGAAGGAGCCTTGAACCATATTTGAATACATCGGACTGTGTCCAATAATTACCCCACTTAGACACACTTTCGCCGCGCCCATACTTGAAGTCACCGAGTAATATTGCCAGATCGCGAAGAATATAACCATAACACAAATGTAAGGTAAAAAAAACAATTTGTTAATTTTTCTTAAATTTTATTGTGCATTCGGAAACATTTATTGACACAACAGAGAAGATAAGTAAAGGGTCATTTAATAAGAGTAATTTAATTGATGAACTTTGAACTTAAAATATAAAACAAATTTTATTTTACATATAACGGATATTTTTACATCATGTTAAATAATATTTTATGTTTTAAAGATAATGTCGGCCAAATGTCCACCACGGCGTTGCTTAATTCGAGGTTCAATTTCCATTATTTCTCTTATTATAAGAGCAAAGTAGGGTAAATTTTTTTACTACTCTGGCAACACTAACGAAATTTCCATTTTGTTTCTTCGACAATCTGACAGATGGCAAAATAATTTAATTTTTAATTTATACATTTGTGACAAACACATTCATTTGATAATTACACACGAAATGTGATTGCATCCTGTTTCTTTAAGATCCTAGCAGTATTTCAACACTTTAAAAGGACACAACACGGCATGGTGACATTCGAATCAAGAGTTGCGTACTGAGCGACGTCTACAAAGAAACTAATGGGTCCAAACGGAAACCTACTCATTTATGGGTAGTTCTTTTCCAAAATGTATAATTTGGCATTGTTAAGGATAAATAAATTAAAAATCATAAATGCGAAGATCTCTTCTTTAGGACACTAATTAAACCAACATCCAAAACCCACTATACACCTTCACGATAGTTGCACAAAAATATAAAACCAACACGACATGCGTTTTAATAAGCAAATGCACTGATTAGGACAAACATGCACTGATTAAATTATGAAAATATTCTATGTTGTTTGAGAAAAAAGGGGAAAGGATGGAGAGAGAATGGAGAAGAATTCTTTATTTAAATACTATATCCACAAATGTTTACCAAATAATATCAAACCTGCTTTTTATACAAATAACAATATTGATAAATTATTGCTTAGAAATAAAGACAAAATAGTTTATGAAATAATTCAGGTGTTTACCAATTAAAACGAAATTGATGTCCTTCAGTTTACGGTTGAAGAACATCAAGATATTTTGATATTCGTGTTAAAGAACTTATGAGGTGTCTTCACAATAATAATTTCTCTGAATTCAAAAATCACCGAATCAATTAAAATCATGACTTTAATAAAAATACAGGGGTTAAAATCTTGCATATAAATAATAAAGGGTTAAAAGTAAATAATATGAAAATATTTGACATTAGGAAAGCTTTAAAAAATAATGTTCCTTTCATCAATCATCAAACAAACTTCCAATATAGTCCTTTATACGATGTTCCACCCTCCAATTAAACCAACATGCAAAACCCACTATACACCTTCACCATAGTTGTTGCACAAAAATATAAAACCAACACGACATGCATTTTAAAAAGCACATGTACTGATTAGGACAAACATGCGCTGATTAAATTATGAAAATATTTATTTGTTTGGGAATTAATGAAAAAAGTAGAGGGGATGGAGGGAGGGAATAAGCTTAATAGATTTAATAGGGTTTTGCATGTTGGTTTAATTGGTGTCCTGACGAAGAGACGGGTACGTCTCGAAACCGGTAGACATAGGAAAGTCGGTAAGTGGTTAGATACAAATATTTAATAACATTTAGTGAAATGTTTGACCACAAAGTTAATGCTTTAAATATTAATATTAAGATAAAATCTCGAATGAATGAATGTTTTTGTAGACAAAATATTTAATTTTGAATGACTTAATATACACTAATAAGGGAATTTTTCTTGTGTTCTAAGATTTGTTTACTTGAAGATTACAAAAAAAACGTGGTTATATTCATAGTGGTTGCCGAGATATTTATGAATTAATCGCAATTTGCTTAATTTACAACGCCACGCCGCCGCCGGTTAAATTGATTTCATAGTCATTCGAAAAATAAATATAAATAGGTACCACTTATTTTTTGATTGTAAGAAATATTATTTAATGTTTCATTTAATATGAGGTACTAATACGATTCGCAGTAGTTTGTGCTTTTGCGTAAAAGTTGGATAACATATTGCATTGTCTGCACGCTTTCCTTTATTTATCTCGGATTAAAATCTTCGAGGGTAATTTAAATATTGGGATGCGTATCAAAATATTTGTTGAACTAAATTTATTTCAGTGTTCGAAGCCCAAGCCGGCGCCTGAGGCTATGGCGATGCAAGAGGCTGAAATCAATTCATATGTAAAATGTAGTCAGGTTTAAGAGCCAGTCAATTTATTGCATTTTATTTGTTTATATTTTTATCCGCCCAAAAAGCTAAAAGGCCGAATTTTAGCTTCTGTTCTAGTTTCAACTGAAATCGAAACCGAAACTTATTTAAAAAAATATATACATAAGTTTAAAATGTGTTTCAACAGAAAGGGAAAATATTTTTTGGAAAGGAATCTCTAAGTCTAGGCATTGACAAGGCTTATGACTTCTCATAGGCTAGTTTAAGTGGACACTTTACACACTGTGTAATATTCACAAAAATTCCTACTATTGAAAGCGATCAGAATGAAGTGTCGAAAATGCTTCCTTTTGTCTGCTTGACATTCATTTTTCAAGGCTTGTATTAAAATAAAACAATATTTGTAATGATGTTATAACTTATATTTACATATAAGTTATTGCTTTAAAAAATACTTGGTACACTTCCACTTATTTATTTTTACCAATTAGCGCTTTCACCCTCTAATGGGCATCTTCAGACTGGTGAATATTATACAGTGAATTATCAAACTATGCATCACATTTAAATGAATTTAAACATACTTTTGATACAGCAAAAAACATAAAAATTTTACATTTACAACATAAACGTCAAAAGTTAGATAGATTGGAAATTTTAGAAATAAATAGGATAAAAAATAATAGCGTTAGAATTTTAATAAATCAGCAGTTAGAATTTGAAAACTCACCCTTATTAGCCCCCTTAGTTAGACCCTGTACATTGTAATAAAACAATAAATATTTTTCATATAATAGAATATTCTTTTAAAGTACACCGCCAACACATGTTTCAATTATTTATCTCACTCTGTTCCATTGCAATATTGCATATTGTATATTTTTCAACTTATTTTTATATGTACCTACACTTAAGATAATATTTAGTTTTATATAAATTACCCATACACTGTATAATATTCACCAGTCTGAAGATGGCCATTAGAGGGTGAAAGCGCTAATTGGTCAAAATAAATAAGTGGAAGTGTACCAAGTATTTTTAAAATTAATAACTTATATGTAAATATAAGTTATTACATCAATACAATGAAATTCCATCAATAATTGTCAATAAATAATACAAATGAAACAATATATGTAACGTCAAAGCAACATAATATTATACTATTTAAGTTTACTTTTGGTGCCAATTTTAAAATTTGGAAGATAACGGACACAACTAATGGCAGTTAAAATTTGTCGTTATTTTAGAAAATGCATACAGAATATAAAAATAATTGTTTTATAATTTGTAAAAAAAAATCTTTTTATATTTTCCTCTGTAAATCATGTAAATTCTTAATCAGTTACAAAACACACCCAAAATTTCCAAGAAGCCTTGAATAAACATAAATATATTTTATCAAAACGTATTAATTGATAATTAATATTATAGTGATAAAAAGTGAGAAAAAATACAGTCAAATGTAAATAAATAAATTAAGAAAGAAGAACAAGAAAAAGAAAACAGGAATTGTATACAGTTACACTTAAAAATAAAAGTATCGGGTTGTGGTCCCGTGGCTAGTGTCTCGGACTCACGGCTCAAAGGTCCGTGGTTCGAATTCCACTCTACCCCAACTTGATTCCCATTTTCTAATAGTGACTTATTTACAACTCGTTGAAAATGGCCTTCAAAATAAAATATTTGGGTAAATCATGAAAACTCAAATATTTCTCAAAAAAATATATGAAAAATAAAGAAATGAGAAAAAATCTCAAAACGCTAATAGCGCACCCATCCAACCACCCAACCCCGTCGTTAACATATAATAAACTCGTGCTATATATAGGTACACACCTCAGAGTAATACTCTTAATTTGGTAGAGAAGCCCTTTGGCTCAATTTAGGTTCAGTGCCAAAATACGGCGTTCATTTGCAAAAAAATAAAGTTAATCCGTGCAATACAAAATAAAAAAAATAATTATTTGACATTGAATTGAATTGCAAGAAAATAATCCTAGCAGTTTCACTAGATACAAAAATACACAAAAAAAAGATATTTATTTATTTGATACTTTATACAATTTATATACATATAAGGCGGGCATATTGCCTTCAGGAAATTTATTCCTACCTACCCAAACCGTTCAGTTTGAGAAAATTTCAAGTACATGGACATATTGAATCTTACAATTTTATACAAAAATTAAAAACAAAGATTAACAAAATAAGAATATATATTTAAAAAAAATAACTCTAAACTATGAAGAGAGGAGAGGGGATCGGAAGGAAAGAAGAAGGATAAAGGAACAATTTAAATATTAAGATAGTGACATTTCAATCTTGACCTAAATATTAATAAAAAAGGTACGTGTCTAACATTAGTGGGTAAATTATTTCACAATCGAGCTGCTACTACTGTGAAAGAGGAGGCAAGAAAATTAGAGCGATGAAAGGGTATTAAAAGGGTTCTCTTGTTACCAAAACGAAGAGGTAGTCCGTGTTGTGACAAAAGTTGGAATAGCTCTCTTAGATAAACAGGCGAAGTGGGATTATTTAAAATATTGCAGAGAACAAAAGTGTTCTAAACTTTCAGTTTGGTTTTTAGTTTAACAACAAATGTGTAACGATCCGTCTCGGCTTGCGCTTGAGATTCTCGACCTGTGTACCTAGGACCCGTTGTATTGCTGTAAACTGTAGCTGACCTCGTGGTTGATAATCACATAATGGTTTTTGTCCGTATTGGTGACTCTATTACCCAGCGGCGTATTATTAATGAACTCAATCTGAATATTGTTCTGTCTTGTACGTCTGTGAATATATCTGAATGTGTGTGTGTATGTACGTTTATGAATACATTGCAAGTGCTCCAACTTTCTAACGATTTACGGATTTTCTAGCGAGTCGGAGCAGGTTTACAGATATGGGTCGCTTTTGGCACAGTCGTTATAAATTATACGCAGTTATTCAGAAAGCAGCCAGTCCACAGTTTAGAAAAAATGAAATATTGATGTTATCGGGTGCATTAAGGTTAATCCCATGTTCTGCTAAAAGCAACCAGACCGCTTAAATACAAAAAACCGTATTAATCAGCATCTAAAATGGTTTCGATAAAAAAAACATGGCATTTCTCAAATTGCAGAAAACACCCACAACACTAGAAAAATCTTGCGATACTTTTAAAATCATTGAAACTAATAATAAGATTTTTGTTTGTAGTGTAAAAAACTAATGCTTTCATTGTTTATCATTTATTAAAGTCAAAAACATTCCAACTCTTGTGTAGATTTGATTTTTCACTCTTCTCACAAAAGTGCTATTATTTCAGTTTCAATTTTCTATGGCTGGCTGCTTTCTGCATAACTACGTTCAACTGAGTCTCTGTAATCAACTAATGTAAGTTAAATCTTATCAATAAATATATAAAAAAGATTCACACCCAACATATTTGTGTCAAGTACCCACTTTTAACAATTTATCAGTTTATTAATGTTGATTGTACGATTAAAATTCCAAGAATATACACCATTTAAACATTACTATATCAGAAATAAAATTATTGTCATTAAGAATAACAAATACAGCATGATTCTACTTAACGTTGTATCCTTTCTTCCGCTATTCCCTTATAATATACCAATGGATTCCCGTTTCAATACCTTCTCACTTTTGTGAATATATTTTTACAAGATCCATTAAATAAACAAACAAAATGCGTGACATCCACATGATCAACTAGGGGCCAGTTTTTAATCCAAATTATTTATATCTCTTCATCTCTTTTATATTTATTTTTTACATTTAATGTTTTCCAATAATTACAATCTAAAATAAGCAACACTAATTAGTTACTTATAGACAATCTTATAGACAATTTAATATACCAGGCCAAAACAGAGATTAGATAAGTCCTTGTGGGTGAGTTAATAATGAAGTGATATTGTTGTGATGTTGGCTTCGTGGTATAGTGATCAGCGTGCTCGCTTACCATGCAAGAGGTTTCGGGTTCGACTCCTGTAATGGTTGACATGTAACATTAATTTAAAATAAATTTTTAGACTAGAATATTTTAAAGTCCCTGTATTGGCACATGAAGCGTAAGACTGACCGTCTTACCTTCATGTAATAAAAATGATCAAGATGCACTCCAATTGGTGTACCAATTGGATGCCTTATACACTATTAAGTGCAGAAATAGAATAATGATGATGATTATTGTGATTGGCCAGAGATTGTACATAGAGATGTAAAATTTAATCAAATTTT
The DNA here is from genome assembly GCF_059751315.1 of Micrasema longulum. Lineage (NCBI taxonomy): Eukaryota > Metazoa > Arthropoda > Insecta > Trichoptera > Brachycentridae > Micrasema > Micrasema longulum. The sequence goes on from NW_028277455.1 coordinate 402,406, forward strand.
TAAACAATAAAATTTTAAAGCTACTCTTACTTAAAAATCCTTTAAAAGAAAATCGACTGCACAAAAACGCTCCCTCGTAGTGCAATGGTTAACGCGTTCGCTTATCATGATGGAGGCCTCTGCGAGGGCTGACTTTTTTATGGAGAATCTACAGCTAGCTAAGTGTTTATTAATTTGTCCCTACATAAGCCAAATAAAATGGCAAGTCTGATACAACATTATCGCTCTGCTTTTGCTGAGAACAAAATACTTATTTTTAATAATAAAAAATTACCTATCATTTTTTTTATCATTTATCATTTATTTATTCATATATATGTACATTACAAAATAAAATATCTTAATTCAAACATATAGAAATAATTAGGTAAAATTAGGTATATTTAAAAAAAAACACATTAGTATACATAATATTCAAAGAATAATTTGTTAAAAAATTCAGAAAATCTTGTAACGAAAAACTCCCTCAGAGACGTGAAAAATGTCAATGTCCAAAGTGATATTGTTCAACATAGAGATAGCCCTTCCAACAGGCCTATAAAACCTTTCGATATATTCATCACTCTTTTTAGCATGTTTTTGTCTTGTCAGATGACTGCATGCACGACTGTCGTTAAAAACAGTATGTAGCATAAAATTCAAAAATATCGCGAGTACTCCAAGATCCACAAAAATATTTTTGTAATTTTCTATAAATATTAGTTTCCCTTTCTGCTTAATTATTAAAATGTAAAAATAATATGAAAATATTTTAAATACCGGTATATTTGTTCTTGACACGTCAAAGATGCCGCTTTCTACATTAAATCAGGTAAATGACACAACTGGTGGTCATATGTTGATCGTATTTTTTAAAGGGAAAAAAGCCTATTTTTAAAAAAGAAAATCTTTTAATAATATTTATATGTTCAAGCTATAAACTAAAGTGACTTTAATAAGTTACTGTAATTACTAGAAACGGGCTGCACACGCAATATTGACACTTGTATTTAACATATTACAACAGAGACGAAGAACATTTGATTTATTTTTCGACTGAAATACAATTGCTGGCGATAGTGTTTTTTTTTTCAGTAAATACTATCAGTATAAAACGTTAATTTGATAATAAAATATTATTTTTAATGTTTTTTCATTACGTATTTTTGTATTATTTCATTTAGTTCTCACTGATATTTGGTATATTATTTATGTATCTAATTTTTACGATATTTCATAGTAAAGAGTGAGTTTATCGAAACCGTATCTCAATTTTCATTTCATTTATGTTTTTGTATTTTTTTCTCTTGGTTTCGATAATACTATTATTTTGTTTATTTGATTATGCACGAATATAAATGTTTATAATTAACATTAAAAAAAATATTATCTGATTATTTTTTTACATCGTCTTCTTTAGAATTTTATTATTTGTACCTTGGTTTTCTGGGTTGTTATTCCATTATATCATATGTCATTATAATTTCATTAAATATGTATTTTTTATTGTTAATTATTATGGCTAAACACGGACACAGCCTAAAAAGTCTTAGTAAGTTCGTAAGTGTTTAAACGAGTGTAATTTTCAATAAAAAAAATAAATAATAGTAAGCTGTGCATAGTCGCTTATATGGATCATTTGCCATTGGATAGAAGTTCCAGGTTGAATTCCTAGCATGGTTAACACGAAGCAATTGTTTAAAGGGTTGTATCAAACTGTAATATTTGATCATTATTAAACTCGCACATGAAGCATGAGACCAATCGCTTTACTTTATACAGAATGGTTGCGATTATCTGCATTTATTTTATCTCACAGTACTTCATGTTCCATCAGGTGCAAATAAGGTCTTAAAGATGGTAATTTTTATCAAAATATAATTTCAAATGTATATTTAGAAAATATACATGAATACACAAAAAAAATTAAGGGGTATGGCGTTCTATCTTCCCTGCCTACTCTTTTGTAGAAACGTTATGATGGCAATGTACCCAATTAGTTGTAAGAGCCTTATTTTCTAATAGTATATTACTAGATATTATTTAATATTATTATTTTTCAATAAGCTTAAATGTAGGCATGCAGTTATTGCAAAACAATGGGGAAAAAATAATGTTTATTTGTAATTTAAAATTGCAGTTTTAATGATATAATTTATTTCCAATAATAAAAATATTTTTTATTTCAATATTACACACTTGACTAAATCTGAAAAATTGACCCCTGATCTTGGATCTTGGTTGCAGGTGTTCATTTTGCAGATAATTATTACCACGAATTCCCGTATTTCTTCCATGGATGAAATGGCACTTGAAATTTAGATTTGAACACGACGAGGCCTCTTAGCCAATCACATGAGAAGATAAAACAAAAAATTCACCCTTATTACGAATATATAAATCGGTAGCTCAAAACAGGCCAAAATAAATAACGTGTGTCCTAATTTTTGAAAAAGCGTTTATTCAACCAGCTAATAGCAGGCAAGCCAACGTTCGAGCAGGACAAAGTCTGTCGGGTCCGCTAGTTTTTTATTAAATAAACTGTAAACGGCGGGGGATTAGGACAGGGATCCATGAAGAGAGGATAAGGGAGGGGTAGGAGATGTACCAACGTACTTATTATTATGGTGTCTATAAAGTTACATACATAATGCATTATAAGGGTCAAATTTAAATCTGACATAGAGACATTTGTGTAGTCTATGTCTTTAGATTTGGTATTGTGCACTGAAAAAGTCCGACGAAAAAACTTATTTTTCACAAACGATGTTTTACTCATTGGTACATGAAACAGGTGGAACCGTCTACAAATCCTGGCTGGAATGTGTATTGTAATTTAACTTAGTTATTCTGCATATTCAAGTAATCCTGTAAAAAAAATGTGAAGCAGTAGTTGGTCCGCATAATATGTACATAATATTCGATATTATTATATATTAGTCATGCCTTGTTTCAATTATCTTTATTTCACCATAAAAAAATAACGATTTATCTATCTCCCACTTTGATATTTTTTCATGTTTCTATATTGTTTATGTTTTTGTAAAAATCGTTTTCAATTTATATGTACATAGGTACAAAAAAATGTTTTCACATAAAGATACTTACACGTGGGTAGAAACACAACACGTACAATTTACGTATATACATTATATATGGAGTAAATATATGGCCACCCATAAATTTCAAGCCTAATGAACTTGTAAATTTAATTTAATATTTTAGTGTCACTTTTTGGACATCGTTCGTTTTTCACCTGCTCTCTGTATTAACAAACCCTTTATAAACCTTAACGTAAAAAAGTCCAAAAACAAATTAAAAAAAATATTGTTTGATATTTTTTTATTGTAACAATTCCATCTTGTTTTTTTAAAATATTTTATCTTTGTTCGGGGGTATGTAAAATTGCACCAAAAGTCTGGAAAATTATTTTCGACTCGATGGCTGCTCTCAGGTAAAAATAAGTCATAAGTCCGCCTCGTAGTGTGGTTGATGCGTTCGTCTACTATTCTCGAGGTTCTGGGTTCCATTTCTGGCAGAGTGGATGAGAAATATTGATTTTTAAGGTTTTAAAAACGACTTTATTTTATTCATTCTGGACAGGCACCTGAAGTGTAAGACTGACCACCGTGCTTTGATGTAGCAGGTGATCAAACTAAGCTGCAATCAGTTTACTTATGTGATGCCCTGTGCACCACTGGGTTCGTAAAAGGGATGATAAATATATACGTATATGTTTTATTTGAAGAAACAAAATCCACGATGTTTTAAGCCAATTAAAAAAAGCTGTTATATCGATTAACAAATTATTAAAGCAAGTTATTGGAATAAACTTGTATTAACTCTTGTGTGGCTGTGATGTCAAACTAGTCAACATAGGACACAAAACTTGATATATCTCTCTTATTTTTTTAAATGATGAACTCAGATTTTTTGTAATCTTCAAATGTACATTTTCACACCGTATTTGGAAAGAGAAATTTGTATAACTATGCTAGATGTTAATACAAAAAATTTTTATCCTTGCTACGCGAAGAATGAATGTCCGCTAATTCAGCAACACATCTGTATAAGAGAGAGCACGAAGATATAAGTCATAACAAGGAGGATTAAGTCAGTTTATGACAGTGGTGGGGGACGCATCCACGTAATGTGAGCGGGGTGTTTATGATTTTTAATTTATTTTGCTACAACAGGGCTTAATTATATGTTTATTGGCATAAAATATGGAAAAGGAATTATAAAACAGTATATCTCCATGTTTTTTTACAAACGTCTGAACTTCAGAATATTCCGTCATTTAATAGTGGTACACGATGTTACAGCACCGCGCACAAAGGAATTATTTACCACAGTATTTTAAGAGTTAAAGCTTAATACAGTATTGAGTATATTACGTCATTCAAATTTCCTTTTAAGTTTCGTAAAGAGTAACCGGATGTTAAAAAAAATGAATTAGAACATTGCTACTTTAATTATGAATAACAGACTTATTCATGAAATTTATTTATTTATTTTACGCTCCAACAAGGTTACAGGCCCTAGGTTTAAGAGCAATCAATTTGTTTATGTTCTCATCGGAAATCAAACCCGGAGTCTTCCGTGCGTGAGTGAAAGGTCTTAGCCACAACGCCACGGAGTTCGCCAGTGCAATTTTTTGATAATCGATTATTTCCACCGACAAACCATAGAACAACGGCGGATGTGTGAAAAATACGCAATATATAAAACTAACCCAAGTTTTAAATTATGTACTTATCAAGATGTGAAATAAAGTGTCTAAAAAAATTAACCGCTCAATAGAGCGGCATCAGCAACACTGGAATTGCAACAGCAAAGTTAGAAAAAAGCATATGCGTCGTTGTTCTACAATCATAACGAAATATATTTATTTGATATCCATAAGCAAGAAATGGGTTAGAATCAGAAGTTGTTTTGTGTATGGAAGGTAGGTAATCGGATATATTTGGAGTTGATTAAGTACCCGCATGAGAATGAAATAAAAAATAAATTAATTAAAATCAACAATTAGGCTTACGATGTTCGAAACACAATCAAATTAATTTACAATATTAAATATTAAGGCCTCCGGTAAAATATTGCCATAGGTTTATGTGGGCGCAATTATATTTATGATTTTAAATTCAAAATCTTAAAATTTTGAAACAACTGCAAAGAACAGAAATTCCGTAAGCACAATATTATTGTGTGGAAAAATAACTCAGAAAAAATCGCCTCAGAATATGATATAATCGTAAGGTGGATTATTTTTTAAATTTTAATCAATGCAGAATCATGAACATCTTGCGCTATTTATAAGGGTTGGCTCGACAAGAATAATGTTTATTTTTCCTATTATTTAATAATCATGCTTCCACTTTCTATTATGTTTTATTCCAACTCAACACATGGCCCTTGGCCTCATAAAGTTTGGGATAGGTTATTATTGTTTTTTGCAGTATATTTGTATTTTGTATGAATAAATAAATAAATAAAAATAAAAGCTTAATTTTATAATATGAAAATTCAAACTTCACAGTGCAAACGGGAGTTTTTGACTGAAATAGAGTAGAGAAAAGCCCGGCCTGTAGTGCAGTGGTTAACGTGTTTGCCTAACACTAGTCCCCAGTTCGATTTCTGGGAAGATTCACATGAAATATTTGTTATATAGGTGTTTTTTTATATATATAGAAGTGAAAACACAAGACTCTATTTACAAGTTTATTGTAAGGAATGACTTCTAGTTCAAGCTGTTGATTCTAGAAGAGACAATCGTGGAATGAACTTGCTAGAATATATTGGTATGCCAATACTGTGGTATGTTGTTGTTGCCAATCGATATATCTCCACCTCTTACAGTTAACATTATATATTCGTACGTTTGATGACAATATCTTGAAATGTAAACCGTTTTATTCATATTTTTTATCATTACCGTATCTGCACACGATGGTGCAAAAGGCACTGCGTTGATACGACAATTGCAACGAAGTTAAATATTTTTACGTGGGGGTAATGTTATCAGTTTTACGTTTCAGGGCCGCAATTAGAAACGTAAATTACAAAATTATCTTCATCAGTAGGTACATACCGAGACGCTATATTTAACCTTTTACTCTTTGTACCTTTTTCGGTATTGCGAATTTTGATCTAACAATATGTCGATACGCGTTTTCATTACGTCATCTCAGATGTCATGTGATCGAATTCAAACAATTAGTGACTCTGAAACTTTACTTTACTTTTAAGGCTAAATTGAAAATTATGATATTTCTCTTTCATATTTTAAATCGGCTTATGTTATCACACTCGAGGCTTTTATCTAAAGTGTACACTTCAAAAGGATAAAAAATTCAGATGAATCGCAATTAAAGATCGATTTTCATGTTTGGCAATTCCTGGGACGAGATGGTTAACTTTTCGTCCGTATGTATCTACCGAGGTATTACAAAGTCAGGTCTATCGACGTCTCGATACGTGCTCTCAGAAAGATAGGAAGGATGTGGGAAAAATATAATGATTATATATTTTTTTTTTAATGGCAATATTTTTACCAAATCCCAAAGGTCACGTGATCTTTCGTATTCTAAATAAGCTTTTAAGAAAAAAGTGGTCACCTCTAAACGATTATTTTTTTAATAAATCATAGGTCGATAGTGTCTTCGTAATCACTCGGGAGAATTTATCTTCAAGTCAAGGTGAAGGGATGATGTCCTTAACTTCCGAGTGAAATCGCAGCCATGCTGACAGTCCAAAAACAATTAAATATTGCAATTTTAAACCACCATAAACAATATTTCTCGTCCACGCTTCCAGTAAACGACTCAAAGCATGGTAGACTTAAGCACCAACCACAACACAAAGAGGCGGATTTTTTTTTCGGAATTTTTATCTAAGAGTAGCTATCGAGTAGAAAACACTCGTCTAGGGTTCTGGTTCTATTTTACTCTCAGAACTATATTTTTTATCCATTTTAATGTTCTGTTTTGCATATTATAATTTCAATTCCTTTAATGCCTCGATACTTTTAACCTTTCCGAGCCTGTGTATAAAATATCCACGAGTTCCAGAGGTGTGTGTTAGGAATACCCCAGCTAAAATGCTATAAATACAACGAAACAAAAAAAAATGTACATGATTATGACTGACCTGTAGTGTTATAACACTGTTTTCATAGAATTAATAATAGTCCAGAAACTGCATTCGCGCATCAGACAGAAGGCGACTAAACTACTTTTAAAGGAGTGGTTTTATGTTTAGAACCATAAGTGTATTTGTAGATGTCATTCAATACGCAACTTCTGATTTAAATTCAACTATGACTATATTGTGTCGTTTTAAAATGTAGAAATACTGCTGAGATTTTAAGAAACAGGATGCGATCCCATTTTATGTGTAAGCAAATGCATGTGTAAGTAACAAATTGGCATTTTGTTAGTGTTGCCAGAGTTATAAAGTTTTTTACGTTACTTTGCTCATCATATATTATTTAACATAAAAATATCCACTTTATGTAAAATAAAATTTATTACATTTTTGAAGTTAAAGTTTATTAATTCAATTACACTCAATAAATGAACCTTTCCTTATCTACTCTGTTGTGTCAATCAACTTTTCCGCGTGTAAAATAAAATTTTAGAGATCTTTTAAAAATATGTATAAATATCTTACATTTGAGTTATGATATATTATTCGCGATATATTATTCGCGATCTGGCAACAAATCGCGGCGACTTCAGGCATGCGCGCGGTGAAAGTGGGGCAACGTTGGGGGATTTTTGGACACAGTCCGGTTTATTCAAATATGATTCTATGCTCCTTCTGGACTATTCTTAATTCTATGACTGTTTCAAAAATAATTTAATGGGATAAAATATTAAGGGGATAAATAAAACAAACAATATAATAAAATACAACCAATAATGTTTTACATATGAAACTAGAGATAAAAAAAGATAGGATTACCTACCATTGAGGAGAAAATCAGAGTCTCAAAATTCATAACTTTATCTCTGTTGTAATATGTTAATATAAACAGCTCCCCAGGGAGTTGAATCCAGTCCTTGTCTACAAAAATTTGAACAAACTCAAAATATTGTTCATTTTACAAGAGATTGAAGCTGTATAATGATGTACATGAAGAAATAGAAAGCATTAAAATATTTCAAATTAATTTTTAAAAATATTTTCTTCAGAAATTTTTATTAATTGTAAGGTTATGAATTTTTTTATTAGTTTTTAAGATGTTATGAACTAACTAAATTAAACATTAATAAATAAATTACAATCTTTTGAGTATTCTGCAAAATTGTTGAATTTTTTCGTAAAATACTTTTACGAAAGGATGCTATAGCATTTATATATGACATCGCGCCCCTCTTGCGGCTACACGTTGAATAACGCTGATCTAAAGTCACGCAAGCGGGGAGTTGGGTGGGGGATTTTTTTATATTTATTTAAACCCCTTGTAGTCTTTTACATGTTTTACATACAAATAAAGAAAGACTCGTATTTTACACTAAAGTGGCAAAAAACAGATGATTTTTAGAAAAAAAAAAATCATCTTTACCTATTAGTATAAAATATATGGGTTTACTAAAGATATGGTACATACATATATTGCAGTCGAAATAACAGAAGTGCATTTTTAAATATAAAGACAGACATGCATTTTACAATTTTTTTATTATTTTTAAAAATGCTACCTGGGGGACCCTAGATACTAGATACCCCCTTAGACCCAGAGGGGTTAATGCCTTACGTAAATAAAAATAGTAGTTTTGTCAAATGTTAATCTCGCTCCTGAATAAATCAGCAAAGGCATTGACAGAATCGTAAAATGATTGTTTTATGTTTCCACTTATCCAGTAACTTAGTATTAACTTCACATTTAACCAGTTATGCAAATTAACACAGGAAAAAATATATTTCTATGTTAAATGATGTATCACAAACCAATTGTCTGGATGTCAAATAGTAAGTAGTTATACGCCTCTGCATACGGAAGAGAAATAAATTTATTACACATAACCTAAAAATACACAATGTTTTTTAAGCGCTTGGTTAAAGTCTTTTGATGTTTTTTTTTTGTTTTCAAAACCGTATGTAGAACAACAAAGTAAATCACTTTTTTTGTTTGATTTCTGACCGTGTAAACTCATTAATTTTTTAACTATTCACGATTATTTTAGTAATGTGTCAATTAATTTATTAATATTTTTTTTGTGATCTTAAAGGGCGTAAAACAGGGTTGTGTAATGTCACCATTGTTGTTTAGAGATTTTATGGCTATTGTAGTGAACATTGAACGCTGTTTGTTTGTACGCTGACGATGCAGTTATTTTTGTAAGCAGCGAGGAGGATTTGCAACAAATAGTCTCTAGAATGTGTGATACCTGGAGAGCGAATTGCTGATGAACGAAAGTAAGTCAAAAGTAATGGTATTTGAAAGGGGAAGTGAGGTTACTGAGTGCTTAATAAATGTGAGCAACGAATGAGTTAATAAATAACGAACACAGGTTTGTCTACAATTATCCAGCACAGTGTTTATGTGAACCTGCTAGCTTATGAATTAAAACATAGTTTTTTGACAGAGTTTTATCGTAGTTATAAGGACGTGATTTAATTTTAACAGAACTGAATTGATCATATTTTTTTCTAATATATTGTAAATGAAATTAGGGATAGCTTCCCCGTTTTAAGACGGTAAATATATTTATATTCTAAATAAATATAATACACAAAATAAATTTCACACATAAGATTATAATTATGTGTACCCTACTTCCACATTAAAAAAAAATTAGATAAACCACTAATACCTAAATCCGAAGTCATTACCAGTACAACGAGAAATCAACCTACGTCCTTCTTTATCGGACAGCAATTTCTCCGACTAGACCAGGACTAATACAGATTTAAAATGTGGCCAACAACTTTCTCAGCCTGGCAATCCCACCAATTTTCGATAAATCTGGGATAACCTAGAGCCTATACAAGGCGTGTTCAGAAAATAACGGGAATTTTCAATTTCTCGGGTTTGGAAAGTCCGGTCCGACTGTCAATTTTTGTTTTATTACGTTGGTATACATGCCCCTGAAGAATGCCACAATTATCAGGTATATTCATTGTTTACTTTGTCTGTGGCAGCCGCTAAGATTGGGAGTGTTTTTATGGGCTCAGCAATTTCTGTTTTTCTAAAAATAAATAATTCATCAATTTGTATAAAATTTTGTGTAAAAAATTTAATAAAGTGTAACAAAGTATGTGAAATGTTGAAAAAAGGCATATGATAAGTCTGCTATGCGTGAAAAAAGAGTTTGCGAGTGGTATAAGCGTTTCTAAGATGGCCATGAAGACGTTGAAGATGACGAACGGCCCGGATGCCCCAGCACATCAACAACCGATGAAAACGTGGAAAAAAATAATGGAATGGTTTTGAACGATTGCCAAATCACAATCAGAAAAGTCGCTGATGATGTTGATATATCGAAATTTTCTCGAATGTTTTGGGTATGCAACGTGGCAACAAAAAATTGTTCAATTTTTTTTGAATTTCTAAGAAAACAGCGGCGAATGGACGTTGCTCAGGTGTCATTAAACGAAGTCAACGACAATGCGAAATTACTGAATTGTGTTATATCAGGTGACGAAACATGGATTTACGGATATGACGTCGAAACTAAGGCCCAATCCCTGTGGAGGCATTCTGGATCGCCAAGACAAAAATCGCCAAACACGCCGAACGCGTCTAACCTTAGCGGCTGCCACAGACAAAGTAAACTATGACAGATAAAAATTTAAGCATACTTCAGGGGCACGTCTACCAACATATTAAAAAAAAAATGACAACCAGACTCTCCAAACCCGCGAAATTTAAAAGTTACCATTATTTTCCGAACACGTATTGTATTGTTTGGCTGCTTTTCAGCCAAACAGTATTAATTCCTGTCTGTAGAATCAGATCCTTATTGGAGTGTCTAGTATTGTTACCATGGTAAATCGTTCGTATTTTTCCCTGTTGTTATGCGTGACCGCTACTGACCTGTTGACGAAAATTCAGTACTTGAAATTCTTCGAAGAGTGAATCTTTTGGAAATTGGTATGTTTTTTTGAATAGAGCTCTTATCACTGACTTGTGGACTATAGCTGCTGAAGCCATTGTCGTTTTTGTTCAACCTTCCCAACCAATCAGACCATACGTTAGCATTGAATTTACTAACCTATAGTACAATTCTTTTAGTTCTTTTATACAAAGTATATTTCATAAAGGTACGCAAAATGAATCATACGTAATAATTTTACGTTATTTTAATTTTATTTTGAATCTTTTGAAGTAAGGCACACATTAACATATAATAACAATTTACATATATTATATTATTCATCGAACATCTATTTTTATTGTTATTTAAACAGCGCTTTATTTATTTAGTTTTTTATTATTTACTTTTTGGCATGAACACTTGACAAATTTACTAATTCGCTCTATGTTTACGTTTATTGTCTGAAAATTTGTTTATATCATTTTAAGTTGTTAGAATTCCAATCGTCCATGCGCTTTGTGGCTGCACGTCGATTGGTTATCTAGCTTCCATATGTAAATATTATCAACTATAAAATACCTAAATTTTGTTAATAGGGTCAAGAATTCCAACCATCCATGCGCTTAGTAGATGCGAAACGTGTTCTAATTTTTCTCCTTTTATTACTTATATTTTTATCATATTATTCATTTTTTATTTTTTTTAAATTTCATTTTCATATTATTTTCATGTGATTAGGCCTTTTTCTTAATGGGAGTCTGATTTTTATTTTATCTCTGGTATTGTGATCATGTTCATGTTGGCTTTTGATGTTTTTTTTTTTCGATTTCTGTGTTTTTTTGAAAATTAGTAATATAATGCACAAATATTATTGTATTGTAAAGTATTTTTTTCTTATATGTATGTCAGTACCTTTAAATAATTCAACATCAAATTTACACTTGTGTATCGGTTTTTTTTCATAATATGTTTTGAGGCTTTGTTTTAATATATTATTGTTAGTGTTTGCATGTAGATAATTTATGAAAAATATGTATCGTCTTTCAATGAAGTAAAATCGAATTTCCTGTCAAAAACGCTCGACCTGGGTCTTGATTCTAGTTCACTCTCGGAACTGTACTTATCCTCCTAGAAACATAATATTTATGAAGTGTGATACCCGTGTATAAAATATTATGCTATTATTAGAACATATATGAATATGTTAATGTGTGTACTTCTAAAGATTTAAAATATACGGAATAAATGTAAAATATTGCCACGATAAGAGTCGTTATATATATCAAGAACTGACAATGTTCTTACATACATTATAATGTATTACTCAACTAGTGTTATGTGGGTATACGGATATTTTTTATTTATTTTTGTTAGATGCGTTAATGGCACATAAATTTAATTAGGTCGTAAAGACACGCTAAACAATGTTTGAGTTTTTAATTTTTTTAATGCCCCTTTATCACTCATGTCAACGAGAAAAATAATTAATTTGTGTTATGTTTGTACTTGGTAGAGGTCAGATTTTTTTCCTATATTTTAATTATTTATCTGTAATTTATGAATGCATAAAACGACTTAATGCGTCGCGTCATGTTGAGTAAGCCTGGAAAATTATTTACATAAATTATAAAATGACCATTTCGTGATGGGAGTTAAGTTGGTTATTGAAATCGAAAACGGTTTTATTTTTTTTAGTACTCCGGTTACATTTCATTGATTTTATAATTGACAAAAAGTACGAACATTTGCTAGTTTTATTATAAATGCGTTTTTCAAAATAATTTTGATATTAATTTGGGTACCTGGACCCTCAACCATAGACGGTTATGAGGCAGATGATAAATTAGCAAATGCTGTGAGCTGAGACACCCCCAATAGGCCCTATAGCCTACTGTGGGTTACCCAAATGTGATTCTCGTAACGAGCTAAAGTCATGGACCAAAATGAAGAACGAAATGCTCTGGTAATAAATACCTAGTCAGCACTACGTGAAAGAACTGATAATAGAGTACTTGCAAAAGCTTGGTTTTAAACTAATAAAGCTCAGCCGAAATTGAGTGAGCCTTATAACTAGAGCCTTTACACGGCACTGCAGATTAAACAAACACCTTGCAAGAATAAACCTTTGTAGGTTGATGTAGGTTGTAGATGTAGGTTTTATACCTACATCTACAACCTACACTTCAATGGCATTATACCTGTATAGGCTATAATGCCATTGAAGAATAAGAAGATGATCAAAAACCAGCCAAAAGAACGTAACAAATTAAATAAAAGTATACTTAAATATAATCAAGTAGCAGGCAAGACTGGATTCAAGTGGAGCATGTGGACATCACCAGTTGCCTCCAGGGGACCCTATCACCAGCCCTCTCGTTTCTTCCCATGTCAATCCAGCGCCCCTTAATTCCACCGAATAAAGCCTAAAGATCGTCATTGACGGCCTTCCAGGACGGCGTGATCCCGCAAGTTTAAAAAAGAGGCAATTAGGGTTTAGGTTCTCCTAAGGCATGCGCAGCACGTGTCCAAGCCAGGTCCACCGCCGCATCCTCAAGACGCTCGTTATAGGAGGCTGCTGCGTCCGTTCTCGGACTTCAACGTCAGTTATAAAATCGAACGACCTTATACCTCAAATTCTTCTCAAGCACTTAATCTCAAAACTCAGAAGTTTGGTGTTTTGAGCTTTGGTAAGGTGGCAAGATTCACACCCATATAGGAGAACTGGCATTATACAAGAGTTGAATAATCGGCATTTCGTTTTGAACGAGTATAGACTAGAGTTCCAGACAACACGTATCCTGTTAAAAGTTGCTCTAGCAATTCCTAGGCGGGTTGCGAGCTCTTTATACATGCTTCCATCCTCAGTTATGTGTACTCCCAAGTATTTAAAGCTGTCAACTTTCTCAATCCTTTGTCCATTATTATAGAGAGGCTGATCAGGGTCAGGACAGGATTTGTTGCATAGGCCCCTCATAGGCCCTGTAAATTCCTTGACTTCCATATTTCCTTCAAAAAAATATTTTCTTATTTTTTTAAACTTAATTCCAGTAGGTTCAAATATTTGGAAACTGAAAATATTAAAGTGGGTATATAAAATATCGTCAACCTTTAAATAATACCAAAAACATTTGAAGTATGTATTTATATTACATACTAGCGGACTCGACAGACGTTGTCCTGCCCGAACGTTGTCCTGCCTGCTATTACCTTGGAAAAAGACTTTTTTTGATAAGCAGGTACCTAGATACTTGAATTGAATGATGGTTGAATTCCAAAATATAAAACAAATTATTTTCAATTATAGAATTCTTTTTGCGAATGTCGACCTTGCTCTTCTCACCAACAGGGGTGCATTGAATTGAATGAATTCGATTTTCAAAAATGTATTGAATGTCAGTTATTTTTTTTTAGTATTACCAAAAATACAGTAAAAAAAAATAAATGGAAAGAAATTATAAGGAATATAAGGAAAGAACCTGATTGGGATCCATAAAAAGTGAATGTTGTTTGTAAACATTCAAAAACATATTTTTTTAAACACAAAAAAACAACATCTTTCCGTTTTTTCGTAAATGCATTTTCGTCAAATGCAACCCTGATAGGTCGGTGAAAAAAATATTTATGGTTCTAACTTTTTTTGACAGATTCGATTGAAAATTTGAATATCCACAAACACGCGCAGGGCATAGATCTACATTTCGCTGAAAACCGCACGTAAATCGGTTAAGCTGTTTAAGAGAAGTTCACTGATATCACACGTACAGAACAATTATATATACAACTAGCGGACCCGACAGACGTTGTCCTGCCTGAAAGTTGGCTTGCCTGCTATTAGCTTGTTGAACAAACATTTTTTTCATAATAAAACACACGTTATTTATTTTCGACGTTTAAGAGCTATTTATATATTCGAAATAGGGGTATTTTTTTTGTTTTATCTCCTCATGTGATTGGCTAAGAGGCCTCGTCGTGATCAAATCAAAAACGTTCAAAAATCACTACTTTAGTGTCATTATCCATGGAGAAAATACGGAAAAACAATTTAATGACTAAAAGACGAAGCACTTTTTACCCTGAGCCCTCTTCAATTATGACACTTAACTCATTTTCAACGCTAACTCTTTAATTGCTAGACAGGTTTTACGATATATTACGTGTTAATGAAGAAAAGCAAGACCGCGTTTTACCTTGATCTTTCTAAAATTATGACACTCAACCATTGCCAAAAGCAAATTTAGTCATTTCTTAACCAGCAATCGTGTTTTGACGTGTTCTTGACATTTAAATCGATACCAAAGTAAATATTTAAAAAAATGTCTGATTTTGCCGTGAAAGCGTGCAAAAACTATTCGGATAAAAGAAAAAAGACTTTTTATTGATAAGTAGGTACCTAGATACGTGTTTATGATTGAATTTCAAAACTAAAACTTATTAATATTTCCAAACATTAGCTTGCCTGCTATTAGCTGGCTAAGCAATCGTTTTTTTGATTGGTTGTGCTATAATCCATGGAGAAAATACGGGAATACGTATAATTTAGTCATTCCTTACCTGCCAGCCGTGTTTTGAAGAGACCCAAAAAAAATAAAAGAAAAATGACTGATTGTGTCGCAAAAACGTTCAAAACTGGTCTGTATAAAAAAAGGGACTTTTCATTGATAAATAGGTACCTAGATACTTGTGTATGATTGATCTCCAAAACGAAAAATTATTATAATTCAAATAATGAATTAAAGTAGGTACCTCGGTACTTGTTTATGGTTGAATTCCAAAACGAAAATTGATTAATATTTCAAATAAAGAATTCTTTTTGCAAATGTCAAACTCTGCGCTACTTACCGACAGTGGTGCATTCTGTATCAGAATCCATTTTTGATAAATGTATCAAAAGTCAGATAAAACTATTAAGGCATTACTAAAAATCCATTAATAATAAATTGATATGTAGAAATTAAGAAATCGTAAGGAAATTAATCAATTTAGTAAAATTGTTGTTTGTTAACGTTAAAATTCAAACTCTTTCAACATACAAAAAACAACATCCTCCAAATTTTTCAAAATATGCATTTCAGTCAAATGCAACCCTGGAAAATCGATGAAAATACATATGTGCTCGTAACTTCTTTTCTACTTAACATATTGAAGATGTTATTTTTTGTAAACCTCGCAAACGTGAATTAGAAAATTTTGCAAAAAAACCGCACGGAAATCTATTAAGCTATTTTTGAGTTTTTGCGAGACACAACATGGCGATTCATTTATATATATATAGAAAGATAGAAGATAATACAAGATTGAATTGCTAGGCAATTTTAATTTCCATGACCCGATTTGCTAGAAAATTTCGTTTTATGTCGGGACTCTCATACATTAATAATCAATACATCGATACATTTATAAATATTGTGACATATCATACAAAACCCATAGTAAAAATTTATACAAATTCAAATATACATAAAATGCAAAAAAAATATTTAATAAAATATGACGAACCAAAATTAAGATCAGTGGTGGTATTCTGAGTCTTCTTTACCTCCTAATGAGTGGTCATTACACACTGTCAGGTTATGAGCCCTGTAAATGCTTAGACTTCCATACTCTCTTCTTTTTTTCCCCTTCTGTGTTGCAATAGGTACATTGAGATAACATTAATTCCTTAGGGAGTTAAATCCAGCCTGAGCACAAGAATTTAGACCAACTCAATATTGCAATATTTAATTTTTCAAATATTGCAGAGAGATTCTACTTATAACAATTATTTAATTTCACAATACTCCCAAGGTACATTTACAAAAATAACAGGTAAATACAAACAGCAGCTTAATAATGGCTTAACACGAGCACAGCTCTAAAAGTCTTAATAAGTTTATGAATATCGTGGGCATGCAAGAGAAATTGACCAAGTGACAAAATCAATTATGTTCAGGGGAGCCATTTTAGTTATTTTCTAGAGTTCAATTACTTCTCAAAGATCAGATTTTTCTAGTAGGTGGTTGGTAATTTTACATTATATGTAAGGTACTTTCAACTTTAATGTAAAGTATAAACATATTTTAAAAACATTATTACTTAAAAGTAAACATAAAAAAAAAAAAATTGAAAAACTTAGTCAATTTTACCTGTAAAATTTGTCGTGAAATTTGGCAGGTAATCATTTTGGTTTCGTTCATTGAGGGAGGTAGTATTTTATTTTACAACTTTAAATTATGTTTTTGGGATTTTTTATTTAAATAATTCATTTTTTAAATATTTTTAAAAGTTAAATAAACACAGATATATAAAATAAATGAAAAAGAACAAATAATTAAGAAGTGTTACGTAATAATCTAAAGAATAAAGTTTATTAATGAACATTTTAAATAAAAAATCGTATCTGTCAAATACAAAACGAAAACTAATTTACTAACTACTGACTACTAACTCTCACTAACTCTTCACTGGTGACATCACCTACAAGTGAAATTTACTAACTGTTACTTGGTCAATTCTTTGGATCTTAAATTTACTAATAAAAGTGACTATGTGTGTTGGTCAGTTTTACTTGTCAAAAATCTGTGAGCTTCTATCAAATGGTCACATATTTTACAAATTAAATATTTTTTAGAGTGTCAGATCGATTTGGCATTTTTACCAGTCAAGCATTATGCTAATACGATATTAAGAAGTCAATAATCTCGATTTCGTCATTTTTGCAAATGGTCACTTTTACTTGTATAACCACGATATATAGTAGAGTTCTTTCAAAAAGAGGGCAGTTTCAATCTGCTTTTGTTTTGCACCAAACAAGTGTATTTTGATATGTAAACATGTGTAATTTTGAATAAATAAATAAACGACACATTAGCGTTTTAAAAAGTATATGTTGAAACCAAAAAAGCCAGCTGCAATGCAAAATAAAGAGTAAAACTTAGTAAAAATATATAAATTTAACAATATTCTGAGTTTGTCAACAAATATTAGGACAAACTAAAAATATTGCAATAAAACCAACTGGTCCAAGAAAAAGTTTGAAAATGTAAAAAATTATTTTAGGCGTTGCCTAGTATGTGAAATGATTAAATCAAATGAATCTTTTCACAACAATAATGATTTCAGCTCTTGAAGTTAACAAAAATCAACAGGTTGAAGAATTGAAGAAATAAGAATGTTCAAACATAGGAAAAATGGTGAATGTTACACCGTGTTGTAGTGGCCACTTAAACCAGTCAATGACAGGTCATAAACCCTGTAAATGTCAAGACTTCCATATTCCTTTCTCTGAAATATTCTCCATCTCCGCTGTTATTGGAATATGCATCACAAATATGGAATCCTACGTACAATGTGCAGATATCACGCATTAAAAATATTCAAAAGAAATTCGTAAAGTTCACGTGTATCAATATATTCAAATATGTAAAAAAAAAACATCACCTTACCTTGGCAAAAACGACGTGAAATAGCGGGTAAAATTTATCTACTAAAAATTGCTTCTGGTTCAATCGACTGTCTACTATGCAAACTCTCTATTCATGTTCCTTCCAAAGTTCTAAGGAATAACCTTCTTCATATACCTCTTGTTTCATCTAATTATAGGCAAAATTCATATTTATGGCGAACTTTAAATAATTTTTATGTAATAACAAAATTAATAAACATATATTTATTTGCAAATAATCATAACGACGTGCGGCCTTTGCTTTCGAAATAATTCGTAGTATATTTTCTTTCTTTCGGATTTACATTAGATTACTGTTTATTTTATGTTCGAGAATATTTATTACTAACTGTGATGCTACTTGTGAAAACCTGTAATTGGCTTATTTGTATTGTGTTTCGTTGGTTGTTGGTTATCCAAAAAAAGAATTAAGAATTTGTTAATATAAATTCAGTTTTTTACTGATTTAATTTTTAAAGATCCTCATGACATTTTAATTTGTTTTTTACTATGTTTTTTTTTTATTTAAAAAAAGTGATTTGTTTACAATTTTTTTTTTTACATCTTTTATTTTATTTTTTTACTATGTTTTTTATTCTCTTTCTATGCTTTTTGCTATACACATATATTTTTTTTTTTTACTTTGTTTTTCACTTTGCATACTATCTTTATAACTGTTTCTATATATTGATTACTGTTTTATTATTTTTTTACTTTCTTAGAACGGGGTAAATGACTCTAGTTAGGTAGTCATAGCAACTTTGTATAAATTATAATTTTATGCATGTAATATAATATGATAATAAATAAATAAATAAATTAACAAAAAAATAAAACATTAATAGTTATGTACAAAAACTGTCAGAAATGTAAAGCAAATCGTCAAAATAAAAAAAAATCTAAAAACTCTTAGAATTAAAATTAAATCACAGTTAGTGCATAAGATAGTAATATGCACTCACTACAATTTACTTTATTAATCTTATTAAATTGTACGTAAAAATTCTCACTTTGGACGTAAAATATTTTGATCTTACCTACAATTGAGTTACCTGTTCATTAAATCACCAAGCCTAATGAAGGCGACAGCTTCTACCGCCTAGTAATTTATTTTCGTTTCAATTAAAACAAAAGCATCGCGATTATCAATTGGTTAGGTCTATCAATCGTCTTTTTGTATCGAAAATCTGCTGTTCGATATGGCGATTATGTATTATGCAAATCCTAGATTTTAATTTATTTTTAGCAAGTCTGGATAACCTCGAAAAATCAAGGACACGATCACTGAGTCTACCATTGTGAATACCGGTTCTCATTTAATCATTTATAAGTTAATATAAAGCGGATGAAAAATAATGTACCTTCGTATAAGGGGATACGGATTAATGTACGTTTATCTTAGAAAATAGGATATATTATTATGTGTCTGACTCCGCTGATTTAATCAACGAAATAAATAAAGCCATCGAAACATAAATTACGTTAGACTAAATCTAGTTTTTACTCGAATAAAATGTTTATTTGATTGTAATTCAGAAATATTAAAAGCGTTTAATGTGCTTTTTATACATGAGTGTAAAAAAACTTTTTTAAATATGCGTTTATTTATTTATACACTTGATATTTGTTTATTAAAATTTTACAATTTATATACATATAAGGGCGGGCATACTGCCTTAAGGCAATTTCTTCCTACCTACCCAAACCGTTCAGTTTGAAAAAATTACAAGTACATAGACATAGTCTAGGTAATTATTCAGAATCTTATAACAATATACTAAATTTAAAACAAAATTAACTAGAAATTTATACCATACTATGAAGACAGGAGCGAAGAGGGGGTGGGGAGGAAAGAAGAAGGAGAAAGGAACATTTCACTTGATTTTTATTTCATTTGATTTCATTTTATTTGATTTAAATGTAAATAAAGAAGGGGCGGAGCGTCGCTAACATTTGTTGGTAGATTATTCCACAATCGAGCAGCTACTACTATGAAATAGGAGGCAAGAAAGTTAGAGCGATGAAGGGGTATTAAAAGGGGTCTCTCGTTACTAGAACGAAGACATAGTCCATGTTGTGATAGAGGTTGGAAGAGATCTCTTAGATAAACAGGCGAAGTGGGATTATTCAAAATATTGTGAAGAATTGATAGAATGTAAATGTTTCTTCTATGCCTGATACTGAGCCAGTATAGTGGCGTGCGATATATGTTATTAAATTTGCTAAAATTAAAAATTTAACGTATACAAATATTCTACATTACATTAATTGACTACAGAGACACCGTTTATATGCATATAATGGCGGGTACCTATATTGCCTTAAGGCAATTTTTTCGTACTTATCCAAACCGTTTGATTTGAGAAAATAAGTAGTAATTGAACGTATTGTGGGTATATTTAAATATTTTGTTTATAAAATAAAACACACATAATAAAAAAATAAATTATAAACAGAAATTTATATATGTATATTTAAAAATTCAATATTGAGAAAAATCCATTTTTTGTGATATCAATTGGAATCGAATCCGAAACCCTCCGTGCATAAGACAAGCTTCTTAGTCATTACACCACGGAAGCCAGCATATTAATTATTATTTAAAATAATTACAGCAGGGTCGAATAAAAAGTTCACAAAACTATCGCTATCAAAAACAGTTTATATGAGAGATGTATGATACAAATAATGGCTATCAGTAGTAATTATAACTGCTCTCATATTTCTTGAGAAACTTTTAATATCCATCGCACTGAAAAAACTCGTTCACTAGATTTGAATCTGGATTAAATTAATTCGATTAAGATCTGAATAATTTTCCCACGACGTCATTTTACCACTGACAAATATGATGATCTTAATCTAACGAATCTAGCATTCTAATAAAATTATTTCTAACATATACCTTTGTATTATATCAATAAGTTACCGTCTTTGTAATGTTAACTTGAACAAAGGTATTCAACGAATGCATTATAATGGGGTTTTATCCATTTACATTAGGGAATGATTCTAGTTTAAAATGGACAAATAATATATATCAATAGTTTTAACATAAAAGTATTGAAAAATAAAAACATAGAAAATAAATATTCGCGTTCTTTACCGAAATACTCAAATTGTCGGGCCCATTTTCTACGAGTTGTGAATAACTCACTATTAGAAAACGTAAATGGATGTACCATCGTTACTGGAACAGGTGGCATTCAATGTTCCGATCCGCCGGTTGCGAAATAATAATGTGCTGTACCTCGATCAACACATCACAAACTATAACTTGCATGCACCAATGTCCCGATTGTGTCGTATTGCAAACTCGAGACAAGATCTGGACATTTTGGTGTAAGTCTTTATAGTTTTAAAAATTCACTAAAGCTAGGGTTTCCTAGGACAGCGGTGCCCGTATCTTAACGGCCGTAGTGAACGGTGATGCGGTGGATAGCCGTCGTAACGTCGACTAGAGAGTGGTTTTCTAGGGAAACGGTGTTAAATGGTGTTGATAACACCGTTTTCTTAGGAAACCACTCTCTAGTCACCGTTACGACGGTTATTCACCGCATCACCGTTCACTACGGCCGTTAAAATACGGGCACCGCTGTCCTAGGAAACCCTAGCTTAAGATAGACCGGATCTTGTCTTGAGGTAGTAATTTTATTTTTTTTTGTCCTAGCTTTAATTTTATTTAGTTGTATTTTATTTAATCAGTATCTGTATTTATCATAAAAAATTGTATTTACCATCGTTAGAATGGACTGCATAAGTCCGTCAAATAAATAAATAATAAATAATAATAAGAATAATAATAATAATAGTAAATCGAGGTGCGGTAGAGTAGGGTTTAAATCACGGGCCTCTGATTCGGGAGTCCGACCCTTTGGCTACGGGACCACAACCCAGTAATATTTTGAGGTGGGTATTTCTGTTTTTTTATAAGCATAGCAATAACAGTTACCGTTCCACGAATTAAGCTGTTTCGTGAAGACGTCAAAAAAATAACACTGTAGTGCATTTGACGACAAATGTAAAAATAAAAAAATATTCAATGTTTTTGTTTACTGACGATTGGATTTTGTTTTATAAACAATTGAAGCTGTCAGGTGGGTTTTGAATGTTGGTTTAGTTGGTGTTCTGACGAAGAGACGGGTACGTTTTTTTATTTATTCATTCAAAATTACACTCGTTTACATTTACATATAAGGCCTTTTAGGCTGCGTTCGTGGTAAGCCATTAAAACAATAAATAACGCATAGGAAAATTAATTTAATTATAATAACTTGTGATGCAATAGAAGAACAATCAAAAAAAAAAAAACATAATATTGATGTTTTTTGTTGATATTTCTTGATAAAACTTCATAGCTAATGATTATGATAAAATTATAAATAAACTTATCAATGAAACTTCTTGGTTTAGTTTTAGTTTTTATTATTTTGACCAACGAGCGCTTTCGCTTAAGTAGGCATCTTCAATTCTGGTGAATTGTTTATAACGTTTACAGTTTTTATACTATTCTTAATGCAATGTCTTATGAAAATTATAGAAAAGAAATAAATATTATAAAAATAATAGCATTCAATAACAGTTATGAAAACAATCTTTTTTACAAATCATTAATTAAAAAAAAAAAAGTGAAACTCAATCAAAACAACAGGTAGAGGTTTATTACCAATAGATAATAAAATTAAGTTAAATTATTGGGTAAAATTAAATTATATTAATTAATTAAAATTAACAAAATTTTAAAAATATTTAATAAAAATAAAATAAATATGTATACGCTATACGCTATGTATAATAAAAAAAACAATTGGATAATATCTTGTTAATAATAAAGATAAGATTTCAACTTCAGATAAAAATGGAGTGTATAGTTTAAAATGCAATGATTGTGAAGGTACATTTATAGGTTTAAGTGGTAGATCAATAAAAACAAGACTCAAATAACATATTGCCTTCTATAGTTTAAAAAATGACAAATCTCATTTTGCAACACACTTAAACTCGCTTAACCATACTTTTGACAGCGAAAACAATATAAAATTACTGCATTTTGAAAACTAAGGGAAAAAATGAGATAAATTACAATCATTAGAAATTAATAGAGTTAAATTTAATGCAGTTATAATTAACCAGCAACTGGAATTATCGGACTCTCCTTTACTTAAACCATTAATTTAATATACAACTACGTTCCGTTTGATTGAATTATTTACTACGAAAATAATATAATCAACTATCAACATGAATAACTTCATTCCATAAACAAATGTATTATCTAAGTATATATCTTAAAATATTTCGTCATTCATCTATAGGTATGTAAGCTTCTCTGTCAAAAAATCAAAGTATTGTGCTAACTTTATCTGTTAAAATGTGTATTTTCCACTCTGTTGTATTTCGCCATGTGTCCTTTTCCCACCTTTTGAATAATAAAAGCTTAGTCCTAATTTCGGTCCGAAAACTCCCAAAAATTGACTATTTAGCAAACTAGATGTAAATATTTATGTTTTCTGTCCCCTGTTAAAATACTTATTTGATCTTATCTCCAAAACATGTTAAAAATAGTATAAAAACTGTAAACGTTGTAAACAATTCACCAGTTTTGAAGATGCCCACTTAGGCAAAAGCGCTCGTTGCTAAAAATAATACAAAGTAAAACTAAACCAAGAACTTTCATTGATAAGATCATTTATAATTTTATCACGATCATTGATACATAATGAAATTCCAAAGGAGATAACGTAAAAAAATAATCAGATATAAATTAATAATAAAATATTAATTTTACGAATTTCGGTACATGCATAATCAAATATATAAAATAATAGATAGTTTCATTGAAGTCAATAGAAAAATAATACAAAAACATAATTGAAATGATAATTGATATATGGTTTCTATGAACTTACTCTATGCTGTAGTAGGAAATAAGAGCATTAAATAATTTGTCAAATAACAGTGAGTATTAAATTAAATAATACAAGAATAAATAATGAATAAACTATAACAAAAATATTTAATAACATTTAGCAAAATGTTTGACCACCACGTGATTGTTTTAAATATTATTAATATATAAAATACCAATTATAGATTATAACTTTGTTAACTTTTTAAGTAACGAAGCCTTGTAGATGCCTGGATTTCTATTTTACTTTGTCTTAAATGATCTTCATCTCTGTTGTCATATGTTAATATTAACAGCTCCCAAGAAAGTTGAATTCAGTTCTTGTCTACAAAATTTTTGACAAACTCAAAATATTGTTGATAAATCCACCTGGTTTCATAAAGGTTTAGAAATTTAAGAAAAAAAAAATTCAGGCGTTGCCTAGCAGATGAAATAATTTAATTAAATGAATCTTACCCACATAAATAAAGGTTTCAGCTCTTTAACTTCACAAACTCTTTGATGCGCCTGAACTACTCCGCTCAATAAAATTAAATATCCCAACAAGAAATCTCTGAGAAAACTTACTCTTTCATACCGATAATCATATGGCTAACTATGGTTTTAGTTCCCCTATGCCCGGAATTCTTAGGTCTGCCAACAAACATATCATTTTTTTTTTCTAAAAATACCAGTCTTGATTTCTTTGATAACAAGTTGTCTTCTTTCATACGATCACTGAATCAAATTCAATTATAAACACCTCTCTCCCGCTTCCACTCCCTCCAAGTCTACTTTATGCCATTGTGTCTTTCTACATTAATTTATAATAATTTTCTATGTATATATATGTCATTTAAAATGCCCATTGGGGCGTATATATAAATAAATAAATAAACATCAACAGATAAAAGCGTTGAAGGAATATAGATGTTCAAATATAGGTAGAATGGTAAATGTTACCCTGTGAGTAAAATGGCCACTTAAACCAGCCAATGACAGGTCGTAAGCCCTGTAGATGCCTAGACTTTTTCACTATTAGAAAATGGAAATCAAGTTGTGGTAGAGTGCGGTGCGATCCTCGGATCTTTGATTCATGAGTCCACGACACTAGCCACGGGACCACAACCCGATTTTCTATATTACCTTGCCTAAAATGTTATTTGTCTCTGTTGTAATATATTAATATTAACAGCTTCTCAAACTCAATATATTGTTGGTAACGAAAATACTTTTTTTATCAATATACACAAATTTTCCTACGGAAAAAGATGTTTTTATATATATACAATTATTGAAGGTTACTCTATTAACTTTCCAATGTAATGCGGTCCCTAGTAACATAAAGTTTTTATCTATAATATCACCATTCATCACTTACTATACACACTTGCCCATGGCGGCGTAGTCCGGATATATTCAGAGTTGATCGTTATTTCTCCTCGAATACAGGATATTATAATCCTCCACCTTGCATGTGTAGACAGTATACAGGATAACAATTTACAAGAGTGTGGAAAACATTGATATCTTAAACTCATTAACCGTTTTAAAGAATAGGCTTTTAAAAATTGTTACCCTAGATAATCTTCGTATAAATCTGCCTTTTGTTTATGATTTCATGTCTTTGAACTCTATTTATTTATTCAAAATTACACTCGTTTAAATATTAACTTAATTTTTAGGCTTTTTAGACTGTGTCCGTGTCAAGCTATAACAATTAACATAAAAAAATACAAAGTAGAATTAATTCGATTAAATTATAATGACATGTGATGCTATAGAATAACAATTCATAAAAACAAGGTATAAGTAACAAATAACTAAATTCCAAAGAGTATAATGTAAAAATGATAATCAAATTTAAATATTAAAATATAAATTATACAAATTTAGATTCATACATAATCAAATATAGAAAATAATAGTTTAATTGAAATCAAAAAAATAATACTAATAATAATAATAATTGTTTATATAAGATGGTGTTTTATGTTTCTTATACAATAATGTTTTCTTTTTATTTCAAATGTTTTAATTTGTATGATATTATGTATTGTCAAAAAATGTTTTTTCTTATGTACGGTCCCAAATGAGTTTCTTTAATAACTCCTTGAAGTATAATATGTACTTTTTGTATTATATGTTTTACTAATAATAAATAAAATAATAAAAAAAAAAAAATACTAAAATGGTTAAATATGGTTGTTTTGAAAAAATAAAATAAAAGTATAATTGAAATCAATAGAAAAAATATAAATACGTACATTGAAATAATAATTGAAATATCGTTTCTAGAAACTCACTCTATACTATTATAAGAAATGAGAGTAATAAATAATATGCCAAATAGCAGTGAGTACTAAATTAAATAATACAAAAATACACGGTGAAAAACCATAAAAATTTCAAGATATATACAAAGCAAATAAAATTAAAAGTATGGAAGGAAAGCCGATTTGTCAATTTTTGCTAATTGCTTATCTCGAATTTTAAAAACTGACTGTGTGACTGTCATTAAGTGGAGCTGATTCGGCTGGCTGGGCCATATATTACAGATGCCTGCCGAGAGCCTTAACCACGCTTTCCAACTTCTTGCAGTCCTGGGCGTCTACAGCTAGCAGGTCGTCGCCAGTTCATCAATGAACTGAGAGACGTAGCCCTGACTTGTGATGACACTCGGGAGTTGGCCGCAGACAGAGACTACACTCAGGAAGCAGACATGGATTAAGTAAGTAAAAATTTTCATTCGACACAATTTGGTTCTATCTATCTTTACACCTCATTATAATCTGGGCCCTGGCTCAGTAATATTCTGTTTTGTATGTTTCCACATACGCATGTGAATGTTACATGCAATCTGTTATTGTTCAAAAATTAAATAAAACAATATTACATTATTATAAAAGACGAATATGATCATGGAATGTTAAACTTAATTGAAAATGTTTCACGATGTGTTAAATTGATTTTGGAACCTCCCATACTATTATTGTTTGAGTGACATTCCTTTTCCAGGTTTGTATTGCGTGACAGTAATCTGTCAGCCATTTTACTTTCAAAAAGCTCTTATGAACTACTTATTATGACTTTTTATAATATTTTATGTTCATCCATGTGTAATAATCACATTTTTTAATCTAATATCATTACGGTCATTTCATTACCGATTTGCATACATACATCTGTTATTACTCAATGTCGTGAGAAAAGTAGTCAAAGTAAACTGGAATTTACTATTAAAATTCAAGGTAAGTATTTTTTTTGTAACTTATTTGACACAAACTAAAATATTATTTTTAAAATTATTTGAACCCTTTCAGCCGAAACAATATTAATTAAATCATTATCTTTTTACTAACTTACATATTTGCTGTATTTTAATTAAGAATATTTAAAAATGTCGGTCATAGCGCGTAAGGTTTAGTTAGTAAAATAAAAATATATACTTTAAAAACATATTTAAAATGTATGAAGTTGACAAAATACTAGAGTATCAGAACAATATAACATAAAATATTCTAAAACGAGAAAAGGACAGTCGAGACTAATAGACTGAACGATGAAATATTATCATCTGTGTCTAGTATACGAGATTTAGGTATTTTACTTGATACATAACTTTCTTTTACAATTCATATTGAACATGATATCAATACATCTTTGAAACTCTTTGGATTTCTTAACAGAAGCACAACTGACTTCAAAAATACCAATACCCTCAAAACTCTCTCCTTTTTATTAGTTCGCCCGCACCTAGAGTATTCCTCTGTTATCTGGTCTCCATTTTATGATGTTCACATCAAAAATATTGAATCATTTCAACATCAATTTTAAAAAAGATAGGCTGGAGGTTGGGCTTATCCAGAGACCAATATACGTATAATGAGTTAGAAACTAGCTCAAATATATCTTCTCTTCAAGACCGTCGAAATAAACCAGACCTTCTAGTCCTATTTAAAATTTTCAACTCACTCTTTGATGCGCCTGAACTACTGAGCTCAATAAAATTAAATATCCCAACTAGAAGTCTCAGACAAAACTTACTCTTTCATACTGATAACCATAGAACCAACTATGATTTTCATTCTCCTATGCCCAGAATTTTTAGGTCTGCCAACAAACATACCAGTCTTGATTTCTTTGATAACAAGTTATCTTCTTTCAAACGATCACTGAATCAAATTCAATTATAAACATTTCCCTCCCGCTTCCACTCCCACCAAGTCTACTATATACTATTGTGTCTTTCTACTTTCCTTTATAATAATTTTCTATGTGTAAATATTTCCTTTAAAACGCCCATTGGGCGTAAATACAAATAAATTATTAGAAATCTATTACATTTATTCTCCGAACATGCCTCCTGCATTATGTACTTATGGTAACTATTCTGTCTGCTCTAAGGACAACAACGGCGAGTCCGTTAAATGGGTGTAAAATAGTTAATAGGTATCCGAGTTTCGTGGTTAATGTCCTTATAAAATGAGCATTGTCTTGTCTCTGGGAAAAAGGGTCCCACGATCGAGGGAACTACATGACCATAGACAAGAATAGCAGAGAACACAGTCGGTTAGTATTACTGAGTGCGGTACCAGCGGGAGTCTTGTGAAGAAACAATACAAGACACCAGACTTAATCGCAATTAAACGCTCAACTGACGTTTTAGATAGCCAGGGGCTTTCGACTTCCAACCAGTCACATATAATTATTTTCATTAGTAAGGCTGTATTTATTATAAATCATAAACAGTTCTTAAAACGGAGGTCAATGCTAAATAATTTCACGACACCACTGCGTAATCCTCTACTTTTAAGTTTAGGTCTTTAAAAGGAAAAGCCCTCTGACAAACTTCATGCAAACGTAGCCAGTGTCAAGTTGAATTTTATTTTTGTGCGTTAGAGTGTTAGTATTAAAAATTTACTGGTACTATCACAATATCCAAGGTGTTCTTTAAACCCCGTAACATCCGAAACCACGATGATCAGTATGAGGCACATTAAAATATTTTTTTAGTACGAATAAAAAAATAAAAAATATATGTATTTAAAAAACCAATGGTTGCTTATTTCTTAGGGGTGAAACAGAGAGGAAAGAGGGGGGAGTTTGATACATTGCCAATCACGTGGTTGCGCTCCCCTCGCTTCTGCCCTGCAGAAGTAAGCAACCATTTGTTTTTTTTTTTAAATATATATTTAAAAAAAATTATTCGTTCTAAAAATGTATTTAAATGTGCCAATATGTCTTCTTGCCCATTCTGATCATTGCGGTTTCGGCTGTGACAGGGTTTAAAGAACACCTGTATATATTATGTACAACATATGAGATGATAAATATCAAACGACACCCATTTTTTTTTATATTCGTTCTACAAAATGTAATGGAAAAAAATTATGATCTTCCAGTACTGTTCAAATTAAAACATGTCCTTATTATTACAATAAAAACACCGTCAAAAAACTCTATTTTAATTCATAAGCTAGAAAGTCCACATGGACACTATGGTGGATTGTTGTGGACATATCTACGTTTGATATTTATCAACTCAAATATACAGGGGTTTGAACTGTCAGTAGGGTCGCAGTGAGTCACATATTGCTGGAGGATGTGATTCTATAAAATGCTGCGAAAGCCCAGTTGCATTCCACCGGCAACACTACTGACTAGTCCCACTCGTTAGCGTCCACGTCGCGAACCCCGGGCAATGGGATCACACTCATAATGGTGTGATCGCAGCAGATAACGAGAGGATGAAAGGCGAGTTTCTGGCGCCTCAAATCCAAAACCAACCATCTAAGGGAAGGTAACCCCGACAGAAAAATCCACCAGAAAAGGCAACGGAAAACCACTTTGGTCGTCTTTTCCCAGGACTACGGCGAGTACATCAATAAACAGTCGTCCTGGCTGCGAATTTTAAAATTAGCGCAGGACAGATACATATGCTTTCGCTGTAGTGATCGCCAACGTCGGGGGGACCTGGCAAAGCACTAGAAGAAGAAGAAGAATATACAGATTTACACCATTCATTAAAAGACATTATTTAAAAAGCGTCATATTACTAATTTTTTTTTTAAAAGGAAACATTTGCGTTTTTATTATTTATCCAAATATTTCGATTTTGGGAACATTTTCAACGAGTTGTAAATAACTCACTATTAGAAAACGGGAATCAACTTGGTTAGAGTGGGTTCAAACCTTGGACCTTGGATTTGTTCGTAAATTTATTATTTTTTTTATTAAACTCCAACCCACCTTTTTTAAAAATGTTATGTAATCCGCAGACAAGCCTTGGCTTTGCGGGGACAAAAATACAATTATGTATACTATTTTATATTTTTGAATAATATGTATTTAAAAACAAAAGTTTTTCAAATGAAATTGAATTAAAATACAATAAAACGTAGGTTATGTACAATAAACCATACAAAAAAAGCAATATAGACATTTGTCTTAATCCCAATTCCAGAAAGCCCTTTACTCAATTCCATGTTTTTTTGGTTCGGACTTTCTTTTGTCTTATTGGGAGTCCCTGCAGATTGTTTGCTCATCGATGTAATCCGTTGTTATAATGCGCCCAATTAATTTGTAGATTGTATTACCGCAGATTTCCGCAACCACAACTCTGAACCTAGCAACTATAATACGGAGCACCTGCAAGAGTTCTCTCCTGGGATAATAAATACGTACTCTAGTGCTTTATTTTATTGCACCATTTCTAATCATTACTCCGACATAATAAACGGTAAATTGTGAGTGCACCTATCTATTCATTCATATAACTAAAAACATTGCAATAATTCAGTCAGTAATGTATTCTGCTTCAATTGTTTTACAGCCAAATAAGTAAATAATTAAAGACACGAGAAATGAAAATACGAATGTCATATTTTTTCCTGTATCACGTTAAATTACTTGAATATCAAAAGCAATACACAAGTTTATCTAAAATCTTAATATAATATGTTACACAAACATTGCAATACCATGACCCGGATTCAATTAGATAAATTTGTAAAAAATAGTTACTGGGTTTAGGTAGAGAAATATCGGAAAATTTAATCAAAAACATTCTTAAATAACAAATGATATAAATTAATATTGTATAACTGTATAATAATTTATTTTATTTTATTTTTTATTTATTGGGGATATCAACAGATTACTGTGTATTAACATGTAAAAAAATACAACAAATAAAATATACAGAGAATAAAAGCAATGACAGATATCCACAGAAATACATTAAATACACGTACAATACCTACTAGTGTGTTTGTGTGAGTGTAAGTGAGTGAGAGGGTGGGTGTTATATTGGAATGAGGGTGGACATGTGTGTAAATATTGCACAAGTGTCAAGTGTCGAAAATATAAATATATTTAAAATATTAAAAATTACAGATAAAATATGATAAAATAAAATAAAATAAGACTTTATTATTGAAACTAAGTATTGATTTCAATCTTTCAAAATTTTTTTTTTTTTAAACACACGCACTATCCTGGATACAAACTAAAGATACAAACTCTTTTTTTCTGTGGTATATTTTGTTGCCCTTTTTTGGAAGGAATATTTTGATGGTTTTTTATGTTTTTTTAAATATTTTTTATTTCCTTTTTTAATTAACATAATAAAAATATCACATAATCTTTTACATACCATTTTATTTTCTCTTTCTTATGTTACACAACAATATTATAATTGTTTATTTATTATAGGAGCAAAAATTCATTGACATTTTCTTGTATACCCACGAACACGCCATGCCTTTGTGGAATTTTTTGTTTTCTAGTTTTACTATTACTATGTATTTCATTGCTATGTAATTATCCTATATTTTTTAAATACTCTGTTCAACCTCTTATGTATATTGTGAAAAAAAAACACGCACCCTTCGATTATCGGCCTCCGCTTTCGTCATCTAGCTGACCATAATAATATGTTAGGGATGTTATCATTATTTAGTTTTTTATTGTCTCCTTTTTGTGCTGTTGCATGTTCACTAAACTTGCCAAACTTACTAGTTCTTTGCTCGATGTATTATTATTTTATTTTTTTGTTGTAAACTCTTTGAAATAGTTTTAATATTGCTGAAATTCCTATCGTAGATGCGCTTTGTAGCTGTAATACTTCTTGTGGTGTTGGTTTATATATTATATCTTAATTAATTTTAAATTTAAATGTGGTATAGATTTTTAACCGCCATGCGCTCCGTAGCCGAAGAACATGTAATTTGTAAACGATTATTTATAAATTAAAAACCTTACTTACATTTTTTTGTGCGGTGTAAACGAAGGCTAGATTTCTAAGCGTCCATGCGCTATGTAGCTGCAAGACGTGTTGTCATCTAGCTTTCATATAATTACGAGCTGAACTCGGCAATGCTTTGCTATTGCTAGATTTGAGTTTTTGCTAAATAGATTAAATAAACACAATCGATAGTTTGATATCAATTATTGTATTTAGTCTAAATAAAATATGTGCGTATACATTATTATTTTTGTGTTTCGGTTTAGATAAATTGTGAGGACAGAGAATTTTTGTAAATAGGTGTTCGAACATTGTTTTCCTGTCACTGTCTTGCAGATGCCTCCCCGATACTGTGCGAAAAAGACAACTGCATGTCAGACCTTTTGTTAGAATATACAAAATCGACGTTTCGCTGTACCGTCTTCCGCACCTTAAAACTGAACCTATTTTGATTTTTTTTTATTTTCTGTGTCGGTATGTTTTGCGTTTTTCAAAAATAGTTATATTTGTATACCGTGCGCCGTGCGCCCGAAGACAGCAGATAAAACTGTGCTTTTTACTGGTTTTGAACAATAATTAAAAAAAACGAAATAACATAGGGACACGCCAATGGTAAATATCGATAATGTGTAAAAAAGAGCTCTGCCCTGGTTTGGACATGAAGAGCGAATGGACAACATAAAAATGGTTTTGACTCCTATAAAGTCTACTGTTGTAAATTCAAGACATGTTCAGGCATGGAATTCAAAGGAACATGAATGACTTCTCTTCTATCGGAATGGACAGGCGTTCAATCCTGCGGACGGCTATGCTCTTCAAAATAATGCTTATTCCCAAAACAATTCAACATCATCAGAACTTGTTCCATCAATGTTTTCCAGTCTAATTGATTCTATTGCTAAACTTCTACTTACTTTGATTTCAAATTCTAATTCATATCAACCGTCCATTTATTCCTATAATTAACTCTCTAATTCATAATATTAAAAATGGCGGTGAAATGGATACTTAACTCAAAACAATTTACTTTTTTACAATAGAACAGCAGAAGTGCTGTTTTAAACAAATCCGAAATTATATCATTACTTCAAGAACATAATGTTGACATAGCTGCAATTCCAGAAACATGGCTTCCTCCGAATTTCACTTTTAATATCCCTGGCTATAAGACGGTTTGACACAATCGTCTTGATGGTAGGGGTTTCCTTTTTTTGAACTCGATGATACAAACTCAATGCTATCATTCATTACTAATAAGTGTACTCAGTTGCAGATAAACTTATCCCCAAGAAAACGGCAAAACGTAAGCAAGTTAAGTGTCCCCCATGGTGGGATGATGAGTGTACTTCTGAAGAGACTTCAAGCATTAGCTAAAAGAACTCTTCAAAGCAAAAAACGTCAAGGTTGGCGTGAGGTTTGTTCCTCACTCTCACCAGAAAAACCTGTTTCTCAAATTTGGAGTGCTGTTCGTCGATTCAAAGGGTGCTTATCATCATTGTCTAGCTCTTCTACTGATTGGATTGAATATTTTGTGAATAAACTAGCTCCCCCGTACGTTCCTCAAGAATGTGAAGTATTTTCTGAAGCACAAAAAGTTGTGTCACCAAGTTGGCTTTCTCAGAGATTCACTCTGGAAGAAATGTCTTTAGCTATCAATCATGCACAAAACTTTACTCTTAGTATCGACCTTATTTTTTATCAAATGATAAGACATTTTCCACATTCCTTTCGCCTTGAACTTCTCAAATTGTATAATAATATTCTCGATTCTTCTGTGGTCCCAATAAATGGAGACAACAACTTATTATTACAATTCTAAAACCTGGTAAGTGTTCATAAAAAGGCTCTTCATATCGCCCTATTGCGTTATCTTGTTGTATGCTGAAAATTCTAGAGTACATGATAAAGGCTCGAGTAGAATGGCATGTTGAAACTGAACGCCTCCTTCCCTACACTCAGTTCGGCTTCAGAAAAGCAAAGTCTTGTCTAGATAATATAGCTTTACCATACGTGAATATACAATCTGCAAAGACATCACAAATGTGCACTATTGCGAGTTTTGTAAAAATATACAAGTGCATATGACAACGTTAACCTCCCTTTCTGGAATGAAAGCTTTGTACGTCAGGTATTCCAATAAAATTATCACGTATAATATTCAATATGCTTTTCCAGAGAGAGCTAGTTGTTGAAACCCCTACTGGTAAAATTATGCGTACTTTTTATAAGGGCCTACCACAAGGCTCAGTTTGGACCTTTGCTGTTTAACATATGTACAATAGACCAACATAGTTCCCTCCCAAGTATGAGTAAAATTTTACAGTATCTCCACTATAAAAACATAACGCAGGGTGCGATCGAAATGGAGACAATAATGCATTATCTAGAGTTGTGGCTAAGCAGTAATTATTTAGAAGTTGCTCCCTCAAAAAGTCAATTAGTAGTATTTACCAATAAACATTAAATACCGGATATATGCATCAAATTTCAGAAAATACCGATCCCAATAAAGGAGTGAGTGAAATTCTTGGGTATGACTATCCATAGGAAATTATCATGGAATACACACATAGTAGAAGAGGTTGTCGCAAAGTGCGAGAGAGGAACCTTAACATTCTTCGAGCCGTGTTTCGAGTGTGGTCAGGGGGTTACCCATTTGCAGTTATTTTTTTGACCCGTTGCCAAAATATCAATTGAAAAAATTAGACCAAATTCAGTCGAAGAGTTTATATTGACTTTTAGGAGTGATGAAGTCCTCACCTATTGTATCTCTACAGGTAGAAACTGGTGAAATGCCACTGTTGCTGCGCAGGAAATATCTTGCGATAAAATTTGTTTTGAAACGAATTGAACTTGAGGATCATCCTTTGATAAAATCCTTATCAATTTTAACTCAAAAGATGACAAATGAAACAAACGCTCGCAGATCTACTACTTTATTGTGTTCGTCCATGCAGTATATTCAGTCAGTGTTTACAATTTACCCTAGGGACAACTTGCCAATATTTTATACTCCATTTAAAGCACTAATATTTTCTTCTCAAGTAGAATAACATATAAGTATTGATTAACTTATTTGCTCGAGTAAATCACCAAGGTAATAACCAAACATTCTTGGCGAATATAGAAGAAAAATGGCCTGGTTCCACATTTATATTTACTGATGGATCTAAAACAGCCCAAGGTTGTGGTGCGGCATTTTATATTCCAACTTTTCAATTAAGTAGACTTTTCATATTGCCTTCCGATTCCTCAGTTTTTACTGCCGAGTGCATTGCACTAAAATACGCTTTAATTGAAGTTATACACCTTGAGATTCCTATGTCAATAATATTTACTGATTCCCTAAGTCTGATCAAAAAGTTGACATCTGGAATTTATGGTAGTAATGATGGACTAATTTGTGAAATGAAATATCTTATATTTTTTGCGTTCGAGAGAAATTTCAAGGTGATCTTATGTTGGATCCCTTCGCATATCGGAATTTCTGGAAATGAATTAGTTGATCACCTAGCAAAGGAAGCATGCCTTCATGGAAGCATCTCTCACTCCTTAGTCGTCCTACTGATGATCGTGTACCAACCATAATTAATAAAATCAGATCTGAGTGGAAAATTTTCTAACAGAATTCTTTGACTGGATTGTCTTATAAGAGCATCTAATGCTCCATCCCCATTACGCCATGGTTTGAAATCGAAATGTAATCAAAATTGAACATTTCTTTTATATCAAGAATGAGAATAGGACATTGTCTCGTTGTCTCGCACTTATCGGGAATAGGTGTCTTTACTTCGGCAATGTGTCTTTGTGAAAATGACGATGAGACATAATATCATTTGTTCTTTGACTGTCCCCTCTACGACAGAAGCGAATCCCTTCAAAATATTGGTGAATAATATAATACGTTCCCTCTTAACGTAAAATTTTTGCTCGCCCAGAATGACTTGGATACTTATTTACTTCTGACTAAATTCTTAAGGACAAATAATAAAAATATTTGAATTTGTTTAATATTATTTGCCAAATTTAAATAATAGGTCTAATTGCATGTCCTTCTTTACTTTTGGCCCAAAATGTCATGTTTTGTTTACGTTTAATTTAGACGGTAATAATATTTTATTGTCACATAACTCTTTCATACTGATTTTAACTACCTCACATTATATTGTATTTTTTCGTGGGTATGTTTTTTTTTGTCGTTCGCTGAAGCGTATATTCTTTAAATTTCTTATTCTTGTTTCTAAGAGCCAAAATCACCCGCAAACGAGTGGAGGCGTATATAATAAAGTAATACTAGTTAATTCCGGGACGTCCAATACGCCATTTGCTATTTTACATAAATTTAATAAATCATTTTTAATTCTTCTTTTACAAATTATTAACAGTATTACACGCACGAAACTTCATTGGTTGAACTCAACAAGTGAATCCACTGATTTCAGTTACCCGTACTTACACCGGGTATTATTGATCCCGGCGATTAGTCGTTAGCAGTGTCGGAAGAGCGTAATGACGGCTACTCGCTCGCCTTGCGGTCTATACTTTCAGGGTTTGGAACCGATGTTTAGCGGGCATTAGGGAAGAAACGATTTACGGTAAAATGTGCATCGGGATCATTATGATACGCTGCTAGATTCTGAGCACATATTGCGGGCAGATTAAGGAAACGGGAAATTCCAAAGATTCACAATAATCTGGTCATTTTTATCAATAAACGTATCTGTCTATAATATTTTTAGGTTATGTTTGTACGTACAAGGCGTTCATCAGATTTTCGAAATTTCTGTTAATTGGAAATACGCTCGAGTAATAATGCGCTAAGCTATAGAGGAGCCCAAACGTAAGAAAACCATTATATGACTATTGGGTTTTAAGTTAGGTGCAATTCGCAGCAAAACAATGGGCCGTACTCAAGTCGAGAATTGCCAAATGGATATTAATTTGCATTATAAATATTTTTTAATATGTACCTGTGTATTTATTATTGCAGGGTTATTTCAACATATTTTTTTATAATTCGCCTATATTTATTTTATAAGACTGAAAATACATGTGGTTGTTTATTTTTTTATTTATTTATTCATTTTATTCACAATATACTTATGTAACATAAATCCCAACTCCATTGAACCAAAGTCCTGTGTTGAATCTGTTTGTTTGTCCGTCACATCTCCAAAACGGCGAGTTACAGCGGCCTAAAATTTAGAAGCGTCATTTGAGATGCGAATTCAAGGTTAACGTTGCTATTTTCGAGTAAAATATGAATCGACCTCTACTTGATAATGAGTCAAACTTTATATGGATGCCTTGTGTGGCCCCGACATATTGCCCGTAATCAACTGTCATTATCAATAGTCAACTAATTTAATTCATAAATTTATCCCTTAAATTGAGAAATGTAAAGACGAAAAAATCTCAAGTAAACTGTATGTTGATATAAGGAAAGTTTTTAAGCAACACAATACACGTGTCGAGACAATAAATGCCAAAAATCAATGTAAATCATAGGAAAATATTCGAAATCAATTATCTGTGAAAACTGACTCATTTAACACCTTTGACGCTCGCTACTGTTGTAACCAAACTTACTACAATTCACCATTGTCGATTTTTATTTATTATAACGTAAATATCCAAGTTTTTTACAAACGAAGCCAAGCACAGCGACAAGAGTATATGATAAAACCCTTATTTGTATGCTTGAGTTATATGAAGTATAGTGATAGGGCTTCTCTATAGGTTGATGCATTATTACTTTCAGGAAATACGAGTTTTTTTTCCCAACTTAAAACTAGAACGTTAACTTTCACAAAAAATCTATGTGCTTCTGCTCCAGATTGACAAAAAATGCAGTAAAATTCCTAGCAAATACTCTTTTTTTGGCACTAAATTTGACATGTGTATCTCTACAAAAAAATATGTGGTTAACACTTAGGCCATTGACATATTAATAAACATAGACATGCTCCCTTTTTATTTATTTTTTGTTGGGGGGAAAATCCATTATGGACTCAGACTACTCAGAATACTCAGACTATCAGAGTGTCTGTTAACAAAATGTTGTTGATGTTGATTGTTAACAAAAAAAAAACTTTTTTATATAACGAAAATGAGTATTCTCCAATTGTCAATTGCATATGCATAACCGTTTAATGCAACCCTGGTGTAAATAAACAAACTTAGTAACTATGTGTTTGTTCGTCAATGTATTAATATGTCAATGCATTACAATGAAACTTTATAGTACTTTCTCCACTTTTATTTTTCCTTTTTATCAATCCAATAACAAAAAACCTCCCCTGTTCGTACCATTAATATGCCGATGATTTGCAATTGTATATTTATTTCGAACCCGTCGACCTTGTTGAAACACATAGAGTAATGTCACTTGCACTCGAGCATATCTCTTCATGGACAAAAAAACACATGGGCTTCTCATAAATCCAACAAAAACACAAATTGTACTTGTTGGTAGTAAACTAATGTATTCAAAAGTTAATTTTTCCACACTTCCTCTTTTCTATTCATGACTTCAGTCAAAAACTTAGGTATTATCATTCATAAGCATTAAGGGTGGCATGATCAGGTTAACAAAGTTAGTCGTAAACTTTATAGCAGTTTGCACTCACTTAAAAGATTACAGAATTTCTTGCCAATTGATGTTAAGCAAACATTAGTCCAGAGCTTCCTCCTTCCACTCCTTGACTATGCGGATGTGTGTTATCCAGATGCTAACTCTGAATTACTTGATAAGTTAGAAAGATTGCAGAATATTTGTATTCGTTATATCTTTGATCTTCACAAATTTGACCACATAACCGAGTATCGCACGCAACTACACTGGCTCAGTATCAGGCATAGAAAAAACATTCACATTCTATTATATTCTTCACAATATTTTTAATAATCCCACTTCGCCTGTGTACTGTACAAGTAACAGTTTGGACTGTATTCCACAATCCTGTAGCAAGGGGTAGGTGTTGGCCGTGTCTCGCTGCCGTCGTCGCTCTCAGGGTCGTAAATCCCGAAAGTTATGTTAGTTAAGTCTCGAAATTCCTCTCAAGTCCGGTGTCACTGCGTAGGTCGGTGGAAGATGCTGGTTTGTAGTCCTGGGGTGAAGCGATAGTCAAGTCCAAGGTGTAGATCCAGTAGTAGAGCGGGAGGTCGGGCGGGGTGACGAAATGAAACGATCAGACTAACGTGGTGTCTCGAGGCGAACTCAATATTTATTATTTCAAATGTACACATTATGTACACAAATGTAACTATCTAAATATTTGAATTGTTCCTTTATCCTTCAACTTTCCTTTCCGTCCCCTCTCGTCTCTTCATAGAAAGGTGTTATTTTATTTTTATATATTCTTATTTTGATAATCTTTGTTTTTAATTTTTGTCTACAATTGTAAGATTCAATATGTCCATGTATTTATAATTTTCTCAAACTGAACGGTTTGGATAGGTAGGAAGAAATTGCCTCAAGGCAAAATGCCCGCCCTTATATGTATATATATTGTATATGGATATAAAGTGTCAAATAAATGCTCACCCCTTTCCCGAAACTGTTCATTAAGATTATAATAATAAAATTACGTATATAGTTTTATTCCAATTTTATTTATACATTTTTACCAGAGACCGGGTTTCGTCGTGACCGACATCGTCAGATTGGCTCATTGAGACTTGTGTCTTTCTTCAGTTTCGCATATTTACAATACAATGGCATATTACAATTAATAATGGTAAACAATATATTAATAAACTCGATCAACGCTTTGAGCTAACCCACGCCAATCCATCTTGCCCGAAAAGCCGAAAGATCTATCCCAAAAAATTCCAAGTTGTGTGACGAATTGACTAATCTACACATTCTGGACATTGGGGCATAAAAATAGAAGTTGCTCTTAGAAGATTTTGACTTCTGTTGACACCGCTGGGAACATGGAAATAAATTGATTGCAGCAGAGATGGGACATCACTTATAGCATTAAGTATGTGAAAGTGAAAGTGCGTATAAGGTCCATTTAATGGTATGTTTTTCAAATCAGTATTCGTGGGATATTTTAGGTACCTATTATCCACATAATTTGAGAAACCCCAGCTATCTGCTTGAAGAGAATTACGGTAATAAAATTACTTAAAATTTTAAGATGATTTTGAAGCTTAAAAATCTCAAATCACTTATCACATGACTTCTGTTTATTTTATATCAATCACTACAAACTAGGCTATAGATAACCCGTTAGAATAATGTAATTCCTTTTAAATCCCTTCGTAACAGCTGATAGCATTTAAAAGGATCGTGATGGGATTCGCCGAGTAAATGTGTTTAAATATTTTAAGTTCCAGGAAGTCAAAACAGGAAATGAGTAACTTACCATTTGTAAAAATGTTTAAAAGATTTGTATACCAATTGCATAACTTTAAACTGCTATTGAACACTTTTTGATGAAGATAACGCATGAAATAATTCCAATTTTTTAGCTCACTTAACCCTATCGTGTCGTGACTTTTTCGATACGTATTAGTAGATAAAAAACGTTTTCAAAGGTATCCTTCATAAAGAAATAAATTATTCAAATGAATTAGTATTATACTGGACTAATTTAGCACACTGGTTTCTTTAAAGTAATGTGATGTACTTACTTACAATCATTATTTCGAAGAAAAAATATATTTACCAATAATTAAGAATTTCAGTGTTTTTTTTTACTATTAAACTATGTCCAAAACACATTTTTAAAATTAACACTTTACAAAAGAGATGAAGAATATTTTAGAGAAGGTAATATAGAAGTCTAGGCATCTACAAGGCTTATGACTTGTCATTGGCTGGTTTAAGTGGCCACTTTACACAATGTGTAATATTCACCATTCTGCACATATTTTAATATCCATTCTTTCATCCGTTGATGTTTGTGAAGTTAAGGCGCTGAAACCTTTATTTATGCGGGTAAGATTCATCTGATTGAATTATATCACTTACATACTTGGCAACACCTGACATTTTTATTTTTCTTCATAGAACAGGTGGATTTATCAACAATATTTTGAATCTGTCTAAATTTTTGTAGACAAGAACTGGATTCAAGTCTAGGCATCTACAGGACTTATGACCTGTCATTGGCTGGTTTAAGTGGCCACTTTACACACTGTGTAACATTTAAAAAATGTTTATGTATTGTATTGCCAGCAGTATGATTTTTTGAATTTAATTTTTTGTTTTGTAGTTTTGAAATTACTTCGCAAGTTTCGTCTCGATTTCTCTTCCCCTTCTGTTAGATAAGCTCTGCCCATTCCTTAATTGACTTACCGTAAACCGGAAATCTATCATAGCTCTCCTATCATTAATTGATTCAGAAAAACTAGTGACATCATGGAAAGTAGTTAGTTTTTATTAAAATCTTTTTTATTGTTTCTATAATATTTAATACTATAAGTGATTTTTATTTATTTTCATGTTCCCAACCATGTCACCAGAAGTCAAAATCTGCTATTTATTCAATCCTTTAAGAGCAACTTTT
The DNA here is from genome assembly GCF_059751315.1 of Micrasema longulum. NCBI lineage: Eukaryota > Metazoa > Arthropoda > Insecta > Trichoptera > Brachycentridae > Micrasema > Micrasema longulum. The sequence continues at coordinate 444,506 of NW_028277455.1, forward strand.
GTTTATATGCCGCAATGTCAAGAATGCTTAGATTAGTTAATACGTCACACGACTTGACTTGACTTTGGGATAGATCTTTAAGGCTTTTCGTATATCTTTTTGCCACTAAAACAGTGTGGGATAAAGATGGATTGGCATGGTTTAGCCCAAAGTCTTACACGTTAATCGTTTTTATGAATATATTGTATACCATTAATTATATATTTTTTGTTTGTCTTCGCAATATAGTTTTATGTTATTTTCATAAAATAATTTCAAGAAATACCCTAAATGCATTAAGACCACTTCAAAGCAATTAAATTATCACTGTGATTTAATCAAAGTTTGGCAATATTTTTCGAGGTGACGCCAGTCGCCTTTTTCCAAATAAAAGTATAGTGCAAGTTTCTAAGTTGGTTATTTAAACCAGGGTTGCATACACGCCCGTAGCACTCCGCTGCGGAATACTAGGAGCGGAACCGCTGAATGAATTCCGCTGCGATCAAGTGGGGTTCGAGTAGCGAAACTTGGCGTCGGAACGTCACGCGAGTCAGTTAAGTTGAGGCGATCGGAGCGAAATGTCGTCGTTTTCAGAGTCAGAGGAGGAAACAATAATATTATTGTGAACTTTAACTTTGAAAAGGCGTGAAACTCGTAGAATTTGGGTGCACGAGATAAATGAAAACAGGAAGAAATTAGGAGAAAACCGATTATGTAAAGAACTAGAGTCACATGAAGATCGTTTCTATACATATTTTATAATGAACTCAAAGAGTTTTGAAGATTTACATAATCTTTTGAAACCACATATTACAAAACAAAATACAAGGTTTAGGGAAGCTATTTCTAGCAGGGAAAGATTAGCCTTAACTTTGAGGTAGGTAAATTATTTATTTATTAATCATTAATACAAAAATAAATCCTGCATGTTACTATCTCCACGATCATTGGAGCGTAAGTTAAAACAGTAAAGGGATTTTTTTTAGATTAATTTTTTATGGAAACTGAAAAATAACTGTTATTTTTTAAATCATTTTGATTTGTGGTTGTTAAATCAGTAGACAGCCGTATTGCTCTCTTCTGGAAAAATGTGTACATGCCAGTCCCAGTTTAAAATAAGAAGAGAAAGGTGCCTTTCTAAATAGACCTTTTTTCTTTCTTTTTTTTAAAAATATTTTTTTCATATTATTTTTATAGTCTGGGTGATTTAATAAAAAGAGAATAAGTCTATTTCTGACCCCTTGAGTTTTTTTTTCCGTAAAACCGACGTTTATTTTGTGAAAACAAAGTAGTTTTTTATTTTTGTCGATTTCCACAAACACGTGCGAAAACAAAGCGGCACCGCAACGAGGTAACGGCCGGAGCGCGGAAGTGTGGCTGGCGTCGGAGCAGATCAACGAAACCGCGCGGGGAAAGAGACAGAATTATTGTCAAATCTATGCGTTAGAACAGGCATCATCACTAGTGTTCCGCTTCTCCAGGATACGGACAAGACATGGCGAAATTAATGAGGTTCCGCTGCTATGGTTTCGCAGCGGAGGTGTGCTACGGGGGACAACGATCATGCATATCCCACCAAAAATGAGAGGATACTTATTTTTGGTACATAAAAAAGTTTATATTTTTTCGTTAATACAATCAAAATTCGATTTTGGTGGATTACAGGGAGATTCATCCCTTGTTTTTTTTTATTTTGACCCATTTATTTCTTTTCACTGGATTTTGGGGAATGCAAAAATAATATCAACTCACGTTTATTTATTTATTTATGAAAAGAAAATAACAGCACAACAAAACAATATTTACCAATAAACCAAAATTATAGGTTTATTACAGTTTTCTATATATAATTAAATACAATGTAAAAAAAAAGAAAAGAAAAAAGCATACTCATGAAAAACCATTCCAACCACTTGAAAAGAAAACATGAAAAGTTTTTTTTGGCTTTATTAAAAAATCTTTTCGTCCACGGATGCATACGAAATAACCCCAGATCAGACTTCCTTCCTTTATTCCTTCAAACAAGAGAAAATATAATATATTTTGAAAGTCCAAAAGAAAGAAAATATACAAAAAAATAAAGCACGTAAAACTTTTTTAGACTATTGAAATAATTTAAAAAAAATATTTTTTTACATATCGTATTATCAGCGCTATAATTTTTTAAAGTTTTATATTTCTGAAATAACTCGCGTGTGACGTTAGAGGTTGTTCAATGTTAGTTCTTCCCTTTGGTCCGTTTACGGTAAGCGAACCGGATATCCTTCACAGCTGTCACATCCTTGGTTAGTTCATATGAACCAGTGACATTAATCAAAGTAGTGCGTTTTTATTAAAATAGTTTTTTTTTTCGTACACTTTCAAGAAACTTTGCGCAACCATTTAATGCTTTAATTTTTACCGCGAAGAAAACATTTTTTGTATCCAATTTCCCGTAGGGCTGAAGTTCCTCATTAGATTAAAATAAATTATAATTATTATTTGCAATTAAGGGTTCCAGTATTTTCTTTTTAATTGTTTAGAGTGAGAAAATACATATCGATTTCAGAAAAAATATTGTTTTAATAATATTTAGGATTATGGGAAAAGATGCATTCTTATTGTTATTTGTGCTTAAAATACCGACATGAAACATTTGTTGCAGCCGAGTTATACGTTGAGAGATACGAATTTTTATTTTCGAATATAACACTACATTAATTCATTAATAAATTTTGAGTTGGACGCCCGTCGGTTTTATATATAAGGCGAGCTGTAGGACAATGTAATTACAAAAAACGCCTAGCGTCGATTGTCTGCTAGTTTGTGTCTTGGGCCTTAATATGATCGATGTTTCTCACACCCGGTTGGTCACCAAAGGGTTCAATCGCAGATTTCACGCTGGTTGCAAGACCTCCCGCTATTGGCGCTTGTGGTGTGGTCGCGACACGCCATCGCCAGACCTCGGTGCCGGTCCGCACTCTGCATTCTGCACTCCGCACTCTGTAAGCCATACCCGCGTCCGTGACGACAGTCGACGGGGCACATTCGTCACGCGCGATGGGCGTCCATAAATCGGCAGACGGCCCTGGGCGATCAGAAATGCAGAGAGGAATCAATTGCCATGGGACGAGGGCGTTCTATCGATATTTAGATTTATGCAAAACGTATTATGCCGCTATTGTAAACACAGATAACTTAATAATCTAAGGTGAAATCGTGTATATATTAAACTCTATCAACATTAAAAAAATACGGCATTAGATTACAAGAGAAAACAAATCGATTAAATATATATTTATAAAACGGCCTTTTTTTACTTAAATGTTTAATCTATTAAAGTCTACTGGATAACCTTGTAAACTTTACTGTGTCCCGTGTGCCTAAAATGCCTGATTATAAAAAAAAAAACAAACGGTACCTCTCTTCAATCCGCGCCTCATGTCTGAGGATGGTGATTACGCCTGAATCCAGGCATGGCTCGTCTGTGGACAGTCTTCCTTCATCTGGAACGGCCTTGTGCTCTTCTATAGGCATTCGTCAGTGATGATTCTGATAACTCGGTGACTGTGCCGCTCCATCTTGTCGGTTGACGTCCACGCGACCTTGTCCCCTTGACACTTTCCAGGAGAATAGTTTTCTCCAAACTATCAGAGTCTCCCCTGGAAATATGCCCAAAGAACACATAGATATCAGTCTTTTTTCTATGTCCAGTTCCTGGAGAATAGATGCATACACCACATCTCGAAAGCTTTGATTTTTTTTCTTTTCAGATTCCCTCAGTGTGCAACGCTCCACACCGTACATGAACACTTAGAAAACCATGGCCTTCACCAGTCTCTTTTTGGTGTTAATGGTTATACTGCGATTCTTCCAGATCTTCACCAGCCGACTCATAGCACTTTTGGCAATTGCAACACGTCGCCGTATTTCACCTTCACACCCACCGCCATCGCTGATGAGAGAACCTAGATAAATGAAATACGGTACCTACGTATGAACAAAATAATGTGAGTATTGGATCAACTTAGACAATTATTTTAAAAAGCGAGATTTGGCGGCCTCCGTGGTGTAGTGGTCAAGACGCTTGACTTACACACGGAAGGTTCCGGGTTCGATTCCTGGTGAGAACACAAAAATTTAATTGTGATTTTTCTCAAGCCTGGGTGTTCTGCGATATAATTCACCACTATAATTGAGCTTCCTGGCCTGTTGTGGTGCAAAAAATTATTTTTTTAAAATAGCGGGATTTTTCAACAATTTTTTTTTCTAATATCAAAAGTAAAAATCTTCATAAGAAATTTGGAAGTTCTCTTGTGTCACTAATGTCGCCGTTTCTACTCAAATATTTGAAATATTCATTTTTTACTCTGCTTCCTTCCACTGCTTGACCTTTCCCGGGATGAGCAGGGAGATTCTGGACGCTCTCTAGGGGGTAGATAAAGCCTTGCCAGAAAGTAAATCATATGCTGGCTACGCTTTCTCTAATCTCTAAAGAGCGTTCAGAATCATACTGCGGGGCGCCATTATTCAAGTGGCTTAATCTGTATGAAATATGTGGTATGTTTATATTTCTTTTTTAAATATGTTCAATTACAGGTAACTGATGAAGGTACTTTAAATTTTCATTCCAATGTACACATTTTCTTACATAAATATCGATTTTACTTTACACCGTCTCGATATGTATACCGATGAAGATAGTATTTTATTTTTTAAAAAAACATACACTATCATCGATATTTATCAAATATCGATATATATATATTTTTTTTAATCTCATAATCTTTTATTTACGTATTCAACAGACATCATTAGTTTTTCTTTTTATAATAACCACAGATTATTTGATTGTATTATAAGAACATAAAAAAAATCCACGTAATTGATAGAAGGTATAATTGATGAAAGATTATTATTCCGATAAATTTTAATCGATAATGATAAGTTTTTAATCACAAAAGACAATGAAATAATATGTTTACGTATTCTATTTCAAGATTCAAAATTAAATAAAATAAAGACACAAAAATATCTATACAGGATATCTCGGGAGAACCTTAACCGAAGTGTCATATTCTTTACAGCTGCGAGCTCCTTCCGCACTGTGGGCCCAAATCCACAAAACACGATAAAAAATATTTTTCGATGGTTTATTACTAAAAATATTATTTCAATAATTTTAAAGGTTCTGCCATAAAAATAGGCAACAAATGTGAGCGTAAAAGAAATATTTTTTTAACGTTATTTATATTGTTTTAAATGTGTATATTTACTGACTATCTGTTGAATCAGAATCAACACCAGTCACCGTTTCATAATAAACACACATTTAATCATTAATTATTCTTTTTTTAAATCAAAAATTTAAAAAAATAAATGTAATGTAACCCGCAGACAAGCCTCGGCTTTGGGGGGAACAAAAATACAATTGTTTATGTTATTTTATTTGATAAAATAAAATAACTCGGTCTATCCTTACCAATATATCGTCATTGCACATCAAATATGGGCCATGTGACTCTGAGCACATTCTGAGAAAATCGATAAAAACGATTTTTAAAAAAAATCAGTGTTTTTCAATAAAGTAATATATTTATATAAAATTACTTTTAAATAAATTTACTTTATGCCAAACAGTCGCATTTTTATGATTTTATGATTTTCTCAGAATGTGCTCCGAGTCACATGGCCCATATTTGATGTGCAACGACGATATGTAATACGTACTGACTAAACTCTTTTGTTGTGGTAGGTACTATTTACTGTGTGGTGGGTGGTGGGGTCTATTGTTGGGTTCGTAGGCTATGCCCGACGGTTGGCCGTACCTACTTCTGAGGCACCACAACTGTTTATATGGAAGAGTGTTTCTATCTCCATAGACATTCGTGACAGGAGTCGCCCCCCGACACCTGCGCCGATGCTCGAAATCGCAAAACTCACGGCAAACATTTCGCAAGGCGGAAAATGTACTATTTGCGATTACTGAGAATAATAATTGTCAATAATTTATCTCACGTAATCGAATACTTATAAAATCATTGTTTGCGCTGATAATACGTTTTCTGCGATGAAAACTGCTTATCCCAGGCTTATCAAATTTTAATTTGTATTAAAAAACAAAGCCCTCCCTGAGCATAAGAATTTTGCAAAAAAAAAATGAATAAATATAATTAAATAAATGTAAAACAGCTCAGTTATTAACCAGTTACTTTTTATTTTTTCCAACGACCGGTTTCAAAGCTACACAACTTTCATTATGATAAACTAATGAATATTATCCGATTTTATTCTAATTGGTATAAATAATTGTTTAACAAATTATAATTACTTATTCGGCGCAGAGCCAGCGTATTATCAGAAATTAGAGAAAAATCACCTTTTCCATCTAATTTTTGCCAATGTGTCGCATTTTGCGGTAGATGAAGTAAAATAGTACCGAATTTACCAGGGGCGAATCGTATATAGAAGCGATTATCCGCAGCTTACCATTATATTTGACTATCCATAATAATGTTTTACTCTAGTTTATTTCTTCAAACAAATAAGTGTAATATATTTTAAACATATAAAACCCAGTAGAGGGATTTTCCTCCTAGAGTTAGCTCGCAGATTGAACAAATTCTTTGAAGATTCTTGATTTGGAAAACAGAATTTCAAACATTATTTCTTAAGGACTATTTTTCTTTGCGATGATACTTTTGACATATGACTCGCAATACACGAGGCGCTCGACGCGGCTGTTTGTGGCATTATTAATTTTTAGAACAAATCGGTCAGTTGACATTTCAATCGCTATGAGTATACTTAATACTGACTGAATTATATACTTTTTTATAAGTTATGTGTTAAATGAATGGAAAATATAGCTACACAATATAATATATCATGAAGTTACGTCGTTTGAGTTGATTTCATAGATGAGAGTTGTTGTTTCACACAGAATCACAGAAAATATAGAAATTTAAAGTATTATATTTTACTTACATTATATTATGTAGGTACATACCTACTATGTACGTACAAATAAATTATATTTTTTAAAGCTTACCTGTAAATAAAATCACCGTTCCCCACTGGAATATACAATTGTAGCGCATACTCTTAATGCCTCACATATTATTTATCAAACTCTCGATGCTACAGGCACCTACTCTTCCCATCGTATCAAAAATACTAGAAAAAATAGTTTCTCACAGGCTCGTTAACTATATTATTTTTAGTCAAGAATATGTAATTTTTCCGATTAAAAATCTCTTATATTTTATTGTGTATCGACTACACAGCGCCGTAACGCGAGAATATTTTTGGCACAGTAAGGGAAGGGTTAATTTAAAATCCATTTTATTACAAATCACAGATCAAGTATTTGCATGTAACTAAGCTTTAATTATGACGAATGATTGTTGTTTTTAAGGATGTAGTTTTGAAGTTTGTTGAGAATCGATACAATTACCAAATATCGTGATTCCCTATGTCAATTTAGACGTACGGCATTGAATAAATCGCCCATAATAAATATGATTGTGTCTTAGTAACGTTTCAGTGTTACCAATTGAAAAAGCGCTTATAAAAGCGTATATAAATACTTCCGATAATTGCCGTTTTTATTTTCTAATGGTGCAACAATTATTTCCCTTGCAAGAAGTGGGTCTCAAACGGGTCTCAAGGCTCTTCGCTTAAACGTTTTCGCACTAATAATGGCCTATTAGAGCAGTCATCAAATATACTTCCTTGGACGGTTCCCATTCTAAAACCAGTCATTTGGGTCCTTTGTTCGGCCCAAGGCTCCGTCAATGATGATTTCGTCCAATCATCACGATTCGATCGTTCTCGGGTAATTTGAAACAAATACTTAGCTTTGTACAGCGAGTTGCTTAATCTGTTTTGCATTTACAGCACATTTGTTTTTTGCCAAGCGATGTAATGAGAGGCTGGGCTGCCCTTATCGCCTTTGAATCGCCATCTTTAGTCTCGTGTGCCAGATAGAGAGATTTGCGAAGAATGCAACAAATATCTGAGCTAGCTTTACGATCCGTTTATGCGAAATGCAAATTTGCAATCCAATAGAATTCCGTCAAGCCGGCAAACCGTCAATAAAATTGAATTGCCCCGTTGACAAAGAATCAGCTTTATGTTTTGATTGGTTCCAAAGAAAGTCTTAATTTGTTTTCAATAGTATTAATCGAAATAGAAGGTAGAGTTGTCTATCCAAGAATAATAAAATATGTTGGCGGGGATGGTGATTATAATTTTTCGTGAGTCATAGAATTAAGAATAGTCCAAAATTGCATACGCACATCAAACAGAAGGCGACTCAACTACTCATAAATGAGAAGGTTTACGTTTTGCCACATTAGTTTCTTTGTAGACGTCGCTCAATACGCAACTCCTGATTTGAATTCAACTATGCCGTGTTGTGTCCTTTCAAAGTGTAGAAATACTGCTAGGATCTTAAAGAAACAGGATGGCATCACATTTCATGTGTTATTAACAAACGAATTACTTAAAAATTGAATTATTTTTCCATCTGTCAGATTGTCGAAGAAACAAAATGGAAATTTCGTTAGTGTTGCCAGGGTAGAATTTTTTTACCCGACTTTGCTCATTTAATAAAAGAACTAATGAAAATTAGACCTCGCATTAAACAACGCCGTGGGGAACATTTGAACGACATTATCTTTAAAACATCAAATATTATTTAGCATGATATAAAACTATCCGTTGTGTGTCAAATACAATTTGTTTTATATTTTAAGTAAAAAGTTTATAAATTCAATTACTCTTATTATGTGACCCTTTATTTATCTAACCTGTTGTGTCAATCAATGTTTCCGGGTGCACAATAAAATATTAGAGAAATTAACAGATTGCTTTTTTTTTACCTTACATTTGTGTTATGATTTTTTTTTTCCCATCAAGAAACATAACCCGGTGACTTAACGTACGCGCGCGGTGAAAGTGTGTCTAAGTAAGGGAATTATAGAACATAGTCCGATGTATTTAAATATAATTCTACGCTCTTTCTGGACTATTCTTAATTCTATGGCGTGAGTATTCTTTGATTGAATCGTTGAACCGAGAAAAATTTTACGAGGAAATTAACGATGCGTTGCGCAGAAATGGAAAATGCGGAAACGAACAGTATGCGGTCAAACAAACGACAGCAAACAAAAATCCTTCGTCAAGAACGACGGGAAAGGGAATCAGGGGCAGGAATCCGGATGATATCTCCAAGTCCTGGCTTCTGGGTAGTTTTTTCCTTTTTGGCGAACACGGCACTTTCACTATAGTTCTTTGCAAAATATAAAGATGAATGTGGCGGAGCGGCGGTCAGATGATGTAAAGATGTTCAGATGCATGCAGATGACTAGAGGATGAGCAGATGCGGGCAGATAAAATTATGAACATGCGGTAGTTGGCAGAAATTTTCAAGAAAAGAAAAAAAAAGTGTAATTGGTGATGTTGATGTTGATGGAAAATTGTTCCCGTAACAACCGTAGCTACCCATGGCCATAGAGACGAAGAGAATAACAAACATTGAATGTTGGGAGATCACAAGATAGGTAGGATAGGTGGACCTTCGTCCACTGGCGGTCCATCCAGCCACAAACCACGCAATTCCATCAACCACTCGCGCGACCAGTTGGTTTTATATAATACGGGTACTAATAATATATAAACAAAATTTGTCATGTCCTGTGCTGATTCAGGACAATTTTTTTACTAAAAGGAGTTTTTTTAATAGATTCAGTAAGTAAATAATTTGATATATATCCCAATAACATATTTTATTGCTTTTCCGAATATGTAGGTATTCCTTACTGTAATAGCCATTCTGCGTCCTGGATAATTTATATAGCGCCATTTTTGTGAAAATCACCTCAAGGACGCTGTACAGCAAATAAATATCCGAGCGCGTCTCGCAGCTACAGAGCGCATAAACGGTTGGGATTCTAGTTCATCATCTCCAATTATGATATACAACAGTTTTGATATATGGGAGCTAGACTACAGCACGTCTTGCAGCTACAGAGCACATGGACAGTAAAACATCTAGCCCTTACTTAAAAAAATAAAATATTTGACAATGAAGTTTAGAGTTTAAGTGATATTTTAAAAACGAACTAAAAAACAAATTTTCTAAAAATAGAAGTAAGATAACAACAAGTCTTGCAGCTACAGCTGAAAATTCTAAACGCTATTTTCCGATTAAACCAAAGACGAGATTGTGGTCCGTGTCAGTATTGTGGACTCACGGACCAAAGATCCGGGGTTCAAATTTCACTCTACTACAACTCGATTTTCATTTTTCGAGCACAAGTAATTTACGACGCTTAGGAAACTGTCTAAAAACTTTTAATATTTTAATAATTAATAAGAACTCAAGATTTCGCCTTTTTAACAAAAAAAAGAGAACTTATCAAATTATGAATTTTTGAAACTAAAAGGTGTAATTTAAGTAGCGAAATAGATGTCAAAGAAAAAAAATAACTGTGAATTAAAAAAATAAATTAAATCTTTATTTTATTTATTAATTTACACGCCCTACGGGCTTTTACATTTATTAGAAAAACATTCAAGTGCAGCAGTGAAACATAAGTATGTGCATTTAGTTAAAATTAAAGATAACATAAAAAAAACTAAAAGATACAATAACAAATAAAAATAAGGAAATGAACCAACATTGGTATATGGGTACATAGAAAAATTTTCAAGAAATTTACATATACAAACATACACACATACATGCATACTCACACACACACACACACACACATACATACATGCATGTATATGTGTGTGTGTGTCAGGGGCAAACCGTGTATATAAGCGATTATGCGCAGCTTACCATTATATTTGACCAACCATAATAATGTTTTATTGTAACTTTATTTACAGAAAAACAAATAAACAGTTAACATTTATTGTAAATCATTTCCACCGTTTGTATTTTAATCTTAAAGAAACTATTTTTCTTTGAGATGGTACTTTTGACATAAGACCATAATTACTTTCATGCGTCATATTGCAGGACATATAGCGCTCCACCCGGCCGTTTTTAGCACTATTAATTAATAGAACGATTCGGCCAGTTGACATTTTAATTGAATACCTAATATCGACTGAATTCAAAGTGGTGTTTTTTATTTATTTTTTAATGAATTATATAATAAAGTAATGGATAATATATCTATATAATATAATATATCACGAAGTTACATCGTTTGAGTTGATTTCATGGATGAGAGTTGTTGTATCACATATCAGAAAAATATCAATTTATAGTACATATTACTTACATTATATTATGCACCTCCTATGTAGGTACAAATATATGATATTTTTTATAGCTCACCTGTAAATAAAATCACTATTTGCTACTCGTGTGTGTGTTTATGTATATAGTATATATATTTAAATATAAATATATATAAACACATGTATGCATAAACATATACATACACATAAGTTTATACATTATTATAGGGATACATGAGAAAAAAAATCGTATAAAAAGAACAATATTAAGAAGTTTTACACAGATTAATTTTTAACCTTTTGAAAACTTAACCTATATTTATGTAAAGACAGACGAAATATATCAACTTGCATTTAATTTGCAAATATAATATTTTTTTGTATATGATTTGCAGCTTGTTATCATAATAGTATACTAGAAATGTTAAAGCAGTTACAGTACCTTTTAAGGCGTTTAATTTGCGCAGTGCTAAATTAACACCTTCTGGGAGGTAAAATAAAACATATTTACAATTCGATAAATAATTAATTGGGTGATTGGTCATAATCGCGATAATTTACAACCAGGAATGCATACCATTAGTGGTTAGCGGCATTCATGGCGTAACAAGCTCGCTCAAATAATATTAGGCTATGCAACTGCTGCAGTGGAATTGCAATACAAGCGACAGCTAATAGCACGTTCTCAGTACTCACCCCGGTTCAAGACTCGAGACAAAAGGACGCGGGTCAAAACGATCACGGAACGCCGTTTTAAATCTTCAACAGTGGACCCGGAGACCTAAAAAGGGCCGGCATGCCTAGGGAAGTAGAAACAGTTGAATATCAGATTCAGATATGGTCAGGATTTGTCAGTGTTATTTATGCACTTTATTTGTTAGCATTGTTATTGCAAGGGTACGGAATACACATTTATACTAGCAGTTTCTCGACTAAAGTTTCTTCAATTTAATGCTGTTTGACAACTGCGTATATACTCGTAACATTATTTTATAACACAATGTGTTCTGCAAAAACATCAATCAGTCGTTTTTTGCTGTGGTTTTTAAGCACTCAGAAATAGTTTAAAAACATTTTTTTTTAAATTTATTTATTTATGTATTCAACACTTTTTATGCACATACAATTTCATATCAATATTTTAATAAGCAATGTGGCGAAATTATCGAGTCTGTTTTTTTTAAATCAAAAACTTTGTTCCAAAAACGGAAAAAAAATCTAATGTACGAAGCCTATGTAAAAACTAAAATATGTTATTTGCAACTACTTTGGGGAACGGGAAATCAAAGTGACAAAAACAGACTACAAAGATAGCAAAATAAAATATTAAAGTTAGTATATGACCTACCCTATCTAACAGCAACTAAAGAACTTTTTAAACAAACTAAACAATTAAATGTAACTGAACTCTTTAAACTAGAAACCTTAAAATTTATTCATTAATTATTCACTGATGTTATTGTAGACGAAGAATTAAAACTTGAAAAAAACTGTAGTAAACATTAACACAACACGAGAATATCAGAAAAATATCACGAACAACCTTCTAAAACGAGAAAAGGACAATCGAGACTAATAAACCATGGACTGAAATTACACGATAAACTACCAGACAAATTTAAACAAAAGACTCAGACAAACTTTACAAAAGATGGTAAAAATATTATTATTAACAGTAGAATGTGAATTTTAAAAGTAAAAATATTTTGTTATATGTATGTAACCCGTAAGGGTTTATCAATGAAAAATTTAAATTTTAAAAATATAACATATACTTATAAGGGGGCACATATTGCCTTCTTGCAATTTCTTCCTACCTACCTAAACAATTCTGTTTGAGAAAATTACAAGTACATGGACATTTTAAATCTAACAATTTTATATAAAATAAACAAAATAAAAAAAATAATACCAAAGTATGAAGAGAGGAGAGGGGATGGGAAGGAAAGAAGAAGGATAAAGGAACAGCTTAAATATTTAGATAGTGACATATTAATATTGACTCAAATGTAAATAAAGGGGCGTCTCTTACATTAATGGGTAGATTATTCCACAATCGAGCAGCTACTAATGCGAAAGAGGAGGCAAGAAAATTAGAGCGATGAAAGGGTATTAAAAGGGTTTTCTCGTTACTAGAACAAAGAGATAGTTCGTGTTGTGAAAGACGATAGAAGAGCTCTCTCAGATAAACAGGTGAAGTGGGATTATTTTTAATATTATGAAGAAGTTATAGAATGTGAATGTTTCTTTTATGACTGATACTGAGGCAGTGTAGTTGCGAGCGATATTCGGTTATGTGGTCGAATTTACGAAAATCAAAGATAAATTGTAAACAAACATTCTGCAATCTGGATAACATACATCTGCATAGTCAAGTTGTGGAAGAAGTAAGCTCTGGACTAATGTTTGCTTAACATTGATTAGAGTTACAGTATTTTTGACCTTACATATTATTAAGTATAAACATAAGTTGTGTCGGTTATTTTCAAATTAAAAAATGAGCACAAAAATAAATTTTGTTCAAAAGAATCTCTACAAAATGTGTTTGCTTTTAGGTTAAACATATTATCATATTTTATAACAAGTCTCAAAATGAAATGTCAAGTAGACGAAAGTGATCATTTTCAACACCTCTTTCACAACCTGTCATCGGCTAAACCAGCCAATGACAGGTCATAAACCCTGTAAATGGCTAGACTTTAATATTTTCTTCACAAAAACGTTTTCCCTTACTGTTGCAACAAATTTAAATAAGGAAATATACCCACATAGGTACAGGGGTAAACAGAAATATATTTAATATATTTACATACATAAATACACACCCTTGTGCATACATACATACACTCAATATTATTTTGTGATATACAAGTACGTCTGTGTTAATTAATTGCTCGTCCTAACTCAACACGTGACTTTTAGTACCATAGAATTGGGACTTAGGTCTCAAAAAATGTGTGCTTTACTGTTTACAAGTAAATGAATATGTTGCATGTTTTAAATTGTGTAGGTTTGTAATTAATTACTTGTCAACCCTTTTATAGCCGGTGCGGTGGTTTGCAGATATTTAGTGTGTGACACAGATTTAGCCTGCCCTGTCAAATCGTGAAGCCAATAAGACCAATAAAACAAGAGAGTTCAAAGTTCCTAACGGCGCGATCCAGTGTTTTCTGATAGAAGAGACATACCGCTGAATCATAGAGAGCTGTCTCATCATCCATAATTTTATTTGACTCATAAAATTATTAAAATGTTTTTTTTGCAGAATTAAAATCATTCAGGTGCTGCTTTTCGGAACCAGTAATCAATTTGGATTAAATCAATCAGTATAAGCGTTTAGCAAGAACGGTTTGTCTTCGATAATAATAATTAATCAATTAAGAGGAAAAAATAGTGATGAAAGTAGGCTGAACGCTGTCGAAATACGATCTCTCAGCTCTGTTGTAAAACTTTTTACGATAGATGCACAAATGTTGAGATCCGTACATTTTACAAGGCTGAGATACCTAAGCATCATCGACAGAATGCGATATTTGTAAGCACAGATAGAGGGATAGCGGCATAATATTTTTTTGTTTTTTTTTTTTTTTACCTTGTCTTTCTGTCACTCTCTCGCAGAGACCTCACCGATGCACTGTGAAAAAGACAATTGCACGACGAACTGATTTTAGGGAACTGAAATCGACGAAACCAACGTTTCGCTTTCCCGTTTTCAGATTCTCAAAACTTAACCGATTTTTATGTTTCGACTAAGAAAGAGTTTCAAAATGCTTTTTCTGTGTAAGTACGTTTTTTTGTTTTTTTTAAATTATGAACATATTTGTATACCGTGCGTTCGAAGACGGAAGATGTGCGCTTTTTATGGTTTTTTGATAGTCCTACCTTCCATGAGAAACAATTTATCAAAAAATCAAAACTTTAAAGGACACGCAATTTTATAATATATAATGTGTAAAAAAATCATTTCTCTAGTGCCATAATCCAGGGAGAAAATACGGGACAAAATTTTTATGAAGAAAATTCAGATCGCCTTTCTTCTTCAAATATTTTTTTATCTATGAAAAAATGTTGAAAATAATACCTAATAATAATTTTTTAAAAATTAAAAAAAAAGTTTTATTGTATTTAAACGTGTATTTTAAAAAAACGATCACAATAAATCACTAAAATTTCATCACTGCAATGAAATGTCATAAATGAGTAAAGAGATTATTACAATAGTGGAAATTATTTTGAATCGCACATTTCTGAGAATTTTTATCCAATCAATTCCTCTTATTCCGGTGACAACTACTGTAATAAGCTGAGGCAATACGGTTGACTTAGTCATATACCCACTACGGTTGCTATCTGAGGGGCTTAATCACACTTGCCATCATTGCAATACATCAGGTTCTCAGCGTCCCGAGCGTTCATTGCTAACTGTCCGTCGACAGTTCATGTAAGAACGAAGAGACGCAAATCTGATTTAGGAGGATGCACAGAAGTTAGCAATCGACAGAGAAGCGTAGAGGCTGTTTGTGATGCCATAAATATTTAAACTAGAATGATATTTTTTGTATTTTTTTTATATGGGAGTTGCATTATTTTTAACCTTGCTCAAAAAATGATTTTTTTGCTGTTAAATTAGTATCAATTTTAGCTTAGTTTTTGAATCGGGAAAAAATTCTAGAATGGGACAATCTCAGCATTTGCTCATGTGGAGAGGAAACCCACTTAAAACTCTTCAGGAGAAGCTGGCCTGTTGAGAGTAGTCAACAGGCTTTCCGTTCCACTAGAATGATAATGATTCCTATTGCTGCATTGTCGTTCCAGTAATGTAGCGGTATGAGTTTTTATAAAGCTAAAATCTTTTTTCTTCATCTTGTAGTAGATTCGGGGATCTGTTAATTACAAAAAGGAATCCTGGTACGCAAAGAGGTATCCAACTGTCTCGCCAACTTTGGGTTGGCGGCTATTCTCTGGCATGTTGTTCGCTACTACGTGATGAAGTCTGTTCGCATCCATTCTTTCCACGTAGCCGAGCGAGAATTGCCGCTTTTTTCTGCTCCATCTCGCGATATCTTCTATGTTGCAGGATTTATTTATGACAGTATTTCTTATCCTGTTCCTCAGCGTCTTCCCTAGAAAAGTGGGCAATGTCTTTATGCTTGCAGTTCTGAGCAGTGATTTTGTTTTGGTTATGTCGGCTCTTAATTCAATTCCGTCTTAATCTGATTTCCATTATTTTACTATGTCAAAGTGGCGCTTGATCCGTCTCGTTCCTTCACAGGCCACCTGCCAGCAGTGCTCTTGTAATCTGCGATTTATGAGTTTCTCTATGTATTTAGTTCCTGATGGGATCGGGACCCCTGTGCTGAGTACTCGGTGGAGTACCGGAGAATACCTCTCCGTGGACTCCAGACTAGGCTACGAGAGCCGTGAGACCGCGGACAGGCGCGGGCGGCTCCTTTTACGGACACATTTAACAGTTGAAACAATAAATTGCTTAAGGTGTTAAGAGAATCGCTGTGGAAATTACGCAATGCCTAGAGTGAAATTTTATACCTCGCTTGAAAGTGATGTTGTTTCCAATATTTTTTTCATTTTACCATATGAACTCTAAATGCATTTATTTTCTACTTTTTCTGGTTTCATTCACCTGGATTAGTTTGCAGAAACCTTTTGCTTGTCTTGTATCTTCTTATTCTATATATATATTCAATACCCCTGATCTACTGAAGTGATTTCATTTTCTGTACCACTTAGGTTAAGCAGAACATCTTCAATGTTTTATTGTCAACATTCTCGAACGGTAGCTCAATATAACATACCTATTGTTAGATTACAGAATACCGGGAATGAATATGCATCATATTTTGATATATTTAGTTTATCTCTGCCTAACTTAAAAAATAAAGCGACTAACATATTTTTTCTAAAAAGAGCAAATTAACCTCAGGAGATTGGGTTGGAATAGTTATAATTTGATTGATTATGTATTTTGTTATTGTATAATTTCTTTAAAATATGTATGTATTTCAAGTAATTTATAATGTGTACAGTACGAGTATATTAATATATCATACTCGATTTTTTATATTTTTACTTTTATGCACTCTTTATACCACATATATGTAAATGGCAGAAATGCCGTATATAAATAAATAAATAAATATTTAATCTCGGTGGTGCCATTTTCTACTTATTTAATTTATTGACCCTTGTACAAGCATTACTACTACCCATTCTAGATTACGCTGATGTTTCCATGACTGATTTAAGCTGTGAGCAACTCGATAAACTTGAACGACTTCAGAATACATGCATAAGGTACATTTTTGGTCTTAAGAAATATGACCACATTTCTGATTATCGTGGGCAACTGAAATGGCTCAAAATTAGACAGCGGAGAGAATATCACTCCCTCTCACTTCTGTTCAATGTACTTCATAATCCTAACGCTCCTATATACCTGCGTGAAAAATTTCAACGCTTCTCAGTTCATGGTGTACCTCTTCGTTCTAATTCTCAAGGCACTCTCTTAATACCCATCCACAATTCCTCTTTCTTCTCTAACTCATATAGTGTCCATGCGGCTCGACTGTGGAATTATCTCCCATCCACCATTAAAGATGTTACTACATTATCTATGTTTAAATCACGTCTGAAGAAACATCTTCTTTCCCTTCCTTAATCTCTCCCTCTTTCCTTTTTCCTCTTTTTTCCTTTTTCCCATTGAGTAATAGTTTTGATTTAAGGTCATTTTTAAACAAATACTTTTATTTCTATTTTTATATATCTTTAGCTTTTTAATATTTTTTTCTATTAAATATGTTCTGTAAATAGAATTATAAAAATTAACGTTTTATTTTATTTATTTTATTGGTTGTTGGAAGAAATTGCCATTTGGCAATAAGCCCGCCAATGTACAAATAAAATTATGTACAAAAAGTTAAATAAATAAATAAAATGTTGTCCTGCATGCTTTAGTTCTTCTTTACGTGTGTACGTCACTAAACTCCTCCTAAACGGTTAGACTGATTTTGATGAAATTTTTTGTGTGTGATGGTCAAAATTCACAATTGGACCCGATAGGTGGAGGTCCGGGTAGAACAACGTCTGTCGGGTCCGCTAGTGTTTAGAACAATTATGGTTGGTAGAAATAAATTTATTTCTAGCAGTAAATCCGCTTATGTTCAATGCAAATTCTTTATTTTAAAATATTTCAATTTAAATATTTACACCGTTCTGTATTTTTAATATTCTTAAATTTAAACTTTTATTATTTTTAATATAAATTCATTTGACATTAGTTGCACCGCATATGGAAAACTTTAAACAAATAAATAACTGTAATAAAATTAATTTGTTTTTAACCACTTATTTTGTTTTAACGACTAATAATTATTTGATTTTTGTAAAAATGGGCGAAGCTCATTGTTTAATCGTAATATTTTCATGCAACAATTGTTACTAATTTTATTTCATTTTAATTTGCTCCCTCTGACCATGAGAAAATATTATATTCTAAATATAAATATTACCCAGTACAGTTGAGAATAACTAGATAATAATATATATTTTTTAAATACAACATAAATACTCTCAAAATTATAAGTTTTTTAAAGCAATAAAAAAAAACTTAAATTAACAAAATAATACCTATATTTGTAGATCATCATCATTAGTTGATTGGGAGAAGTTGTCATTTGGCAATAAATCCACCAATGTACAATTTAAATTATGTCTAACATGTTAACATGTCGGCCTCGTGATGTAATGGTTAGCGCGTTTGCCTACCATGCAAGAGGTTTCGGGTTCGATTCCTGACATGGTTGATTTGAAATATTTATTTAAAAGTGTGTTTCACACTAAAATGTTTCATAGTCCCTGTACTGGTACCTGAAGCGTATGACTGATCATCTTACCTTCATGTAACAAAAAAGTGATCAAGATACGCTGCGATTGGTTTAACAATGCAGTGCCCTATGCACCATTAGGTGCGGAAAGGGAATGATGATGATGATGATGATGAATAGGTTAAAATGAAGAAACAAATTATCACGTTTTTCAGGAAACAAAGTAAAATTGAATAATATATTTTAAAATAAATCCATTATTTTTCTAATAAATAACGAGTGAGAATTCGTTTTATTTTTATTTATTTTATTTCATTGGAAAGCCAACAGACATTTATACATTTATAAGAATCAATTATACCATAAATACATATCATAAAGTCCAATTAGAAGCTTCCACATAATATTGTTATTGTAAATGTTGTCACATAAAAATTATACATAACATAAAATAACTAATCATACAAAACTTATAATATTACTAGAAATGTAAATGAATATTGGTCACACAGTTGCACATTACAATAAATAATACAACTATAGCTGACCATACAGTGTTCATTTATTATGTGCCTACATACAGAACTGCACATCACCTGCATAATATAGGCTGCGGATTCAAGGCGCAACATCATAACTTGAATTATTTTTGGAAATTTCACTTTTAAAGGAAGTTAAAGATATGTTATTAAAATCAATACAATTTAATTTCTTCTTTAATTCATGAACAGAATTTGTAGTGAAAATATCGAATATTTGTTCTAATTTATTTTCATACTTATGTATCCTGGGTATAGGTGGTGCATTTCGAAGTTGGTCCGTGAATTAATACAAAAAATAATTCCTTACTTCTAGTGCACCTACCAGGTATTCTAATTTGAATTATTTCAAGTAAATGAGGAGGTATTTAATTTTCTTTATCGAGAAAATGTTATTAACTCTTGTGTGGCTGTGATGTCACACTAGTCGACATAGGACACAAGATTTGATATATCTCTCTTATTTTTTTAAATGATGAATTCCCATTTTTTGTAATCTTCAAATGGACGTTTTCACACCCGATTTGGAAAGTAAAATTTCTATCACTATGCTATATGTAAATACAAAAAATATTTAACCTTGCTACGCGAAGCATGAATGTCCGCTAATTCAGCAACACATGTATACAGATACCTTATATAAGACAAAGCGCGAAGATAGAAGTCATAACTAGGAAGACTGAGACGCTGTTCTACGGTGGGTGTCATCTAAAACAGATTTAGTCTTCAGTTGGTTAATGACAATGATAGGGGACGCACGCGCGTAACATGAGCGGCGTATTTGTGATTTTCAATTTATTTTGCTATAACAGGGTTAAATAATATGTTTATTCCCATAAATTATGGAAAAGGAGTTATTAAACATTAGTCTCCATGTTTTCATTTTTTTTCAAATGTCTGAACTTTAGAATATTCCGTCTTTTACTAGTGGTAACACGATGTTACATCACCGCGCGCAAAGGGATTATTTACCACAGTCTTTTAAGAGTTAATCATTTAAAAATCAAGGCAGGGTGGTAGCGGGCGCAGTCGCAACAGAATCAATGAATCTTATAGATCTCGCTGATGGCATGGATGGAGAGGAAGACGGATATTCAGAGATGGCAATGGAAGCTTTAAAACTATAAGCATCATTCGGCAAATTCGACCTGTCTGAACTTATGTTAGTTATTTGCATCTCAAAAATAACACCTCAATTCGACGAATTTTTCAATGTTTCATTTTTTAAAAAGGTTTATTATTTTGTTTCTTTTATATTTTATTTTTAAAACGGTTGAAAACCCCTGAGCTCTTATCTCTTGTACCTAGGGCATTCAATATACACTGCAATAATACCAACAAATCAATGATTTATGATTTTTGCTATTTCGAATATACCGCGTTATCTTTATTTTTATTATTTTTCTACCTAAGTATGTTAAGTATTAAAATCCCAAAATTATTATTTGTAACATTCTATAAAACCGCTGTGTAATATGTATAGATATATTGTTATTATATTATTTCATAATTTTGTAATAGAACACTGTTATTTTTAATGTATTTATGTTTATGTTTATAAAGTGCATTTGTGCCGTGTAGACACTAATAAATAAATAAAATAAATAATCATTGTTAAAAAATAAACAGGCATAGTCGCTATTTACCATTTTTGTAAATTTAAATTTAAGTATTAATTTTTTCGTTTTATGTATGCATTGAACTTTTTTGTAATGTACATAAACGTTTATAAAATAAATAAATAATAAAATAAATAAATTGAAATGTTTGTAAAATTATTCTATTTTTGTTGACGTTTGAAGCCGTTGCTTTTTACTTAATCACTTTTTTTACTGCTTGCGACCGCAGCCCCCCTAAAAAGGCTCTGCAACCTCACAGGGGGTCGCGATCCTCAGGTTGTAAAACTCTGATCTACGCGGATAGCAAAGACCTCAGTAGTTCAATCACAAATAACTATCGACATGCCAATAAGCGAAGTGATAACAATTTTTCACCGTGGTTTTTTACCGTATTCGCGATCACAATGGAACATCCGTGAACACCTAATATTCCGTCCCTGTTGTAATTTGTTAATCTTAATGACCCCCGAGGGGGTGAAATCCAGTCTTTTGTCTACGAACATTTGGACAAACTCAAATATTGAAATGAAACTGGTCCAAGAAGAAGTTTAATAATTGAAAAATTGTTTTCAGGCGTTGCCTAGTGTGTGAAATAATTCAGTCAGATGAATCTCTTCACAACAATAATGGTTTCAGCTCTTTAACTTTACTAAAATCGACAAATAGAAGAATTAAAGAAATATGGATGTTCAAACATAAGCAAAATGGTGAATGTTACACAGTGTGTAAAGTGGCCATTTAAACCAGCCAAAGACAGGTCATAAGCCCTGTAAATGCTTTGACTTCCATATTCCCTTATTTAAGGTATTCTCCATCCCTGTTGTAATTTGTTAAATGTCAACATATTTACGTTTCGCGACGCATAATCCTGCTGCGCAATCACATATTTGAATTTCACCGGTGTAAATGTGGAAAATATTCCAAAACTGCTACGTTAATTTATTTATTTATCATGTTATTCATTGCATTTAGCCGGCGCGGCGGTTGGCAAGCCGAGATTCAAGAAAAGCAGTCGCCATATTAATTGTAACTTAATTTCCCTTTTTGAATTAGATACTCCTGATTATTTTGCAAAAGCAATATATTGTATTATTTTTTATAGTAAACACCGATTTTTTTGCCAGTGAACTGCATTTATTTCCAAAAAAACAAAAAACAAACCAACACGAGCGTTGACTTAGAGATTGCACACGCATTGTCTTATGATTGCGATAACTTAAGCATGTTCATTATTGTTCATTGTGATCGTTCAAAAAATTTTTAAGCATGTCGATAGCTATTTGTGGTTGAGCTACAGGGTGTTCTAAGTCTATCCCGTCTACAACGTGGATTATTAGCATTTGTGTTTTTTTGGATCGCAACGCATGAATCGGTTAAATAAGTGATTTTATTTTTTTTACTTCGCTGAGTAACTATTTTACTTTTATTTTTTATATCCCTTTAGTAAACAAAATTACATTTACGTATAGCGAATGCTAATTTTACATCTTTCGTGAGTAAATAGCGGTAGTTGTTTTTTTTTGTTGGACCAGTCGTTTACTGGAAATACCTAATTCTTTCTATAAAAATTTAATTAATTACTTTAAAATAAAAAAAAAGTTCCTTATAATCATTTACAGAATATTTTCTTTTCTCTTTCTTATATTACACAAAACTATTATACCTGTCTATTTATCGCTCAAATGCTTAGTATGTTTTTGAGCACGTCGATATTTATTTGTGATTGAGCTACAGGAGTTTGTTTAACACTTCACCATATCAATATTTATTATGAAATGGTTATTACTCCACTTTTTCATATTTTAGTAAAGAACACCATAAAATTTAAACCCCCGACGCGTTTACTTCTTACACTATAAAGGCGGTAAATAATATAATATTTATTATTTACATGCAAATACTAATATTATGGTTAGCCAATAATATTGTTTATGGGACGTGGTCAATTGACTCAATTCATATTATGTATCAGTGCTTAAGGGCCGGTTTTATAAACATCCGTTCGTTAACTTGATAACATTTTTAACTAATATTTGGTATACCGGCCGATTATTGTGTTTTATAAACGTTCGTAGCGTTACGAGCTGTTAAATCTATGGTTAAATGGTTACTGACAGATTTTGGCCGGTTAAATGCATAACGATCCGTTAAGCTAGGGTTTCCTAGGACAGCGGTGCCCGTATCTTAACGGCCGTAGTGAACGGTGATGCGGTAGGCAGCCGTCGTAGCGGTGACTAGAGAGTGGTTTTATTTTTGAACGGTGTTATCAACACTATTTTTATAGGAAACCACTTTCTAGTCACCGTTACGACGGCTGTCCACCGCATCACCGTTCACTACGGCCGTTAAGATACGGGCACCGCTGTCCTAGGAAACCCTAGCTTTACCTTCAGCGCCGCTGCCGTATTTGACATGACAGTTGTTTTATCACATTGTTATTTGATCAAATCTCCGCCCAATTAACATGCAGATAGTCATTATTTTGGGATTTAGTTGAATTACAAGTTTTATATGTTTTTTACTGTATACTGTCTGCGTGGTGGTATAAAATCAACTTTTGTCTGATAGATAAATATATTCAGCAGTTAATTTTTTTAAATTTTAAACATGGTTTATTGATATAAATGTATAATTAAATGACAGATAATAGTAAAAACTATCCATCGTACCTGCTCGCTTTTAATATTTTTAATTAAAATTCATAGTACTCTCAATTCATAGTTCTTTTTTGTGTAAAAACTTCGTTCAAAATTGTTGACTATTTGCATTTGATTTTGATGTATTTTTTCATTCAATGCGAATGCGCACCGTTCGCATTTGACAGAAAGAGCTTAGATAAAAAGTTTTTCCATAGACAATTGACAGAAAAAATTCAATTTCTATGAAAAGGCTAACCGGCGACCGTCCGTTTACAAAAATGGTTTATAGAACACAAAACCGTCGGTTATCGTAACGAACGGCCAACGATTCGTTACACTTACGGAAGTTTGATTAGATGTTTATAAAACCGGCCCTAAGTGTTAATTCGATAAAGGTAATATTTAACCGAGACCCCGGATACGATGACTTAATGGGATTTAAACATGTTCGCATAAATTATATTTTATTTTTACGTTTTATTTATTATGTGGCTAATATTTCTCATTGATACGGTAATTATTCTTTCAAATCAAATATTACTTGTACGCATAATCTTAGTTATATTATACCTTACATGGACTTGGAAAAGCAGGGATGAAAGTAGGCTGAATGCAATCGAAATGCGATCTCTCAGGCGTCTGTGTGATAAAACTATGTACGATAGATGCACAAGTGTTGAGATCCGTACATTACCAGTAGAATTACCGACAAAATTAAGAAAAAAAAAGGACCGAGAAAGACATGGCATGACCAAACCCAACTTGAAGATGAGCATGTTAAAAGCCGTAATAATCGGCGCGCGTGCATGAAAAGATGATGCGAGATCAGTATTCATAGGTGGAGTGATGTGGCGTTCTATCCTTTCTGCCTACCCTTACGGGGAAACGGCGTGATGGTTTGTATGTTTTGTTTGTTTGTGTACCTTAAAGTGGTAAACTCAGGGGCTTACCATGCAAGAGGTCTTCTGACATAAAATATTTATTTAAAAGGGTGTTTTAACACTAGAATATTTCAAAGTACCTGGATCTGACGCGTAAGATACCTTGCCTTCATGTAACTTAAAAAAAGAAGTAAGGTACGCCGCTATTGATGTACCAATGCAGTACTCTATGCACCATTAGGTGCGGAAAGGGAATGATGATGATTATACATAGAAGTGTGTTTTATACGACAATATCAATGCTTATAATATATAAATTGTTGCAACAGAGAGAAAACATTTTTGAGAAGGGAATATGGGAGTCTAGGCATATTACAGGGCTTATGACCTGTCATTGGCCGGTTTAAGTGGTCACTTTATACACTGTGTAACATTCACCATTCTGCCTATGTTTGAACATCTGCATTTCCTCAACTCTTCCATCTGTTGATTTTTGTGAAGTAAAAGAGCTGAAACCTTTATCGTGTGGGTGAGATTCATCCGGCCGAACTAATTCACCTACTAGGCAACGCCTGAAAACAATTTTCCAATTTTTTTATACTTCTTTTTTACCAGGTAGTTAATTCAACAATGTTTTCCCTCTGTTGCAACAAATTTAAATATGAACAACTCCCTAGGGAGAAAATCCAGCCAGTCTGCAAGCATTTGGACATACTCAAAACATTGTAGCTTATAATATATGTGAGATTTCAAAAATAAAATATAAATGATATTTTGAGAATGTTCAAAGAGAATGTAGATGATACTATTTGAAAATATTTTTAACAATATTTTAAGTATATCCGAATTTTCGTAGACATGCCTGTAGACTCCCGAAGAAGAAGTTCGGCGGCCTCCGTGGTGTAGTGGTCAAGACGCTTGACTCACGCTCGGAAGGTTCCGGGTTCGATTCCCAGTGAGAAAAAAAAAATCAAAATGAATTTTTCTCAAGCCTGGGTGTTCTGTGATGTAATTCACCCCTGTAATTGGGCCTACTGGCCTGTAGTGGTGCAAAAATAAATGAAAATGAAATGAAAAGTTAAAATTACAATTTTTTGCAACAGAGGGAAAAAAATCAGAAGCGAATATGGAGGTCAATGCGTTTACAGGGCATTAGCGTACAAAATAGTGAATGTTACACATTGTGTAAAGTGGCCACTTCAACCAGCCAATGACAAGCCGTAAGTTCTGTAGATGCCTATATTTCTACATTCCCCTTTCGTTTTTCATCTCTGTTGTAATATATTACGAGTATTATTGTATTGAATGCGGGCCTCGTCATAGTTTGCAATAAGTCTCACGTATATATTAATAAAATTGAATATTTGTAAATATAGATATATATAAAACAGAATTATAAATGTGTTATATTCTCATGGATATTTATAAGTGTGTATATATATGTTCGTATGTATGTATGTATGTGTATGTGTATATATGTATGTATGGATATGTATGTGTGCATGTGCGGGTATATATATATATGGATATGGATAGATAAAGATATACATATAGATATTGATAAAGATAAAGATATAGATATAGATATAGATATAACAAAACGAAATGCTGATTATTCAACTCTTGTATAATGCCAGTTCTCTTATATGGGTGCGAATCTTGGCACCTTACCAAATATCAAAACACCAAACTTCTGAGTTTCGAGAGTAAATGCTTGAGAAGAATATTAGGTATAAGGTGGTTCGATTTTATAACTAACATTGAAGTCCGAGAACGGACGCAGCAGCCTCCTATAACGAGCGTCTTGAAGATGCGGCGGTAGACTTGGCTTAGACACGTGCTGAGCATGCCTCAGGAGAACCCAAACCCAAGTTGCCTCTTCTTTATACCTGCGGGCTCATGCCGTCCTGAAGGGCCGTGGATGACGATCTTTCGACTTTATTCGGCGGAATCATAGGGCGCTGGATTGACGTGGGAAGAGGCGAACATACTGGCTGGCGATAGGGTCTCCTGGAGGCAAATGATGATGTCCACATGCTCTACTTAGGAGCGGATGTGGAAATAAAGGAAGAAAAATAATAAATTCAAAAGGGAAATCAGCGACAGCATGCAGATATTGTCGTCGTGGGTGAGTAGAGATGAGTAAATACAATATTATTTTTTCATTATATTTTAAATTTACAAAGATTAATATGTACAAACATTTAATTTATGGTTTTCCAGATTCTATTCTTGTACAATATAACTTTATTTATGACACATTTTGTACATATTTTGTAAAGTAAAAGCTTGAAATCATTTTTAGTCTAGTATTAAGTATTTATTATATTATAACCGTATTATTGTATATATGAAATAAAATTTAATAGATAAATATTTTTTTTTATTTTTAAATCAGGTAAGAGCTGAAGATGTTTTTTTTTACCAAACATTTATGAATATATTGTTTAATATGTCAACAGACATTTGGACATACTCAAAACATTGTTACGAAAAACTAGTTTATACTAAAATTTAACTAATAACTCAATAAATCAAATAGTTTATAATTTGATAGACCCAACGTGAGAAAAATTAAAAACCACAATCATATGATTTAAAGTTTTTAAGATTAATCTTCATCGAAGGTTAGCCAGCCCACGAATTTGCTTAACGAGACAAATTATTATCAAGATTAATAAATTAAGCACTCAAATCTAATTGATCTACATTTTTTGTTCATTGTTTGAAGTTTCGACAAGGATATGGAAGGCAATGTCTGACGATTGCACCAACATGGCTTGGCTAAGCAATAATTTAATCTATCTAAAATTTATCGGTGAACGCGGTGAAAATGCGATCTCTTAGACGAATGTGTGGGGAATCAATGCAATACAGGGTTGCGAATCATGAAATTACAAATCTGAGAAAGGTATAATTGATAGGATTACGAAACGGTCTCTGAAATGGTTTGGTCACGTAAACCGAATGGATGACAAAATAATGGTAAAATAGATATTTACGGCAAGAATGAACGAAAATGTGGGACGAGGATGCCCAAAAAAGACGTAGCTTAATCACATAAACCTAAATCTTAAGTCTGGTCATGTTAAACTTAGAGATAACCGAAGCACATGTTTGACAAGATGTATGAATTTGAAAGAAACTAGGAATGTACGCCAGGATAGATGTATGTTGCGGACCATCCTCTCTGCCTTCCTCTTTCGGGGAAATGGCGTGATGTTAGTACCTAGTAGTAGTATAAACACGTTTATCATATGCATTGTTTTCAAATGAATAGAACCTATGGGTTTTATAATTCGACTGCTCTAAGGAAGAAGGCAGTAACTCCGAAATTGAGGTTTTTGACTTACTTCCATTTCTGAAGGTTATAAATAATTGTCTTCCTTCCAAGAAGACTTTCATTACTCTAGTTGTGTGTCAAAAAGCAATTTTTTTTCATGGAATAAAGAAGTAAGTTGATTTACTTCCTTACTCTACGGGAAATATTTTTCGTCTATGGTTGTAAGTCAGACTTACTTTCTTCTTCGATCGATAAATAATAATGTCGATAAAACTTTACTATTTGAAATTTGACAGGTTAAATTGCTGGTTGAATTGCTGATTGGTTTGCTAAGTTTGCTTCAGTTTTACTAACTTGTCTCGAGTAATAAGTGTATTGTGTTTCGATTGAGAATAGAGAGAAATACGTACATTGTGGTGTGTTAAAAATGGGTATATCAAGTAGAACAGCCAAAATAATAATGATGTATCTTAATGAAACGGGAATGTTCTGCAATGCTACTACAACAGTTGTACGATGGAATTCCTATAACTGTGTATTGCATCGATAGTAAATTGTAGATACTTAGTAACATGAAAAATTTATATGTCGGTTTTATTAATGATTTATTTTACTATACAGAGTTCAGAAGATTCATTTGATATTGTGGGTTCCGTAATAGGTATATCTTCTAGGTGCGAAGGTTTTCACGGTCACTGTTATCAATATAATGTATCTTTTTTGGGTGATACCGTGTATAAACTAAGTTGCCAAGGATGTGATAAAGTGTATATTGGACAAACAGGGCGCACATCAAAGAAGAGAATTGACGAACACAAAAGAGCGTGTAAACTTGGACATCCAGACAAATCCGCAATAGCGGAACACTTTATGGACACAGGACATTTTTTCGCCTTTGAACCAAAAATTCTACATAAACCTAGTAATTATAGTGCACGAATAATAAAAGAGGCAATTGAAATACACAGACATCCAAATAATATAAACAAAGACGACGGGCTTAAATTAAATTCAACATGGTTCCCAGCACTACATATGACAAAAACGAATAGAAATGTGCCTACTGCCGGCTGCGACACAGTACAAATTACTAGTACATAAACATAATTATTATTTCCTACAAAACTAGAAATGTGCCTACTGCTGACTGTGACACGGTACAAATTACTAGTACTTAAACACATACATTTCTCTATAAAACACACAGTTTTCCCTGAAGATGGCTCCTGCAATGGTAGCCGAAATGTCGGATCAAATCCAACATACACGGTATCACCCAAAAAAGATACATAATATTGGTATATCTTCTGTTCGGAAAAGAAAAATGACACCATCAGATAAAAATGTGCGCAAACACACAAAAAACCCCACCCCGCCTTGAATAGTTTTATTTATTAGGATGTTCGAAAATATCATAAATTTGGGTGGTTTATGTGTTAATAATTAATATATTTTTCATTTTTTTTAATAAAATAGCTCATTGAAAGTTTAATAATTTATTTGATTTTCTCTGAAATAGAGAAGTAAATCAACATAATACACATAGCTGAAATACGAATTCCGAAGAAAACAGCACTATGTCCCAAAACACTATAAAATAGTAGGAATTCTAATAAAGTACTAGATTACTTAGGAAGTGTAGACCAATAATATATTTTTTCAACTTTTAAAAACTAATGAATCCTGACCCAAGAATATGGAGAAAAAAAAACCAACTTTCAATTTGCTTTTCTGCAAAACTATCTTTTATGACTTAGTGCTGTCTTACTTGGAGCAGTCGAATTGTAGTATTGATTTATTTTTATGTTTACTAAATTTTTTATGATATGTGCTTACTTTTGTTTTTTATTTGAATAAGAAGCGCGCTAATAAACATTTATTTTATGAGTTGGGCGCGATCTAGATGTTTTTTAATACTGTTAATTAATAGTATTAAATATATGTAACCACTTACCGACTTTTCTATGTTTACCGGTTTCTAGAAGTACCCGCCTCTTCGTCAGCAATTCTTGTTCTTCAGTTTACGTTGGAAGAACATAAAGAAATGTTGATATTCGTGTAAAAGAACATATGAGGTGTCTTCACAATAATAATTTCTCTAAATTCGCAAATCACCTAATCAATTTAAATCTTGATTTTAATAAAAATACAATTGTTAAAATTTTACATACAAATGATAAAGAGTTAAAAGTTAATAGTATGGAAATATTTCACGTATGGAAATCTTTAAAAAATAACGTTTCTTTGATCAATAATCAAACAACCTTTTAATATAGTTCGTTATACAATAATCCACTGTAATGGTCACCCTAAGCCGAATAAGCTCACCCCCTTCCCTCCATCCCCTCTACCTTTTTTCAAGTATTTTTCAAACAACATAGACAACTTTCATAATTTAATTAGTGCATTTTTGTTCTAATCAGTGCATGTGCTTATTAATATGCATGTCGTGTTGGTTTTATATTTTGTGCAACAACTATGGTGAAGGTGTAAAGTAGGTTTTGCATGTTTGTTTAATTGCTGTCCTGACGAAGAGACAGGTACGTCTAGAAACCGGTAAACATAAAAGAGTCGGCAAGTGGCTATATACGAATATTTTATAACATTTAGTAAAACGTTTAACCACAAAGTTAATGCTGTAAATTTTAATAACTTTTAATAAATTTCATCGATTAGAAAAAATAATATGGATATTCAAACATAGGCTGAATAGTGAATGCAAAACTGTGTTTAAAGTGGCTACATAAACCAGTCAACAACAGGTCGTAAGCCTCTAAAATCTGTAACTTTGAAGATAAAACACTGGAGTCCACTTTTTAACGTTTTGGATTTGAAAATGCAGAAATTATCGCAATAAGCTTTATTATACGCAAATAAAATACCAAAGTCCACTTTCGTCGTTAAAAATATTTTTTAAGTTGAAATAAAAATCTAATGTTCATTTTTTTTAATGTTTAAAACATCAGTAGTCCCAGATTTGCTATTTTTATATGTTCTATAATTACCAAAACGTCATTATTTTACATTGAAAGTGATTTATAGATTAAAATTATCTCATTTGTTTATCCTCAAAGTACAGATTTTTCATTTTTGTTACAAGTTCAATAATAACTCCTTAAGTGGTCCAGTTCTTGTCTACACACATTTGGATAAACTCAGAATATTGTTGGTTATCTGTTTATATAAAAATAAAGGTATGCCTTTTTATAATTTAATTATATATACGTATATCAATTTGGATGCTATATTTAACGAATCGTAAATAACTCACGACTAGAAAAAGGGATTCAAGTTGGGGTAGAATGGGGTTCGAACCTCAGACATCTGATCCGTGAGTCCACGATACTAACCTCGGCACAACAATTCGATTGAAGTTTATTTTTGAACCTTCTATGGATATAAATCATTTCTGTGTTTTTAATAGTAATTGGTTATTGAAAATACTTTTGGAAATAGACACAATTAAGTGACGTATCGGAATAGGTTTGTTTCACTTAATGACGTTTGATTACGTCGTATAAACGGGATTTATTGTAATGGAATAGTTTGGTGTCACAGTTTGGTAATGACGCACGAAGTCAGGAGAAGCGAGTAGTTGGAACTCGGCAGGGTCGGTATTCGAGGAATGGCAGACGTAGTGATGCGCAAATTCCATCGATGGAAATAATCGAATAATTATATATTGGAATGATCTACCGATAATATAATGCTTATTCGCATACGATGATGCTTATAGTATTGCATTGGTATACCAAATGCAGTGTGACTTCATATTATCATATATTACATAAAGGTAAGTTGATAAGTTTTACGATTCCGGTTCCAGTCCCGGGAGAATAAAATATTTTATTAGAAACCACATTTGAAACAAACATTTCATATCAGTCCTGTCAGGAAACAAACCCAGAACCTCAAGCATGGTAGGCAAATACGCAAATACGACTTTGCTTCAATCGATTTCTTTTAAGAGCAGCCACCGAGTCGAAAACACTTGCCTAGGATTCGGGTTTTATTACACATGTTATTGTATTTTTCATTCGTCTCACATAGAATAACAGTTACGGCAAAATTAGTCGATTATTGTGTACGCACTTAAGGTTAGAGCCACAATCAGTGGAAATTCGGCTGCAGATAATCGCGATGAACCCGCAACTGAACGAGCAGTCACAATACATATTACGAGGTGGATTATCTGCCACTCACCGATCCTTATACGTCCTTTACAGTCGACGTGAACTGTAAAATATGGTACATCCCATTAGAAAACGCGTGGAGAAAGAAACGGATGCCAAAATGGAATGGCCAGGATG
This sequence comes from Micrasema longulum, assembly GCF_059751315.1. Lineage (NCBI taxonomy): Eukaryota > Metazoa > Arthropoda > Insecta > Trichoptera > Brachycentridae > Micrasema > Micrasema longulum. Next base: position 476,838 of record NW_028277455.1, read on the forward strand.
CGGAAACAACAGAATTTGAAGAGAAATATCAACAAAAGATAATAGTGTAGAATATGACTTACAGAATAGCCTAGCCTAATAATTTTAAAATGACTAATATAAAGTGCTGAAAAATAAAATATTGTAACAACGTTTGGGACTATGGGAAAAATAAAGAACCATTTATTTAATCTAAAAGGTAAGAATTCCCGGGAAATGAAAGTTGTTAATAAACGAGGTTACCTAGGATGTGATAAAGTATATATAGGACCTACAAGGCGCACAGGAAAGAAAAGGATTAACGAACATAAAGAACGTGTAAACTTGGGCACCCTGACAAATCCGTTATAGCGAAACACTTTATAGACACCAGCCTTTTTTTCGCGTTCGAATCAATTTTTTTACATAAAGCCAGTAATCACAATGCACGTATAATAAAAGAGGTAATTGAAATACGCAGACACCCAAATAACAAAAACAAAGTCGACGGGCTCAAATTAAACTCAACATGGTTTCCAGCACTACATACTACAAAAACTAATACAAATGTGCCTACTGCTGACTGCGGTACGGTAAAAGTTACAAGTACTTAAAACATACTATTTTCTACAAAACAAACAGATTACCCTGAATGGCTTTTGCAATAGTAGCCGAAACATCTGAACAAATCCAACACACATCATAGCATCAATTTTTGGAAAAAATAAATTCTTGGAGTGACACATCATCCCATAGGTGCGGTACGACCATATTTTTTGGAACATGTAAAATACTTTGTCTTTATATCGATTCTAAATATGTCAGCTTCAGGAAGAAGATCTGAATCATGTTTTCTTTGGATGCTCCATAAATGATTGTTTTCCTGAGTTCCTATCTGACCTCGCCAAAATCAGCGTCCTATTCCCCACTAATATTTTAACTCTCTTGTCCCCACCCAATAAACAGACATTTAAAATTTTATGTAAATATGTAGTTATAAATGGAATTAAGTTGTAAATTAGTTATATATTATGTAAAGTGTATGTTATATTAAATACTAACACACAAACTTGTATGTATACTAACACACGTGTAAATATTTAAATAAGATATCTTAAACTTGACACTGGCTAGAACACCCCAGTTAGGGGTGAGAAAAGCCAAAAAAACGAAGAAGAAGAAGTTTAATAACGAAGACTTTAACATTTTCTTCATTATCTACCGATTGCAGATAACAGTCGAATTATTTGATACTCTAAATCAATTCGGTACATCACTAAACGGAGGTAACTTGGGACTGCCATGTGAGAAAGGCCTTCTTGAAAGGGCAGAGGATCGTATCATAATAGAATTGAATTTATCCGAATACTTATTGCGTCAGAAGGTGAAATGAGCAATTGCAATGAGCATAAATATCTAGCCAAAGGTACCAACAATACTTACCCAAGAGGTTGTACTCACTTACATTGTATTATATTGGGTGTAGGTTGGTTCCTCATGATAATCATTTCCCTATCCGCACTCCGCACCCAGTGGTGCTTAGGGCAGTAAATTGGCACTAAACTTGCAGCCCTTCTGAATCATTTTAGTTACATGAATGGTAAGGTGATAATGAAATAGTTACTGTATTGAAAAATCATATTAAAAACAATTTTGCTTGGAATCGTGGTAGGTGAACGCCCCAACCACTACACCACAAAGCGGATATAATATCTGTACCTCAGAGGCTGATGGATGCAAATCCAGAATTTGATGAAATGACGTTTCGATTTTCGTATCCAGTTTTTGATCATGTCCATTGATTTAGAAAAAATGTAAGTCTTATAATAAAAGAACCAATGTATAAATGTACTGAAAAAGAAAACTAATGCTATAAATAATTAGAAATCACTTAGAGAAAGTAGATTATTCAGGCTCTTGTTGAACATTTGACGTTTGGATTTGCATCTGTTTGCCTCTGAGGTAATCTTAATTTGATTTCCTTTTTCAGGATTTTTAACTGAGAGCAGTCAATGCGTCAAAAACACACGTTCAGGATTTTGTAGGTATAGATCTAGGATCAGATTTGTCCTGGGTTGTTGCATTGTTGCATTTTCAATAGTAGACCATTATGTTGCTGGGGGTTTGCCTCTATCTCTAGCACATAGATTGGAAAAAAACATTTTTGTCTACTCGTTTGAGGAATATTCCTAAATAATCTAATGAACAAAAAACATTACATTAAAATACATCAGTTGATGTACGGTCAGAATTTTTGTTTGTTTTAGAATTAACTTTATCTTATTGTATCAATTTTTCTTAAAATTACTCTCATAGCCGTATTCCGCCAAACAGTAAGTGTATTTTTGTCATCTTCATTGGTCAAAAACAAAATACTTCTACAATAACTGATATGTGTATGAAAAGTATACCAAAAAAAGACTAGTGAAGGCCTTGGTTTTCTGTGTTCATGTACGGTGTGGAGCGTTGGAATAAAATAGGACTGAGGGAATCTAAAAAGAAAAAATCGAAGCTTTCAATATGTGGCGTTGGCGGCGAATGCTACGGATTACGTGGACGGCCAGACGTACGAATGCATCTATTCTCCAAGAACTGGACATAGGAGAAATACTAACATCCATGTGCAAAAAATGAATCATAAAATGACATATTTCCAGGGGGAACTCATATAGTTTGTAGAAAACTTCTGGGAAGTGTCGAAGGAACAAGGTCGCGTGGATGTCAACCGACAAGATGGAGCGGCATAGTCACTGCATTATCATAATCATCACTGACGAATGCCTATGGAAGACCACACGACCGTTTCAAATGGAAGGAGACTGTCCACAGACGAGCCATGCTTGGAATCAAGCGGCAAAAAAAAATCATCAGCATTAGCTCCCCTATATGGAGGATTCAACTTTCAAGGTTAGGTTAATGTATGTCATTATTTCATTATTAATTATATATATGTGCATTAGTGTATGCGTATTTGTTCCTGTGTGTATGTATGTGTATTTATATATGCATGTTCGTGTGTGGAGATGTATGTATGTATGTATATGTATGTATGATGTATGCGTCCATTTTTGTTTCTTTTTCATTGTTCTATATTTACTTAATATTTCTTATTCTTCTGTTCCTTCCCTATTTTCCCATCCCACTTCTTTTCACCCCTAGCGAACTGTACCTTTTTTTATTTTTTTTTTATTTTTGTTCCTATTTAAAACCCATAATTGGTCTAGTTATTTGTTATTATTCTTTATGTATTGTTTATAACTATTGGTTTAAAAATAAAATAAATAAAAATGTAATTAATTTATTATTTTAATTTTGTTATGAAATTCTCAAACCCTACGTTTTTATTGTTTTCATTTTTAGCCATTGTACCTAATAGAAGTGTATAGCGCCCCAAAGTCACACAGTACAAAATTATTTAATTTAATAATTACCATAATATCTTCCGAAAATCGTGTTTGATTTTCCAAACAATAATAAGTCAAGTATATAAATCGCGTGAATGTGATAGATTCGATAAAGAATCGGCGAAACATTCACGAAACAGTAATTACTTTGTTCCTTGAATCGATCAAATTAGGGCAATTATTCGTTCCCCCGACGTTACAGCATTGTGTAAAATTGTGAACAATGATATTGGCAGGTTGTTGCGGTGAGCTTTGGGTACATTGCGGTCTTATTACAAATAATCAGTCATTAAATGCACGAATGAGCTCCCTTCGGTACACATTTCAGTATTAACTACTCGTATTATAGAAGCGGGTTTGAAAAAAAATCGTAAGCAGCGTTGATTTAGTAACTTAATAGATATGTAGTAAAATGATATTATTACGCTAGTCAAAATGATATTTGTCTCCTTTCGAGTACCAATAGGTGCACTTAATGCAATTTTTTATCTTGTTTTCAAATATGTATATGGAATTTCTCCATCCCTCCCGAATTTCGTTAAAACTATTGACAATACTCCTGGTTTCATGTACCCCAAACAGAAGTTTCCTGAAATTAGAGATGAAAAATTAAAGATAGAATACTTGTGGGTCCACAAATGCGATCATCAATGTACGTCGAAAAGTTTTTACCAACCATTGAATCCACTGGAGATGCAGCTCGGTAAGCATTCAAAAATGCTACTCACAGTTTCTAGGTAAGTCAGAAAGTTTGAATATCGTGCGTATTGAAGAAAGTATAAAAATATTTTAAATTATCTTAGAAACCTTGTGTGATAAATATACAATAATTATTATAATTTATTATACAAGAAACTGCGTGCCGTGTATATTAAAAAATAAATTTAAATTGTATGCAGACAGGCGGCTCCATCTTTTCAAAGTATTCCCGAATTGAATAACACTAAACATTTTATAACCTAATTTGAGGTAATTTTAATGTAATGAGAACATTTTTAAACCTATTTTTTCTAGGGTTATAAAATGTTTTTTTTAAATAAGTAGTCAAACAGGCGCACGGAGCATGACAAGAACATGATCATTTTACGTATTTACATAAATAACTAAAAAAACTGAACCGGCTTTTGTTTATATAAATGTGTTTATTGTTTTTCTTCCTTGTAAAAAAAAACACAACTAAATATTATAATAATACAAAAGTTATGCCCCAATTTCTTTTTTTATCAATATTTATATCAATGAATTGCTTAAAAAAATACAAACGGAATTGGACTTTTTCAATTTTTAATTAGCTTTCCGACATAAACAATACATCTTTAAAATCAATCACTGAACACTTCCGTTTGTGAAAGTAAGATAAAATAATTGCTTCGTATATTTAATTATACGTTTCAAAAAGCGGTTGAGAATCGGGACAAAGTTATTAATTATATTATATATTATTATTTAAACACCATGGTACATTTAAAAAAAAAAAGTGATTGTTTTTCTATCCATGGTGTATAAGTGTCTTCTCTGTGTCCGGGCAAATTTAGAATATAGTTCTGTGTGTGACAGGGGCCGTGGCGTAGTTGGTTAGACGGCCAACTGTGAAACTGGCGTCGCGGGTTCGATTCCTGCCAGTTGCAAGAAAAAAATCCAAGAAAGATTTTTTCCTCAATTGGTCTGGGTGTTGTGGTGTATTTTTCACTACCTCCTTCCATATTCCCTCCATCCCACCTGCTGACAAGCCTCAAAATAGAGGCTTAGCGGGTAATTCCTTAAAAAAAAAATAGAAACAGAATCCTAGACATGTGTTTTCGACGCGATGGCTGCTCTAAGGTAAAAATCCTGAAAAAAAAAATCAAGTAGAGATAAGTTCACCTTGTAGTGTAGTGGTTGAGGCGTTTGTCTACTATGATTTGAGTCCGGGTTCGATTGTGGCAACACTATAGACGTCACAAGCGACATCGCGCGCCAGGTCCGATCGACGGACAGGACGAGAAACGTTTTGGCCGTGTTCGGTGACACACGTTCTTTAGACAAAAACTTGATTTAATTTTAATTGTTACGATTTCATACTTTTTCTTAACTTCTTTATTTTACGTTTTACAAATTAGATTCCTTGAGTTAATTTTAAAAATTTCCATTCATTATTGTATTAAGTTTAATTGAGTTTATATATTGTATCTTTTTATAAATAAAATATTATAAAACTGTAAGTACAATCTTTTATTCTATCTGTGCATCACACATACCATGTTAGTCTGAAGATTTATCCAAAACGAGCGTGAAGTGAACGTTCTCACGAGACGATTTTTACGGGACGATATCAACGCGGATAAATATTTAGCAATTTATGTGGAACCTACTAGGCAGTCGACATAACCCGACGTTTAGTGGGTAACAAACATCCACCATAATTTCTTTTAATGGTTGACATGAAATATTGACTTAAAATTTGGTTCTACACTGCGATATTTCATTTTCCTGTACTGGCACCTGAAGCGTAAGGTAAGAAGCATCTTACCTTCATGTAACAGATGATCGATAGACGCTGCATTTAATGTACTCATTTATTTATTTAACTTTTCGTACAAAATGTTATTTGTACATTGGCGGGCTTATTGCCAAATGGGAATTTCTTCCAACCAACTAATGAAATAAAAGTTTTATTTTTTAATTCAAGTTACCGAACATATTCAATAGAAAAAAGCTAAAACAAGAAAACAATTTTTCTCGTGTATTTTGTATGTAAATACAAAAGATAATACGGACGCAGGAGCGTTTGAAATACCACCCCAGTTTCAGTGTGAATTGTAAACCTTTAAAATAATTATTTCACCTCAACCCAGCAACAAATCGAACCTGGAAAATCAAGAATGGTGGGGGAATGCTTACGTTGTTTCTTTATCTTTCTTCTTTCTTTTCCATCCCCTCTCCTCTCTTCATAGTATAATGTTATTTTATTTTTATTTTGTTAATCTTTGTTTTTAATTTTGTATAAAATCGTAAGATTCAATATGTCCGTGTACTTGTAATTTTCTAAAATCGCACGGTTTGGGTAGGCAGGACGAAATCGCCTTGAGGCAATATGCCCGCCCTTATATGTATAAAAATTGTATATTTAATTAAAATTTTTATTAAATAAAATAATTTATAAATGTCCCAACCTCTACACTACGGGGCGGACCTATCTGCACTCGATGAATATTTATGATTTTTGTCCGGGAGTAGTCATCGAGTTGAAAGCAGTAAACTTCCTTATTAATTAAATACATGCAAGCTTTTATAACACCGAGATCACGAAACACACATAAAATTATATTTCATTCTTAAAAATGACCAACAGAGAAAAACACGCTCACCGCATCCTATTTCACGAGATTTTATCGATTTGCTAATCCATTTTGTTACAAATTATTTATTTTGTTCGATAGACATCGGCAGAGTAGTACCTAAACGATACTCAAGGCTTTATATTATTATAAGAATAAGCTTGTTTTATAAACTGAGAAAACGTGGGATAGTTATCTTCTCAACAAATATTGTCTAAATTATCATACACATTTGAATGGGTGATTTCAGAACGATAAGACAAAAACTCGCAGAAACCGTTATGATCTTTATGTTTATTTTTCATATCCAAATAATATACAAACAAACAAGCCATCACACCGCTAGGCAGAGAGGATAGAACGCCATATCACTCCATCTTTGCATACAGTCCTCGCTTCCTCTACATTCATACATCTTCTCATGCACGCACGCCGATTTTTCCTACTCTTGACATGCCCATCTTTAGGTATTTGATGGACTTAATCGTGCCGTGTCTTTCTCGGTCTTCTTCGTTTTCTGCATCCATCAAACTTTTAGCCGTTCTTTCGCTGTCCATTCGCTCTTAATGTCCAAACCAACGCAGCACCCCTTTCTTGATTCTGTCAATAATGCATGGCTCAGCCTTACACAGCTCACGGATCTCGACGTTTGTGAACTAAAAAAAATAAAAATATATATATATATATGTATATTACATCGTTTTACCACACATTCATCTGAGGGATCGCATTTTGACAGCATTTAACCTACTTTTATCATCATTTTTCCAATTCCATACTTCGCTCCCATACATTAGAGTTGGCACTAGAACTCCATAGTGAACTGCTAGTTTAGCCTCCTGCGATAAACATTTGTTTGCTAAAATAGATTTCAGTGCACCGTTCACCCTGTTCTCGGCACTCACCCTCCTTTCAATATATTTCTCAGTCTTTTCATCCCTAGTAAACATACTTCCCAGGTACACAAAATATTCTACCTGATTCAGAATATCTACGTTCACACTGATTTCACATTTAGTTATATTTTCATCCCTTTCAAAAACCATAACTTTCGATTTATCAACATTCATATGCAAATCGCTTTTCTTGCATACATCGTAGAATTATGTTACCAAGAATTGTAGGTCTTCTTTGCTGCTAGCAAGAAGCACGGCATCATACTTTTTTTTTATTTATTTATTTGTAAGAACAACATAAGATTGAATAAAAATTCACTTAATGTTAGTAATGTATGAGTCCAATTAAAAATTTTACAAATAAACAACACTTCTTGTAAACATACTAAATTATTTATTTATTATACGGCACAAGTGCCTTTTACAATATAAAATATACAAAATAATTAATTGGTTAGTTAGATAAACAAAAAATTAAAAACAATATTGAAACATGGGTAGAAAAAGACAAAGAAAAATAACAAGAAATATATATATACTGGTATGTATGTCAGCAGACAAAAGATATAGAAATATAAAATGAATAAACACCAGATCATTAGCATAAGTGGCTTTTGCAAATAATTCGTTGATTAACAATATTTATAAAGAGATGATTTGAATTTACAGAGACTCGAGTAGAAAATGTCGACATAAGATGTACAATCGTTTCCTAGGCTGTGTACACGCGGTATTGGTGAATGACAAAGATGGTTGGTTTGAGAAGGGTGACAATAATAAAGACTATTTTGTCTAGTTCTACGTATTGGTATATTAATATTTATTAAATTCAGGAGTTCGCAACAATCGAATTTAGAATTAATGATTTTATATAAAAATATTACGTCAGTTATTTTCCTGCGATCCTCCAATGAACAACATTATAAAATATTATGAACGAGTAACAAAAATACAGTAACGTTCCCAAGGTCTAAGAAGGGATGTGATAAGATAGGAAGAAAAAGGAATTCTATTGAGCAGTTTACCCATAATAATGCCTTTAAAAAAGGCAAAAATGTTTTTTCCTTAGATCCTTTTCAGTATACGATACTTAATTTATAGGTAAAGACTACTCGTACAAATATTTCACTGACAGCTCTGCAATAATAAGCACGTAAAATTCAATAAGCAGCTTGACAGGTAATATGAATGTAGTTATGCAGAAAACAGCCAGCCATAAAAAAATAAAACTGAGATAATAGGATTTCAGTGAAAAGGGTGAATAATTGAATATATACAACAGATGGAATGATTTTTACTTAGACAAATGATAAATAATGCATACTCCCTTTTTTTCATTATTTTCTTTTTAATTTTTTTATTTTATTTTATTTGATTTTTTACGGAAATCATACAGTCTTTATATAAATACAAGGTACAAACAAACAATTAAAAAAAGTATTACCAATTACAGATTTTACATTAATTTATTATGAATGCAGGAGGAGAGGGAAAAAAATGAAATTCTAAAAAATTAAAAAATATAAATATAAAATAAAAAGGACATAAAAAGGGAAAATATATTGTATGGCTCCCACTCTACTTTCCTCCCCTCTCTCTCTCTCTGCTTCCATGAACATGTATATTTCTTAGTAATAATTCACAACCAACAACAATTAATTAGATGCAGGTAGTAGATGTACATATTAATTAAGTAAATCTTAAGAGTTGAAATTAAAAGTTAAAATGAAATCAAAAGTTAAAATTAAAACTTAAAATTAAAAGTTAAAATTGAAATATAAAAGATAAAATTAAAAGATAAAAAAAAGTTGAAAGTTAAGCAGGAGATAAATTAAAAATGTCTTTAACAGATCTGATAAAAATATGGTATTTACAGTGTAATATGTTGATGTCACTAAAACTGTCATCATAGGTAATCTGTATTCTTCGAAGACTGCTATTTTTCATATAATAAGTCTTTTATCTATTTGACCAGTGTTTATGAGTCTGGGTGACCACACAACATAATATGTACATTTTGCAGAAAACAGCAAATACATTGAATAATACCTTTTTCAAACATTGAATGTATAATGTGACATTCAGGATTAAAACGTATCTTCTATTTACAATTTATATGATAAAAATACTAATGTATTTATCCACTTTCATTTATTTAAGAAAATAGATTTCTGGAGACATGAATCTTCCCATCAGCATCATTGCCCTAAGATTTTTCTGGTGCTGTGGGTGTTTTCTGCAAATTGTGAAACGCCGTTTTTGTGATAAACACTATTCTCATTAGGTGATTATTTTAGTTTTTTGCATGAAAGCGGCCTGGTTGTTTTAGCAAAACATAGAATTGACCTTACTGCACCCGATAACGCCGATATATATTTTTTACAAAATTGTGGACTCTCAGCTTGCTGCATAACTACTTTCAAATGATAGTTACCATTTAATATTATCAATGTATAAAGCATTTACTTTTCGGTCAAACATTTTACTAAATGTTATAAAATATTTGTTTATAACTAATTACCGACTTTTATATGTCTAACGGTTTCAAAACGCACTGGTCTCTTCATCAGAACACCAATTTAACCAAGATAGAAAAGTCGATAAGTGGTTATATAATAATATTTAATAACATTTTGTTACGATTTAAATCTATGGGTATACTTTTACGCCCTTTTTTCTTTCCTTATCGCTTACTCCGAGTACATGTATGTTTTTAAAAATTTAAAAATTAAAATATGTTTTTGCACATGTATTATATATTTTTTTTATGTTAACCTTAAGAAGAAACGCTATCTCTCATTTCTACAAAATTCAATAAAGCATGGACGTTAAGATATAATCAAAGAAAAACAAACATATTTTAGTATGTCAGTAGGGAGTCATCTTTCCTTCCCGGTGATTTGAAACTAGTACACATTGCATCTAATATCTTTATATCTATTTAAATATAATAAATTAATACAGTCTTAAAATTTTCGTTGTTCCTTTTTATACATTTACGTATCGGATATAATAATTTATTTTTGAATAATAAATACTTATTGAGCCCAGATAAAGCTTTAAATATCATAAATCGGAGATAAATCCCCAATACGACCAATGTGTCGCAACTGGCGACATATGGAATAAAATAATACTGAACAACGGTTTTCTTAAAAACTCTTAAACACGTATATTTGCGAGTGATAGAGACAATTATACGCGTCACGCAGGTCAATAACCGGGAACTATCACTTTGTCAGACTTTGGTAGCTCTCTGAGTTTTGTTAAAGGCAGTTTTCTCACTCGCGCTGCGAGCATCAGCTAATGTTTTTTTCATATTCTTTTATTTTGACTTAAACTGTAAATAATTTAAGCGATTACCTATGAATATTTCATTTTTCAGATTTAAAATCGTTCAATTTGGCACGTGTAATGAGTACAAAGTATTAAAACACCAGGATGTTTTTGGTATAGTAAGGAAATAGCTTAAATATAAATTTATTGCAACACAGTGAGTAATAAATTTAAAAAAGGGATATGGAAGTCTGAGCATTTACAGAACTTATAAACTGTCATTGGCTTCAATATTTCACTCTCAAAAATGTTTTCCTTATTATTTTAGATTATTATAATACACGACTTCAATGCCTTGCTAAAATGATTAATTCATTTTATGAAATATTTTGTAAATTAATTTAATAAGCATAAATGAAAAAAAAATAAAAATTCCAAACTTGAATCAAACTTCCAACTCATTTAATTTTTTTTCGAGAAAATAATCCGTTTGCATCTTTTATGCTATAAAAAAAAATAAGGAGTCGATTTTGTTATATTTATAAGTTGGCAAAACAGTTTCGACGTCAGATAAATAAAAGCAATAATACATAAAGAGTTAATAATTATAATTTTTATCGGATTAGAGAATGAATTATTGATTGCGATTATAATTTTTATGTACGTATAAAATGACGTATATTTGATGTCCTTGATGCCTTTCATTGACTTTAGGTTATTCCCATTTTTCTGTTATCTATAATGAAATAAAAATGATAGCATATTTGTACAAATTACACACATAAGTTTTTTAATATTTTGGCCAATCGACAGACTTGCAAAGGCCTGATAGATTGGCATCAAATATAAAAAGATACATTGATTGAACTCAATCTGAAAAATCTTAGAACCAATTTCAAAAATACATTAGGTATGGTAGTAGCATGATTTAGGCAGACATGGCAAGTGTGTCATCTTTATACCGGGAGTGTTATCACCGATTGCTTTGAAACGGTGCTATACACCCTTTATTTATTTATATAAACGCCCAATGGGCATTTTTATGGACACATTTATACGCAGAAAATTATTATAAAAAAATTAGAAAGACTCAATGGTTTATAGTAGACTTTGTGGGAGTGGAATCGGGAGAGAGGTGTTTATAATTGAATTTGATTCAGTGATCGTTTGAAAGAATACAACTTGCTATCAAAGAAATCAAGACTGATATGTTTGTTGGCAGACCTATGAATTCTGGGCATAGGAGAATGAAAACCACAGTTAGTTCTATGGTTATTGGTATGAAAGAGTAAGTTTTGTCTGAGATTTCTAGTTGGGATATTTAATTTTATTGAGCAAAGAGTGACTTGAGAATTTTAAATAGGACTATGAGGTCGGATTTACTTCGACGGTCTTGAAGAGAAGATATATTCAAAGTAGTTTCTAACTCATTATACGTATAAAGGTCTCTGGATAAGCCCAACCTCCAGCCTTTCTTTCTCAAAAATCGATTTTGAACTGATTCAATATTATTGATGTGAACATCATAATAAGGAGGTTAGATAACAGAGGAATACAAGGGAGTTTTAAGGGTATTGATATTTTTGATGAATGTCGATAAATCGAATGTGATGGTTTTTGAAAGAAATGAAAGTATGACTAAATGTGAAATCACTGTGAATGGAGTTATACTAAAACAAGTAGAGGAATTTGTGTATCTGGGAAGTATGTTCACTAGGGATGGAATGACTGAGAAAGATATTGAAAGGAGGGTGAGTGCCGGGAACAGAGTGAACGGTGCACTTAAATCGACCTTGGCAAATAAATGCTTGTCACAAGAGGCAAAATTGGCAGTTCACAACGGAGTCCTGGTCCCGTCCCTGATATATGGGAGCGAAGTATGGACTTGGAAAAACAGGGATGAAAGTAGGCTGAATGCTGTCGAAATGCGATCTCTCAGGCGAATGTGTGGTAAAACTATGTACGATAGATGCACAAATGTTGAGATCCGTACATTATGTAAGGCTGAGACAAGCATTATCGACAAAATCAAGAAAGGAGCTCTGCGTTGGTTTGGACATGTAGAACGAATGGACAGCGAGAGAACGGCTAAGAACATTTACAATGCGAATGTTGATGAATGCAGAAATAGAGAAAGACCGAGAAAGACATGGCATGACCAAATCCAACAAATACTTAAAGATGGACATGTCAAAAGTCGGAATAATCGGCGCGCGTGCATGAGAAGATGTATGAATGTAGAGGAAGCGAGATATGTATGCAAAGATACAGTGTTGAGGCGTTCTATCCTCTCTGCCTACTCTTACGGGGAAACGGCGTGATGGTTTGTTTGTTTTGTTTGTTTGATATTTTTGAAGTCAGCTGTGCTTCTGTTAATAAATCCAAGAAGTTTTAAGGATTTATTGATAACAGGTTCAATATGAATTGTAAAAGAAAGTTTAGTGTCAAGTATAATACCCAAACCTCGTATACTAGACACAGATGATAATATTTCATCGTTCAGTGAGTAGTCGTATATGATTGGATTTTCCAGACGGAAAAATCTCATAACCTTGCACTTAAACTAAAAGACAATAAGTCAGATTGTAATAGTGAACAATCGGAAGGGCTTTCTACTCTAGCTGAGATCTCCTGTGAAGGAGAACAGCTGCTTTAATATACCCATCCCTACTTCCTTTACCATATAAAACAAAATAAATAAATATAATTTCAGAGCTATTTTTTTTTCTTTTTAAAATTTTATAAAAGCTGTCATTTTCCGTTACATACATTATTTATGTATACACATAAATGATTATACTACACAGCAGTAGCAAAATCTATAACCTAAAACAGCAAATGAATGACTCAAGGTTAATTTTTAAATACATGAATTGTAATTTGATAGGGGTTCTATTTCACAACAGATTAATATTTTTTTACAGTTGATTCGTGTATTGGATTATCGAAATTGCTGTTTCCCACGATTATCGTGTCACGTTCACTAGATCTCTCCTATCTTAAAAAATACAATTACATTGTTTTTAGAATACTTACCAAATACATAAATCTCGTTTCAAAATATTTAATGATTTATAAGCGATTAAAACGCACTGAAAATATATAAATTATTGATATGTTTTAATTTATGTGCTCAGGCGTATGAACCATGAAGTTTTTTTAATATTTTGAATACCATTCCCAGTAGTAACTACATCTTAATTCGGGACTTAAGTAATTTATTTATTTATTTATTCATTTATTTACGGTTCCATAATTTTACATAATTACAATAAAATCAGTGAAAAAAAATACAACAAAAAATAACATAATATTGAAAAGAAAAAAACAAAAACATCGAGAAAAGTATAAAATGGTAAACAGTATTTATACTTAAAAAAGAAATTTTTATATCTGTAACAAATATAAATATTTACCTTTATAAACGAAAAGTAAATAAAAGAAAATAGCATATTTTCAAAAAGAGGAAGAGAAAAAAAAAGAAAGTGCTTTAAAAGGTAAGTTAAAAAGTTCAATTCATGGTTAATATTAATGTTTGATTATGTCCAAATGCTTGCAGACTGGCTGGATTTGGACATAATCAAACATTGTTGAATTACTACCTGGTAAAAGAAGAAGTATAAAAATTGGAAAATTGTTTCTAGGCGTTGCCTAGTAGGTGATTTGGTTCAGCCGGATGAATCTCACCCACGTGATAAAGGTTTCAGCTCTTTCACTTCACAAAAGTCAACAGATGGAAGAGTTGAGGAAATGTGGATGTTCAAACATGGGCAGAATGGTGAATGTTACACAGTGTGTAAAGTGGCCACTTAAACCAGCCAATGACAGGTCATAAGCCCTGTAAATGCCTAGACTTCCATATTCCCTTCTCGAAAACTTTTTCCCTCTCTGTTGAAATAAATGTTAATATTAATATTAATATTAAACAATAATAAATTTAAAAAATAATTATGCACGCAAGAGAAAAGAGTTAAAACAAAAGTGAAGAACTAATTATTATTTGAATTTGGAATTGTTAATTCTTTTCAAAACACAGGACTTGATCATCAGCGGCGTGGTATAAAATAAATCTAAATCATCAATGTATTGATTTACAAGTAGCTGCATGCGAATAATCGGTGAATTCAATGAATAATTAGTACCATGATGATGACTGTAAAACAAAAAATTAAGTCTTGTTGGTCTATGTGGAATACGAAAGCTTATTAAAGTTAACAGTTTGGGGCAATCTATTTTATTATTTAATAATTTATAAATAAACAAGGGGTCATTTATTGTCCTCCTGCTTGACAGTAATGGTAAATTTAAAGCAGTCATCTGGGATTTATAATTTATTTCTGACACAGGTAGACCTAACTTAAACTGAATATATCTTAAAAACTTTCTCTGTACTTGTTCAAGATCATATGAGTTGCAGTAATAAGAAGACTCCAAACTGCAGATGCATACTCTAGCTGTGATCTTACAATAGAACAAAATAAAATGATGATTATTTCAATATTTTGAAAATGCTGAGTTTTACGAATGACAAAACTCACATTTGCATAGCCTTATTGGATATATTTTCATAGTGATGTGAGAAATTTAAGTTTATCATATAATATTATACGTAATATATATAATTTTTTTAAAATAACATTTTCAGAACAATAAAGAAACAAAACATGTTTAACATAATTATAACCATAGAATTTAAATATACCAAAAACAAACGAAGTCGAATAAACCACTCATAAATGAGTAGTTTTACGTTTTGGCCGTTAGTTACTCTGTAGACGTAGCTAAGTACGCAACTGCCGAATTTAATTCAACTATGCCGTGTTGTGTCGTTTGTAAATGTCTGAATACTGCTGGTATTATAAGGGAATATGTGGGATCGCATTTCGTGTGTAAGTAGCGAATTCGCAAATAATATTATTTAAGAATTTGATTATTTTACCCCCTGTTAGATAAAACAAGGTAGACATTTGTCCAGGGTGGTCGGTTATTTCTATCCGGCTTTTTATTTATAAACCTTAGTATTATATTGAACAGTATTAATTTACTTAAGTCATTAATTAATTACTAAATGATTATTTAATATTTTTTTACGTTTGCCTAATATAAGTACCTGTTTTTTTAGTCCAGTCAGTAAAATATTTTTTGAGAAAAAAACATAACATAACATTACACAAAATCATTTTAGATTTGTCTTATGATAATAAATTTTTCCCAGTCTGGTAACATTACGCGGCCACTTCACGCATGCGCGTAGGAGCGATGTCAGATTTTAGACACAGTGTGATGTGTGCAAACATGATTCTACGCGCCTTCTTCTATTTTATAATTCTGTTTATAACTAAATATAACACACAAAATAGCCAATGGTTTTTCTTATACATACAAAATAAATATACAAAAGTGCTTTCAAGAATGGAAGAAGTGGTAAATCTAGAACCGAAGGAGGTAAGGTCGTTATCTAAACGTGCTACGCAGCCGATGCAACTAAAGTGGCATAGACAATTCCCGATGGTTAGAATATATCTAGGTCAGTTATTAAACAAAAAGTTAAAATATTTTTTAGTATTTACTTTTTTTTTCTTCAGCTTCTTGAATTCTTTGGTGGTTGATTTATTGAAGATACAGAGTTAAAACCTTTATTTTAGATTCTCTAAAGAGTTCATGTCTGTCAACATTTGGACATGATCTAAATGTCGTCGATAAAATTAACAGTTAAATAGTTCGGTGGAATCGCACCTTCATGTTTTTTCAAATTTTCAATTTCAATGAGTTGTAAATAACTTACTATTATAAAATGGAAATCAAGTTAAGGTGGGGTTTGAACCTCAGACCACTGGCCCGCGAGTCAGCAATACTAGCCACGGGACCACTATCCGATTTGCTTTTGCCTACTAGGCAAGAGTTTTTGGATTTGATTCCTGACACGGTGACATTAAATAATATCGATTTAATAATGGTTCTTTAATGTAATATTTCATAGTCTCTGGACAGACACCTAAAGCGTAAGACTGTTAATCTTACCGTCATGTAACACAAATCAAGTGACTAACTAAAAAAAGGGAAATCAGTCAATTACAGTAATAATAAGCTATAGTCGACTGTTATTTGCTAGATTTTTTTTAAATTTGAGCTTTATTGACCCCAGGGCCTAAATTGACCGGGCCTTCGTGCTTCATACTGTATTTATATCTGCACTATGCCCATTTTTAAGTTTTATTAATTAAAAAATGATTATTTATTGAACAAAACCGAATCTTTGGTTCTTACCCGACTGTCACAGAATAAGTGAAAGAAATTATGAAAACAAAGAAATAATTTTACTGTGCAACTCCAAAAATTATTCTATGTATAAATTAAATAAAAAATCACATAGAATTAAACAAATGATCAATTTGTAAAGAAACGTCAAGACGTCTTGCCCAAAGACCTTAACTTTTGAACTTTTCGAGATCGTTGTTTTATATTACTATCCCTGATCCTATTAGCGTCAAATTCCGGATGAAGTAATAAGCCGAAATAATAAAGAAATCATGCAAAATATGTGACCCTTTGAATACGTATTACTTATTACACACATCGACAGGACCTGCATTGATCAGAAGAATAATTAAAATAAAATAGATTATCATTAAAACTGAAGGTAACTTACTCATACCGTTTTTAAGTCTAAATGATTTATAATCTTTTAGCGTTGAAACAGTGATTTATTTTAGAATTGTAATTACTTTACATTGATTGTGTTTTTTCTGAATATATTATTATCTCATCTTGATTTAAAACATTTATAATCGATATTATAACGCTATCAAAGTAATATTTAAAATTTTACATAAATTAATATGTTTGCTATAATAAAAAATACTTCCTATTTATTCCGTGTAGTATTTTAAATGATTAATGATCGGTAATTATTACCATAAGTTGCAAGGAGTCGACATATTTTTTAATATATTAATGATTTTGCAGCAAGGATAACTTTTTAGGCGCCAATGTACATCCTGAGTCTCTTCCTTAAAATAGATTAATTACATTATTTCAAATAAAACAGGAATTAACTGTTTTTAATAGGTCGAGTCTCATTAAAATACAATTTTTAATAAAATAATTATTATAGAGCAGAGCTGGATTTAAAACTATTTATTTTATTACAATAACCTTAATACGTTCAAAGAGGATTTTAAAATTAAATTGTGTATTTTTTTCAAGACGCACAATGATGAATTTCAGTCCTACGGGAAATTGGAAAAATGTTTTCTTGTGCGCGATTAAAATTAGATCATTAAATTATTCCGCAAGATTTCATGAAAATTTACGAAAAAAATATTTTAATAAAAACGAACTACTTTGAACGACGTCATAAGTTCATATAAAACCGTATCGCCTCCACATGGTGACAGTTGTCACCGGAGTTTGCTACGTTCGTTATCTTGTTACTTCATTACTTATATGGTCAAATCACCGCACACCCAAGATTCTTCTAAAGCATGGATGGCCAACCTTTTCAGCAGCCGGGCCAGATTTTTGAAATGAGATTTCCTACCGGGCCGTACAACAAAATTTCTTCTATTATTCAATGCAAAAAAGAAATATGTACATTTTTAAAGAAGATTTAACAAAAATGAGAGTAAAACATATTTATTAGATTAGAGTTATAATACAAAAAATAGCAATCCAAAAAATTATCATAAAAAATAAACAAAATTTTATAAATTTTATATACCGTAGGTATGTAAGATTATAGCAAATGGAGACAGATTAAAGCAGGTTGAAGAATTTGTATATTTGGGAAGTATGTTTACAAGAGACGGAAATGTGGATAAGTACATTGAGACAAGGGTTAGTACCGGAAACATAGTTAATGGTGCCTTAAAATCGATAGTAGCAAATAAGAATATATCGAAGAAGTAAAATTGGCAGTACACAACGGAGTTCTGGTACCAACCCTTATGTATGGTAGTGAAGCGTGGTGTTGAAAAAAGAAGGATGAAAGTAGACTGAATGTTGTCGAAATGCGATCTCTCAGGCGAATGTGTGGTAAGATTATGTATGATAGGTGTACAAATGTCGAAATTAGAGCAGAGTGCAAGGCTGAGATAAGCATTATCGACAAAGTTCGTAAGGGCTCTTACGATAATTTGGTCGTGTGGAGCGGATGAGTGATGAAAGAACGGCTAAAAGATGTTATAGTGCAAGTGTGCCTGGATGTAGAAGCCGAGGAAGGCCGAGAAAGACGTGGCCGAGAAAGATACTTCCATAATATGGGATATGATACAAACTATGCACGATGGAATGTTCTTTTGGTGGTTTTATGTACACCATTAAATCGCCCTTGTATATTTATACGAAAACGGCGCTACATGCATTATCCATAGAAATAACATAATTTTTTTTTGCATAATATGCCCCGCAGGCCATTAGCAGACACCCAGCGGGCCGCATGCGGGTTGGCCACCCTTGTTAATGGTCAAATTTAATACCTCAAATTGTACTAATTTTCCACTCGAGTACAGCCGAACGTAATCTGACACATCCCGACCGCAGGTTTCGGCTGAGCCGAAGTTTTGGCAAATTTTAATTTTAATTTTGGAAATTTGTTATATTGGCTGAAACTGGCCGAAATCAATACTTCAGTTGGACGTTAACGTAAGTTCAAATTCACGTGTTCACGATTCTATTTCTCACACAGAACTGTTTTCTTGAGTAAGGATCGAAAATCGCTAAATATTTTAGTTAATTTATGAATATTTTATCTTAGTTACTGAGCATACTGAGTTCTGGTGAATATTGCTGACATTTTTGATCGTATTGCAGCATTCATCAACCGCGACAATTAAAAACTCATTGAGTGCCATTTTTTTACTGCGCGCATTCGTGAAGTATTTATGATGCGAATGAAAATGATCGTATTAAGGTTTATTTTCCGGGCCATGTAAGGTTTTGCCGCGACCAATATATGTATACTTTCAAGGGGCTTGTCTGCAAAAACTATAAGAATTACAGATTTAAAATTTACATTAAAAATGTATTATGTAACTTAGTAGACATTATAATAATAAATATGTACATCTCCTCCCCCCTCCTTATCCTCTCTTCAAGCATTTTTGTCCTTATCCCGCCCAATTTACAGTAACTTAATGTTCTTAAAATTAATATTTAAAAAATCTTTGATTATTGAGTACATGAAAATAACATTTTTATATGTATAAATTGTATGTATTTATTTGATATGTAATAAATATTTTCTTTACTAACTTTGTATACTATGTGGAAATCTGTTATTAGTTCTGAGTTTATACACTATATCTGTTTGTTTACTAAAAATATGTATGTAGAACTGTTGATTTCCCTAATAAAATAAAATAAAATATCTAAACAATGACTGGATAGCCCATTTTGTCGACTATCAGAAATAGTTTGTTGCGAGAGAAGAAAAGATTACGAGGTGACGTCACAGCGCTGAGCGGGGGGTTCTAAATTTGGGCTTGTGTGCACACGGCGCGCGCTCAGTTCAGTTTTCTGACAAACAAAACAAAAGAATCTCCCAACAACGAGATAGTAGCATTCGCAAAATAAGGATCCGACAGGAGTATCAAGCATACTAGCTGTTTTTTTTTTATTAGCAAAACCTCGTAGTGAAATTCAATTAACTCGCTTTATGAAAATGCTCTTACCTTTACCTTCTAAAAAAACCTCAAAAGGTGCATTGATTTCTAATTCGGTCCTTAGCAGGTGTCAGAAAAGCAATCCTCAAACCGTTAATCGAAAAATTTGATTGACAGGTTATAAATCTAATCACGTACATCGATTGCCTATTCGCGCAAGGTTTTTATATCCTCATCATCATAAATTTATTTTTAAAAGGTAAATATTTATACTAACGTCTATAATTACATAAATTATGTGTAGTTTTATATTCAAGCAAATTTAATATCTTATTTGTATAAAACTACTAGTATAATGATGTTATTAACAAACTTATCTTTTGATCCAAAACAATTAGGAAATCAGCGGGTTGTCTTCCGTAAGTCTTTATGTATGAATGTTAAATTACAGAACCATAACATCTCAATAATGAGATATTTTAGTTCTGCAATTCAGTACTACGGAAAATTGGATATAAAAATAGATTTTTGTAATTATTTTTTCATATTAAATATATGTAAATATTTAAAAAAAATGTTTTGACAATCTTGAAAGATTTAAAATAAGTAAAACCATGAACCAAAAACCCCCTGCAATAAATAATTAATGAAATTTAACTTTGAGTCCTCTTTTTAAAATAATCCCGTTCTGATTCGTGTTATCCCCTTTCTCCCTTTTTTCATTCTTTTATTTCTTTCATACAATATTTTATAATATACGCGAACGCGAGTAATTCTACGTTAGTTTAATTCCTGATGATGAGGAAGTTACCTTGAAACTCTTCGCCTTTTAACTCAATAGTTAAAGTGGTATATACAAATTTATATTATAGATAGTACAATCATCTAGTTTTACTATGTCAATAATTATGTATCTATTTGTATGTTCATTATTATATTTTTGTACCTTTTACATTATTTTTGTAAAACTTTTTTCTTTTCTTATTCTTTAAATTTTAATTTATCTTGTTTCTGTTAACTTTATTTTTATAACTATATACAACCATATGTATTTTTATTTTATTTGCAACTTCTAAGTGCCTAACAAGTGTTAATTGCTTTTATTTTGATACCGATAATGTACTTAATCGATATCTTACACCACTGTGGACAACTTTTATTGACTGTTTTCACTATTTTCGTTCATATGTATTCTTATTTTCTTTATACAATATATATTTTGTTTTATAGAGTATTTATTCAATAAAATATACGTATTAAGATATATTTTGTCTCGATAAACTATTCAATAATAGTTTGTCATCAGGTGCTCAAGTTTTAATTAATAATCAAATAAGAGGAGTACAGACATAATACTGTATACGTATAAAATATATATATATTTTTTTTTTTAAGTAAGAAAATAGAGTAAAATAATACAATTAAAATTAAAGAATAGTAATTTACTTAAATATATTTTAAATATAAGAAAAAAAAAATAATAGACACATATATAAATAGTGTGTGCTCATAAATGTAATCAAAACAAGATAAAAAATAAATTAAACAAAGTAAAGTAAATCGAGAATTTTAATTCATATCTACAGAAAAAAAAATGAATAAGAAAATTTAAAGTACATATTAAAATTAAGATCTAAAAAATGTAAATGAAATAAGAAAGAATAATAAAAGAAGAGAAAAGGTTAACCCAAGAAAATAACAAAAATGTATTCAATGAGGGATAAAAAAAATATAAAAAAAATAAAAAAATAACAATAATAAATAAAATAAAATATTTTTTTAAAAAATGTATTACATAAATAATAAAAAATAAATCAATAAAGGAACGTTTTATCTACTAACCACTTACGTAATAGAAACTTAATTTTATTTTTACTATGACACGTTTTCATGTCAAGTGGCAACAAATTAAATACTTTTGAAACAATATAATCCAACGTACGTTGTCCATATTTATTTTTAAACTTTGGTACTACTATGAATTTTTACTCCTATAATAAAAAGACAGGTATAATATTTTTGTGTGATATAGGAAAGTGAAAAGAAAATATTCTGTAAAAGATTACAGGGTATTTTTTTTATTTTAAAGTAATTAATTACATTTTAAAAGAAAGCATTATTTCCTGTAAACGACTGGTCCAACAAAAAAAACGACTACCGTTATTTACTCACAAAAGATGCGAAATTAGCATTCGCTTTACGTAAATATGATTTTGTTTACTAAAAGGATAAAAAAAACAATGAAATAGAAGTAAAAGAGTTACTCATCGAAGTAAAAAAAAATAAATCATTAAGTTTACCGATTCACGCGTTGCGATCCAAAAGAACACAAATACTAATCCACGTTGTAGACGGGATAGACTAAGAACGCCCAATAGCTCAATCACAAATAACTATCGACGTGCTTAAAAATATGCTAAGCATTTGAACGATCACAATGAACAATAATGAACATGCTTAAGTTATCGCAGTCATAAGTCAACGCGTGTGCAATCTCTAAGTAAACGCTCGAGTCGGTTTATTTTTTATTTTCTTTGTAAATAAATGCAGTTCACTGGCCAAAAATTGGAGTTTACTATAAAAAAAATACAATATATTTATTTTGCAAAATAGTAAGAAGTATCTAAAACAAAAAAGGGAAAATTAAATTACAATTACTATGGCGACAGCTTTTCTTGATATTCGGCTTGCCAACCGAGAGCTAAATGAATAAATAGCATGATTAATAGTCAATAAGTAAACAAAAAGAGTAGTTTTGGAAATTTACAATATTTTCACCGGTGAAATTAAAATATGTGATTGCGCAGAAGGGTTGTACGTCGCGAAACGTAAATATTTTGACGTTGAATATTTGGTGTTAACAGATGTTTCATTGTGATCGCCAATACGATAAACAACTGTGGTGAGAAATTGTTATCACGTCGCTTATTAGCACGTCGACAGTTATTTGTGATTGAGCTTCAGTTGAGAACCGCAAAAGTGATCACCGATGAGTCTACTAAGGCCTTTAGTCAACTAACCCCGGTCTCCCCAAAAGAGTTTTGATGGTATTCATATTTTTGAAAAAAATATCCTTCTTAGGATGGGTTGCCTTAAAAAAAAATCTTTGAAGTGCGTCGTCATTCTATTGATAAAACCAAGAAGTGTAAGAGATTTTTTTGCTATATATTTTTTTATTTTTTAAAATTCCAGTAAAATGGCCATAAAGTGCAGAGCCAATTCTACCATATAAACATATAAACATGAACATAAATATGAATATAAACAAAAATATAACAATAAACATAAATATAAACATTAAATAAAATTTTATATTGCAGCACTTATGGTGGTCTTAACATATCGCGCCATCGCTTGAACAACGGTGATTGGATCCACTCTGCAGTGGCTTGGAGAATTTCGTTATTAGACTTTTTGAGGCGTTCCCATAGGCTCCAGGCTCTTTGGCGAAGCAGGGCAGCGAAGGTGTTTATTCGTCCAGCTGTAAACATTTCAGAGGCCCTGCAGTACCTAGGCAATCCGAATAATTGTCGGTATGAGTTGTTATACGTGATCCTTAATTTATTCCACGCTCCTTGCGTATAGTTGTTCCAAAGTTCCGCTGTATACATGGACGTCAAATACGAAGTAAATATGATTTTCTTCACTTGGTTACTACATTGAAAGAAGCGTCTCGCTAGCATAGAGGCCCTGACATATTATCACTGTGTTCTCGATAGGAGAGTTTACTATCTAGAGTGGTTTCTATTCACATCGAGTCTGTCCAACACCGTTTTCTAACAAAAGTGGCATGGTTACTCGGATTACAAAGGGGTAATTATCCCCATTTTATAATAGAGCAATCTCTTAATCTGTCTTCGTTGGAGAGACGTAGAACTGTGATGGGCCTAATATGCATTTTTAAAATACTTAATGCTTTAAGTGATGTCCCATCTCTGTTGCAATAAATTTATTTTCATTTTCCCAAAATCTGCTATTTATAAAATCTTCCAAGAGCACTTTGGTTTTTATGCCCCAATGTCCAGAATGTGTAGATTAGTCAATTCATCACACGACATAGAATTCTTTGGGATAGAACTTCCGGCTTTTTGTAGATCTCTTCGCGACTAAACAGTGTGGAATGAAGTTGGATTAGCATGGTTTAGCTCGAAGTCTTAGGTCTTTTGTTTTTATGAATATATTGTATAAAATTATTGTTTTGCCCTTGTTTGTCTTTGCTAAATAGTTAAATGTTCTTTTTGTTCAGTTTCTTGCATTTATGTTTCTTCATGTAACTGTTATAATTGTCTTAGGCCGTATATTTAATAAATAAATAAATGTTATATTATTTAATTTACGGATTTGAACAACTGCTCTCTACCCCTTCCCCTGCCTCTGCTTCTTGTCGATGGTAAAGGAATAGCAGATAATCCTAAATGATTGTGCACAACATCCTTGTAAATAAATCAATCAGAGCCGCTTCAAGGTTAGAAAGAGCCAACTGTCTTTACAGCACCAAGGAGATAAATCTCACAAACACGGGCAAGAAAATTAGGAGACGCTTTTACGTTGCCTTCCCATAATTTTCGTTAAAATAACGGTTGTTTTTTTATCGCTATAGAACTTCCGATTGATGATAAATGCCTTCACATAACGCACACCTCATCTGAGGACATTAGTCTCCTTGGCGCTGCCCACATTCACGGAAAAATTGCTCGTTGCTGAACGAGAAAAGCTGCATGAAGGAGTTCTCTGTAATCTGGTAGCCTTGGCATTTGTGTTGAAAAAAGCTTATACAAACGTACATTACGTGCACTTTATTAGATTGATGAAAAGGGTTGATTGTTGCCAATTTTTCACCAATGAACTGTATGTACTTACGAGGATAACAAAAAACAAACCAACACAAACGTTGACTTAGAGATTACACACGCGTTGACTTATGACTGCGATACCTTAAGCATGTTCATTATTGTTCATTGTGATCGCTCAAATGCTTAGTATGTTTTTAAGCACATCAATTGTTATTTGTGATTAAGGTACAGTTCTTTAAAGAGCCTAGCTACTGTGTGGAAGGCGAGAGTTCTCATTTTGCTAAATCTCCCCCTCCAAGCCCAGATCCGTAAAATATCTGGCTTTTATGTAGATTTAATCAGTGGTTCTCCAAGGATGAGGTTTCTTTTATGATGTAAAGCATCACATTCACATATAATGTGTGAAGGTGTTTCTTCATCTGCACTGAAGAACCTAAATCTAGGAGTTTCGGAAAGGTTCATTATAGCAAGGCAATAGCAATTTTTAATAATACAGAGTGTTCTTTAAACCCTGTCACATCCGAAATCACGCTGATCAGTATGGGCAAGAAGACATATTAGCATATCTAAAAAAATATTCAGAATGAAGATTTTTTTTTTAAATGAAATATTAAAAAAAAACTAATGGTTGCTTACTTCTGCAGGAGAGAAGCGAAGGGGGCGCGGCCGCGCGGTCAATGGAGGATCAGACTCCCCTCTCCTCCCTCCTCGTTTCTCCCCTGCATATGTAAGCAACCATTTGTTCTTTTTAATATTTTATTTTTGTAAATTTTTTCGTTCTAAAAATTAATTTTAATGTGCCAATATGTCCTCTTGCTCATACTGATAATCGTGGTTTTGGATGTGACAGGGTTTGAAGAACACCCTGTATACAAAAATATATTTTACAAAATATGCATTCTATAAAATATATTAAAATCCATTCAATCCACACAATCACTAGTAAATTCACACAAAGCACAAATTCTTCTTACATCTTGTTGTACTGTTAGATAGTTGTTTCATGTATTGTGTTGTGTACGTAATTGGTGCTGTGTTAGGTTTATTTTTTGTTCGTAATATTGTCTAGATTTATATTAACATAGCACTGTGTGCACAACATTAAATTTAAACAAATAAACAAATAGGTTCAAAAATAACTTTTATAAAATACACGCAAAACTATTACACATTTGATCATTGTCCATCACTTATTATTTATTGGAAAGTACCGGTAATAATTTCAGCCATTAATGTTACGGTTGCCAAGTAACAAACTGAGGTTGAATTAACATAAACAGAAGAAATATTTCGGATGGCCAGATTTTTTCGGATTCGCAAAGTGATGTAACGGCATCGTGTACCAAAATTGTACAACTTTTTGCATGATTTAATATTTAAATTAGCGAATGTGGATGATGGGTTTGTTTAAAAATTACTTTAAAAAATGCTTGTTTTTTACTATCACTAACTTCACGGATTCTGGGTGCGTGTAACTGTATTTATTCAAATATTTACCCAATTACGTACATTAGTGGGTTTATTTATTTTATTTCAAACTACAATTGTGTAGATGTTCACCAATATATTACGGTTTTTTAATAGTAAACAACAACAAAATATAAAGGAAATAATACTTACATATCGTCGTTCCACATCAAATATGGGCCATGAGATTTGGAGCACATTCTAAAAAAAACGATTTAAAAAAAAACTTAACCGAAAATAACACTTCTGTGTATGGGCGAAGTAGGGAAAATACAGTGTTTTGTGATAAAGTAATATATTTATTTAAATATTAATTCGTTTATGACAAAAAGTAGCATTTAAATGATTTTCTCAGAATGTGCTCCGAGTCACATGGCACATATTTGATGTTCAACGACGATATGATACAATATTATTTATAACAATTAACCTATATATAACAACCCATTAAAAAGAAACGACATTAAAAACTTATAAAACTAATATGATATAAATGCCTATGAAGTAAAAAACATAAACTAGTATGCAAAGAAATAATATCATTAAAACTGATAGAATATGTATATTATTATTAATATTTTATTTGAAAAATCAACTCAACGGCGCTGTGAGTTGTTATTATTATATTGAGTAGTACAAAAAGTTAACTGTTTTAATAATTTAAATATGGAATATAAGTATTAATTAAAGTAAAATTTTATTGACGCGGGTGGGATTTATCTAAATTTTGCTGATAAATCGAATTGGTTCAAGAAGAAGTATAAAAAATAAATAATATTTTCAGGCGTCGCTTAGTATGTAGGTGAAGTAATTCAGTCAGATGAATCTCACCCGCATCAATAAAGGTTTCAGTTCTTTAACTTTATACAAATCAGCAACAGAAGAACTGAAGGAGAATAAACGTTGACGAGCCTCGTGGATGTTGCCCAAACACGCTACCAATTGACCAAGATGCGATCGGAAGAAAGAACAATAAAAAATGAGAATATAATAACAGATACTAAATGAGGAATAGCATTTTCAAATAATTTATTTTCTTTTTTTGTACCTGTAGGTAAAATGGCCTTGGGATGTTGGTATTGGACACCGAATCATAAATAATGATTTAAAAAAATGGTTGCCTTATTAAATTTGAAAACGAACACGCGTTTAAACATTAAAGACACCTCTGGGCCGTAAAAATAATAGTTTCAGTTTCGTTTTCATTAAACAAAATTGATATATACATATTATGTATGGCGGTGAGCACGTTTGGTCGTAAAAAATCCGGAACGGTTTTTATTTATTCGCTTTTTACGTATTTAAACATAGGTATCGATTATGCCCAGTTGTAAAAGGCGTGGGTGGGTATCATTAGTATTTGGGGAGTTATTTCTGAACATAAGTTTTTATGTCGTTTTATTTTTATTATTTTTTTTTATAATTTATAAATTAAGTCTCGAATTTACATTTTTGCTATTTTTTAGTTATATGGCCAGGCGCGTGCGGTGAATATTATCAGGAGGGATGCTGACAAAAAATGTTATCTGCTTACTTTTAGTAGGAATAATAGCAGATACACATAGGTAAATATATAGTTGAAATCAGTATCGCAAAGAATCAAAATATACCTAAAACTCAAGATGTTCTTGAATTTTGTCCGAATTTTAATAATACGCCATTGAAATATTTATGCCATATATTAAAAGACTAGTTTTTTCTTTGCATCACATAAGTTGGATGCTATATCTCTGAGTCTTGTAGAACAATATGACAACATTATGAACCTTAATGCGCGTGCGTGTAAATCCGATCATTTGTAATAGTACTGGACTCAAATCAAGAGTAGTATCAAGATTCCAGCGTATCTAACGAATACTATCAAGTCCAAGGTACCTCGATATTCAGTTTGTTAATATAGGAAATACGCATACTTGGGTTGGAACAAGATAACTTTAGGAATAATTCTAGTTTTTTTTCCATCTTTATAATTTTTAATAGTAAAATAAATTATTATTATTATTTTCAAATATTCATGGAATGCGCCGCATCCACAGTATGCATGGGCGGAAGGCGCATATTAAATACACCACGAAAGTTTATTTTTAACACGGCACAATATACATTATACTTATGACAACAGCAGCTCATTCGGAAATAACTATCGACGTGCTTAAAAACATGCTAAACATTTGAGTGATCACAATAAACAATAATGAACATGATTAAGTTATCGCAGTCATAAGTCAACGCGTATGCAATCTCTAAGTCAACGCTGGTGTCTGTTTGTTTTTTTTTTCCTCATAAATAAAAACAGTTCATTGGAAAAAAATCAGCGTTTACTATAAAAAATAATACAATATATTGTATTCGCAAAATTGTTGTAGTAAGGAGTATCTTCTACAAAAAAGGGAAAATTAAATTACTAACAATTACTATTGCGACTGCTTTTCTTGACATTTGGCTTGCCAATCACCGCGGCGGCTAAATGCAATGAATAGCATGATTTGAATAAAAATAGCAGTTTTGAAATATTTTCCATATTTACACCGATGAAATTCAAATATGTGATTGCGCAGCAGGATTATACGTCGCGAAACGTAAATATTTTGACACTTAATATTAGGTGTTCACGAATGTTCCATTGTGATCGCGAATACGATAAACAACCATGGTGAGAAATTGTTATCACGTCGCTTATTAGCACGTCGATAGTTATTTGTGATTGATCTACAGTTCTTCAAACCTCAATATTCTACTAGAACACTATGTCATGTGTCATATCTTTACCTCATTTAGGAACATCTTGGATGTTGACTATCTCAGGAATGTTTCCACCGAAAGAATTCACCCGAATGTAGCCATCCAGTTGAAAAATACTTTTCCCGAGTTCTGTTCCATTTTCACTCACATAACTAAATTCTCATCCACCTGGACACAGAATGAATACATACTGGAAATTTTAGGAAGAGTTCAAGAATCGCGACTGAACAATCAAGCTATGAACATAACGTTTAATTTTTTACGTACGGAAAATTGTTTACTTTCATGATATTTGATTGTACGAAAATAAATATGTGGGTATCTACGTGTAAAATATTTGAATTATTATTTTTGTAGCCCGTAGCGTTAGTCACTTACAAGTTAGTTTAAAAAAATGCATTGACTTGGCCGCATAATGTTTCATGGTTTAAAACATCCGGCAGACGGATTGTGTGGGAGATTTGAAATGACCCGAGAGCAAAAAATGACCCCAGAATTTAAGTGAATATTAGGTAGGTAATTGAAGAATCAAATCAAAATATTTTAGCGATTTGTTAAAACGGAAATATTTGTAAAAAGAAATAGCTACAAATGAAATAAATATATCAAAATTGTACTTGCATAGATTTTAATTTTTTTTACAAGATTAAAATAATTTATTTTTTTAATGTTCAAATTATTAACTTTGTGGTCAAACATGACTTTGTATATCTACCGGGTTCGAGTTTGAGACGTCCCCGTTTCTTCGTCACTACATCAACACGCAAATACTAAAATACATAAAATATGTCATCATAATTTCCTTTCCACAGCTTATGGTGCATAGGGCACTGCATTGGTACACCAATTGCAGCGTATCTTGATAATTTTTGTTACATGAAGGCAATAAATAAATTAAAATAAATCGGGTTGTGGTCCCGTGGCTAGTGTTACGGACTCACGGATCAGAGGTCCGAGGTTCGAACCCTACTCTACCCCATCTTGATTTCTATTTTCTAATAGTGAGTTATTTACAACTCGTTGAAAATGGTCACCAAAATTGAAATATTTGGGTTAGTTATAAGAACGCTAATATTTCTTTTCTTTTAAAAAAAATATTTATATATGATTAGTCTTACGCATCAGATGCCAGTCCAGGGACTATGAAATATTATAGTGTAAAAACACCAATTTAAATCAGTATTTCATATTAACTATGTCGGGAATCGAACCCGAGACCTCTCGCGTGGTAGACAAACGCGCTGACCATTACACCACGAAGCCGACTAAAATATAATTGACTGTTTTTTTTACTAGTTTATAAGGCAATGAAATTGTCCATATACAAAGAAATTACACAAAAAGTAAAACAAATAAAAAATCATTCGATGTTTTGTCAGTTTTATTAAAAGCATTTAAATATTTCACTTTTGAATTTTACCACTTTCCTGAATATTATATTTTCGTATTTTGGATCTGACGATTTTGGGAATTTTGAAAATCATTAGCATCCCAAAAATTGCGTTATCTCGTAAACTCGCTCCGATGAAGCGTCTCTATTTCGTTACAACATAAATAATGTGTTTTACCACGCAATTGCCAAATTAAAGATCTTGGTATTATTTTTTAAGCGAATGTACGTTTAAGTACTATGTTACAAGTGTTGTTGATAAATCGAGTAAAATGCATGGATTTGTTCATCGAAACTCTAGATATTTTAATGATACTACTGCAATTCGCACATCGTATGATACACTAGTCCGAAGTCCGCAGCATACTAGAATACTGTTCCATCATTTAGGACCCTACTGAATCAAACCACTAAAAGTTCAAAAGCGATTTTTGCGATACTTATATCTTACAACAAAAAAAAAACATTCTTGTATCCAAAAAATTTAAGTTTGAAAAGAAAATTCTTGATGGAAGTTCTTTGTAATTTATTATCCTAATAAAAGACGAGTGATACTTTAATCCACAAATTTGGAATATCTCGAAATTAATAGATTAAAAAATAATCCCTACGTAGAATTAATTAATGAACAGATAACGCACGTGCATTCTCCACTACTTTACCCATTGTAATATATTTTTACTAATGACTTTTTACCCTTTGTTTTTCAGAAATCATGATTCACAAAAATCACACTCACGAAGGATAGGACACTAAAAATAAAATAAAATACTTAAAATAGCATTATATCAACTCATTAATTAACCCGAAAAAAAAACTGATAATGATTCTTAAGATAAAAATAACTTTATTTAATTTACTTTAATAAAACTTTGAATTATCTATCCTTACCTCTGTTTTGCATAAACATAAATAAAATCGGTGCCAAAATATTGCCCTGCGGAACACCAAAATCAATGTTTTTTCTTTGCTAGTAATATTATCTATTTTTACTTGTGTTCTACCACATAAACAGCTTTTAAACTAATTTAGTAAATTACATTGCAAACCTTTATTTGACAGATGTTTCCACATGATTTTATATGATATCGTGTCGAAAGCTTTTAAATCTAAAAAAATTGAAAGGCATTTCTTGCCGGAGTCTTTATATTTAAAAATAAGATCTATTATACCAGAGATTGCCGTATCTGTACCTATTTCTTTTTGAAATCCGTACTGATTTACCAATAGAATATTATGGATGTCTATGTACTCTAAAATGATTTTTTTAAACTATTTTTTCTATAATTTTAGAGATTGTGTTAAGTGATAATATTGGTCGATAGTTAGCAATATATACTCTGTCTCCCTTTTTATGAATGGGAATTACAATAGCTTAAGTTGATTATTTTTATAATTACGGATTCGTTGTTATATTTTTACTTAAACTCATTGAAATCGTTTACTACAGTTACTTGGAATTTTGAACGCAAATTAAATTTGTGTTTTATGTTACGTGTTAATAATACAATAAAAAAATCAACGAAAATATTTGTTTGAACTGCACCCACTACGTGTAACCAATAAAAACATTTTTATTTGATTGAGAATATAAATTTGCAATTTAGATGGTAATGCGATAATAAATAAGCGCATTGAAAATTGCAGTAGTAGGTAGGTATGCGTTGAACTGAATTCAAGTTTCAAGGATTCTTAAAGACAATTCTGTTTTTTATCGATAATAAAAAATAGCTTTTAAGGATCGCGGATCTTCTGCGTACAATAAAAATGATCACGTTATATCCAAGGCTCCGTTCTATTATTTTTATCCTTTCACGCTAAAAGATTTGACATACATACAAAATTTAATAACATGACACCAAAATCGATTTAACTAAATTTTATTAAACAGTTATCTGTATAATGTTCCATTGTTCCTTTCAAAAGATGCGCCGTGCCAAATAATACAACCCAAGAAGGTTTTGATTTAAAAAATTGCTGTCGTAGTTTTAAAATACTCGTCATTATGTTACATTTCATAGTAATTTTATACTGTCATTATTGACTTTAATTTTATTTAATAATAGAAATTGCTATCTATCATAATGGATTTTTACACGTTGAGCTCTGATACAAAAGAAGATAATTGAAAAGAACAGGAAAAGTTGAGAGAAAATCTTATGTTAAACGCAATAAAAGTTTTCATTTTGATGGTTCTGATGGTTTTTTTTTATAAAGGAATAACACTCTTAAGCCTCTACAGTAGAGGTTTGTCAGCAGGTAGGAAAGAAAAGATACGGAAATAAGTTTTGAAAAATACACCACGACCCCAAAACCACAGTCTTTAAAACGGTTTTTGAAATGAAAAATATTCCTGAAGCATAATTACAAACCTCATAATAAAAACATATATTTGAAGCGTTAACTTCGTGGTAATTCATTATAATAAAAGAAATATATATATTTATTTATTTTATGACTTTTTTTTCTATCGACCGGTTCCAAAGCTACACAAGATTCTTTATCGAGGCACACTTAACTTATGAATTCTATCAGATTTTATTTTTACAGCGGATGCTAAATATAACATCGATACGCTTTTGTGGATTTGAAAGCGGTCAGTAAAAAAAAAAAGTTGTTAAAAAAAAATTGATTTTTATTTATTTTTCCTCAATGTAAAATCGCAATGATGATTTCCAACCTCCATCGGGGAGAGAAACCATAAGAAGAAAGGTAAATAAAATAATAATAATAAATCTTTACTAAATGAAAAATATTCTCGTAATTCATTTAAAAAATAAATTGAGATGTAAATATTATAATACTAATTCAAATAGGATAGGACAGACAATATTAAATACTTATTTATTTATTGACACTTTTTATACATATACAATAAATATACATACAAGGGCGGGCATATTGCCTTAAAGCAATTTCTTCCTACCTACTTAGGAGTTATTATTGATATAAATTTAAAGTGGAAACGGCAGATTGAAAATATTACTAATAAAGTTAAAAGACTAACGTTTATACATATTCAAAACAATTCGAAATATAATTAATGTACAGGAACTTTTAAAGATTTATTTTGCATTGTGCCAATCAATTTTGGAGTACGATATAATCGGTTGGGGTGGTGCGAGTGACACAGTTTTAAATAGTGTATTTGTTGGACAAAAATCCATAATTAAAATAAAACTCAGAGTCCCGATACAGACATCTACTGAAGAAATATTCCACAAATCACAACTTATGACACCAAAACAATTAAACGCTAAAACAATACTCACTTACAGATTAAGAAACTACTCTTACTCAAATGAAAGACATAACCCCTACAATACATCACATACAAATAATATTATCACTTGTTCCTCAACACAAAGACAGCTTTAACAAATACAAACTTATACCACTTTCGGACTAAGGGATTTTAAGTATAATTTAATTAAAATCTATAACCTACTTCCACTATCTATTAAAACAATAAGTAACGAGAAAATGTTTAAAAAGGCTATAAAAAATGGATAGTGGAGCTAGGTAGAAGTAAAATGAATTGTCTCATTCGCCCAAACCAATATTGAATCAACTGCTCCACAAGTGTATAGCTTATGTTTGGTTTTGTTATTTTCATTGTGCGTTTTGTAATGTTAATAATGTAGATGTACATATATACCTAGTTTTTAAAACTGTCTGAATATTTTGATAATTATCTCTGTTTATTAAGTTAGTCTTCTTTGTTTATTCTCAAATGTAAAAACATTTCAAAAAAGTATATTGTTAAGTGTCCTCGGCACGGGTAACCCCAGTGAGGTCACATTATTTTGATTATTAATTATAGTTTGTAAGAGAAAAATATGAGTAAATAAATAAAAATAAATAAAAATATTGAGAGAGTTATCTTAATACTTATTATTATTTATCACTCGAAAACAATGATAATTAAATAGTAAAAATGGTCAACACATCATTCGAAAAAGGGTAACGGTCAGCGCGTTTGGCTACCATGCTAGAGGTCTCGGGTTTGATTACCGACAACGCTGACATTAAATATTTAAAATACTGTTTTAACACTATAAGTTTTAACAGTCTCATCATCTTACCTTCATGTAACAAAAAAAAACAGTATTACAATATTACATATTACAGTATAATGTATTATTTAATGTTACTTCAATATTTAATAATATTGTCTTTGAAAATCATCATCATCAGTGGCGCTACAACCCGTTGTGGGCCCTGGCCTCTTCGAGAATCTGTCTCCATTCGTCCCTGCACCCCGCGGCTCTTCTCCAGTTCGTCAGGCCAATCGCTCTAATGTCACTTTCCACATTATCCAGCCATCTTAATTTTGGTCTGCCTCTGCTTCGTCTGCCTTCCGGAGTGGTTTTAATAATATTTTTTGTGGTGCGGTCTTAAAAAATAGTTTACAAATGAATTTCTTACGGTAAATTACTTAAAAAGTGAAATGACTGGTAAATATTGTTATAATTATAGAAATAAAGAAAGAGTAATCTTAAATATAATATTTATCTATTGCTGCATTGCACGTTTAACATACTCGTGTGTAGGACAATACTATATTATGTAGCATAAAGTAAAATGAACCAACTCATATTTCAAAGAATTCAATTAAAGTCTCAACTTTTTCGTATAGATCATTTATTTAAATATTTAGTCTTATAGTTTTAGCTTGTGGAGATTAAATTACTGGGATAGCAATTCGCCCCGTATAAGCAGATAAAGGTTTTTGCTCGAAGAAATCATACAAAAAACTAATCCTTTTGCTTTATTCGTGCGCAACAGATACGGCACATGGCCTGGGACGACCATTGACTGAAATAATAATATTATATTGATATTAATCATTGTACAAATTTATTTATGTATTAATATACACGACACGCAGTGCCTTTTATTTTACAGAAATACATACACAATTAATTATAATGTGAATAAGAAAAAAAAAATAAATTAAAAAAGCATTATGTTACATAAATACTATAACACAGCAATATCATATTAAGAACATGCTCAGATATGCATTGGAAAAATATAAAAAAATAATTTAAAAATTTAATAATGTGTGCATATAAAATTTTCAATTTAAAAAAAAGAACTATTTTTTTATTTTTTAAGAGATTCAACGTGATAATTGTATACATAATATATATATATGAAATAACACAGCAGATTTAAATAAAGAACATGCTTAGATATAAATTATAAAAATAAAACTGAAAAATTGAAACAATGGGTGCGTAAAATTTTTAAATTAAAAGGATTTCTTTTTATTTGTTTTAAGAGGCACAAAATTGATATTAAATCCAAAGAAAAATTAAATTATTTTATATCGCAAAAATATTTACAAAAATAACAATTAAAATCATTTTAAAATGAAATATACACGTAAATATGGTACACAAGAAAATAATTCCCATACAAAGGAAAATATAGAATTCACTTTTATTGAACAAATGTAAATTAGCGTTCATCATCTTTAAAACGATTAAATAGAAATGATTTATATAAATTATATTTTATGTTAAAAATATCAGCTACGTCGGAATAATTATTGCCAAGTACATGGAGTCAATTCAGAATAGCATTATATGAATATATTATTCGTGAATTGTTCGCAACATAGCACTAATCACCATTATGAGGGAAGATTGACAAAAAAAATTTTGTTATAATTGGTAATTTAAAAAAAAAATGTCATCGTTTTAACCCAACAGTTTTTAAAATGTTGTCATAAAATTTTCGGTTTTTACTTTAACATATTTGAAAAATGGATGGGCCGTAGCGTCGTGTCCTTCAAAAACAATATTGAATCTGGAACTACGAAGAACGATCAATAACCAGTGAATTGTATAATAAAAATAAAAATTCCGCATTATTATTTTTAATGATTATTAAATGCCAATGTAAGATAATTGCTTACATTTTTAAAGCAAATTTGGTAAGCAGTAAAACGTGATAACAACATGTTTTTATATTAATCTATGCCTATTTTACTGGCATAAAAAATATCCCATCAAAAATAAATGGGTGCTAGACAACAAAGCATGTTATCTTAAATCATAAAAAATAGGAAGTATCTTGATAGATGAGTTCGTATTCGATATTACGGTACCCTATTTCATGGTATTTATTGGGTCAGTGTGGCATCGACTTGAATCTATTCGACCCTGACATTTGACTTGCCTCCTCTAAGCACTGTGCTAACGGATTGATAAAATCGATATAAAAAAATGTCTATTGTTTTGCGGTCCCAATTTTAAGATGCTTTCGCTTGTAGTATTCTTGAAAGTTTATGATTGGTTTATCTAGTGACGATAAAAACTACCTGATCGGTGTGTCAGCAGAATGAATTATGCGTTTACTGTGAGCAAGGTGTGATTTTTATTTTTTTTTTACAATGGAAATCATAGTCTTTTTGATGAAACCAAGGTACAAGAAAACAATTTAAAAAAATTATGACCAATTACAGATTTCACATTAATTTATTATGAATACAGAAGGAGAGGAGAAAAACGGGACCCCGTGAATAAACATTTTAAATCAACTGTCTTCATTAAAAAGTCATCATTTTAAAATTCAATGGGAATAGATAGCTAATTTGGATAGAGCGTAAAATTTTCTTCTGCACTCTCTCAAGTTTTAACAAATGAACTCCGTAAAATGGGCTGTACTTACCATATACATACTTATTCATATTATTATTTTTTTTTTTTTTATTTTGTCTTTAAATAGTACAAAGTGGTAGTCTTATTCTAAGTGGTGGGGGTCAGTGCTGTACAAGCTCCTGACGTCACTGCGACCTGTAAAGATCTATTGTGACGGGTCCCCGTGAATAGTTCTCGCCCTCCGTACCCAGGTCTATAAAGAGCCTGGCTACTGTGTGGAAGGCGAGAGTTTACATTTTGCCTAATCTCCTCCTCCAAGCCCAGATCCGTAAAGTATCGGGCTATCAGGTAGGGAGCACCATATAATCTAAAATAATACATTCGTTATTGATGAATGATTTGATTTTTCTTAATTTAATCTGATAAATAATCATTCATACACCAAATCCTTCTTAAAACCATTAGTCAATAAAGAACTGAAAGTTTTTATTTCATGATTGTACAACAATTATGAACGTTTTTTTTATTAAATTTAATTTTTTCAATCCGTAACCTCCCTTTAAATCTAATTTTCTTGGTGTGACTGTCCAGATTGCTTAGTTTTAAAAATAAACAAAAAGAGATAAATATTCATCATCATCATCATCATTCCCTTTCCACACCTTATGGTGCATAGGGCACTGCATTGGTAAACCAATCGCAGCGTATCTTAATATTTTTTATGCCTGCAGGTAAGATGATCAGTCTTACACTTCAGGTGCCAGTCCAGGGACTCTGAAATATTTAACCGTTAAAAAGCCTTTTTAAATAAATATTTCATGTCCACCATGTCGGGAATCGAACCCGAGACCTCTTGCATGGTAGGCAAATGCGCTGACCACTACACCACGGGGCCGACAAATAAATATTAGTATGATAAAAATTAAATGAAAAGTTCATAAAAGGGAGAAATAGTCCTAACTGTACTTTCATCCCACCTCTCTCTGCTTCCATGAACATTTATGTGTATTACTAAAAAATCACGTTAAGCAAGAAAAAAATTAAATGTCTTTAACTAACCTGATGAAACTATTGTATTAACAGTGAAAACTATTTTAAGTAATGTGAAAGCTAGGTTTGATTTTATTACAACCGTAGAGTAGGTTTGCAGACGAGTGTGGCATTGCACCTTTCCTACTGATTTTTAATATTTTTTTATCAAATAAATTATTTTTACTGTAATAATATACATTGATAATAATATTAAATATTTGGTAGTAAAAATTACTCAGAGAAAACCAAAAGTCACCTATCTGTGTATGTATCTAAATCTATCTATCTTTACAGGGTGTTCATTAAACCGTGTCACATCCGAAACCACGATGATCAGTATGAGCAAGAAGACATATTGGCACATTAAATTATTTTTTTAGAACGAATAAAAAAAAAAAAAAGAAATATCATGAAAAGCAAATGGTTGCTTACTTCTGCAGGGGAGAAACGAGTAGGGGGGGGGGGGAATCTGACGCTGCGCCGCGCTTCCCTCACTTCTCCCCTGCAGAAATAAGCAACCATTTTTTAAAAAATATTTTATTTTAAAAAAATTCTTTGTTCTAAATAATTTTTTTAATATGCTAATAAGTCTTCTTGCCCATACTGATTATTGTAGTTTCGGATGTGACAGGGTTTAAAGAACACCCTGTTTATATATAAATAAACTACCGATATTGGTCTCGGAGAAACTTGAAAATGGCTTGACAGATTTACGTGCGGTTTTTTGCAAAAATTTTTAATTTTCGTCCTCAAGGTTTAAAAGTACTCGACAGTATTTTATATTACTTTGAAATTGTTTTAAAAAAAGTGATATTCCACTATTGCTTGTGAATATTTCATTTTTTTGATGCAAATTTTCTCATTATTTGCATGTGTAATGACTATACAACACCGTAACTCGTAGATTGTTTTGGCACAGTACGGTAAAGGTTAAGTGAATTCGACTAAAAACACCTGTATCAGTACTGTGTTCGCCTCAACCAAAGCTACGTTACCGATACTTTTTAAACTTACTTTTCTATTCGGTGATTTCAACGCATGCACATTTACCTTTCCAGATTGGATACAAATAATTTTTAAGCGTAATAATAAATTGCGCATTTTGATTCACGTTGATATTTAAAAACACGAAATGAGAATAATTTTGTGAGTAAATGAAGACATCAAAACTGACAGGTTATTATTTTGATGTTACGAGAGTTGTGAGTGTCTCTGTGACGAATCCAAGGCGAGTTTGCAGTGCGTTGTATTTATTTCGGTTCCATCTTGCCGCGTGAATGGCGTGAGAAGCTCGTGTCATCAGTTGTCCAAGGAAATCATGAGTTGCCACTCAAATTTCTAGAAGGGTGTACGTGACCTTCTTCGGAGAACAATCGAGAAACCTAACAAAATAACAGAACGAAACTAAAGAGAAATTAATCAAAGATGATTGTATGATTGTTTTAACACCTTCAGACCACATTTTACTGAAAATAATTAGTCTAGAAGGTGTTCATAATGGTCAGATGCATCGTTCGAGTGTAAAAAAACACTCATTTATACTCCAAACACCCAAAACTATAGGAGACCAATTAATATTTGATTGTAAAAATACATTTCATCCAAGATATAAAAATCAAAATGAATTTTTCTCAAGCCTGGGTGTTCTGTGATGTATTTCACCACTGTAATTGGGCCATAGTGGTGCAAAAATAAATTAAATTAAATTAAATGAAAATTAAAATATTTAATACTTTATACATATTTATTTTATTTATTCATTCAAAATTACATTTGTTTACATATCCATGAACTAATAAAGGCTTTAAGGGCTGTGTCCGTGTTAAACCATAATAATTAACAATAAAAAATTGATTAAAGTATAAAAACGCGTGATTCAATAGAAAAAGAATACAGAAAAACAAAAATAAACATATACAAATATTTAAATATAAATTTTACAATATATAAAGTAAAAACCTTACTAGATAAAAAGATCTCTAAGATATAAAAGTTGTAAGAATATAAGTTGTGAGATAAATAAGTTGTATGAATATTATTAGGTGCTAAATGTTTAAGTTAAGGACAATTGATTGTAAAAAAAAATGTTTTACTGAATGTAATTAAATCTTTGTTTATAACCACCAACCGACTATAATATGTCTACCGGTTTCGAGACATACGCGTCTCTTCGTCAGGACAACGGGTGGCGGAAGAAATTGTTCTGTGTGCGTGATAGAAATAGGATCCTGACCGAGTATTTCCGACATGACTGTTAATTCTGAAAAAGGAAATCAAGTAGAGATAAGTCCGCCTCGTAGCGCAGTGGTCGGCTCGTTTTCCTATCGTGCTTGAGGTTCTAAGTTTGATTACTGGCAATGTCAACATAAATGTATTGTTTGAAAAGTGGTTTATCAATACAGTATTTTTTAAAATGACTTATTATTTGTAGATCGTATAATACAAAGTATTTAACAAATTATAATATAAAAGAATTACATTTCCAGGAGTTGCTATATCTCCATTTGGGATTTAAATAATATTATCATTTTTTTAAAAGTGCGTATTCAGAACAACAAAGAATCAAAGTAAGTTTAACATCTTTTTACTAAATATATCCGAAAAATATATAAACCAAAAAACTTTTCTTACACAAACAATAAAAATAAATTAGAACGCTTTCAATAATAGTGGGTAATCTAGGACAAAGGAAGGTAAGGTCGTTAACATTAAATGCTGTGCAGACGTTGCAACTATATTAGCAGAATCAAAAGATGATTTGATTTACAATACATATTACACAAGTTTCATCTAGTATCTCAGAAATTTTCCCGGGCTGGCGCCTGAAGCGTAAAACTGATTACCCTATTTTGATGCATTGCGTATTTTTTGCGCCACAACAGGAAAGGAAACTCTATTATAGTGGTGAACTACAACACAGAACATCCAAGTCTGAGAAAATATCTATTTTTTTTTGTCTTCGAATTGTCTTCGAATCGAACCCGGAACCTCATGTGCGCGGGTCAAGTATATTAGCCATTAAACCATGAAGGTCGATAATATTTCATTACTATTGAAAATCATTATTGTATTGAATAACGGTTAAGAAAATAAGAAATCTGGGATCAGATTTATTTAATGTTTGGTTTTGTTTTGTGATTCTTTCTTCAAGAACAATTTATTTGATAGATAGCCTTGCATCTTAGATTCCTTTTCTAATCAGAAACAGAAATATATTTGGTCGTGATTTACTGTTAACGATTTTTTCCGATCACGGAAATAATTTTCAATACCCCTGGGTGATGTAAATATTGATTTTAGAACAAAAACATTGGAAGTTTAAGACTAAAATAGGTACAAGTCATATCGTAGTAATTGTCATACGGACTCACTCAATTCTTATTTTCCATCGCGGTTATTTACGACTAGTGAATTTTTTTGTCAATTTCCTAGAGAGTTGAATCCATTTCTGTAAAGATTTGAGATACTCAAAGTATTTTTTATATCAACTTGTTATAAATTAAGAATAAATAAAAAAATTGTAGATTCTTACCTTCATGCTATTCCAAACGATCTCGCAGCAGTAGGAAAAGCTTTTATACCAAGTATTTACTTACAAAATACGCAAGTGTTTTATAAAAAATCAATATATGATAGAATAAAAGAAATGTGTAAGTTGCTTAGTATATAAGGCGATCAACTTAAGACTGGACTTTTCCATATTCTTTTTTTTTGAAGTTTTATTCATTTTAACAAATAAGTAACATGCATAATTGTATTTTTGTTCCCGCACAGCCAAAGCTTGTCTGCGGGTTAAATTACTTTTTTTTTTAATTTATAAAAGTTAAGTATATAGTTATATAATAAATTATGAATATAATATATTTATGTGCACACTTAAGTTTCACTTGCTGTTTTTAGTAAGGTTTTGACTATTTTTAATTTTTTTTAATAAATTTTATTACAAATACATACTTAGATACATATTTATAACCAGAAAATCTAAAGAACACTAAACAATTTAATCATGAATATGGAGTGTCTTCAGGTCAGGTCAGTTTCCATCGAACATAATCCCAGCCTGTTCTAAGATGGAGATTTTTTTGATTAGAAATTTACCGAACTATTAGATTTATATACTTTTAAGCGTGATATCCAGTTATTTATTGAAATACAGCTATGTATATATTAAAATGTTCAGTTTTTATTTTTGCTATTATTTAAGAATGTACATGTTTCCACTTTCCATTATGTTGTATCCCAACTCAATACAGGGTTGGTTCTTGGCATCATAGAGTTAGAGATACGTTTTTTTTCTTCTAATATATCATGTATTTGAATGAATAAATAAATCAAATAAAATTAACAATGTTTGATTATGTCCAAATGCTTGCAGACTGGCTGGATTTCCTCCCTAGGGAGTTGTTCATATTTAAATTTATTTCAACAGAGTTGGAAAATTGTTTCCAGACGTTGCCCAGTAGGTGATTTGGTTCAGCCGGATGAATCTCACCCACGTGATAAAGGTTTCAGCTCTTTCACTTCACAAAAGTCAACAGATGAAAGAGTTGAGGAAATGTGGATGTTCAAACATGGGCAGAATGGTGAATGTTACACAGTGTGTAAAGTGGCCACTTAAACCAGCCAATGACAGGTCATAAGCCCTGTAAATGCCTAGACTTCCATATTCCCTTCTCGAAAGCTTTTTCCCTCTCTGTTGAAATAAATTCAAATAAAATTAATTTATAAATTAATACAAGAATTTAAATGCATAAACATAAAATATAAAAAAATCTTTAACATACAAGTATATACTAAAATTTCATAATGTCGATTAAAGATAAAAAAAAAGGAAATTATAATTGAGTATAGTAATGCTTTCATCTATATTTGTTGAAATTTTAGATTTATACGTTATTACGCATGAATTGATTTGTTTTCTATAATTACTTTTCAATTGTTGTATTTTATGAAAAGTTTCATTATTCGGTTGGTATTCGTTTCATAAATAATTTTGTATCGTATGAGAGGGAATGAAAGCGAAAGGTGATTTTTCATGCGTTAGAGTGAAATGGATGGATATATGACGACCGAACGAACTTACGAAACGAATTTGTGACGGAATAAGCCTGCAGATGCACACGACAAAAAGTTTAGCAGAATTTAAGTAAATGTTTGGCTGGTTATCTTTTTCGCGATTTCAACGCACGCGCATCAACGGTTTCAGATGAACATTAAAATATTTTTTTAAGTTTTTAAAAATCAAAAAATCAAGACATCGAAACTGATTTCGGCGATCTGTGATAATAGGAAAATATAAAATATACGAAAACCGATAAAAACAAATGAAAGGGATTTAGAACAGTTCGGTATTTTCAAAATCGATGTGGAAATTGTGGAGAAATATTTTCATATATAACTTCAAAAAAGAAATTATAAAAAACGTGTCAGTAGAGAAGCTTGACATGTTTGATATTGATGATTGTGACGTCAACTTCGTGACGATGTTCTATATACATTCGAACGGTTAGGAACAAAGTTGAAAATCAACATGAATCGTGATGTATTAGGGGCGTGGCCAATGCAATGACCGTTTTTGCGGAAATTCGAAATAATATGCTTTTGAAAAGTATATTTTTACTTTATTCGGCAGTATTTCATAGAACCCTAATACTTTAAAAATAAAAGAAAAAACCCTAACATTTCCCTTTTCAATTAGTCAGCAAAAAGAAAACATCGTTTTTCCACCTGTCAAAATAATTTTTAAAAATACCTTAACAAAACTGGCATCGTTAAAGCTTGTCGTCATAAATCGTCCTTATTATTTAAAAATGACAATAATTTTCAATCCGACATTGCAAATGTATCTACTGAATAAAATCATTTT
Source organism: Micrasema longulum (assembly GCF_059751315.1). Taxonomy (NCBI): domain Eukaryota; kingdom Metazoa; phylum Arthropoda; class Insecta; order Trichoptera; family Brachycentridae; genus Micrasema; species Micrasema longulum. The sequence goes on from NW_028277455.1 coordinate 521,192, forward strand.
ACGAATATCAATTAAATATGATTTGTTGAATGGCAGTTAAAAAAAGCAATCATGTTTTTTCAATATGTCGAGGGTGTTTGATTCGTCTTTTTATTTAAAAAAGTACTGCCGCTTGCGTGTTTGTTGTACATAAATTCAATTAATTTATTACAACGCTTATTGCAAAAAACCTATTCACCTTAGGATAATTGATTATCTACCGCAACTGATTAGGCAGATGCGGTTTCAATTAATATAAAAAGAAATTTTATCATTTTAAACACCAATAAGAAATCGGCTTTGTTAAAAAAATGTGAAGAAATTGGAGATTGCTTTAAAAAAATATATATTCATTTGAAATCCTGAATGAGGATATCGAGTGGAGATGAGTCTACCGCTGAGTGGGGTGGTTGGTGCGTTCGCCTTGTAGAGTTGTAAAATTATATTGCTGTGCGTAATGTGTGGTATCTTAAAAAAGTATTAAATTAATGACTTAAACAAAGGACACAACCTAAAGAATACAACACATACATATAACAATATACAAGTAATCACTAGACACAAAGACAACATAAACAATTACGAACTGATACCACTTTCTAAAACATAAAATCTAAAACCTACTTCCACTGTCCATAAGAACACTGCAATATATGTGTCTACTATATGTATAAATTTATATATTTTATAGTAATATGTAAAGATAATTTTTCTTCATATTTTTTAAAAATTATTTTTATTCTTAAATTCATCGTGATTTTTTTGCTACTTTTGCGTAAAAAACATGTCTGTCTTTATATGTATAAGTAGATATAAATATATATGACTGTAAAACATGTAAAAACCTGCAAGGCGTTAAAATAAATAAAACAATTAGTAACAAAAAAATGTTCAAAAAGGCTATAAAAAATAAATATTAGACCTGGGTAGAAGTAAAATGGATTGTCTCATTCGCTCAAATCCATGTTGAATCACCTGCTCCTCAAACGTATAGTTTATGTTGTGTTTTTGTTCTTTTATTGTGTGTTTTATAATATAAATCATAAAGGTATGTTTAAATTAAATATACAAATAAATACGTAGAGTTTAGCTGTTTTAACATTTTGTAATTTCTCTCTGTATATTAAGTCTTTTTTGTATATTCTCACATGTATAAAAAAGAGTGTATTGTTAAGTATCCTAGGCACGGGTAACCTCAGTGAAGTCTTATTATTTTTATTATTTATTATGGTTTATAATGTGAAAAGAAATATATATTCATCCTCAAAAAATAAGTATTTAAAGTAACTAACAATTTAGGTTTTTTGTAAACATGACAATCTAGTAATTTTACTAATAAAATACAGAATACTATGCAGTAGATCGGAGTGCTGGTGGAGGCGAAAAACGGCGAGTAACGTTTTGTGCGCCCTTAAATAGGTCCATTGGGCATAGCGCGCTTTGATAATACGAATGTTTGTCACCCACTCTCTGGTCACCACAGCCTCTTATGCTTGAGGTCTCGAGTAAGACTCTAGCAAAGATCAATATAAAATATTAGTTATGAAAGTTGTTTCATACCGCAATATTTCATTGACCCTTATTTAGTTATCTTCATTTAAAAGATGATCGAGAAACATTACATTTGGTTTATCAATTGGGGAGTGACGGTGATGCATTCCCCCATACTTCACAAGATTGAACTTTTGTATTTAGTACTATTGGTTACATTTGCACGTGACAAAGAAACAAATACCTCCACCCTATGTAGATTAATTTGCATGTTTAATTCTTTCGTAGGTATTACTTCATGTTTAATTTAATAATTAAGAAAATAATTTATAATGCTAGTCCATAAAAGGTAACTACTACAGTAGTTTTTGTAATAAATATATCTGGTTGCGCGAGTGGTTGGTGGGATTGAATGGTTTGAGGCAAGATGGACCACCAGTTGATGAAGGTCCATCTATCCTACCCATCCTGTGATTTTCCAACTTCGAATATTTGTTTATTCTCCTCGTCGCTATGGCCATGAGAAAATTTTTCTATATCCATAGCAACCAATATCCGCAATCTCGTTTTTTCTCTCTTCATAATATGTGCTGTAAACAACCACATGTGTCATCATTTATCTGCCCGCATCCGCTCGCCTTTTAATAATCTGCCCGCATCCGCACACCTTTACGTCTTCTGACCGCCGCGCCGCCACATTCTTCGATATATTGTATAGCATAATTATAGTGAAAGTGCTGTGTTTACGGAAAAAAGGAAACACTCCCAGAAGCCAGGACTTGGAGATTTACCATCCGGATTCCTGTCCCTGATCCCCTTTTCTGACTTCCCAAAGTTAAGATTTTTGTCTGTTGTAGTTTGTTTGGCCGCACACTGTTTGTCCGCATCTGCATCAGCATAAAGACAACTGAGCAGTTACAGCTGAAATAATATTTACAATACAAGTTTACACAAAACTGTTTTTTATATAAAAACAATTTAGCAGATACCAATAGAAAATTATCTTTATATTTATAATTCCTCTCTACGTGTAATGTCACCGAACTCCTCCTAGACGGCTTAACCGATTTACGTGCGGTTTTCAGAGAAATGTAGATCTTTATGCTATGCGTGTTCGTAGGTATTAAAATCATCAATCTAATGTGTAAAAAATAAATAAGAAGCATAAATATTTTATTCATTGATCTACCAGGATAGCGTTCGAGGAGAATGCATTTACAAAAAAATGGAAAAATGATGTTTTTTGTGATTAAAAAAGTTTGTTTTTGAATGTTTGCAAACAGCATTTTTTTGGGATCAGATTAATCTTTATCAGATCCTTTCCTTAAATTCCTTATAATTTCTACCCATTTATTTCTTTTAACTGGATTTTTGGTAATACTAAAATAATACTAAATTGAATACATTTAAAAAAAATCGTATTCCTACATAAGTACAACCCTCTATTAGTGAGGAGACTGGAGTTTGACGTTTGCAAAAAGAATGCCATATTTGAAAAAACTATTATTTTATGTTTTGGAATTCAACCATAAACAAGTACCTAGGTACCTACTTATCAATGAAAAGTCTTTTTCCAAACTAAAAGCAGGCAAACCAACGTTCGGGCAGGACAATGTCTGTCGGGTCCGCTAGTTAACAATATAACTTTACGTAAAACAGCTTTGGAGTGAAAAAGTTTTCTAGTTTTTTTTCCAAATCAACGAATTGAATTCAAAGTATGAATAAAGCTTTGTCGTTGCGTTGCAGAGACACCCACTCAGACCTCATTTAGGATTGCTTAATTTTGACGATCATTTAAAACAAGACGGAAATCGTTAATGGAGTATTGTTCGGTAGCGATAGATGTATGGAATATTTTTTTAAATGGCTATAAATAATACGCTGATTGCTGACCGATTCAATTTTAAATGTTTTTTTCGCCAAGATTAATTGTTTCTTTACTGAAGTAAACAACCCGTGGAGTGATTTTTACGCTCCCTTCTCATTTTACAAATTTAATCATATTTTACCATTCTTTTAATATAAATACTATCAATGTTTTTCTTGGTGCAAAGGGATCTTAAAAGATAATAAAAATTTTAATTATCATAGTGATTACAAAATATTTTACAGAGTTTTTTTTTATATATTGTTTGGTTTGGAAGATATTGCCATTTGGAGACAACTCCGCCAAAGTACATTTTACATTATGTACAAACAGTTAAATAAATGTTTAACGATGTTTTTTGTTAGCATTGAAATTGCTTTCCGAAAATTTATTGAACAGAAGTTTTATTTATTTATTTATTTAACATTTCGTTCATAAATAAATCTGAACATTGGGGGGTTTATTGCAAAAAAGAAAATTAAAAACAACCAATAAACAGTGTTGTTTTTTATAATTTTAGTTTCAAAACGTATGCGAGAGAAATAAAACACAGTAAAAATTTAACTAACAATATGTCTCGGCATGTCAATGAATTTTCGCCGTCTTTAATGGGAAATGGGAATAAAGTAAGAACAAAAGAGAAGAGATAAAGGAATGTAATGAAATTATTTCTTCAGGCGTGTAATATAACAATAAAAATAAATTTATTTCCAGTAAAATTTCTAAATAGTGCAGAGCTAGTTAGTTCTATCATATAAAACAAAAACATATTTAATTTTATATAACAATGTAGAAATAGCTTACAACATTTGTTAAACATATTTTTTAAAGAAAATAATGATAAAACTTTCAAAAAAATATAAACTAAAGTACAAAACAAAAATGAATAAAAATAATCAACTTGTAAGAAGAGAAATTAAAAAAATAAATAAAATCAAAATAAAATATTAATTGAATGTTTTTTTGCATAAATGAGATTGAATAAAATAAATTGTCTTATATTATGTTCTTATGGTGGTCTCAGCATTTACAGCCATCGCTCGAATAGGAGTGAATGAACCCACCTTGCAGTGGCTTGGAGAAGCTTATCAGGCGTTCTCATAGGCTCCAGGCTCTTCGGCAAGTAAGGCAGCGACGGTGTCTACCCGTCTGCCGTTAAACCGAGCCACTGTAGAAATATATTTGATGGTCGATGGGAGATGATTCCACAGTCGAGCCGCATAAACACGATAATATGAGTCAGAAAAGGAGGAATTGAAGACGAAGATTAAGAGCGTGCTTTGAGAATAAGAACGAAGATTTAAACCACGAATTCATGCTCCTCTTAGGAGCAGAAAAGTTCAGAGATGTTTTTTTTAAATTATGGGAGTTGCAGTATTAATGACCTTGTATACGCAAGTTTTATATTTAATGCACTAGGTTTATATATCACAGGTGGATTTTATTTCCTGGCTATCTATATCTAAGAACTGTTGGAAAGGGGGGAATTTCGGCTGTGAACCTGTATTGAAACTTTTCCGCATTTGCTTAATAAAGAGAAATCAATAAAAAACTCATTCGAGAGAAGCCGGACTATTTATTTATTTACGGATTTTGTCCAAATACTCAATTCATAGGGTTTAAATATTACAAAAAAATAATAGTTAAAACATTTAAAAAAAAGATTCATTGAAAAACATAAGGGACATCAAGACAAGATCTGGACTATTTATATAGTGCTTATTTAAATCACTGTAAACTTAAACCAAAAAGTCTAGATCTTGTCTTGAGTTAACAATACGGCAAAGACGGGTCATTGGAGAATTAAGTCCATAGTTTGTTCTATGCGGATCGATGAATAGTATTTCATTGTTTCTTACCTATGAGCTGAAATATTAAATTTTACTTGTCCCAGTAATGATGGAACATCGATAATACCATTTAGTATGCCCAACATATATACGGAATCAATATTAGTTCTTATTCTGATAGACATTAGTAGCCCTTCCGTTTCACTTGAAGACATCACGGCATTTTGTGTCCTGCTATCATTTATTGTCCTTATTACGTGTACTATCCTTACCATGAAAAAGACTACCTCTTGTGAAAAGTCATTGTGACTTATCACGGAATGGATGTGCCTTAGATCATCACTAACGCTTCTGCATCGCGCCTTCTGGTTATGTCTTTAGACGCCGAAAAGAGGGCAATGCATCAACAAGCGGGGAACATCTTGAAGGGTTTCATCATCACATGGACAGCAGTTGATCTCGGAAAGTTTAAAATGGTGCAGGTGGCTCATAAACCGCCATGGCTCGTGAGGATTTGTGTGAGTTCTAAGCTCATACGTTGCTATTTCCTGAAATCAAAGGCACCAAAAAAAGAAGGAAAGAATATTTTAGTTATTCGTCCTGTGGTTAAGTTCAAATAACGTTCATTCCAAAGTTGCAGAGTCATGTTTCTTATTTTTCTTTTAGCAAAACTAAGAGGAAACTCCGCAAAATCGAGAGCTGTCCTTTTAAACGGCAATCATCGGCAGAGAAGTTTCACAGGTTGATGTTGAAAACAGAATGCGCGTATTTTTATCCATAAAAACATTGGTTTATTTATTTTAGAAAGTAAATACAGAAAGCAGTATCTGTAAATCATTTAGTCATGTGGACAAGAAAGCAAAGTCGTGAAGCTTGTAGTCATTCGGTCACCATGTTGATTCTTTCGAGTCACGCGTCTTTAATGATTTTCGGGAGAGACAATAAATCACCGGATAGTATGGAAGCGAATCAATGATCATTTTTGCAACAGAATACTTAAGATGAAAGCATTACGTGAGGAACTACTTAACATGATAGCTTTTACTGTTCTTAATCATTCAAATTAACATTGCGGAATAATTTTAACCTGCAAATAAGAGAAATAATATATTTTTTACTAAATTCAAAGGGGGTATAATAATAATGTCACGTTAGAGTATTTGCGATACCAGCCAATTTTCAAGAATAGGTATTTGCATTAACATTTTATTTCTGTCACTCTCTGGCAAACGCCTCCCCGATACTGTGCAAAAAAGATAACTGCACGTCGGACTAATTTTGTCTAGCTAAAATTGACAACATCAACGTTTGGCTGTTGTTTTTTTCTTTTCCTCACCGAAACTGAACCGATTTGTTTTTTTAAAAGAAAAAATATCGGAATATAGTTTTCTGTTTTGCAACCCTTTGTATTTTTCAAATTTGCTAATCATATTTGCTTACCGTACGTCCGAAGACAGCTGATAAAACTGGGCGCTTTTATGGGTTTTTGGATAGTCTAAGCTTCCAAAGGAACCAATTGGGAATGACCAATATTTTCCAGAGACATTTCGTTGAACGAAATTAAGATACATGAAGATTTTTTGAGTTTCGAGTATTGTAGTTTTGAATATCAAGATTAAATATGTATTTTAGATAAAACAAATAAACAATTAAAACCGTGATATCATAATACAATAGAAAATCACTCTTAACTTGGAATGTTATATTATTATATAATTTTATTTACCATGTAGTATTATTAAACCTATCTGCTCATTTAAGAGTTAAAATATCAATAGCATAAGCAGTCATGTTTCAGATACATTAAAAGTTTCTGACTCATCGCTATTCAAACACTAAGTAGATAACGATAAGGAAAAGCTTTCTGTGACAGCTAATTTTTAATTGCAAAAAATAGAACTCGTTAGGACGTCAGTAAATGGAAAAATGGCCACATATTTCTTTAATAAAATTTATTTCTTTTGTTGGATTCTTACTCTAACAAAACAAAAGAGGAGTTTCTTAATGCGTTAATTATAAATGAAATCTTTTGCAACTGAGAAAGAAACATTTTTTATAAGGGAATGTGGTAGTCTAGGTATTACCAAAACTTGTGACCTGTTATTGACTGGTTTAAGTGACCACTTTGCACTTTAAATGGATTTTTTTGAAGTAAAAGACGGATGGATGAGTAAGAATAATGTAAGTGTTTGAAAATTGACAGAATGGTCAATTTGTATATGTTTTTTATAGAGAGAGAGTCTTTATTCAATAAAATATACATATTATTACAATATTAATACATTATAAAGAAAACAAAGTATTAAGATATATTTTGTCCCGATAAACTATTCAATAATAGTTTGTCATCGGGTGCTCAGACATTAGTTTTAATTAATAATCAAATAAGAAGAGTACAGACATAATACTGTATACGTATAAAATAATAAACATAAAAATAGTTCAAAGATATTTTTTTTAAGTAAGAAAATAGAGTAAAATAATACAATTAAAATTAAAGAATAGTAATTTACTTAAATATATTTTAAATGTAAGAAAAAAAAATAGTAGACACATATATAAATGGTGTGTGCTCATAAATGTAATCAAAACAAGATAAAAAAATAAATTAAACAATGTAAAGTAAATCGAGAATTTCAATTCATATCTACAGAAAAAAAAAAATTAGTAAGAAAATTAAAAGTACATATTAAAATTAAGATCTAAAAAATGTAAATGAAATATGAAAGTAAGAAAGTAATAAAAGAAAAGAAAGTGTAAAGGGAAATTGAAACAACCAGCCAATAAAAGTTCATAGGCCCTGTAAATACCAAAAATTCCATATTGCCTTCTCAAGAATGTTTTACTTTTTTATTGCAATAATTTTGGATCTTAATGGCATTTTCGAGGTGAAATTTATACTTGCCTATGAACATTTTAGCATACTCAAAATATGGTAAATTATAATTGAACCTAAAAACTGTATTTATAATTTCATTTTGGCAGATAATCCTTATTTGAATAGGCGGAAAAGTTACAACACAATCGCATTTTGTTAATTTATTATCTCACGTAGGTTTCTCAATTTCTTAATTTTATGTTTACTATTTTAAAATCGGCTGTACCAGGATTAAAAGCCGGAATGTTATACTTGGATACACAGTGCATAAATGAATAAACTACGAGAACATACTCGTATGTCGTATATAATATCATCTAATCATTTTAATTTAAATGTCACCTTCCTTTCTCTTTTGGATCTTTTGCAATTAAATACCTAAAATCTTAAATTGACCAACTTCTAATTGAAGATCATAGTTTGACATCTCGTGGGATCAATTAATCTAGAGAACATTAGGTTTATTCTAACACATTGATATCCGACTAAAAATTATAATAAAATTCACATAAAGCTTCAAGTTTTAACTGCCAATATTATTTTGGTATGTATATATATTTACATATTTATACACACACAATTCTGGGTTTTTTATCCCAAGGGGGAGTAGGTATATTATTATTTATATCACTACAGAGATGGGTAGAATTTTTGTTTCAAGATTATGGATATTCGAGCGTTTACAGGACTTATGACCTGTCATAGGTTGGGTTCAAGTGGCCACTTTTATGTAGAAATCTACAACATTCCCCATTCCGCTTATTAGCGAATATCCATATCGGTGACATTTTTGGTTTTAGTATATATGTCATGAAACAGGGAAAGCTTTCGCTAGCACGTTTGGAGCGCCATCTATGTATTTGACTGTACTGTCTTTCTATGTACTTTTTTTTAAACTGCCAAGTTCATAAAATTTTCATCTAATTTAACACTTATAACTAAAAATAATTATTTTGAGGTTTGGTGGAATCTGGAAAAGTACAATTTAATTTCGTCAGCTCTTAAAAGACTGTTAAAAAAATCCTTAACGTTAAGACATAATATTCTTATCTTCATATATTTGAAAAAAAACACAGAGACATGCTGTTAAATAATTTATTTTCCATTGTTTATAAAAAATATAATTTAATTTAGGCCTGTCATAGCAAAATAAATTAAAAATAATTAATACGCCGGTTATATAAGTATCGTGCACTTTCGTTTACTGCCAATAAGCGACTGATTGAACGAATTTCTTTTTTTGTGATAGTCTCTTTCACGCAAAAACCGGCCACACAGCAGCGTCTCTGTCTTTCTTGTTTTTAGTTCTATTCTTGTGCCTTTTCTTAAACAGCAAAACAGATTTATTGTGGTATTGGCATCACTTTCATTCTAATATGGTAATTATTCACGCCGGTTATATAAGTAGCATGCACTCTCGTTTACTGGCGATAAGTGACTGATTGAATGAATTTATTTTTTTGTTCATATCTCTTTTACGCAAACACCGGCCACACAACAGCGTCTCTGTCTTCCTTTTTATTAGTTAAATTCTCATGATTTTTCTTGAACAGTAAAACAGATTTACTATGGTATTGGCATCACTTTCATTCTAGTAATATTATAGTAATTATTCTTCGCAGAGTAACGATAATTATTTTTTGTATTAAAATCTAGGAAACTAATACAAATTTAACAATTCAAAATCCGATGTGAAAACGTCTGTTTGAAGATTACGAAAAAGACAACTATATTATTTAAATGAATCAGAGAGATATATCGAGTATTAAATACTATGTAGACTCGTGTTACACTACAGCCAGACAAGAGTTCGACTCATTTTATTGCCTTATTTTTATTTAAGAGAAGTCTGGTTTCAAATTAATAATCCGGTATAAATAGTTGCAAATCGAAACATTTTGGTAAATAAAAACAAAAAACGTATTTGTATTTAATAAACTATTTTTTTGTAAAAACGCACTTTAAACAATTAATAAATATTTATTTCGATGTGCATTTTATGGCGTATTTGGCAAATGTATGAATGTACGATGTTACATCACCACATGTAAAGGAATTTTGTAGCACAGCCTTTTAAGAGAAAACTGCCAAAGTATCAAACACAACTATTGATTTATTATGTTTAACTGTCTCCTGAAAAGCTGTCATTTAAGTTATCATTGTTGACCTTGTGGTGTAATGGTCAGCGCGTTTGCCTACCATGCTGGAAGTCTCAGGTTCAATCCTCGACATGGTTGACATGAAATATTTATTTAAAAGGGTGTTTTTATGCTATGGTAAAACTGATTATCTTACCTTCGTGTAGCAAAAAAATATGATGAAGATACGCTGCAATGCAGTGCCCTTTGCACCTAAGGCCCTTTGCAACTAATGCAGTGCCCCTTGCACCATTAAGTGTGGAAAGGGAATACTGATGATGAAAGTTATCATTTAGTGACTTACGTTGCGTTCAAATCAGACGACATAAATACGATATGTATCTTTTTTTTAAAATCGTGATTTAAACCATTTAGATATCAAGGTGTTAACACGTAGATTTTTAGATAGGGGCTGATTTCTCACGCTAATAAATTTAACACGTTTTTTCACACGACAGTAGGAACTAGAAACCTTTACATATGATTTCATAAATTCAAAACCACTCTGCTACTATTGTCAAAACGAATTGTGAACATACTCCGATTTCACTTGCGCCGATCAAGAGACGTGGAAAAGAACGAGACGGCAGCAGGGTATCCACGCCGGCTAATTGGTCATCTGTCACGGAATAAACTAGAACTGTCAAGTATCAATTGTATGAGGTGTGTTCGGAGAGAGATGTTGCTCCTCATACAAATTACTTGAAGGTGGTGATAAATGTGTTTCCGAACACGTTCGCATAATCCTTGTATGGTCACGGCTCGTAAAAAACCGTTCAGTTACTGGGAGAAATGCGAGAAACGTTCTGAATTATTAAAAACTAGGTACTATTAGAAGGAATTATTTTATACTGAGTACCGGTTTAAGCGTATGATTATATTCAGATCATCAATCATTAATTTATTTGCATTAGGTTTAAAGCGTGAATGCAATATAAACTAAGATCATTTTAATAATTAAGGGTAATAGAAGCAATCTCCATTGAAAGAGTTACTGAGATATTTTGCGAAAAACTTTGAAAAAAGAATTGTGAGATTTCTGATTTTGCTTCACCAACTCGATTGAGAATTCTAAGTTTGCGGAGTCAAGTAGTATAATTTAAATCTGTTTTTGCAGGATTTAGAGACAGTTTTGAATTACGCTATTATTTAGGTAGGTAGGTTTTTATGTTTTTTTTATTTTGGCGTCAATATCTAATTTTCCGTGTTTGGTGGAAATTTCTAAGTGTGTTTTCCGTTTTATTTTTTTTAATTACATTTTTAAAATATCAATTTTTGGGGATATTTTTAACGAGTTGTAAATAACTGAGGGTTAGAAAATGGGAATCAAGTTTTGCTGGAGGGGGTTTGAAGCTTCGACCTCTGACCCATACATCCGCAACAAGTTAAGCATATGGACATCACAAGAAACCTCAAGGAGACCCCATCGCCAGCTAGCACTTTCACCTCCTCTCGTGTCAAAACTGCGTCTCTCATTTTTGCCGAACATGGCAAAAAGGTTTTCATGGACGTTTGTATTTGGCAGATAGATTCATTATTTGGAAGATTAAGAATTTGGTTAACCCTAGAAAAATAACCATTCACGTCAATTCGACGTGAATACGTTTGTGTGTACAAATTTTTGATTATGAATATAGTATGTTTCTTTTTCTTCTCAGATTAAGCCTTGACAATCGGTTTGCATCAAAGTCCTGCATCTCGTCCTCTATTGGTCTCTATTATCTGCAGCCCTCTCCAACTCGGTATATGAGACGCAGTTGAAATCCTCGCACACTTGCTCCAAATATACCCGTCGAGGGCACCCTCTGTGATTTGTCCCCTCAGCCATTCTCTCTATGATGTCATGCAGGAGACCCACATGGCGTATAATGTGACCGACCCTTTGGGCTCGCCTCTCTGACATAGTTTTGATTGGGTGCCTTTCTTCTACGATTCTGCTGAGAACCTCGTCATTAGTGATGTGGTCTCTTCGGGAAATTCCTAATATTTTTCTGTAGCATCACATCTCAAAGGCCTCTAGTCGTTTTTTTTATATTTTTTGGTAAGGCACAATGTCTCACAACCGTACATCAATATGCTCAATATCAAGTTGCTTGCGAAGTTTTAAGTTTACATTCTTCGACTCAAAAATCTTTGATTTTTTGTTGAACGCAAGACTTGCTTAGTGTATACGGCAGTCGACTTCTCCCTTTGTTCTCTCATCCCCGGGTGATCCTGCTTCCAAGGTATACTGTAGTGTGGTAATGTATTACTATATATAGTGGAAATGTATTACTATAAATGTTATTATGTTATTGATGAATGAAAAACATCAAGATATATTTGTATTTTTTAAGGAAATTAGGAAGTGTGTAAAGCGGCCATTAATCCAGCTAATTACAAATCATACATTTGTAACTTATTAATGAATTATTCCACTTAGATTTAGACACATTTGAAATAATATTCTGACTCAGTACTCAATTTTGTAACTATTTCCCTAACAATGCCATTTTGTAGATTGTAAAAATAATTGGATCAATCCGAGTTGTTTTTGCACCCAGGCCGAAGGCTTCTAAAAAACTCTCAGCCACTAATCTTTTGTTATGTCAGACACGGCGTAATTTGTATCGTAAGGTATTGCACTGCACCGGAGTAATATCGATCACCAGTGACGGATTGTGAAAGTCAAATTATTTCGTTCGGAATTTAAAAGAAAAAAGCCGCCAACCAACCTTAATAGGCAGAAAGGATAGAGCCAACACTACCTGGACTCAAGAACTAGGCACCGGAAACAAAATGACCGCCTGAGAACTCGTAAATTTAAACATTTACAAACAACAAATGCATGCTAATATTTTCATGAAGATCACTTTATCATTATCAAAAATCATACACATGAACATATTTATTTCTTATAGCCTCAAGTAGAGGGAATATTATGATTTTAATTTAAAAAAATCGTACGGTTTTTTATGTAGGCTATAAAACATGAAGGTCGAAAATAATATTTAGTGCAAACAACTTTGTATTTAAATAAAGTCGATAAAAAAACGCGAATAGAGTTTGAATTATGACGGTTTATGTCTAGTTTTAGAGCATTATTTTTTTCCTTTAGCGTAATGGGAAACGCAAATTTAAAAAATATGTATTCATTTTTATATTTCGTTGTAATTTTTCAGATATATTTTTTTAAGAATTAACTTGAAAAAGCATCAGAATAAAGCAATGTTGTTTCGAGTTTGTTTTTTTTTTCCATGTAGAATGTGTGTGATCTGTGCGCAGTGAGACTGTGTGGGTCTTGGAACTGTTGGACCAAATTTATATTCCCACTACCGGTCGACTCTTTTTTAATAGAACTTCTGATAATTAATTATTAATCGGGTTGTGGTACTGTGGCTAGTGTCTCGGACTCACGGACCAAAGGTCTGTGGTTCGAATCCCACTCTATCCCAACTCGATTCCATATTCTAATAGTGAGTTATTTATAACTCGTTGAAAATGGCCCTCAAAGTTAAATATTTGGGTAAATCATAAGAACGCAAATATTTATTTTTTCTAAAAAAAAAAAAAATGGAACTTTCGAAGTTCCGCAGCCGATATCATTTTATTATTTTTGCCTGTTTTTGTCTTAAACAGAAAAGAAAAAAAACAGAGTTGAAAACAATAGTATTGGAAAATTAAAATTATGTCGCGGTATAGCGGGAAACGAATCTCGAAGTTCAGCGCTGATTCAAAAGTATTTTCATTATTTTTCTCAAAAAATAATTTTAAAAATACGCTATCCAATATTTTTTTTAAGCCGGCTCTGTGATTGATGTGATTCACCACAACCTCCTTTGCAGCTTCACCTACAGAGCCATTAGTGACGCAATGGGAGAATACGGTGTTATTTTTTCATTTATTTATATTCTCTCGGCGTTATTATTCGGACATGAGAACATGCCGCAGGGCTCCATTTTGTGTTACACAGTACACACGAACAGACGAGCACGGATAATCTATAAATAGAGAACAAACCAAATAATACCTATATTATGCGTGCAACTCTACCGTCATTCTACTAGATATAACAAGATAATTTCTCAAAATACCTCGACCCGTATTATAATGAGACGATAAAAGAACTACCGAGGTTTATCGATTCTGTCCATATTAACAAAATTATTAATTCTTAAATTTAATTCCGAATTTTTAGAAAATAGTAAGAAGTTAAACAGTCTTTTGTAAGCTTTATAAAAAATATATAAATGTGTTTTCCGACCAATAAATATAAGCAGTGTTGGCCAGGAGCATGAACAAAAAAAAAAGAAAATTCAGCGAAGGTCATCATCATAATTATTTCTTATCCATACCCAGTGGTGCATTAATGATTCAATGGAACTATACTCGCAGCGTACCTGGATCATTTTTGTTAGATGAGAGGTAAGCTGACCAGTTTTACGCTTTAGGTGCCAATACACAAACAATATAAAGGTCCACAGCCAAAACTTTCTCCCATTCCCGATATTGCTAAGATAACGATAGCCAGGAAATGAAATCCACTTGTGAAATACAAACTTCGTACATTGTAAGCAAGGTCAATGATACTGTTACTCCCATGTAAAAAAAATTACCAAAATAATGAAATGTTGCTGTATAAAACGTCTTTATCAAGTCAACCTTGCCAAGAATCGAACCCGGACCTCAATCGTGGCAGGCGAATGCGCCCATCATCATACTTTGAGGCGACTTATGTCCGTTCCATTTTATTTTTCCTAATTTTTACTTGAGAGTAGCCATCTTGCCGAAAATACTCGTCCGGGGTTCTAATAAGATTTCGCACAGAGAAATGTAATAAATCGACAGAGGTCTCTCAAAAAGACGACGAAACCATTTGCGCTATCCAGCACACCTTCTTCTTCTTCTGTCTTCAAGCTATCCCGGTTTCATTTTCTTGGTCAGCCTACTTACGCGATTCATTTAAGTTACGAGTAACTAAATTAGTTTGTAAATTAGTAACACTTTTGTTTTCAATTATTACTGTATGGTATAGCGAAGATATCAAAACGGTTGTTCTAATTAAATCAAATTCTAATGACTAATTAAATACAAACATTAATAAGAAAAAAATCTGTGTAGCGTAAAAACGTAATTTGAAATGTCAAACTGACTAAGACAACTGGAAATTAATGACGAATGTTTTAATTTTACAATAAAAATAATTGAGTTGGCCATATCGACATAACATCGTTATTTTTTTTACCATCTCATTGCAATCGAAGACTTGAATACTCTCAGTGCTTTTATCAAAACTGGAACAGTTTTTAATTTAAGACAAACCAAAAAATATTAGAAGATGTAATTTTAACGGAACAGATTTTTCTTTATCACTCATAAAATAAAACCACAATAATTATAAAGATTGTTTTGGACCCTTCTATTTAAAAAATTGTGCATCTGAAAAACCTTACTTTATATTAAAGAAATGCAGAGTTTTTAAAAAAAAACTTTAATGCACAATAAGTTTTCCTGGGTTATTATGCCGTGTGTCGTTCGTACTACCGACGTTTCGGATCGCGTTACAGCGTCCATCATCAGGGTTGATGTTAAAAACTTTAATGTTTAAATATTACAAAAAATTAATATGACAATACAACAAAAAA
Organism: Micrasema longulum; assembly: GCF_059751315.1. Lineage (NCBI taxonomy): Eukaryota > Metazoa > Arthropoda > Insecta > Trichoptera > Brachycentridae > Micrasema > Micrasema longulum. The sequence continues at coordinate 536,959 of NW_028277455.1, forward strand.
AACTGTCCCAATCTATTCTGTTGTCTTCTTTGTGTTATGCTAATATTTGCTATCTTGACGCCAATACTGAACTCATAGATCATCTTCAGCGTTTACAGAATCAAAACATCCGATTTATTTTGAATCTCAAAAAGTATGAACATAATATTCTTCACATTCTTAGCGCTCCCAAATATCTAACTGAGCATTTTTTAAACTTTTCTGATCGTGGTCTTTTGCTTCGCTCTTCTTATGAGAGAAAACTTTCCATTCCTCGAGATAGCACCTAATTTTTTAGCTGTTTCTTTTCTGTTTAAAGTGCTATTCTTTGGAATGAGCAACCTCTTCATATAAAAAGTGCACCTTCTCTAGCCACCTACAAGAAACACCAACCCTGAAGTCCCTTCATTTTCTTTTTTTTTCAAATACATGTTTTTATTTGTTTTCTTTCATTTCAGACTCATTACACATTCCTGACCCGTTAATATGTAAAACATAATGTTCTTTTATTTGATTAAATAAATAAAAGTAATGCTATAATTTTAAGAAAAAACACACGAAAATGTGTGTATTTTATGGTGAAGATAAATTCTTTTGATTGTTAATTTTTGATAATTGGATTTAGAGTGTTCAATTACTATTTTATAAAGTCAAATTACTAAAGCAATCACCCTATTACACTGAATATTTGAGTTTTTCGTTTTCCTTCCTCTTTCCTTCCCCTTTTAACCCCTCCTCTCTTCATAGTATAGTGTAGATATTTAATCAATTTTTATTTCTTAAAAAATAAATATATTTACCAATATTTTGTTTCAAAATGAAAATATTATAATGTGCAATCAATATGTTAATATATAACTCATTTTCTCAAATTGAATCGTTTGGGTAGGTAGGGAGAAATTGCCTTAAGGCAATATGCCTGCCCTTATGCGTAAAAAGTGTTTGAATGAATAAATAAATTTCTCTTTAGATAATATAACATCATCAGCTCCAAATCATTTGCTCCAATTCAGCTCAAATATCATTATTTGAAAGGAAAATAAATATGTTTAATGCATCTTGACTACAATTCTAGACTTGTCTTACTATGTTTTGGGTTTAACAAAAATATTTAATGTTATCGTGTTACTCTTGTACAACTTTTTAGATAACGTAATATCACCAGCTCCGAATTGTTTGGTCCAATCCACCTCTAATACGAAACAAGTGGTGGTGGAACGAACTTTAATTCGGATTCCGCAACTCTTCCACGAGACCACAACACAGCTAAGTTTTTTATGTTAGGAATAGGCAAGATATAATATCAACTAGTTTACAAAACAGATTATAGGAAGATATTTTGAAAAACCTGCCTCTTTACGCAATGCAGCCAACCTGATTCACGAAAAAACCGGACCACTTAAGTTTTTTCGTTTAAATCGGCGAATCTCTCCGATTTCCATCTTTTTTTAAGACCTATTGATCTTCTTATTGAATTATAATTTCAATTCATATCTTCTCTGTTTATATGCGCAGCAAAACCCGCGTTTATTTTTAACCTTTGACTTGCTAATTATCTGTGAAATCGAGTAGGTATTGCGTTAATTCGAATCTGCATAACATTCACGTACATTATCTGGTTACGAGAAATTTAGATTGTTTTATAATACATAATCATTGATACGCATAATACGAAAATTGTTTGAACGCGATAATCAAACATTCTATAAAGCTTTGTACATGCACGAACGGAAATATTAACATACTATGTGGTTGCAAATAATGTGAGTTTGCATTGTTAAAATATTGTCACAACTTCAACATCCTTTTTACCCACAACAACTGTTCACTTCCCACTTAGTATCCTTTTATCGTCCGCCACAATAAGACCTCGTTTAGTAAATCACGCGTTTATTTTGTTGAACGTGTACCGCATCATAGACTTTGTTTCCACCAACCACCAGTGTTCTGCTCCAGATCGGGGGCCAATTTTTGTTTTGGTGCCACTTGTAATTGACCAGTCGGACCACCGCAATGCCATCAAGAACAAACCAGGTTAGCGGCATCCATTATAAATCCATCTCATTCGTTGGGGTTGTGACCGATTAACACTGCAAACCGTATCTCAAGGATATTAACTCATTTAATTGAAATTTAAATACAGTCTACTCCGCTTAGTAATATTGTACAAGCCCTCGGGTTCCGCCCCCCGAAATTTCTTGCCCCGCATCCGCGTTGGAATTCGTTTTCCCGCCACTATGTGAGAAATAATAATATGAGAGGGTTTATTGATTTGGTTCACCCCTGACCTATTTCAAAATGGACGAAAAAAAGTTTTTTTGCCTTATTTTTGGACGTAGATCCTTGGATGCACTTCTTTTAGCAATGCTCCAACATTTCTATAGCTTTCTGGTAGAACATTTGTCTGACCTCGGCCAACAAGGTTGCTTTTTAGTGTCTTCCCTACTCCCTAAAGAGTAATTCATTTTTGGATTACTATTTATTTCATGCGACTACACTTTGCTTCATAATATGGCTACACTAATGATTAAACGTCTAATGATGTAGAAATCTGTTTGAAAAATGGGTAAATAAAACTAATACGGTTTGGTCAATTCAACCTAATTGAGTGTTTTGGGTAATGCTTAAGGTCGCAATAATGTTCTGAATGAAAATCATCATGAACTAAATTTGTTCCAACCGAGAGGGAAAACATTTTGAGAAGATAATGTGCAGGTCAAGGCATTTACAGGACTTATGACTGTGTAACATTCACTAATCCGTCTATGTTTAAACATCCACGTTTCCTCAAATCTTCCATCTGTTGGCTTTTGTGAAGCAAAAGAGCTAAACCTTTATCATGTGGGTGAGATTCATCCGGCTGAACCAATTCACCTACTAGGCAACGCCTGAAAACAATTTTCCAGCCTGCCTGCAAACATTTGGACATACTCAAAACATTGTTGAAAATCATCGTGTTTGGTCTCATGTGTTTCTATTCACAAATAAATAGAAACACATGAGAAACGTCAAAACGTTTAATCATCAGGTTGGCCTTATATGAAGCGTAGTGGCGTCACATGTAAAAAAAACACAAATTAATCACTCTCTGGGGGGTAGAGAACATTCAGAATAGCACCCAGTCATCTATTTACATAGCAAACGACCTCATTGTCGTCCGAAAATTTATTTCCACGCAAATGTACTTTGAATTTTGAGAAGAGTCAGTAGTCACTGGTGGCTAGATCAGGTAAATATGAGGAGTGTTAAATCAATTCAATAATAGCTTTGTGAATAGCAACCATTGATACTAACGCCTCGAGTGATGGAGCATTTTCCAGCAATTTAACACTGAACACCATTTTGCAGTGATTAGTGGCATGTTGAAACTAGACCTTTGCAGGTTTGGATTTGGCCAGGGGTAGAGAATATTAATCAACCCTTATTTCGTCGTCTTGGTTGTGAACAGTTATGGTTGAATGCAGTCCCCTGTGAACCACTCGGTGCGAAACGACGACGATGTTATGTTATACTATGCACTTTTTTATTCGAGTAGTTTTCATAACTCTTAAAAGACTGTGCTACCAAATTACTTTACACACGGTGATGTAACATCGTGTTACCTCAAGAAAAAGGCAAAATATTCTTAATTCAGAAAAATAAACTTTGAGACATACTGTCAAATAATTATTTTTCTACAATTCATAAAAATTACAACAAAATTTAGGCTTGTTTTAGCAAAATAAATTTTACATCGTAACATCGCCGGTCATTTGACTAGCGTGCACCCCCGCTTAATGCTAATAACCGACTGGTTGAACGAATTTCTACTTTTAACTTTGGTAAGAACAGCGTCTCTGTCTTCCTTGTGTAAGTTCTATTCTCGTGCTCTTTCTTACACAATTAAACATATTTATTGTGGCACTTTCATTTGTGTAATGATTCTTTGCCTTGTAAGATTAAATATTTTTTATTTAAAAATACTGCGTATTGACCCAAATTTTACTTATTTAATCCGATGTAAAAATGTCAATTTGAAGATTACAAAAAATACAACTTCATCATTTAAATAAATCAGAGAGATATATCAAGTCTTGTATCCTATGTAGACTCGTGTTATACCACAGCCACGGAATAGATAATACCATAATTGTGTTTAATTCATAAAAAAGGGAGTCACTAACAAAATTTAAAGATTTAATATTTAATATGCACAACCTTGGCTTGAAGCACCATTTCAATACGTTTTGGCATATTTTATACTGTGGGGACCAGAGAGTGAGAGACGAGGATGTGTTGTTGTCTATGGCTTCAGTGCCCAATGGACCTATATAAGGGCGCGTAACACGTCACTCGCTCTTCTCTGTCTTCACCAGTATTCAAATCCACTCTTAAACATTCTTTGTGTAATCTTTGTATTTCCGTGTGTAATAATCCAAAAATTGTAAGTAACTTAAATTATTTTATTTATTTATTCCTTGAGGTTACATCCGTCAAATTCATTAAATCCATTAAATCATAATATGTTTTACAGGAACCAACAAATAGAAACTAGCAAGTAGAGTATAATAATAATATCCCTTCAATACCGATGATTTGCAGTAATTATGAATTTTCGCATCTCGGTAGCACACTTGAACCTACGACGCGAGCAACTGAATTTTGGTTAGGCAATCCATATTCCTAAGTCTCGTCTTGCAGATGGACCACAAATTTTCGATTGGATTGAGATCTGGTGAATTGATTTGTCAATTCAAACGGTTACACCGTTGTCAGCGAAGAACTATTTCACAATCTTGGACGCATGGCAAGGTGCTAGATTTTGTGGAAAAATTGGGTTTTACAAATTTAATTTTTAAAGTTCAGGGACTATTTGATCTTGCGAAATACTAATAAATTAATCACTATTCATCATTCTTACTGTAAGTACTATTAACCTGAACCAAAAAGGAGAAGCAGCCCCAAAATATTTACTTCATGGAGTATTTGACTGATTGTAGAAAGTGAGGTTGTGGGTCACTATCGGACCGGCGAACAAATTGGTGACGCATGCTCTGAACAAAGAAATGTATTTTATCTAAAAATAACACTTTCTTCAAGTCGTCTTGTGTCTGTTTTTTGAATTTCTGCGCGCAAGCTATCCTTTTTTCTTTATCAGAGTAGTCAAGAGTTATTTCTTTACAGGTTTCCAAGCTTTTCGGCCAACTTCAAGCTGAGAACGCCGCACTGTTGAGGCATGTAAAATTGTTCCAGCAACAGCTAACTCTTTTTATAAGTCGTCGTTGATTTTAATGGAATATATTTTACTGTTTTTTAACGAAAAAAAGTAGCTTTTTTCTCTGTGGTTTTTCCTTTTTTGGACACATGTTTTCCTCTCCGTGAGGTTAAATTGAGCCATTTTATCCAAAGAGTTTGATCATCTTATTTACTGCACTAAAGTGCTTTCTAAAAAGAAATTCCACACTTATCTGTTTTCTTCCTAGAGTCATGTTTGTATGTTTAGACGGTGTAACACCGTTAGAATAAACTTTTAGGGAGATATCCATTACTCATGTACATCTAAACTGTCATTAGAAAATAATGTAAAACCTCAGATGTTATACAAGAATGTCGAAACGCTCTAAAATTTGGAAATAACATCACCAACGATACGAGTATGAGCACAATTTGAGTTTAAAGTGTCAGTGACAACTTTCAATAGTATTTTTATAACAAAATCTTTTAAAAAAAATGCTTTTTTCACATTTATTTGCACAAGGGTGTATGTACATTGTCATAAGTAGATGTAAATTCAAAATAATTAAATTACCTGGGTTTTTTAAAGAATTTTAATTGAGGCTTTGTGTTAATCACATGTACTGCTCTCCCACGCATTTATCTGCTTGTCTCACTAAAGAATCGTACTCGAGTGACGATTTGTGAATCATTTCTAGATCGCAAGTTGCATGATTTCATAAATAAGTGGATAATTAAATTAAGCATCTAAAAATGTAAATGTAACAGTGTCTAAAAATATAAAAATAACAACCATGATTCTTATGTTTTCAATTATATTTTCTTGCGCAAGTGGCACCTATTTTTGCAGAAGACATTATTATTTAAATAATGGAGTTAAATAAGGCTCCAAGTGTTCAAATGAAATGACAAAGTCATAAAGTGGAAATCGGTTGTCTTTTATTGGAAACGAATTACAAGGAAGGGATTCACATAAAATTACCAATTTAGTAATTTACTGTAGATAAGACATTTACATATGAATATTTACAAATGTTGGTCATAGCATAGAATGTATATTAACCACAATTATTACAAAAATAAATATGAAAAAACCGTACAAAAAACGATTTTATCCTTCCAGCCCGAATATTCATTCGAGTATCGTCATGATCGTAAAACAACGACGGATGTGCAAATATGCGACAATGATTTTCATGTACATTTTATGTTGAAAAGGATTTTATACATATTCTAGGTTTAAAAAAAAACTAACCATTATCAAAGAAAACAGTTTTGCACAATCGAGTTGTGACATAAACTGTCAAAAAACTTTACACTGCTCTCATGTAAAGTAAAAGAAAATCACATACGTCGTAGTTCTACGATCAGGGCGATGTACATAAAATTAAAGATGTATTGACTAACTCATTATCTTCATCATCAAAAAGCCCGAGTTTATTTTATAGTAACTGGTATTTGCTTTTTTTCTTCTTATGTTGGTAGTCGGCATTACACTGTCAAGATTATTTAAAATAAAAGTTGGATCGTTTTTTTATACGTTGAATACATTTTTTAAAAAGAAATATTTCACAGTTTTTGGCGGGTTTATTAGTTTTGGAACAAATAAAAAACCTATCGTTCTTCTTAATGATATTAAAGACAATTTTGAATGATATGTTTAAGTCAAATCAAAGTAGTTGACTGAATAAACATATTTATATTGTAAGAGATGTTTTACGAGTTTTCTAAAGTCAGTGTTGATTATTAAAAATGATCGTGATAAAAATTATTATTTTGGTGCGTAATCATTATCTTTTCCTTTTTTTTGTCAAGTGGTGCATAGGGCATTGCATTTTAAACCAAATGCGGCGTACTTTGATCATCAGCGTACATGAAAGGAAAGGTGATCAGTGTTACACTATAGGTGTCAGTCCAGGGACAATTTTATATTGCAATTCAAATGACCCTTAAAACCAATAATAATACGGTACATAAAAATTAAAAGAAGATTTTTTCGGCTTGGTTTGATGGTCCGTTAACAAACGAAAATAACCACTGGACTTTTGTCGTTTTGACACTTGGCGCAGTTGGTTAGTCAGTATTTTTTTCTAAGCATCTCGCAGGCGAAATTCTTTGAAATATTATCATCACGATTGTTGTACAAATCCATTTACTCTTGATCAATATGGCTCAAGTTTTTTGTTGAGATTTTGTTTTGTCGGACGTGCTTGCGTTCAATCTATGAATAACAATAATATTTCCTTGACAAGATTGACAAGTTTCAACTTGTTTGCCTCAGATCCTATTCAAAACATTATTGTTCCAAATCGACAGTGAAAGCTCACTTTATTTGAAATAATAATTCGACAACTATATTTTCATCGGGATATAATCATCACCATCACAATCAGACCAAAACTGCACATGATAGTGCTAAAGGCACTGCATTGGTATAATTGACGACTTTTTTTATAGGAAAAAAAACGTTTTTCTTATAATTGAATTAAACGGCACTAAGTGCCTTTTACATATTAGTTGCAAGTTGTAAACTCAATATTAACATACACAGGGTGTTCTTTAAGCCCTGTCTCATCCGAAACCACGATGATCAGTATAGGCAAGAAGACAAATTGGCACATTAAAATACATTTTTAGAATGACTAAAATCGTAAAAAAAAAATAAAAAAAAAAAAAACAATATTTCTATTTTTGTTAAGTTGCTTTTATTTTGATACCGATAATGTACTCGATCAATAGCTTACACCACTATGGAAAATTTATATTGACTGTTTTCACATTTTTCGTTTATGTATATTCTTATTTTCTGTATACAATATATGCACAAACTTTTGTTCTTTTCCCAAATAAAAATTTATTAATTTATTAATTTATTACACCCCATTTAATTTCTCATTTTAGAGTGTTACAATTTTTTTTATAAGTGGAAAAATTTAGTATTAAAAATACTTCAATCATCTTATCTCTCTAACCTGTTACAGGAAGGTAAGGAGATCAGTATTACGTTTCAGGTGCCAGTCCAGGAGCAATGAATTGTTGTATTCTCAACCAACTGACTTAATCTCTTTGAGTTCTTCCAGGGTATGCTTGGTTACAGCAGTTTGAAGACCAGAAAGAATGTGTATTTAACTACGCACTTCTTTTGATTGTTGCGCGGTATTATTGACAACCCTGAAATTATGTCCAGGATAGTTTCCTTAGGCAGCGTCAGCATAGACTGTTTCACATTCTAACATACAGGACCAACCTGCCAATGGTTATGCCTGTTGAAAGGGCTATCTCTATGTTGAACATTATTACTTTGGACATCGACATTTTTCTCGTCTCTGAGTGAGTTCTTCGTTACAATATTCTCTTACTTTTTAACATATTATTCTCTGGATATTTTATTTAATTATGCATTTTATCATAAATACAATTTTATGTTCACTTATGCATACTTATGTCTTATTTTTAAATAAATCTAATTTTACCTGATAGTTTTTTATTATTTCTATATGTATAAATTAAGATATTCCATTTTGTAATGTACATATGGATGAAAAAATAAAATTGAACTGACATATTTTACGTCAATTCTGCCAGGTATCAAACTCTGGACCTCAAGCGTTGAAGGCAAATGCGCTACGACTACACTACGAAGCGGAGTTTTCTCCACCCAATCTTCTTTTTTATGATTTTAACCTGAGAGTAATCATTAAGTCGAAAATACCATACCGGGATTATGGTTCTATTTTCTTATTGAGCATCCTGGTCTGTTGTGGTGCAATAAAAAAAACATATTAATTGCATATTGAATCAATATTTTTACGGCGCTTCTAAGTTTATTTACCCTTTAAGAAATCTTTACAAGATCGGAAGCAAACTTCATTTTAAAATATTTAAATGGCGTATACTTTATATTGCATCCAACGGCATTGAGTTATTTTAAGAACCTTTCATGTTCCACATTAGAAGAAGACGACGAGATATCTTCTCTCCTTCTTTCAGTAAACCTCTACATCATCTAGACCTAGACGCTTAAGGCCGAAGACTCCGCTATTTGTAATTACTACTTGGATAAGTGGTAATTTTTTCCCGCTATTAGTAGCAGATTTCGGATCATCAATCCACATCAACATTGCTCAACAACTATTCGGTCCGGGGCCTTCGTAAATCGGAGCTACCGTTTTTGATACAAACTAGTTTAAGGTGTGAAAAAAACACATTTTAATAATGACAGGACAGAGCCGGAGAAAGAAATCAATTAATTTTCATTTTAAAGTTTATATTTGAAGCACTAACTTTGTGGTTATTCAGTATGATAAAATTAATAAAACAACTTTGTTTTTAACCACTAATTTTTATTTTTCCCCGACCGGTTTCAAAGCAAACAAGCTTCTTCTTGAAGGTTAACGTAACTAATGAATTGATTCCTTTTTTTATTTCTATCATGTTCACTAAATACTACACGTGGACCCAATAAATAAGGAAAAAGAAAAAAAAACCACTTGATTTATTGGGTCCACGTGTAGTATTTAGTGAACATGATAGAAATAAAAAAAAGAATCAATTCATTAGTTACGTAAAACTTGAAGAAGAAGCGTGCTTGCTTTGAAACCGGTCGGTAAAAAATAAAAATTAGTGGTTAAAAACAAAGTTGTTTTATTTATTTAATTTAATTTTTATTTTATTTGTTTGTTACAAAAATACGTCGTCTTCTTCTTCTGCATTATTTTTTATGTATTTTTCAAACCAATCAACAGGTTATTACATAAAAACTTACCAATTAGTATGTAAACAGCTTTGGTTTAAGATATTTGTAATAAAAAAATAAGGTGAAGTTTTTAGTTTAAAATATGCGGGCTCTTTGATTCTAGAAATTTTTTTAGGTTGGTAGTGCGGTCACTGATATCTGTGTCAAATTTCATTTTAATATTTGTGTTTTGTGAACAGCAAAAAGTAAATTTAGTGATTTTTCAAATGTCTGATTTTGTCAAGCAAAGAAGTTCCATTAAATTTTGTTTGCGGTATTCAATTTCTGCTGCAGAAACATTGACAATGTTTGCAAAAGGCCTTCGGGGCCAGGTTATATCACAAAAAAATGTTTACAGGTGAAATAAACAATTCAAATAAGACAGAGAAAGTCTTGAAGACAAAAATCGCCCTGGACGATCATCAGCATCAACTGATGAACAACACGTCAAGGAAATAGGGAATTCGGTGCTCAAAAATATATGTCTTTATTACAGCAAAATATTCAAAGAAATAATCATTACAGAGAGACTAGACATTGCCCTGTTGGTAAGTTTCATCTTTTGAAAAGTGAGCTAATTATTTTTCTTTTGTATAATTCTCTTTGCTGTAGGAATACATCAACCAAGCTGTCTTTGGACACATTGTAAAGCTGAAGCATTCTTAGCATTGGCCACTTTTCAGTTGTATGAAAATATTGTAAATTTTTTTCTTATAATATAAAAGAATGCAGATATTATGGAGTTCCGAAGGGTGGGAATGTGTTGGCCACTATCTATATATTATTATTTTCAACATATTAAAGACAAACATAAAAACAAAATTGTCTCATCGCAAGTCCGGTTCTGTTAAAAGCGTGATACATTATTTGCGATAGAATTCAGAAATTACTCGAGTATTCTACGTTATTTGTTTATGGAACTAATTTTATACACATCACCATTATTTTGAGATAAAAAATTAAGTACTGAAGTTTAATGAAATGTGTGTGATTCTCAGAAATGATTGAGCAATTCGATTAAGAGTATACAAGTTCAAAACTTTTATTCGGTATCGAAATTGTCGGTACATTAGACTTTACTTTGTACATAAATGACTTAATTGATTTTTCCCTCAGATCTATGCTGATGAATGTTGAATATTAGTTTATGTGGTTTTGAAAAAAATACGCTGTTTAAAGTTTTATTTTTATTTTATCTATATAAGGAATAACCTCAAAGTTAGTCCATCAAATATTAATTTCGTATTTTTTTATTATGTAATATACAAAAAAGTACATATAATATACCTTTGCTCATTATATTTCCGAGATATACAAAACAAATCAGGAACATAGAGCATTACTTATACATTGGATTAAAAAATAACACACAATGATGATTGTTGAGGAGTGGACGAGGTGTGAAAAATACCTCGTTCTGGGAGTAAGAAAATTTAGAAAGTGGACTGTATTGTTGGTGCAGGAAGGTTGTGCAACTTCAGTAACCTGCTGATGATGAGGCGTGACGTGTGCTGGAACCTGGCTGCTGAAGCTGGCGGTCGTGAGACGCTGGCACAGCTCGTATGCATAGAGCTGGCGATGTAAATGGACGCTGGCACAGCTCGCTCGATAAATGATTTGTTAAGCACTTCACTTGGTTGATGTTAGATTAGTACTGCAATTTTAATGTTGTTTCCGGCACTCACACGTAGAATCATTGTTGCGTGGAGTGCGCTAGGAAATGGGTACATAACGATTTAGTTGAGAGTTGATCCGAACAATAATTCACGAAACAGACAAAATATACACAAAATAAAATAAATGAAACAACTTTGTTTTTAACCACTTATTGTTGTTTCTTTTTTTTTTTACCGACCGGTTTCAAAGCTATGAAAGCTTCTTTATCAAGGTTAAATTAACAAATTAATTACAACCTATGTTATTCTATTAGTATTATGCTGCACATATGGAACTAACATATCAAGTATTTTTGTCTTTTATGGATGGGAAGCGTTATTTGAGATGGATGCGCTCAAAACTAGACAGGAGTGGACCAAAGAAAATCTTGTTTGTTTGGTAACTTATATATTTTTATTATGAATCGCTTTTTTAATTTCTTAGATTTCCAAGTTGTCTAATTTTATTATGTTATTTTCAACGTGAAGAACTTTTAATCCAGTGTCTTTATTGAATTAATGATTATTTTCTATTAAATGGTTGGCGAATTCCGAAAAAATATTATTATTAAGGCACCTTAAGTGTTTTTTTACTCTAATATCTCTTCTCATCTCTTTTAGTTTTTTCAATGTAGATTGAATCGCAATCACTAAAATTTGATTGGTATATGTCAGATTTATTATATTTAGGGTCTTTGTCTTTGTGATTTTTTAACATTGTTCCCATATTTTTGACAATGCTTCAAATATAAAAAAATATATTTAAATTATGCATAGTTTATACTTATAAAAATTATCACTCATATCGTTAATTATTATTTATGAAAAAAAAAATGATTTTGTTTCTTCAATATATTGGGTGTTAACACTCGCAATTTTATTTGCCTTCAAAATGTAATGTCAAATAGACAAATGAAAGCATTTTCGATGCTTTTTTTAGTTCGCGTTCGATTGAGGAAATAAAGCTGCCATATCTGCTCGCAATATTTGCGCAGTGTACGGTGAAGACACTATGAATTATTGACTAATTTATTTTCGTTGACATACGCTGTGTCTGTTTTTTCCAAATTAAGAGAACACTATGAAAAGTTACAATTACAGATCTTAACTACAAAAGTGAAATTTATTAATTAAAGACAGTTCATTTGGTCCGATCCGAGTTAGGATGTCAGCGATTGAAATCGGCTGTACCTACATTAGGCAAGGAAAGACAAATTACCACGACATCCAATATAGGCAATTAAAATATTTGTATTTTTGGTTGTAAGCATATGTAATAGATTTTGTATGCGTCATTTGTATTTAATATATATAAAGCATTTACTTTGAGGTCAAACATTTTAACAAATATTAAAACATAATTGTATACGTAGTGTAAGTGGTTATGTAAAATTGTTATTTACCATTATACTTTGCCTTACTGTCACAAATACGGTGCTCTGTAGTCATTACACATGCAAAAAATGTAAGATTTTAAATCGGAAAAATGTAATATTCATGCAATTACTTATAGTTGAAATTAAAAGTGATAATATTTTTAGTATAATTGCTAAAAACACGAAAAAAACCATTAGCTTATGCTCGCAGCGCGGGCGAAAGAACCACCCCTGGTGAAAGTCGGGTAGTTACCAACTATCGTCTCGGAGAAGTACTAGAAACTTTGCTGTTCACGCGTGTGAAGCGTGCAATTGTCACTTTCACTCTATATATACTTGTAATTTTGAGAATGAGACGTCAATAGTGTGCGAGGCAATTATATATTAGGTTTACTCTTTTACTACTGCAACATGCGACACATTAGTAAACTTTCTATTAATAATAATAATTATAATCTTTCTTCTTCTTTCGGTGCCTTGTCAGGTCTCTCTGACGTTAGCGATCACTACAGCGAAAGCATCTCAGTCTAATCTACTCTTGTATTCCGCATCCAGAACAACTGCTTATTGGATGTAGGTACTCGCCATAGTAATTCCTGGGAAAAGATGACCAGAGTGGTTTCCCGTTGCCTTCTCTAGTGGATTTTTATGTCGGGGTTACCTTTCCTTAGTTGGATGGCTCTGGTTTGGAGGCGCCAGAAACTTGTCTTTCATCCTCTCGTTATCTGCTGTGATCACACCGTTATGAGTGTGATTCCATTGCCCAGAGTTCGCGACGTGGACTCTAACGAGTAGAACTAGTCAGTAGTGTTGCCGGTGGAATGCATCTGGGCGTTCGCAGCATTTTATAGAATCACACCCTCCAGAAAAATGTGATTCACTGCGACCCTACTTACAGTTTGAACCCCAATCAATCTTTATTAATCATAATATACAATCTCATAAATATAAAAATAATTACAAAGGTATTCACAGTTAAATGGCGGACTTATTGCCACTTACGATTTCATACAGTCTAACCAAAACTAAATAAAAAAGATGAATAAAAATAACTTTTAAAAAAATTAAAAAAATCATCGAAAAAGATTAGAAAACACATTGTATCCTTAATTTACCTCCAATTAAAAAAAAATCGCAAAGGTATTTTATAACGCAATTATCCGAATATTTTTTTTTTTATATATTCGTTTTTTTCTTTTATTCCTGCTCCAAATAATAATACATACGTCGCGTTCTATTTGAGGCCGCGTTACATACGGGCTAAAACGATAACATTAGATTTTTTTCTTAGCTATTTTACTATAGTTAGTACTTACGAACGTTCATTGTTTTTTTCTCGTATCCACAAATTATACGTGCATTTGATGTTCATAAAACTCACGAAAGGGTCCGGGTTCAATTTGTAATAGAGCCTCCTAACCTGCTGTGGTAAAAAAAAAAATTGACAAAATTGAAATATAAAATAACTGAAATGCAGGAAATCATAGAACAAGTAATTTGTTTAATACACATAAAAGGTATATCGTGCATATCATCAAGCGGTAATTACCTTCATGTATTCGTAACGAATTCCTCAATGTCCAAGCTGACGAATCTCGGATAACCCATGTTGCGTTATATGGACGCGAATACCGGGCGGTAAACTTCAAACGCGTTTACATTCGGAATGTATCACTCGGAAATACGTCTCCTGTTCGGAATGTTCGCAAATCACCACAAAACTGGCCCTGAGTAGTGCCTGCTGATGTCACTCAACATAAACATTCTCGTTTTCATTGTACCATACAGTGGGGCAATGATGTATGAAGTTTTTTTTTTTATACATCAAAGTGAAAGGGGTCTAAAAAGTTACATTTTGGATCACACTGAACGTAAAACTTATAAAAAAAATATTCCATACTGCTTTTGGCCCTCAATCGAAGTTTGAAATTTATAACTGTCTGAACATTTTGTTAATTATTGATATTGAAACAATTATTTTTTTGTTGGTAAAGATGTAATTTAATCACATTACAAATTCAAACACGTTTTAAAACTACTGAAATGCAAAAAGTTTACACTCCGCGGAACTGATTCTGTTGAGCGCCTGGCTAATTTTGACGAAAACAATGACTCATTAAAACAATGCTACCCATTTATTACAAAACAAAGTGCTACTCAAGCCCTAAGATTCTTATTAAATAAAGTTTTATATACATTGTAAGGTTTAATTGGACTGATTTTCTTACTTAAATATGAAATGACAGCCGGTATAGTGCAAAATTGACTTTTTCGAGAACTTTAAGCTCTGGTTGAGGGCCAAAAGTAGTTTAAGGTATTTTTTTCGATATTTTTTGCATTCCGCGTAATCTAAAAGGCAACTTTTTCTACCCTTTTCTTTTCAAAATTCGGAAAAAAATATGCGCTCACCCTACTGTACATGCTTCAAATCCTTCATACATCAAAATATTAAAAATAAGCTAGTATCTCGATTATGCCATAAATGTCTTATGAAGGAATTTGATTTGTTTCGGTTATTACTGGGGTTGATATCGCCTCGGGTATCTACGTCAGATATGTTTGCTATTTACGAAGCCACATCGGGTAGATTTTGACACATCCCGAACGGATTACGCGTCGGGTATTTAGGATTCGGTTGCCGTGGACAAATGCGCTAAAATGCATTACCCCGTTTGGCGAGAAATCACGAAAGACAAGAAGCCAGCCCCGTCGGTAATCTGAACAACGGTAATAATTAACATCGTACACGTTTACCGTGATGGTAATATAATGGTTTTACTGCGTGCTTTATTAGTTTATGGTGTCGGCAACCAGTGGAAAACTAACAAAAAATACAAAAAAAAATTGTTTGTAATTTTGGCGAATTCATAAAAATTAACGTGCTTCTAATTAGAAATGCGTATTAAATTAGCACTGCAAAATATCGTTTCCCTGATATTAAAATAAGAATAACCTTAAAATTCGTTAGATAACGTTTAAAGTTAGTTATTGATTTTTGCAAATGCACTATACTATATATTATATTGGAACACTCTTCAGAAAATATTACTGATCAAATATTTACATTATGTACTTCAATCATAAAAACTCAAAAAGTTTTATTTGTATAAAAAAATCTAAGTTATATTATTAAAAATCTATGTTCTTCTTAATAACTTAAAATATTTAATGGTAGAGGAATTTAAGTCTCATTTTACTTTTATTTTGACTGCATAGTAAGTGTTTTAACTGTTTTGTATTCCTATTGTTTGAGAAATGTATTTTAACAACAAATATTTTGAGTAACTTTGAGACTACAAAATTCCAAATTTTAAAATGTGGTACTATGCATTAAAAAATCAGCATAAACACAAGGTTTAATATTTAACATACTATTTTGAACATTTTTGAAATTAAAATCGAAATCGATCGAATCGTCTTGTACTTAAAAGTGGAGTACAGCATTTTTGAAATTATAAATTTTTTGATATATGAATGAAATTCCATAAGATAATGCTCGGTCGGTGCATTAGATTTGACATTTTCAAAAAGTATCAATTTTAATCTCGAAGTATTTGGTTGTTTCCCCCTGGATTTATTGGTGAAAAGAATTCCTCTTACTGCGTATGACTTATGGGAGTATCTTATTGATTAATGTGCATTCCTTTCCCTTTGGATTAGTCCCGGTGTAAGATTAATTATTTATAAGGATTTACGCGGGAATTGGCCGATACTACTTTAGGCGGGACGATATAATTACAAATTACAACTCAAATGGGGGTTGAAAACAACTTTCAAATATTTCAACTAATTATCGATACTATATATATATATAGTATCGATAATTAGTTGGATAAGAGTTTTCTCATTAATTTATAGGGATCAGATTTTTATTAAATGTACGGTATATTTTCAAGGGAATTTTAAGAGGGGATTCAGTTGCCCGAGCCTCAAAGTCTCAAAGTTGTCGTCTATCCTGAAAAATCACGAAATGTGACAAATGGGATTCTATCAAAAAGCCCTTCAATTAGACATAAATATAATTGTCAAAAATAAGGGATCGTAAAAATTTATCTTCAAATAAATATTAATTTTTTATAGTGTTTTTTTTTCTAAATTAACGCAGTAATACGTTTACGTATTTTTGAAAATTGCATTTACCATGTGTAGCTTTTTTCCGCGGCTTTACTCGCGTGGATTGTCGAGAAATAAATAAATAATCTAGTTTTGTCGATTATTTTATTATATTTTATTTTATTTTCTCATCATAACAAAACACATTATGGAATCTATACAATGGTTACAATATGTCGGTGGAAATATATACATTAAATATGTCTCAACGTACATTTACATTTCTAGTAATATTATAAGTTTTGTATTAGTTATTTTATGGTATGTATAATTTTTATGTGACAACATTTACAATTACAATATTATGTAGAAGCCTCTAATTGGACTTAATGATATGTATTTATGGTATAATTGATTCTTATAAATGTATAAATGTCTGTTGGCTTTCCAATGAAATAAAATAAAATAAAATAAAAATAAAAATAAAATTACATTATGAGTATAAC
The DNA here is from genome assembly GCF_059751315.1 of Micrasema longulum. Classification (NCBI taxonomy): domain Eukaryota; kingdom Metazoa; phylum Arthropoda; class Insecta; order Trichoptera; family Brachycentridae; genus Micrasema; species Micrasema longulum. Next base: position 554,477 of record NW_028277455.1, read on the forward strand.
TTTTATTATAACAACAATATTTACTCTAAGTACTAGTTTTAGTCACAAAAAAAATAGTACATCTGTTTTATTATTGTACATGTTAGTGAGAGTGAGTATATATATTTAGGGTGTGTGTATATGTGTGGGTGGGTGTGAGTATTGTATGCGAGAGTGTGTAGTGAATATAAGTGGACTTATTGAACAATGATTTTCGAAAAATATGTTTAACAATTTATCCAAAAACCAACAATTTATTCATTTTTTTGGAAATAATTAGTTTGTATCGATTGTCGGTCCTCCGATTTTCGCAATGCAAAAACAACGGTTCGTTAGTCTATAGTGACGTAACATCGTTATTCTGTTTATAATTAATATTTTTTTCCATTTAGAACTATTCCGATGGAGTCAGATGTTTTTTTTTGGGATGACAAGTAGACTTTCAAACTTGTCAGCTCTCCGACTATACTAATGAAAAAAATCACGTCAATCGGTTGCTCTGTTAGGACGTGAAAGAAACACAAAATATCAGGCGAACACGATTTCTCATTTTTAATTTTAGAATAGATTGTCAAGTCCTAATTTTCAATGAATCTACTAAAATATTTATTAAATACTAGATATACGGAAGCATCGTGGTTGGCGTTAACAAAGAACAAAAAGCTCGGCTGTCTAAGCACATCAAACTGAAAAAAAACTTTAAATTTTGATAAAAACAAGTTAAAAAACTAACCGTTCAAATATGGAGTCTATGCGGACCTTATAAGTAAATGTATCAATTGGAAAACAATGAATATCAAATTATGATAAACAAAATATCCTTGATTGCTAGCGTGCTATCAAATTTTAAAACAGCTCAACAGTTTTCTCAGGGTATATTAAATGATAGGATTTAACAATATCTTGTAGCTAATTAAAAATAACATTGTTAATATGGCAGACCACGGTCAGTGCCATATAAAGAACTACACACAATAATAAATCAATAATTGAATAACGTTCGGTAGGAAAAAATGCGAACATTTTATTGTTTTATCTTTATTTCAATCAAAGGTTAAAGTGTATTCGTTTGTAAATCATAATCACATCAATTAAATTAGTGTTAGACTCAACTGATATGTGACAGTTTTAATTTTTATTTATTTTTTACATTAACACTTAGAGCACCGTCCGAATACACATAGAATTTACCCTGTGCCCGGCCCATTTTTGTGAAATATCATGCTTTGTGAAGGGTTCCTTAAAAGTGTCATAATTATAAAATTACTGGGTTAAATCAATTGAAACTTCTCATATTTATTTGAAATAATATAATAAGTCATTTTTGTATGATGGTTTTGCCAACATTGGCCTTTATGGAGAGCCACATTGCAATGTTTGCGCATTTACAGTGTCTCACTTCCTTTTTTGTGCTTTGTATCCAGAAGTCGTGTAAACACGTGATTATTATAACCACGCGCTGTGTCCCAGTTTTCACGTATTGTTATGGTTGGAAAATTTATATAGCGCCATTTTTGTGAAAATGTAGTTTACTGTTGGTAAAGTACCTTGAGATAGGTAGCGAAAAAGTACTTATAAAAGTCACTAGATGTCAATAAATGGCACTTTTTTGGACAGCCGGTAAACCACGTGAAAACACGGGACCGGGACACAACGCGTGGTTATATAAGCACGCGTTTACACGACTCCGGGATACAAAATGTTAAGCGTCGATAACATTGGAAATAGACACCGCCTACAGCAATACGTATCAACATTAAATAGATACGTTACAAACACGTAGTAAATGGCACATCAATTCGTGGGTAATTTCCTTATTTGACTTCATTATGTACCTAAAATATGAAACAACTGTACCTAAAAGAAGCACTTACACACTTCTGGTCGAACAATAAGAAGAGGTCTCAGCGAAATGTCCGTACGAGGTTTTCCCAGAGCATGGATTATGTCATACCAAAAACCTATACGAATTTTTCTCAGAGACATCTCTCATTTATGGCACCGAGAGTGTTCAATATTTTGGAAGAGCGTATTAAGCTCTCAAGAACAAAAACTATTTTCATGAAAGGAGTTAAGGACTGGATTTTCCTTAGTGGGAGAGATTTGAGTAGGAAACTCCTTAATGATTTTCCGAACGTTTGAGTTTACGGTTTACCATATTAATGTGCCATACATACGTTTTTTAAAAAAAATATTTTTTATGTTTCTGATCCTATTTTAGTGGTGATATACTCATGTGTCTGGGTCAACTTATTGCTTGTCCCATCTCAACACAGGACTTTCAGTCCTGGACTAGGACTTATGTCTCAAATAATGTACAATAAACTTATGTTTGTAAATAAATGAATAAAATTCCCCTATGGCTTGACGTGGAAATATAGCGTAAATATGGCGAAATATAACGATAAAAAAATACTTTAAAATTATAACCAAACATTTACTCAATCTTTTAAAATATTTTATTATTTAATTTTGTTTTTACATTTATTCTTAAATTGTTTAAACTTTCTACTGAATATGCTGTATAATTTTAAATCTAATTTTTTTATTGTAAATCTTGTATAATTTTTAGGTTTAATTCTTTTTATAAATCTTTAGTATAGAGAAATATATGTTTTTAAAAACAAAAATATTTATATTAAGCCAAATATGTTAGTATTAAATTTTTTTGTAAAAGGCAGATTTGCTGTTTATGCTAATATAATAAAATAATAGTTATAATCAAGTATTTACAAATTAAAAGATTATCTAAATAGGTGCGAAGGTTTTCACGGTCACTGTTATCAATATTATTTATCTTTTTTGGTACACGGTATTACCCAAAAAAGATAAATAATATTAAAAGATTATCTGTTTTGTTTTTCACATATATATTGTATAGGAGACAGGGGTTAGTTGTCACAAACATCTATTGAACTCTTTTAATTGGAGAAATAAAAGAATATTGCTAACTTTAAGTTTATAACGTGTCTTTTTAATTTTAAGTAATTGATATCAACTATTGAATTAAACATGATTTCCTTCTGATTTAGTATGATAAAAGCATATAAAACCCACTCCATACGAACTAACTTACATGCTGTATTCATCGATTTTCGTCATACCAAAATATTTCTTTTAATGCTTTTAAAATAACAAATATTACAAAAAACCCGAAGTAAAAATTTTAAAACGAACTTTCTTAACTCGAGCATCTTGCTCTATTAGAGAGGTAAAAACATAAGATAAGTATAAAATGTAAAAATATCATATGTTATCGTTATTGTCTCTTTCCGTGATTAAAAGTGCATAGGGCACTGCATCCGTAGACCAACCGCAGCGTTTTCTTCATCGCTTTTGTTACACGTAGGTTAAATGATAAATCTTATGCTTCAGGTGCCCGTACACGGGCTATGAACATATTACAGTGTAAAAACACCCTTTTCGATAAATATTTCATGTCAACCGTATCGGGTATCGAACTCGGGACCTCTTGCATGGTAGGCAAACACATTACATCACGAAGTGCACAAAATATCATATGTAAACATAAAAAAGAAACAACCGAAATAAATCAAATAAAAAAATGCAATTAAATATTACTATGCATCAGGGGCGAACCGTGTATAGATGTATTTTTCTGCTAGATTTAACTTGCAAATTACACAAATTATTTGAAGATTCTTTAAGGGCTATTTTTCTTTGAGATGGTACTTTTGAAATAAGATCATAGTTGCTTTCATGCGTCATATTGCAGGATATATGACGCTCGACGCGGCCGTTTTTAGCAATATTAATTTATACAACAATTCGGCCAGATGACATTTCAATTGAATACCTTATATCGACTGAATTACATAGTGCTATATATTTTTTTTTTTAATGAGTTATGTATAATATGGTAAAGTAATGGATAATATATCCATCCAATTTAATATATTTATTTATATATGTATATAATATAAATGTATTTTTAAATTTTTTTTTTTATTATTTATTTATTGAAATCTACAGTCATATACAATAATTAGGTTATAATATAATATGTATTTAAAACAAGACTAAAAATGATCTCAAACTTATAATTATTAATAAACGTAATGTGACAAAAATAAATTTATATTAAACAAGAATAGAATTTGGAAAACCATTTAAAATAAAATGAAAAAATTATATTGTATTAACTCATCACTACTCACACACGGTGACAATGCCTGCACGCTGTCGCTGATTTCCGTTTTGAATTTATTATTATTCAAGTTGAAGATATCACTCGCATTGGCTCCAATAATATTATTATATAAGCATATTCTATAAATGCACGAATTTTTCGCTGCGTTTACATCGGTGCAGTAAAATATATCACGAAGTTACGTCGTTTTAGTTGATTTCATTGATGAGAGTTGTTTTATCACACAGAACCACAGAAAAATATTAATTTATAGTAAATATTACTTACGTTATATTATGTACCTTCTATGTAGATACAAATATATGATATTTTTTTACAGCTTACCTGCAAATAAAATCACCATTCGCCACGCATTATGAATGTTTTCTTTTCTGACTTTCATTGATCCAAAAGTGTCTCGGTCGATGAAGGCAGAGCATTGCAGCGATGAATTAATTACCATAATGCAAGTAATGTGCTTTCTATTTGATCCTAACCTCACATTTACAGTAATTTATTAGTCTTCCTCGTCCCACATGTTTTCCTGTTCTAAATAAATTAGCATACAATGCATCTCTTGCAGTCACCGCAGATTATAGTGTGGGTTTACTAGTTCAATATTTGACTTATAAAGAATGATCAATAATTATTTGGCAATGGAACATAAACAATGCGAATTGCGATAGATTTATCAACTTGATTTATTGGATGAAGTGTGCAGTTCTGTGTGATGACATAGAACCAGAATTTCTGAGTGTTTTCGACTCGATTGCTACTCAGGTAAATTTTTTAAAAAGGGTTGTCTAATGGAGCTGCGTGGAGCTGCGAACTGCGTGATCTCAAGGGCAAACACGTCTAGGGATCTAGTTCACAAACATACCTGTTTTAATAGTTTATTCAGAAAAAAGTAGATTTAATATTACAAACAAATATAATACACTTTTTTAAACTTGTTTCAACAGAGAGAAAAAGTATTTTTGAGAAGGGAATATGGATATCTAGGCATTTACAGGGCTTATGACCTGTCATTGGCTGGTTTAAGTGGCCACTCAACACGCCGTGTAACATTCACCATTCTGCCTATGTTTAAACATCTACATTTCCTCAACTCTTCCATCTGTTGACTTTTGTATACGCAAAAACTCAATCAGTTTTGGAATATGGGATAATTGGATGGGGATGTGCAAATGACACACTGATCAAGCAAATAATAATTGCACAAAAAGCTTTAATAAAAATTATCTTACGTGTCCCAACCGGAACTAGCTCCCTCGGTATATTTGAAAATCTTAACGTAAAATCTATAAAACAACTTTATGTAAAAGCTCTGTTACTATACGCACATAAACATTATTCTTTACTTTCCGTTACAAATACAAGAGTTACTAGATACTCCACCCTGATGCTGAAAAAAAATCAATACAACCTTCGGTCAAAGAGGATTGGCCTACTATTCGGTTAAAGTGAACAATCTACTTCCATTATACACTCAATTTCCATTTTAGTGAAGTTAAAGAGCTGAAACCTTTATTGTTGTGATGAGATTGAGAGTGAAGAAAATTGTTTTCAGGCGTTGCCTAGTATGTGAAATAATTCATTCAGATGAATCTCATCGCAACAATAAAGGTTTCAGCCCAAATATCAACAAATGGAAGAATTAAAGAAATATGCATGTTCAAACATTGGCAGAATGGTGAATGTTACACAGTGTGTAAAGTAGCCACTTAAATCAGCCAATGACAGGTCATTAGCCCTATAAATGCCTAGACTTCCGTTTTCCCTTATTTAAGGTATTCTCTATCCTTGTTGTGATTTGTTAATAGTAATCTTTCAGTTTACAGGGGCAGTGTTCGTGTCAACCATGAGGCCGAATGTCGGAGCTCGTAAATATAATCTCTGCAGTGATCGCCATATAAGCGGAGAGTAATCATGCATATTGCATTACATGCAGATGCACTAACTTCAATTGAATAACTATGTTAGAGACACAAATGGAATTTATATCAGCTCTGTCACTTCTTCCTTTTAAGTCGCTCTTACTTGGTGGGAAATATGCACCGCCAATCGTAAGTAACTTGTTTGTAACCGTTGCGGCTGAAGAAAAACACTGCATCAGTACTATTGTTTCGCACCTTCTTTAAGAATCATGACAATAAACCAAATTGAACAGCGGATTAATTTAATTTGACTAATTTATTTATAATTAAACGTAGTAATGCAGAAAGCAGCCAGACCACAATTTCAAAAAAAATATATATTGTTTTTTTCGGGTGCAGTAAGGTCAATTCTATGTTCTGCTAAAACAGCCAGACTGTTTTCATACAATTTAATTGTAATAATCACCTACTGAAAGAAGTGTCAATCACAAAAACGGCATTTCTCAATTTGCAAAAAATACCTACAGCACTAGAAAAATCTGACGGTACTTTAAAAATCATTAAAACTAGTTAAAAACATACTTATATTCTTGTTTTTAATGTAAAAAAACTAATGTATTCATTGTTTATCATTTGTCAAAAATCAAAAACATTCTTACTGTCTTGAAGATTTGATCATTCACTCGTTTCATAAATGTGCTATTATCTCAGTTTCACTTTTCTATGGCTGGCTGCTTTCTGCATAAAGACGTTCAATTATTCTCTTAGTGCCCTGTCAGGTATCCCCAACGTTGGCAATCACTCTGACAAAAATCTCCCTGTCCTGTGCTACCCGGAAAATCTGCTCCACAGTCCTGAAGCCAGTCCAGTCTCGTATATTTCGCAGACAGGATATCTGTCTTCTTCCAGCCCCTCTGTGACCCTCAATCTTGCCTTTCAAAATTGAATGAGCAAGTGTTACTTTTCTCCACGCATTATATGCCCCAGATATAAAATTTTACAAACTTTCATGGTGGTTAAGAGTTTTCTGTTCGTTCCAGCTCGACTTAAGACTTTTGAGTTTGTTATCAAGTCTGTCCAAGATATCTTAAGCATTCTGCGATGCAACCACATCTCAAAAGCCTCCAGACTGTTACTTGACTGTGTCTACTTTCAGAGTCCAAGTCTCACAGGCATACAACAATACAGACCACACATAACATTTTACCAACCTTTGCTTTATTTTCAAGTTGAGATTAGCATTGCATAAGAGGGATTTCATTTTATTAAAATTATTTATACTAGACAAAGCGTAAACATATTTTAAAATGATTTATATTTAAAACATTAATTTTGTAGTCAAACTTTGATCAATAATCAAACAAACTTTCAATATAGTCCTTTATACGATGTTCCGCTGTTATGGTCACCTTATTAAACCTATTAAGCTTACCGCCTCCCTCCATCCCCTCAATTTTTTTCATTTATTTCTCAAACTGCAGAATATTTTCATCATTTAATCAGTGCATGTTTGTCCTAATCAGTGCGTGAGCTTATTAAAATGCATGTCGGGTTGGTTTTATATTTTTGTGCAACAACTATGGTGAAATTACATAGTATGTTTTGCATGTTGGTTTGCATGTTAGTTTAATTGATGTCCTGACGAAGAGACGGGTACGTCTCGAAACCGGAAAACATAGAAAAGTCGGTAAGTGGTTATATACAAATATTTAATAACATTTAGTAAATATTTTTATTTTACTTCTTCTTGGACTATTTATATCTACATGGGCAGAATAGTGAATGTTACACAGTGTGTGATGTGGCCACTTAAACCAGCCAATGGGAGTTGCATTTATTATTTACCTCGTTAATTTGTACAAGGTTTATAGTTATAAATGTCGATTTTTTGTCCTTTTAACCCAGCCGGACCGAAGGGGGGGATTCAAATCCCCCATAGACTGATTTTAATTCGATAACTCAAGCATTATTCAAAATATTTGCTCTATTTTTTTTATAATCGAGAAAGAAGTATTTTCCTGTTTTTGTTTTTAAATTTTGAAATATTTGTTTTTTTTATTTTTATTAATATTAACAAAAAAAAGACGTAAATAATACAAGGGTTAATTTCACTTTATGTAAATAAGCATTTGGCAAACTAACAAAAATTAATAAAATACACGAATGAGTAAAATATGTGTACGCGAAAACATGAATAAATTATTGCACGGTCATAAACACTTCCACCGTTTTATTCTCTTGACGCCATATACAAGAAGGCGCTGGGGTCATTTGGTCCCCCCGTTGGGATCATGTGTAATTTTTGGATGCTCAGTGGGGGAAGGTTAAGAAGCTTCTGTTTTATTTTTCAGTGTTGTGATCAGGAGGAATATTCTATAGTGGGCCAATCAGGAACTTCTCGAGCATTTTCTCTTGTGAAGGGGAAACCACTTAAAACTCTTCAGAAGAAGCTGGCCTGTTAGAAGTCATCAACATGCCTTCCGTTTCACTTGATTGCATTTCGTGTCCTACTTTGGTTTATTTTACCAATGTCCTGCACTTCGATTCGATGTCGCTTAGGTCCTGATCCAAATTTCTGCATCACTCCTCCAACAACATCATTAACAGGTAAATGACATATTGAGGTGTTTTATCATCACATGGGCAGCTGATCTCAGACTTTCATATTCCTTTCTCTGACATGTTCTCCATCTCTGTTGTAATATGTTTATCTTAATAACTCGCAAGAGGGTTTCAATGCAGTCATTTTTTACAAACATTGAAACAATCTCAAGATATTGTTGAATCTATTGGTCCAAGAAAAAGTAAATATAAACAAATATGTTCAGAGGCTGCATTCTAATAGAAAGTCAACATTTATTTACAAAGTAATAAGTTTTTAGTACGAAAAATAGAGTGTGCACATTTTTTTCATTACCCAAACAAGTTCAATTATTACAGGTTACCGATGAAGAGATTTTAAATTTTCATACAAATATTCACATTTTCGTGCCAAAATATCAATTGTATTTTTTAGACAGTCAAAGACAACTTTGTTAACTTCCTATTGTAATTGCCTCCCAAGTGTTGCATAATTTGTAGGTGAAATAATTGAATCTCGATTTATTTCACTCACATCAATAGAGCTCTTTAGCTTCTAGAAAATCAACAAATGAGAGAGTTGGAGAATTGTATGTTTAAACATGAGAGGAATTGTGTTACTCGTAAATGTTACTCAGTATGTATGTTGGTCACTTAAACCAGTCAATGCCCTGTCAATGCCTAGACATCCATATCCTCTTGTTTTTATGTTCTCCATCTCTGTTGTAATAACATGTAAACATCAATTTAGATTAAAGATATAAGACTTCCGAGTAATTTAAAATTACCAAAAAGTTATGCTAAAAAATTACAGGAATGATAAAAAGGTATATTTAGGAATCATAAACTTTAAAAGTCTATAAAAATTAAGGAAATAAAAGATGTAAATAAATTGAAATGAAATCAAAGACTCATTTATAGAAACAATAGAAAAATACCCATATATCGTATAAAGAGCAATGGAATAATTAATTACATAAATTCTTATGTCACTCAGTTTTATGTCAATTCAGTTTTAGTCTCAATAAAGTAAAATGAGGTAGTTCAGTATTTTTTTAATCATTTCTTATTTTTTAATAAACTATCAAACTAATCAGAAAAAAATATTTATTTTTATGTAGCGTCCTAGAATATGCCAGCAATATAACAATATATTAACAGAGGCCGGTATTTTTCATGTCAATGAATGTAAATTTAAAATGAAAGTCTTTGAAATATTGAGAGAAGCAAATATTTAATAAATTGTATTATTTTGTACATTTTTTATATTTCTATTTTCCTTTTTTTTTCATTTGTATTTTTGATAAACAGGTATTCAAAGAAATCGTCAATATATTTTGTTTATGCTTTTTGTTTACCCAATAAAATAAATTAAATTGAATCACATTACTATTTTAATAAGTAAGTCTCCATTGAAAAAATATTCAGTATTTATTTTTCGTCATGTTAAATAAAATATCTGTCTAAGTGCTTAATATGCACGAAAAAACTTAGCGATGACCACGTTAATTGCATAATTAATAAAAAATAAATGATTATATTAAGGTCTCGTATTTCCAATGGCCCATGTTTAGTTTAACGAACCTCATTTATCTAATTTTCTTTAATAAATGATTATAATAACGTATGTAATGTACTATAATAGTTTTTGTAACTTGACCGTGGGAATATTTGCGTGTAAAATGTTCCGTGTCAGGGCATTGGCGGCCTCCGTAGTGTAGTGGTTAAGACTCACGCCCGGAAGATTCCGGGTTCGATTTTCGATGAGAATCCAAAAAATAAATGTAAGCCAGGATATTATGTGATGAAATTGGGCCTCCTTGCCAGTTGTGGTGTTTTTTTTTTCAATTCTGTGTCTTAGAAAACCAGACGAGTATATTCACTCGATGGATACTCTCAGATAAAAATTCTACAAATTGAAATCAATTTGAAATAGTCCTATCACGCTTAAAGTTCCGGTGTAGATTGCCCGCAAGGTGGAAGTAATTTTTTTTTGTATGCGATAGTTTGGTATTAAAAATGATTACAAATACACTGTGATTAAAGAGTTCCTATACAGTGCCCCGAAAACCAGAAGGTAATAATTTTAATACCTAACTTGCTCAGTGTGTTTATTAAATTTTTTCATTATTAAAATACATGCACATTATAAACATTCAAATAATTTTTCAGTAGGTAGCTTATTCGTTTCGTTCGTCTAATATGTTTGAGCTCCTAGGTTTGATACCTGGCAGAGAGACGTAATTGGTTTTAAAGGTAATTCGCTAAAACATAATAATTATTTTTTAAATAATTTTTATATTTTGTCGGCCTCGTGGTGTAATGGTCAGCGCGTTAGCCTGCCATACAAGAGGTCTAAGGTATGATTCCCGACATGGTTGGTATGAAATATTTGTTTAAAAGGGTGTTTTCACACTAGAAAATTTCTTAGTCCCTGGACTGGTACATGAAGCGTAAGACTGATAATCTTACCTGGATGTAACAAAATGAACAAGATACACTGCTATTGGTGTACCAATGCAGTGCCCTGTGCACCATTATGTGCGGAAAGGGAATGATGATGATGTAAAAAATTAAAATTATTTTTTTCTATTAAAATCTACTTTTACATTTATTTAGTTACCATAAAGCTGTAACTTTTTGAGAAAGAGACTACTTGTGCTAGGAAATACTATTACACATACCTTTTAACTAACAAAGTTAAATTGTAAGGAAATGCAGTAGAAAACACAGGACTGAACTTTTATTAAATTTTATTTATTTATAAATTTGAAAACCCGTTAGGGTTATATAAGCATATTAGTAGGTCAAGCGAAGTTATGTCTCGTTGGAGTGATATATTCCAAACGCTCTCGCAGCCGTAGAAATACTCAAGATCAAAGTGTTTTCTACGGCAGCGAGAGCGATTCAGAATAGCACCGCTGGTCAATGTAATCATGTCAGGTCAGGTACATCATTGTCCGTTGTATGGTATTTTTGACTGTCCTGCATTTGTCCTTGCTCTTTTTATGTGATGTCTTTGCCTGGTATTATTTATTTATGTCGCCATTTTTCAAAATCGCTATATCATAGAATTTTGAGAAAAAAAAATGTACAAAATTAAAATTCTTCAAATTTTTATATTTGTTGCGTCGACCGCCTTAAAAACATGTTATTTACGAAAAACTATCACAGACAATATCAATTTTATATTTTCGATTTATTTTTTGTATGTTCAAGGTAGGTATTTGTTTCTGTATTTTGTTATGGTTAATTATTCCTTTTTCATGAAGATAAGGTGACCAGTCTTACGCTTCAGATATCAGTTTTGGAATTCTATTATTCATATTAAATATTCTAGAGTATAAACACCTTTTTAAATCAATATTTCATGTCAACCATGTCGGGATTTAATCAAGACTTTTTAAATGACAAGCAAATGCTCTGACTAGACCGACATTTTTTGCAGTTTTCCCGATTTACAAAAGCTTCTGGTTTATAATTCAACGGTCATATTGTGCCTGTTGTTACTTGTTGTGTACTGTAACGATTATGTCATTTTGTTTAGCAACAGGAGTATAACAGATGTTGCTATTCATGCATTTACAATCAATCAGAGAGATTAATGATTCTACTGAGTATAATAACAAGATAATAGTGATTGTTAAGCGAGTATCCGAAGATGAAAGTGCTTGAAATGTTAACTTTCATTCTTTTTATGCATTGGGTAGTAGTTTTAAAACACAAAGTATGAAATATTGTTTTTTGAAAAATATAATACAAATGCATGCCATAGTATCTCAGTCAGAGCCGCTTCTTTATTTACGTTTAAATCAAGAATGTTACGTCACTATCTAGATATTTGAGTTTTTCGTTTTTCCTCCTTCTTTCCCTCTCATTCCCCCTCCTCTTTTCATAGTGTAGAGTAAATTTTTAGTTAATTTTTGTTTTTTTTTAAAATAAAAAAAATACTGTGTTTTAGGGCCAGACCTCGAAACTTCAAATGAACATTCCCCACGGTATACATAAAAAAAACATAATATTTTTTTTCAAAAACCAGTTTCCAACAAAAAAAAAATTCAAGTAAATAAAATTAAACAAAATAAACCATAAAAAAAAATTAAATAAAAAAAAAAATTAAAAAAAAAAAAATTTAAATAAAATATAAAATATAATAAAAAAATTAAAAAATAATTAATTGCATAAAAAAAAAATATATAAATTAAATTAAATAAATGAAAAAATTAACGCAATCAAATTAAATTATATAAGGCATCTCTGTTACAGTGAAATGTTTGACGGTGGTTATCACAAGTAATTGAGTTCATCATGTATCATTAGTGAAATCAATCACTGGTGTCATGTTGAAACTGTTAATTTCAAAGCATAATTATAATCTCATTTCAAGTTCTATTAAAGAGTCTAGTCAGAGGAGAAAATTAACGCCAATAGCTTCAGAAGCTCTTGTTATGAATTATCCAATACACAAACTCTTGTATGTAATATGACATTAAAAAGTAAGAGTTTACGTAATTTAAACAGATTTTGATAGGTGTTACAATAAGAAGAACCTCTTTTTTAGATAAAAATGAAAGTCTTAGCATTTTCATGTCATCATTGGCAGTTTCATGTAATCATTCATCACTTTGCCTAAGTTACGCTAAACCTGTCGATGTCAGGTCATAAGACCTTTTAATGTTTATAAGTTGCCATTGACTGGGTTCCATAACTTTCTTTAAAATTACAATTTATGTTGTATATTTATTCATGCTTAAATGTAAGAGTTTAAAGCATGTTTTTATTTATTTTAATATAAGGTAAAAATACAACTTATTTTTTATAAATCTTACCTACAAATAATAAAGACTAAAAGTAAATAATATAGAAATATTTCAGATTACAATTAATTTGTCCTTTAATTTCATCCTGTTCAATGGTCATATAACATTTCAATATGGCCCATTATACGATTTTCCATTGAAATGGTCACGTCATCGTTCCCACTGATTAAACATTTTTAATCAGCGCGCTGGTGTTAGCTTCTAATAGCAAGTGTCCTATCAGCACGTTGGTTTTATATTTTTGTGCAACTATGGTAAAGATGTACAGTAGGATTTACATGTAAGTATAACTAGTTTTACTGACAAAGTGACGGGTTTGTCTAAAAAGCGGTAGACATGGAAATTTTTGATGACGAAGTAATTATTATTGATGTTTTTGCGTTTTCCTAAAAATGGACAAAATGAATGACATAAAAACAGTAAAATAAAACAAACCAGTTTACCCATTTTGATGAATACGCGACAATTATTCAACTTCTAACTTATTTTGACTTAATTTTTTTGCCGAGAAAATGTATCTGGGAAGTATGTTTACTAGGGATGTAATTACTGAGAAAGATTTAGAAGGGAGGATGAGTGCCGGGAACAGAGTGAACGGTGCACTAAAGTCAACCTTAACAAATAATTTTTTGTCGCAAAATAAGCAGTTCACAATGGACTCCTGTTCCCGACCCCGTTGTATGGGAGCGAAGTATGATCTTGGAAAAACAGGGATGAAAGTAGGCTGAATGCTGTCGAAATGCGACCTCTTAGGCAAATGTGTGGTAAAACTTTGTACGATAGATGCACAAATGTAGAGATCCGTACATTATGTAAGGCTGAGATAACCATTATCGACATAATCAAGAAAGGAGCTCTGCGCTGGTTTGGATATGTAGAGCGAATGGACAGTGAAAGAACGCCTAAGAATATTTAGAATACGAATGTTGATGGATGCAGAAGAAGAGGAAGACCAAAAAAGACATGGCATGACCAAATCCAATAAATACATGAAGATGGACATGTCAAAAGTCGGAATAATCGGTGCGCGTGCATGAGAAGATGTATGAACGTAGATGAAGCGAGATCTGCATGCAAAGATATAGTGACGTGGCGTTCTATCCTCTCTGCCTACCCTTCCGGGGACGGCGTGATGGTTTGTTTGTTTTTGTTTGTTGTTTGCAATGTACCTGGCTCTCAAGAAGACTAAAAATCCCGGATATCTTAAACATGCTTATGCAAAACCACACTTTATCAATACAATAATGAATTAATAACAGGTTGGTTTAAATTCTTTTAAAACTTACAGCATTATAGACGTATATTAATAATATTTAATTGAATATGAATAATGTGTAATAAAACGTTTTTGACATGGACACGATAAAAAAATATTAAAATTAATTTATATCGCTGTTGAATTGCGTATATTTTTAAATGCTTAGTCAGATTGAATTTATAAACTATAAAATATTTATCCTTGAGCTTTCTAATGTATTTTTTTTAAATTTGACATAACCAATGACCTAAAGAGTAAAAACATTAGTAGTCATTTTACAAAACACAAGTTTTGACAGTTGTTGACGTACAACGTTATAATGTTTTGCTGTTTGTAATGTTACAATAACACTTTATATATTATATTTACCTAGTTCCATCAAACACTTTTTTGGCAAGTGAACGAATCAATTTGCAGGCATTAAAATATTACTACAACTACCATCACGCCATTTCCCCGTAGGGGTAGGCAGAGAGAATGGACCGCCACACACGTCTATCCTGGCAAACATTCTTAGCTTCTTCCACATTCATATATCTTGCCATACATGCCTTCGGTTCTGTCTGCTTTTGACATGACCAGACTTAAGATTTTGGTTTATCTGATCATGCCACGTCTTCCTTGGTCGTTCTCGTATCACGTTGCCGTTCATTTTCGCCATGTATACTTGTTATACCATTCTTTCGTCGTTCATTCGTTCTACGTGACCAAACCATCTCAGAGACCCTTTTTTAATCTTATTAATTATACTTGACTCAGATTTACACTCTCGCCTGATTTTATCATTAGTAACCCTGTCATACATTGATTTCCCACACATTCGTCTAAGAGATCGCATTTCAACCGCGTTCACTCGGCTTTCATCCTTCCTCTGCCAGTTCCATGTTTCACTTCCATACATAAATGTTGGGACTAAAATTTCGTTGTGCACTGCTAGTTTAGCTTCAATTGACATATTTTTATTATAGATTACTGTGCTTGGTGCTCCGTTCATTTTGTTGCCCGCTTTCACTAACATCTTTTTCTACTCTTCCATCTCTTGAAAATATGCTTCCCAGATACACGAATGCTTCTACTTGCTCGAGATGTTCGTTGTTTACATTTATTATGCAGTCAGTAACCTCATTATCCCTTTCAAATACCATCACTTTTGACTTACTTTCGTTCATCGCCAATTCGCTCTCCAGGCATACATTATACATTCTAGAGACTATTTGCTGCAAATCATCCTTGCTGCTTGCTAACAGAACTGCATCATCAGCATACAACAAGCAGCTTACTGAAAAATCATCCATTTTTGCTCCAATACCCATACATTATATCTCTTTCATATAGTTGTCCATGTATAGATTAAACAACCATGGTGACATAACACATACCTGTTTCACGCCTTTTGAGATCGCAAACCGAGATGTTAATCCCGCAGTAACTTTTACACACGCTGAAGTCTCCTCATAGAGAGACGATACTGCACGTATAAGTTTATTGTTTACTCCATACTTTTCCAACATGCTCCACAATGTTATTATATCTACTTTGTTATACGCTTTTTGCAAATCGACAAATGCGCAGAATAGTTTCTGACTTTTTGCCAAAAAATTGATCCATATTACCATCTTCAAAATTCCCACTTCGCAACTAATGGTATCTCGATCATTTTTGGTACAAATATACTAAATTATATTTTCTGACAGCCCCATGATGTAACGTATAAGACGCTCGCCTCACGCGTGGAGGGTTTTAATTTCGATTTCCGCTGAGTTAAAAAAAAAAAAGATTTTTCTTGTCTGTCTGTTGTTCCTGCTGTGGTTCAAAAAAATATGAATAAAGATATTAATTTTATCATAAATATAGGTAAAACTTTCAGTCTTACTCTTCAGGCGCCAGTTACAAAATATTTAAGTGTATAAACACATTTTAAAATTTATATTTCACATCGACCATGTCGGGAATCAACCCCAGGATCTCTTGCATGGTAGGCAAACGTGATGACCATTTGACCACAAGGCGGTATGCAACCTTTGAATTTATAATAAAGTACATTGCTTTCATGGACACTCACATCGATTTTTTTACAAAAAAGCAATTACATGGTTTATGCCCTGTCATTGGCTGGTTTAAATGGCTTTTTTACACGCATTATGTGACATTCACCAACCTGTCTATGTCTGAACATGAACGTTTCCTCAACTTTTACATCAGTTGACCCTTGATAACTGATAAAAAAGTTAGATTCATCTGACGGACCATCGCAATTCATGTTTGAATATTGGCGGCCAGTCCCGCCAATATTCAAACATGAATGAGCGGGATGTGCAGTTGTCAAGACGCTTGACTCACGTACGGAAGGTTCCGGGTTCGATTCCCGGTGAGAACACAAAAATTACAACAAGATTTTTCTCAAGCCTGGGTGTTTTGTGATGTAATTCACCACTGCAATTGGGCCTCCTGGCCTGTTGTGGTATAAAAAAAATATATATCCATATTTCTTTAATTCTTTCGTTTGTTGATTTTTGTGAAGTTAAAAAGCCGAATTCCGGTGAGATTTATTTGACTTTATTATTATTTCATATGCTTTTTAATTTTTAAATAAAGAAAAAAATATGGTGTTTGAGTATGTCTAAATGCTTGCAGACTGGCTGGATTTCCTCCCTAGTGAATCATTCATATTAAAATTTGTTGCAAAAGAGAGTCAAGACATTATTGAGAAGGGAATGTGGAGTCTAGGCACTTACAGGGCTTATGATCTGTCATTGGCTGGTTTAAGTGGCCGCTTTACACAATGTGTAACATTCACCATTCTGCCTATGTTTGAGCATGGTTTTTTCCTCTCTCTTAAAACAAATTTAGATATTCAGTGTTATTTATAGTGTATGCAGACAATTGCTAGAATTCCATATTAAATTAGGTAATGTATTCCAAATAAAACACGTATATTGGATTTTCATTCTTATTATTTTTTTGTAAAATATACAAAAGGATATATTGTGACGCGTTTCGTCTTTCGTCTTTCGTTCCCTTTCCGCACCCAATGGTGCATATAGCACTGTATTGGTAACCGTATCTTGATCATTTTTGTTGCATGAAGGTAAGACGATCCATGAAATATTCTAGTGTGAAAACACTCTTTTAAATAAATAGTTTATATTTACCATGCCGGGAATAGAACCTGAGACCTCTTGCATGGTAGGCAAACACACTGACCATTACTAAATTCAGTGTTATTTTATTTTTAAGCTCCGACATAGGAAAATTCGTGTTCTGAAACCAGTAAGATTATAAAATATTTTTTATTGAATTTACACAATATAAATACGAAGTCAAGGTAATAATATACAATCACAATATTAGTGCTTTAAATATACGTATCAATCCATACTAATTTAACTGTACCGTGTAGATTTAGACGACACATATAAAATAGGCTTTATAATGCTTTGACCGCGGGGCCAGAGTCAAGGGAGAGTATACCAGGGGCGAATCGTGTATAGAAGCGATTATGCGCAGCTAACCATTATATTTGACTATCCATACTAATGTGTAACGGAGACTTTATTTACAGAAAAACAAACAAATAATTACTATTTCTTACAAATTATTGCCACAATTTGTATGTTTATCCAAATATAAATAAATACATTATTAAGCGCCCCCAGCGCCAGCAATGAGCCAAGAAACTAGCTAGCTTATTACTTCATACAAATAAGTGTTTTATCTTTTTAACATATAAAACCCCGTAGCGGGATTTTTCCCTTAGAAGTAAACTTGAAGATTACACAAATCCTTTGAAAATTCTCGATTTGGAAAACAGTATTTCAAACATTATTTCTTAAGGACTATTTTTCTTTGTATTTAATTAATGGATAATATAGCAACACAATATAATATCTCACGTAGTTACGGCGTTCAAGTTGATTTCATGGGTGAGAGTTGTTGATCATACAGAACCACAGAAAAAATAGCAATTTTTAATTTATATACATTTTATAATGTACCTACATAGTAGGTATTTATTTTTTATAGACCTTTAAATGAAATCACCGTTCGCCACTGGAGTATACCATATACCGGTATAATCGTAGAGTGCTGTCGTGACCAGCTTTGAAAGCTCCCGTGTCCCGCTTACATTGTGCTTTTATGCCTCTAAGTATCTCTTTATACACATAAGCATGAGTTATACATCGTGTCATACAGATGCTTAGACGTTAAATTGATATGTTAATTTTTAACAGCATAAGGAACAGGAATATTATACGAAGCACCAAATTTGTGATATCGGTAGCCCAAAGCAACAGTTTGATACGTTATATCTTGGATCTTCGCAAATTCGATCACATAACCGAAAATCGCCCGCAGCTACACTGGCTCAGTATCAGACATAGAAGAAACATTCACATTCTATTACTTCTTCACAATATTTTATTATCTCACTTCGCCTGTTTATCTAAGAGAGCTCTTCCAGCCTCTATCACAACACGGACTATCTTTTCGTTCTAATAACGAGAGAACCTTTTGAATACCCTTTCATTGCTCTTATTTCCTTGACTCCTCTTTCACAGTAGTAGCTGCTCGATTGCTGAATAATCTACAAAACTAATCTTAGAGACGCCCTGCCTCTTTTTTTTTTACATTTAAGTCAATATTGAAATGTCACTATCTAGAAATTTAAGTTGTTCCTTTATCCCTCTTCTTTCCTTTCCATTCCCTCTCTTCTCTTCATAACATAGTATTATTTTTTTAAAGTTTATCTTTGTTTTTAATTTTGTATAAAATTATAAGATTCAAATGTCCATGTTTTTGTAATTTTCTCAAACTGAACGGTTTGAGTAGGAATGAAGAAATTGCTTTAAGGGAATATACTCACCCTTTTATGTATATAATATATTGTATATGTATATAAAATGTTAAATAAATAAATAAACTCGAAAAATTTGATTTTGAGATACACATGCAGATATGTTTACAAATTAAACGAATGAATTTTTTCAAATAATAAAATATTAATCTTAGATAGTTTACTTATGTGAAAATATAGTATTTGTAATCTACTTCAAATTATTTAATTCAGTCAAACCCTTCGCGCACATCAAAGTCCGATTATCTCAGAACGTGTTCTTCAGATATACGAGTATCTTACTGTTGCTTTGGGCTAGCGATGATTTTTTCATTTTTATTTTAAAAAATTGAAAGTTCACTTGAACTGAGGTAGTTATTTTTTTTTATCTTGGTTATTTTTTTTGTTGAGCTTTTTTCAAATTAAATTTGTGATTCATAATATGTTACAGGTATCCTTTCAAAGAAAAATAGTATTTCGGAAATAATGTTCGAAATACTAGTTTCCAAATAGAGAATCTTCAAATAATATTTGTAATTTGCAAGCTTGTTTAAATACTAAAAAACCACGACTGCACTAAAGATGTACAATATAGTGGTCTCTTTTATATGGAGAATAATAAGCTGAGGTAATTGGCTAGTTTCATCATTCAATGAGAACGGTTTGGGCGCTGGACGCACTTAATAGATTTTTTTTGCAGAAAGATATAAACGGTGGTGGTAATTTTTAATAAATATATTTTTTTGTTTATTTACTCATAAACATAATAACTATAAAAAATTACTATCAAAAGTCAAATATAATGGTAAGCTGTGCAAACTAGCTTATTCTGACGATTCACCCCCGGTACCTACGTCAGTAAATATATATTATTTTTTTTATTTGAAAATTTATTTATAAACCCTTACGGATTATTACATTCATTTTACATAAAATAATATATACATTTTTCATTTATACTCTGTTGTTCAAAATAATATTTTTTACATCTTTTGAAAAGTTTGTCTGAGTCTTTTGTTTAGTTTTGTCTGGTAGTTTATTGTATAACTTCAATCCCTGGTTCATTAGTCTTGATTGTCCTTGTCTTGTTTTCGAATGTTGTATATGGTATTTGTCTGATATTCTCGTATTATGTCCATGTTGACTACAATTTTTTACTAGTTTTAGTTCTTCGTCTACAATTACATTAGTGGCTAATGTATGGATAAATTTTAATGATTCTAGTTGAAAGAGTTCAGTTATATTTAATTGCTTAGTTTGTTTAAAAAGTTCTCTAGTTGCAGTTAAATAGGGAAGGTCATATACTAACTTTAATATTTTATTTTGTTGTCTTTGTAGTCTGTTTATGTCATTTTGATATCCTGCCCCAATCTTGAATAAGTCGACAGGATCGTAAAATAACGATGCATTTGATTTTCATAAACTTTACATAAGAGCAGTTTTTTTTTTTGAAACTATGTCATAACGCGATAAGTACAAAAATGTATCCTTTGACACCTGGGTTAGTTTTATATTATTTATTATTTTCAAACCTGCAATGTAAAACCTTTATAAAACTATTTTAATATTAAATGTAATCTTTATGCATGTATTTTTTAGTATTATTAATTACTTGGGTGTATTTTCTTGTACTTTTGTTAGAATTATCTAGTTTTATGTACCACAAAGACGTATAAGGTAACAAATGTTATTTCTGGAAGAAAATTGCTGAACCAATGACCATTTATCGCAATAATGTTATTAATAGGTATGCAATTATGACTTATATAATTTAATAAAGGAATGTTGTTATTTTTAACTCAAGTGATTCACAAATCAATAAATGTCTAGAATCTCAGTTTTTCTTTCGTGTACGTTAATTATATTTAGTTATCTCTTCATATACAAATGTATTCTGTATTTTATATAAAGTGTCCAAAATATTTATATATATATTTATATATTTATAAGCCCTACGGATGACATTCATTTGCCAAAATATTTTTTACTGTCGTTTAATTCATGTTCTGTAGTTAATGTATTTTAAAGATCTTTTACAAAGGTTGTCTGAGTCTTTTGTTTGTTTTTGTCTGTTAATTTATTATATAATTTCCTTCCCTGGTTTATTTGTCTTGATTCTCGACTGTCCTTGTCTCGTTTTAGAATATTGAATGTGATATTGTTTTGATATTCTCATATTGTGTCCGTGTTAACTTCAATCCGTTTTTTAAGTAAATAATATGTTCAGCCATCTTACGGGGCTCCCCATAAGTGTAAAATAATAAATATATAAATTAAAAAAATATTCTGTATTTTTTTTTATCTTTTATATTCAGTGTATTTATTTTAAAGGTAACTTATGGCGTTTTTGTAAAATAAAAAAAATGAAATACAATGTCGCATTTTTCGCACATCCATCGTTGTTCTATAGTTACGACGATTCGCGGTGTTGAATCATAATCAAGATTTCTGACATTTTGTCGTAATATTGGATCGTTTTTGCACAACATTAAAATAAAATAAAATAAATTCTTATTAAACCTTATTTTGTAAAACGTTGTGTAAATTTGGTTTAAATTGGACTGCAATGGTAAACGAATCGTCAACGCTGAAGACACTCTTAGCCAATAAATAATCGATTGCCGTCAAGGACGAGAAATGAGATTTTTCTGTTAAGATCCTATAGTAACTTCATCGGTGTAAATCTGTGAGAATCGCCGCAAGCAGTCAATTGTATTTTTTCCTCAATAAACGGGGCTAAGTGCGGTTTTAAAGTAAATAAGAGTTGCCAGTGCGCGAATCAAGTATAAATAAAGTTGTCAGTTAATACTTTAAATGGAGCGAATTGCAATTACTTTTTTGTACGTTCGAATGCTGTTTATAAATATAGCAACAAACAATTCAGTTTGTTTTTTTAAAAGTAGTGTCGGTATCGTTGATTATCCAACAGAAACCGATATTTTGAAGTATCTTTTCAAAACTGCACCATGAATTAAAGGCAAACAGAATTGAAGGGTACATAGCTAAAATGGGCTCACTGCTTTTTTTCGAATTTCGAGATATTATTGCCATTTTTTCGTCTTGAATGAGTTCAATTAAATTGAGTGAAAAACTGTAAAAATATGGTTATCTGTCTTATAAAAAACGGCTGGCATAAAATAGTCAAAATTTGACGATTGCTGCAACGAGCTTGTTTTTACAAGTTCAAAAAATACATTAAAAAAATGTATGCATAAAGAAGACATTTTTATTTATTTATACATTTAACCAAATTTCCAAAAAAAATGTGAATTTACTATTATACACATATATATACTTACTCGTACGTATACCTATTTATATTATTTGTTGGTTTCTTTTCGTGATTGTACATAAAAACATATATTACAACAATTCAAAACCTATTTCATCAAATACCTAAACCCACAGTCCCAAAAATAAGTTCTTTTTGGACCAGTTGATTGAATCTTATATGTTTTGAAAACAAAACAATATTTTGTCAAGAAACAAGTATTTTCTCGTACAATATTTGCTTTTTTAATAGATTTGTAAGCGTTGTACCGGCAAGGCGGATAAGGAATACAGTTCTGGGTGTAAAATAAAACAAAAATCAGGACATTACCCCCCCTTTGTCAATAAAGTATCGTTTACACGTCAATAATACAATACATAGGACAATGTCGTCTGGTTCCATCTCCGTGAACAGCATCGATCGCACGAGACAGAACGCTAGGGGACAATACAAAACATTGGCTGCCAGCTCATGAGTGTCCTCCCAAGTCAGGTTTGCGTCTCGTAGTTCTGACAAAAACTGCCGACAAACAGTGTCAGCAGAGAACGTCCAAGATGACAAGAACCTGATGGCTTGTAAAGTAGACAACGTGGTTAAGACTCCCAGGAGGCATCCGCAGTATATGCCCCAGCTAACCGTATCGCCTTTCCTTGACGTTATGTTGTATATAACTTCCTATGGGGTAAAATCCAGACCCTGTCAAAAATATTTTTGACTAAAACCTGGTCTTGAAAAATATTTTTAGGCGTCATCTGATTTAATACTCATGGTCCATTACCCAGTTTCTTCTATTTTTCTACCCAAAAAATGAACAAATGCTTTGATGTTTGTTGGATCACCTCCATCAAGTCGTTAAGTTTGTTTTCCTTCTCAGTATCCAAAATCAGGCAGTGGCATAGGATTTATATATATATATATATATATATATATATATATATATATATATATATTATAAGCCCTACGGATGACATTCATTTGCCAAAATATTTTTTACTGTCGTTTAATTCATGTTCTGTAGTTAATGTATTTTAAAGATCTTTTACAAAGGTTGTCTGAGTATTTTGTTTGTTTTTGTCTGTTAATTAATTAAATAATTTCCTTCCCTGGTTTATTTGTCTTGATTCTCGACTGTCTTTGTCTCGTTTTAGAATATTGAATGTAGTATTGTTTTAATATTCTCATATTGTGTCCGTGTTAACTTTAATCCGTTTTTCAAGTAAATAATATGTTCAGCTATCTTACGGGGCTCCCCATAAGTGCATCTAGGGTCTCTCACTAGTTCGAGGTCATAGAATTTAGCTCTGTACTTGCCATGTTCAGATAACATCTGGACCAGTCAATGATTTTTGTTCATTCTCTCTGAGTCGGAGCGCAGTTTTTCTCTTAGTTAGGGAAAAATGCATGCGTCAACCTATATCTGCTGCTTCCATCATCTCTGGCTGCATCCCACTTGCTTTGCACTCGTTATTTCCAAATCCATAATTGGAGCATCCTTGATTTATGTTATTAAAAACATGATTAATATGCAGTATAATTTTGTCGGTTTTCGTATAATTTAAAGTAAGCTATAACAAATGATTGAAAATCCCACACAAAGTCGGGTAACTTAAACGCTTCAGTAGCAAATATAGTCCTGCCAGTCAGAACATTCGCAAGATACAATTTCATCGATACATATCGAGACGGTATAAACTAACATCGATATTTAGGTACACACATGGTATTTTCCATACAGAAAACTTAATTTTACTTTGCAGATAAAATAGAAGATAAATTTCTTCACTTTAGAACACGGACCCAGGGCCGCGATTACAAACGCTATCTTCATCGACGGTTTAAAGTTACATCGATATTTATTTGTGAAAATGTGTTTATTTATATAAAAAAATTCAAAGTATATTCATCAGTTACCTGTTATTGTACATGTTTAAAAAAGAGATTGAAGACTATTTAAATTTGAATTTAAAAAAATCAAAATAAAAAAATATTTTAATTTCCTATTTTAAGATTATGACCGGCTATCTTCATAGGTATGTATATTCTGAGATGGTATAAACTAACAACAATATTTGGAACCAAAAGTGTGTATATTTGTATGAAAATCCAAAGTATCTTCGCGGTAACCGGTAATTGAACATGTTTGGAATTAAAAATTGTAAACATATTCTCTTTTTCATACAAAAATCTTTATTTTACTTTGTAGATAAAATTGAAGATAATTTTTAACATCCCATCCGAATACGTACCCTGTAACTCAATCACAAATAACTATCAACGTATTTAAAAACATGCTAAGCATTTGAGAGATCATAATGAAAAATAATGTACATGATTAAGTTATCGCAGTCGTTAGTCAACGCTCGTGTCGGTTTGTTTTTTGTTTTCCTCGTAAATAAATACAGTTCAAATATTGCATTTGCAAAATAGTAAGGAGTATCTAATACAAAAAAGTGAAAATTAAATTACAATTACTATGGCCACTGCTTTTCTTGACATTTGGCTTCCCACCCGCCAGTTTAATGCAATTAATAGTATGATAAATAATAAATAAAAATAGCAGTTCTAGAATATTTTCCATATTTACACCGGTGAAATTCAAATATGTGATTGAGCAGCAAGATTATACGTCGCGAAACGTAAATATTTTGACATTCAATATTAATACGGATGTTACATTGTGATCGCGAAAACGATTAACAACCATGGTGAAAAATTGTTATCACGTCGCTTATTAACACGTCGAGAGTAATTTGTGATTGATTTACTGGTATATTTTATATGATTTCTTGCTCAGTGGGTGACTGGGAGTCCTATAAACGATAAAGCTTTACGATCCTTGTTATGGGTCGGTACGATTTTCGCAGTCCAGCGTAACCTCCGAGGATATTTAGTATTTTACATACATTAAACATGAAAAGCAGTACTTGAAGTTTTATATCGCATAATGAAGCAATTATTCACCGATTCACTCTGAAATTCTTACGGGATGGGCAAAAAAATGTTGATTGGATAAAAATACATTTATGGTCTTGAATAATTAAAATGCTACAAAACCAATGAAGTAAGAAAAAATCACTTTCTTTTTCGTCTTTAATTATAAGTTAAAAGGAAAAAAAATGAGAATTTTTCGCTCTCACTAGGTGTCGTTATTTTTATTTAAAAAAAAACAAATTTACTATTTTATGAACATACAATCCACTAACCGACCAAATACAAACGCACTTTTTAATAGATAACAATAACATAATATTATACTTTTTGTTAGTTAAAATTTTATTCTTTTATTTTTATACAACAGATGATATTTTCTAAAAAAAAAACTAAAAAATAGTCAATTGATTCAGGTATTTTTTTTTTCACCTATATAATGATAAAACAAAAAAATAAATAAATAAGGAAAATAAAGGAGAGCACTTTAAAAAGGTTGGGGATTAGAAAGAAGTGGAGGAGAGGGATTTTAAAAATAAAGTTTAGAAATTTGAAATTTCCTTACGATAATGAAACAAATATATTAAAATGTACATACGTTAATTACACACTGACAAATGTTTCAAAAAGTTTTTTTGAAGTCACAATATTTATAATTTAAAATATTTAAATTGAGACAAAGTCGATTAAATTTGTAAAAAATATGTAGGTACTCCATTTTAGGAAACGGAATATAAAAAGAAGAAATACGTTACCCGTTATATTTTCATTACATATCATCATTCCCTTTTCGCATCACTAGATTGGTACGCCGCAGCGAATTTGAATCATTTTTATTAAATAAAGGTCAGATGATCAGTCTTACTTTTTGCTAGTTATATTTAAATTTGTTTTTTTTTTACATGAGTATGTATTGAAACGAAAAAATAAATGTCCCCTTTTTTAATGTTTTTTTAATTTAAAATATGTAATTTTCGTGGGGTTTGAACCGTCACAAGGGTCGCATTGAGTCACATCTTGCTGAAGGGTATGATTTTACTAAATGCTGCGAACGCCCAGTTGCATTCCACCGGCAACACTACTGACTAGTTTAACTTGTTAGCGTCTACGTCGCAAACCCTGGGCATTGGGATTACACTCATAACGGCGTGATCACAGCAGATAACGAGAGGATGAAAGGCGAGTTTCTGGCGCCTCCAAACCAGAACCAACCAGCTAAGGGAAGGCGACAGGAAAATTCACCAGAGAAGGCAACGGGGAACCATTCTGGTCATCTTTTTCCAGGAAACATCCAACGAGCAGTTGTCCTGGCCTCAGAATAGCGCAGGACCGAAATGCTTTCGCTGTAGTGATAGCCAACGTCGGGAGGACCTGACAAGTCATCGCAAGAAGAAGAATGTCATTTGGCAAAATGCCCGCTAATGCTTGCATATTAATTTTTTAAAATAGTACAATTTTTTATTTCCAAAGAAAACGACACATTGTATACGATTTATGAATGTGTATTCTTTTATATCTATCTTCATTTGTATCTTTTAAATATTATAATCACATACCGTACATAATCTTCAACAAATGCATGACTTGTACAAATGATGGGTCGGATAAATATTTTGGTTCAGCGATCACGTCAAAACATCACAATTTGTATCAAACGAGTAGACATTTCTCTAGAAAGTTTATGAGAATTTCTGCGATGCGTTCAATGAAGACAGTCATCAATCAATTTTATCTTCTATGTATGGATATTATAACGTATTGATCGATACTTTAATGTATAGAACCACAAATCATAAATGTACGGCGTTCGGTATAATTTATAGACCTTAGCAATTGTTAGATAACATATTCTAGAAGTGTGTGTATGGTGCTACGGACCCACACAAGTCTCAACGTTTATTTTGCCAATTTATCTGAGAATAGAACAAAGCAATCCTTAAACCGTCGTAATTCTAAAAATAAACTTACGAGAAAAACGCAAAAAATATTTGAATAAGTAAATCGCGATGATATTGATAAAAGCTAGATTTAAAAATTTAAAATCGCATCAGTTACTGCATACAAAAAGTTGCACGTATCTAGTAAAAATGCAGTATTAATGTTTGATACCGCAAAAGAAGCTACTTTTAATAATATTGATGTTTTTTGGTGATATTTCTTGATAAAACTCCATAGTTAATGATTATGATAAAATTAAATATAAACTTATCAATGAAACTTCTTGGTTTAGTTTTACTTTTTATTATTTTGACCAACGAGCGCTTTCGCCTAAATAAGAATCTTCAAGACTGGTGAATTGTTTACAACATTTACAGTTTTTATACTATTCTTAACATATTTTGGAGATAAGATCAAATAAGTATTTTAACAGGGGACAGAAACATAAATATTTACAACTAGTTTGCTAAACAGTTCATTTTTGGGAGTTTTTGGACCGAAATTGGGATTAAGCTTTTATTATTTAAAAGGTGTGAAAAGAACACATGGCGAAATACAACAGAGTAGGAAATACACATTTAAACAGATAAAGTTAGCACAATATTTTTGACAGGGAAGTTTACATACCTTTAGATGAATGACGAAATATTTTAAGATACATACTTGGATAATACATTGTATAGCCCAGATAATACATTGTATAGCCCTAATAGCCCAGCCCGTTCTCAGTAAACGATGAAACTAGCCGATTACCTAAGCTTATTTCTCCATAAAAAAAAGTACAGTATATTTTAGATCTTAGTACCCAACAAGGATTTTTAGTACCAAAACAAGCTTGCAGATACAAATATTTTTTGAAGATTCTCTATTTGGAAACTAATTTTTAAAATTATTTCTAACGGACTTTTTTTAGGATACCGTTGACATATTATGTATCACATAGGACATGTGGCGTTTGAGGTGGTCATTTTTGACCTTATTCATTTGAAATAGAATTGCCCATTGTTCAGTGTTGACATTTCAATCATAGTGGAAATGTCTGTTGAACGGCATTGTGGAATTTTTGAATAAACCTTCGTACAAGTGCTGTATCAAAATAGTTTAGAATAAAGCTACGTATAGTTTATCGCGAAGTGATTAATTTACACAAAACTACAGAAAAAAATATCGTTTACATTTATATTACGCAATAAACGAGTATTTTATGGACTTGTATTCAGGTACAAATCAATTATCATTTTTTGATGATAACTTGTAATAAAAATCACCGCGGGCCACTGTTATCGGTACGCATATCCTTATTTTTACATATTTTATTCCTCAGACACTCACTTCAGATATTTTTATCAAGAACATTATTTGAATAGTTTATTTTTATTTTTAATTCGTGAATTGAATGGTTGACCTATTATCTAACATGAATAAACTTGATTTTTCATGATTATGTATTACATATTATTGTATCTTTTCAATAATAGTGCTAAAAGTTAATAATATTGTAAGAAGTGTACTTACAAATTTCTTAACCTTATTCAAAGATATTATTCCTCCTTATCCAAGATAACGGGGCTCTTTACAATGCTCGATGATTCGACATTAATTTAATTTAACTTGTGTGAGTAATTTGCTGCATTTTGTTTCTTGATATGCGATTAGTGAGTAGCCATTTTAAGCACCGGGTCATTTGGGTCAATTTTTGAAC
Organism: Micrasema longulum; assembly: GCF_059751315.1. Taxonomy (NCBI): domain Eukaryota; kingdom Metazoa; phylum Arthropoda; class Insecta; order Trichoptera; family Brachycentridae; genus Micrasema; species Micrasema longulum. The sequence goes on from NW_028277455.1 coordinate 583,814, forward strand.
AGTACCTATGTAATATCTATTGATAAATAAATTGTACGATGATTTATCTTTGAAACGTTCAATTGATTGTAAAAAACACTTTCGTTTTTTAGCTGTAATCGTTGCAGTTGATAAAAAATATGATTTAATAAATTATCATCTTCAAGGTCAATCAAATTATCTATATACGTATTTACAACACAATTGGATAAACTTATATCGCTGCGGTTGTTATACCAATGGAGCCCTGTATTCCATTAGGTTTATATAGAAAAATTATGAATCTATTACAATTATTTCTTATACCTCCGTCTCGTGATCAGCGGACAGCGCATTTGCCTACCATGCAAGAGGCCTCGGGTTCGATTCCAGACACAGTAGAAAGGAAAAAAAACGAAAACGTGTTTTTACCCTGGAATCTTTTATCGTCCCATGACTGCCACCTGAATGTATGACTAATGATCGTAAATTCGTGTAGTAAATATGATCAGGATGTTCTGCGGTTGGTGTAACAAAGCTGATAGTTATTATTAATAGAACGAAAACTTGAGTGTTGGCCATTATTGAAAGAGTTGCAACGTTGAAATGGCGTTGGGGTGGTCATGTTGTTCGCAGCTTAGACGATAGAAGAGCGATACGTGATCTCTATGCTAAAACCTTCGGACTACCATCAGGCGTGGATGCAAATAGCCTATTAACGTTTGGCTCACAGCAGGATGGAGAGGCTTACGTTTAGGAGTGGACGGCTAAAGGCTCAAAAATAAGAAGACATGAGCTAGCAGATAACAGCTTCTGCTATTATGTTGTAAAACCTGCTCCTTCCGAAGCTCCGCCAAATACAGTCGCTGGACAGTCAGCAACATGTTTACATTTACCCATATCAAAGGCCACTGAGGCACAATCAACACCCATGCAAATTTTGGTAGTATAATTAACACTATTCTTAAAGTCTTTGGTTCGATTCCTGGCAGCTCGGATGGCAAATCTTGATTTTAAATGTTTTTTGAGCTCTAATAATTCAATATTTGATATTTTCAACACAAACTCTGTTAATGCATTAAACCACTATCTCACTCGTTATTTTTTAGAAAAATAATGGTTTGAAAAAATATATATTAAGTTTAAAATTTAACTATGTTTCAATAAAGGTGTTATTTAGATTATTTAAGTTTTCATATTGCTCCAATTTTTTTTTCAATTTACAAAGTATTATTGTAGCATAATTTTTCTTTTTCATTATAACCTAGTTAAATACTAGCCACTTTATGTTTATGTTAAATTGTTCTCAACTTTACTTTGTTATATTTATAATTAGAACATAAAATTTTCTCACGTTAATTGTAATCTTTTATTTGTCATCTTAGGTAGGTATATTACGTTTCTTTTTTACTTTGTCGTTTTTTTTTTATATTTTACTTGCACTAAGTTGTTAAGTTTTTATTATTCAACTATGTTTCATATTATATATTACAAAATGAATTGTTCACTGCTGTGATTATTTCTGTTAAACTTTTTATTGTAAAAGGTTCTTCGAACCGTTGATATATTTATAAAGAAATATTTGATATTTTTTTATTTATTCAAATGTACAATACAACAATACTGCTAATTACAATGTACCCAAATTATAGCATAAGGTAATTACGAAAACACGTTTCATATATCATTAAGGTTCTCAAAAACAATAAAATACAAATAAGTTATTAATACACGTTATGATACATAGTTAGATATAGAGTGTCTAAAACTGGCAATCCCAGTATAGAAAAGATCCACCTTTCTCAGTAGCATGTTCAACAGACCAATCAATTTCCCCACAGGCATCCTTAACGGTAAATTTGCCCTGATACCAGTCGGCTTGTGGTCCCGTGCCCGGTGTTGCGAACTCACGAATCTGAGATCCGAGGTTCGAACTTGATTTCCGTTTTCTAGTGAATTATTTACAACTCGTCGAAAATAGCAACCAAAGTTGAAATATTTGGGTAAATTATAAGAAAGCTAATGTTTCTTAAAAATACAATAATTTTTAGAAGCTTGTCAGCAGGTGGGATAGAGGGGATATGTATGGAGGTAATAAAAATACACCACAAAATCCAGACCAATTGAGGAAAAAATCTTTCTTGAATTTTTTTCTTACAACTGACGGAAATCGAACCCGCGACACCAGTTTCACAGTTGGGTGTCTAACCAACTGCGCCACGGCAAACGTGAACTGTGGAACCTTACTAGGGGCCAAGACAGCAAAATTTTGAGTTTTGAAGAAGAATCTTGGATGTGCGGTGGCTTGACTTTGTAAGAAATGAAGTAATAAAAGATCGGACGAAGCAAACTCACGTTACAACTGTCATTAAGCGAAGGCGATACGGTTGGCTTGGCCATGTACTGCGGATGCCTCCTGAGAGTCTTAACCACGCTTGCCTACTTAACAAGGCATCAGGTTCTCGACTTCCTGGACGTCCACTGCTGATTGTTCATGTCATAACTACGGGACGTGAACTTAACTTGGGAGGATGCACAGAAGCTGGCAGCTGACAGAGATGCTTGGTGGATCTTTGTGGATACTTTACGTATCAAATTTCAGATCTTCAACTAGGGAGCGCACGTGGAATAATTATAAATATGGGTAAAATGATGCTTATTAAATAGTGTGTAAAGTGGCAACTTTGAACAACCAATGACAGGCCATAAATCCTGTAGATACCTGTACTTCTTTCATTTATACTTTTTAAAGAAATCTTTGATGGCCATTTAGTTAACAACTCTCTATTAAAAAAGGGACCCAAGTAAGGATAGAGTAGGATTCAAACCACGGACCTTTGAGCCGTGAGTCTGAGACACTAGAAACGGGACCACCACCCGATACGATAAGACTTGTTGTATTATATTTTGGGGCCCAGAAATTTGTCATTTCTTTGAAATAAAAATATTTTTTCCAATAATCTTTCTTATCTTTGATTTCAGGAAAACGCTGCAAGTTAGGCTACGAACTGACTCAAATCCTTACCAGTCACTGAGGTTTTAAGAGCAATACTTATCGTTTTAAGCTCTCAGAAATCAATAACTGTCTATGTGATGACGAGACGCCCCAAGTTTTTTTCATTGGTTGATGCATTGCCTATTTTAAGTTTAGAGCAAATGCAGCCAGAACCACGATGTGGGAATCTGCATGAGGACCTAGAAGATATCTTAACAGTAATAAGTCATAAAGACTTATCGCATGAGGTAATATCATACATGGTAAAAATAGTAAAGGTAATTGTTGAAATAAATAAAAATAGGTAACAAAATGCCGAACACACTCAAAGTGGAACGGCAGGTCTGTTGATGTCTGTCAATAGTCCGGCTTCTCCTGAATGAGTTTTCTGTGGTTTCCTATTCTTAAAACAAATACAGAGAAGTTCCTTAACAGGGGCACAGCCGATTATCCCACCAAATCCTCAAACTATTGTCAGAATAATAAGAAGAAACATACCTTTTGCAGTAATATAAGCTTTGCACATAATTACCAAGGCAACAAAAATAAGCAACTCCTGTAGCTCAATCACAAATAACTATCGACGTGCTGAAAAACATGCGAAGCATTTGAGCGATAACAATGAACTTTAATAAACATGCTTAAGTTATCGCGGTTACAAGTCAACGCGTGTGTAATCTCTAAGTCAACGCTCGTGTCAGTTTGTTTTTTGTTTTCCTCGTAAATAAATACAGTTCATTGGCAAAAATCGGCGTTTACCATAAAAAATAATACAAGTTATTGCATTTGCAAAATTGTAAGGAGTATCAAATACAAAAAGTCAAAATTAAATTTCAATTACTGTGGCGACTGCGTTTTTTGACATTTGGCTTGCCAACCGCCGCGCGCTGGCTAAATGCAATAAAAAGCATGATAAACAATAAATAAATAAATATAAATGGCAGTTTTAAAATATTTTCTATATTTATACCAGTGAAATTCAAATATGTGATTGTACGTCGCGAAACTGGATTATTTTAACATTTAATATTAGGTGTTCACGGATGTTCTATTGTGATCGCGAATACGATAAACACCCAGAGTTAGAAATTTTTATCACGTTGCTTATTAGCACATCGATATTATTTGTGATTGAGCCACTGTATAAAAAAAATGTGTACGTATAAACTAAAGTAATTGTTTAAACGGGTCAAATCAAAAATTTTAGAACACGATTTTGCCGCATGTTTATTTGAAAAATCAATCTGCCGTATTGCACGCTGGTCGCAAGTAATAAGGCCTTACACAACGACAGAATTAGTGTGTTTATTATTAATTTAAGTTTGCCTTATGGCGCTGAGCGTTCCTATTATATCTGTGACGGAATGTTGTAAATTATCGGGTATTACCAACTGCTCCGTGCAATAATTGGTCATTTTCATCGTGTCTCCAATTTCCCGAACGGTCCCAAACAATAGCGCGGGTTATTATTTATTATTGGTTACCGGTACTTATTATTCAGTGATTGAACGAGCGGTAAGATGGAATTACAGGTTCCGTTGGTAATTCAAAAATAGCAGATTATCACAAGTTAACTTGTGCCCACCGGAGATGGGTCCGATTAAACAAAAAATACAAATTTTTACTCGGACATTGTTGGACTGAAAAAAGTATCTCTGACTCTTAAAGTCCGCGGGGTCGAAAAAGATACGCGCACGACGGTAGTGGGTCCGATTAGATCCTGTTTTTAAAAGTTTCCTCTTAGGCATTTTTGTAGTATTTTCAATATTAATTAATTATAAAGTGTTCTCTGATTTGATAGAAAAAAGTGTATTTAAGTTTTAGTCGGTTTTTCATGATTTTGTTAAATTATATTCCAATATATCCAAGCATACTGAAATGACTTTTCACATAATAGGTAATTTTTGATGGGGTCTCATTGGACCAATCTCCGGTGAGTATAATTTAAAAAAATAATTTACGATATATGTATGTAACATATTAAAGTATTTTTCAGGAAAAAAACATGTTCACAGAGTTTCAGAGAAAACACGTGAGTCCTGATAAACCGCTTTTTTAAAGATATTTTAATAAGTAAAAATTTTCGTCGACTAGGGTTGGATTCAACTTCCATAGAAATGATTAACATTGATATATTACAACTAAAACGAATAACGTTTTATATGAGGAATAAAGGAGTCTACTCATTTATAGAAAAAAAAATATATATTCAAGCGTTGTATGCAGGTGAAATAATTAAGTCAGCTGAATCTCACCGCAAAGGAGACTTATGTCCAAAAAGGCGGTGTGCGGTGAATCTCACCAATAGGACTGACGACCTTTCAAAACTTTACTATAAAGGTAAAAAAAATGTTCTCAGAAAGTCTCAAGAAAGCTACAAACGTCTCCACTTTTCTACCAAAATGCTTTGAGCACATTAGAGATAAGTAATATAGAGACTATTAGGAAGGATTGTACCGAATTGCATAATCCATGAGGCGAAACATATGGGCGAAGGTGCATATTTCATATTTATTATTCTTAGACGTCCTGCCGGTAAAACAACTTTGTGATTTCAAATTGATTTTGAGCACACCCGGAATATAAGTGAAAAGTTTTCCACACAAGATTAAAAATTGAAATATCCCTGGTCGTTCCCCGAATTCACAATTACTTCGGAAAACGAACTTTTCATTTCGTTTTTCTATGGTTTTTTGAAAAACCTCTGCTTAATACTTTATAATTACTGTTGAAAAGCAATGAATTAATTATTTATTAATTTAGCGTTTATTTTTAATAACTCCATATTTTTATATTACAAGTACAAACAATAAATAAATGTATGAAAATATGTAAGTGTTGTAATACTGTACATTTTTTTACATCCGCGAAGACCATTTTTTTTCCTACACTATATTTTCCGTTTTATTTTTTATTAATTTATTTATTTAGAATCGTTCAACAAATTAAATATGCTGAAATATACATATTTTCAATGAGGAAGTTCAGCGTCTTTTTTATTTGTTAAAATACGATTAAACCAAGCCAATGTTTTAATTTTTTTATAAATATATATATAGTATTACCAGCGTTATGATTTTTTAAAGTTTTGTATTTCAAAAATACCTCCGTATGTGACGTCATAGATTGTTCTCTGTTAGTTCTTCCAATTGGTTCGTTTACGGTAAGCCAACCAGATATCCTTCACAGCTCTCATATCATTGGTTGGTTCAGATGAACCAGTGACGTCGATCAAAATAGTGCGTTTTCATTGAAATATTTTTTAATATTTTAATCGTACATTTTTAATAAACTTTGCCGTACAATTGAATGGACTTATTTTTACCGCGAGCAAGAAAACATTTTTGTATCCAATTTGCCGCAGGGCTGAAGTTCCCCATTGAACGTGATGATAGATGGCAATTTTTTATTCTTTTTCTTTTTCCTTGTGATTATTTGATTTGAAAATGGATGATTTCCATCATACGAACAATATACCCATTTTTTTAAGGACGTGAAACAAATCCACCTTTATCACTTCTAGTTCATATGAGATATATTAAATGTTGATTAATATCTATTATTGCACATATTTTGTTAAAATTTAATGACGTATTTCTACTACGAACAACATTTCCGAAAAATATAAAATTTATACCGATAACCTGTAATCACATTCTGAGAATTTTTATATTTAATTTTGTGAAATTGTTGATTTTAATTTTGACTAATTATTTTATCTCACTTTATCATTTCTTTATCATGGAATAGGCATTAAAATCAGGAAATATCTAATTTTTAATGTGAAAACGATATCTTCTGATTTCTACAATTAACATTAATTTAAAACAAAGGAATGTTTATTGGGTAAAAGATAATTGATTGGAATTTTATACGATTATCGTCATGATTATAAAATATAAATAGCAGTACTCAAATTTCGATTATGTTCTAAAATTTTCGATAGTACGTTTACAATTTATTGCTCTAATTTATGGATTGATGGCTTTACGGAAATAAATATTTTAATAATAACTTGGCTTTTTTATTTTACATTATTAGTTTACCATTACAATAAAAAAATATAAAACAACTTGAAAAAACAAAGAAGATCGTATCCATCTAACTCCACACCTCCCATCCTTACAGCAAGAACAACATGACAAAATAAATCCACTCATTAGCTCCACATGTTTCAATTTAATATTAAGTAAACACTGCTTGAAATAAAAAAAGATCATTGGTTTATTATACCTTGACAATGAAGCTTGTGTAGCTTTGAAATCGGTCGGTAGAAAAAAAATAAGTGATTTTAAAAAAGTTGTCTTATATTTATTATATTAAAATGACTCGGCCGTCGGCTCCGTGGTGTAGTGGTCCCGTGTTTGCCTGCCATTCAAGAAATCTCGGGTGTGATTCCCGGCATGGTTGAAATGAAATATTTATTTAAAAGGGTGTTTTCACACCAGAATATATCATAGTCCCCGGACTGGTACCTAAAGCATAAGACTGATCTTCTTACCTTCATGTACCAAAAGTTATCAAGATACGCTGCGATTAATGTTCCAATGCAGTGTCGTATGCACCATCAGATGTGGAAATGAATAACCACAAAATTTGTGCTTCGAACAAAAAAAATACATTTATTGTTAATGCATTTCCAAATTGTATTCTGAAAGTTCAAGGCATTCTAATGTTATTATTTTAATTATAGTTGGATAATTTATATAGCGCAATTTTCGCAAAAATGTATTTGAAAACATTTTTTTTTACATTTTTCTTTGTGTAAATTTTTGGTAGTTTAAACATTTTTTTATCTGTTCAAAACTACACTGAAAATTTGAAACACGTAAAATCTTATTTATTTTTAAATAAAATCTATATTTGCAAGTCAAGTTTACTTTTTATTTCAAGATTTTCCTGATTCTATATGCATTTCAGAGATAAAATAAACATTTTGAAGAAACATTTGTTACTTTTCCTATCTTATTATATTCTAAGGAATTCTATTAATCCAAATCATCGAAAGGGTTGAGAGTTTTAAATACCTGGGAGTATATATTATGAAATATGACAGCTTTCAAAAAGAACTGGGAGTGCGGCTAAAAATAGCAGGTGCCCCAATCAATAGTATGAAGGCAGTCTGGAGATCGGATATTTACTCAGTGAAAACCAAATGCCGCCTACAAAACGCATGCATAACACCTATTCTCCTCTATAAATGCGAATCTAGGCACCTCACTATGGCCCAAAACAGCAAAATACGTTCTGGACGCCCACTGCTGACAGTTCGTCGGAAGTTCATGTCAGATCTTCGAGACGCGAACCTGACTTGGGAGAATGCACAGGAGCTGGCAGCCGACAGACACCTGGAGGATTTTTGTGAACACCATATGCTCCAACTAGGTAGCGGAAATGGAATGAATACTTATTTTAATAATTTTATTATCGGTTGAGCCGATAATTTGTTTCATTGTATTTTAGCCAGAAGAATCGCATGCAAGTAGATACTGACTGATTTTGGTTTTGTGAGGATGCCATGCCTGACGGAATATTTTTTAGTTGGCAACTCTGCTTGTCCCCCGCGCTACTCTTCGCCTTTTCAATGAGTTATGTTCGTACGCTTTTCTAATTGTTGTAAAGTATTTTTCGCTATTTCAACGTGAAAGTTTATATAACTTACGTTTTGACTCGTACAACGCCGGAAACATTTTATCATCCATCGCCATTCTTTATCATCCGCCACGCCGCCTCCAGACTCCAGTCAATTGGGTGCACGCAGTTTTCCTGACCACCAGTTTCCCCGATAGCGCGAGCTGACCGCCGACAAGGAAGAAGACTCAACACCAGGTTAGCCAGTGTTATTACATATTGATTTTATCTGGTTCGAGTACATCTTAATAAATTGTTGGCTGCATAATCCAGTAGTTCACATTGGCAGTTTTGGAGAAAATAATTTAATTTTCCGCCATCATAAAATATATTTAAATCGCAAAAGCAGAATTCTATTGACACGGATTCTTCAATTATGTTGCACTAGTACTTAAGTAAATTTATATAATTTTGTAAATGTACAAACTAAATAAATGAATTCAAATAATAAAATCTAAAAAATAGAACTTTTTAATGAGTGTCACAATTTATTGTGTACAACAAGGCCTATGTTAAATACGGTAATTGTAATATAAATTACGTACTACTTATAACAAACACTCGGCCTGGTTATATAGCACCTTTGGTGACTAATTTGCTAGGCCTGGTTATTAGCTCTAGTCACGCTAAAACCCCCATGATCAGCCACTGCCTGAGTCACACTTCTGGTTTTTATCATCTCAAGTATTATGGTAAATTTTAATATCTTGTGACAACGCAGACATTCGTGCAAGCGTTAAAATCCCAAGGCTAACCTCAAGTATTCCAAATGTGTCATAACATGTCATATTTTACCATCGTTTATTCGCTGCGAATAATATTTTGTTTAATTTTTTTTTAAATCCGCTACCTATTGAGACAATATAGAGAGAATTTTTAATTTTTTTATTGAATTTATTTTAAGGTCGAGGCGATTAAATCTAGACAGGCACTTCGTCGCATTATTTTCGTTTTGTTCTGCGCGGGCAACCCCTTGATAAGCATCGGAAACGATACGCGTTTCTTCTATGGAAACGATACGCGTTTCTTCTATGGAAACGGAAGCAAGATGGCGAAGAGGTAGCGGGACGTGGTTCGTTCGTGCTAACCAAAGCCGTACAAGGGATCCGACAAACCAGTAAGCATTTTAATAATACCAGTAGTCTCAATCATTGAAAACCAATATTGCGTCCATATACTAATTATCTGAATTTGACAGGATCCCTTGTATCTATATATATATATATATATAATTATTATTATTTTTCAGATGATGAAAGAGTTGAGTAAATGTGGATGATGGAAGAGTTGAGGAAATGTGGATGTTCAAACGTGGGCAGAATGGTGAACGTAACACAGTGTGTAAAGTGGCCACTTAAACCAGCCATTAACAGGTCATTTTTTTGTTTTTTTTTTGTTTATTTACAATTTTAAAAAACCCGTTAGGGTTACATGAGAAATTTAATATTGTCTAGTCATTTTATGTCTCGTCTAGTCTAGTTAGTTCAGTCATCATGTGCTTTTTCAGATTGATTTTAAATTTGTCTCCATTAAAAGTTTTCAAGTAGTAAGGTAGGTCGTTGTAGTGTTTAAGTCCATTATGTAGTATTTTTGACTGTCCTGTGTTTGTCTTTGCTTTTTCAATATGATAGTGTTTTTGTTGTCTGGTGTTATATTTATGTATGTCAGCATTTTTGACTAATATTATGTCGTCGTCTTGTATGTTTCCCAGTGTTATTTTGTGCACAATTTTTAAGGTCTCAATTTTAGTCAAGTAGTTTATGTCAAACTGGTGTGTTTTTTTGTACAGTTCAGTCGTAGAGGTCAGGTAGGGTAGGTTATATGTTAGTTTAAGAATTTTATTTTGTTGTCTTTGTATTCTTGTTATGTCTGTCTTGTTACCAGTTCCCCAGAAGGCGATCATGTAACTCAATTTACTTTTGACATAGGCTTCGTACATCATCATTTTTTCCTTTCTTGATATAAAATCTTTAATTTTGTAGAAGAGGCTATGTAGTGATGCCATTACTTTAGTGAGTCCGTCTATGTGTTTTGTCCATTTTAATTGTCTGTCCATTGTGAGTCCTAGTCCTATCCATGTAAATGCCTAGACTTTCCCGTTTCCCCTCTCTGTTGAAATAAATTTTAATATGAACAACTCCCTAGGGAGGAAATCCAGCCAGTCTGCAAGCATTTGGACATAATCCAACATTGTTGAATTACTACTTGGTAAAAGAAGAAGTATAAAAAATGGAAAACTATTTTCAGGCGTTGCCTAGTAGGTGATTTGGTTCAGCCGGATGAATCTCACCCACATGATAAAGGTTTCCAGATACGCTACAGTTGGAGTAGTGACAAAATGCCATATGCACCATTGTGTAGGTACGGATGCAGCAATGACATCAGCATCTATGATGACGCCGCCCGTATGACTGGAGCCTATTACGCAAAAGTTTCCACTTAATCCGATTTACCTTATCTCATTCTCCCAAACATTCATCAATCGAGATTTTTAGAATTAAAGGTTCTCAGTAGAGACGAGGTAGAAGACTCATTTGATAATGCCGTCAATCAGCGAGTAATGGAACTACATTAAGAGATTATGAAGCAATATTAAATGTGATACCCAAGGAGAATATACTGGGACATCATACAGAGTATTTCACACGAAAATGTCAACGCCTTTCCAACAGGATTCGAAATTAATAATCCATAACACACGACAATCCGTTGGTATAATTCATTTACAATAACCACTCAGTTTAATGTATTAAATTTGTTTAATTTATTTTAACAAGAAATTTAAGAGAAGGAAACATAGAAGTCTAGGCATCTACAGGGCTTATGACATGTCATTGACTCGTTTAAGTGGCCACTTTTCACACTGAATAACATTCACCATAGCCCATATTTGAACATCTGTATTCCTCCAATTCTTTCATCTGTTGATGAAGTTAAAGAGCTGAAACCTTTATTTATGCGGGTGAGATTCATCTGATAGAATAATATCACCGATATACTAGGCAACGCCTGAAAATTTTATTTTGTACAATTTTTATACTTCTTCGTGGACTTGGTGGATTGATCAATATTATTTTGAGTATGTCTCAATTTTTGTAGACAAGGACTGGATTCAACTCTCTGGGAAGCTGTTTATATTAACATATTACAACAGAGATTGAGAAATTATATTATTTTAATTTGGATTGCAACGAAACAATAGTGAAATATTGATGTTTTTTGTAAATACTTTTTGATACATAAAATATTAACGAAGTTTTTTGGTTAAATTACTTCATTTGGTTTACTGACTGAGTGTTTTTAGCTATACAAGCATCTTAAATAGGGGCTGGTAAACCTTTTGCAATATTTTTGGGAGATAAAAACATAAGCAAAGTATTTTTATTTTAGGAACAGACAACATAATAATAACAACTCTGCCAAACAGTTTATTTTTGTATCGGGAAAAATTGTTTTTGGACTAAAATTAGGATTAAACAATATTTATCAGTAAAGTTGTGAGAAAAAAACCCATAAAGAATACGAAAAAGGTGAAAAATACAACTTGTTATTATTGAAAACTACTTTTGGTTACCAGTACCTTCCATTCCACAGGGATGTTAACATATAAATTTGTGACAATACTTCAAGATACCAATATATTTAATATTTCTGTTTTTTTATTATCTTAATTGTTATATAAATAGACATGTTGGATAATCAATATTCAATTTTTTGTGGATATTCTAATTGAACGAAGAATGAACTTAGTCCAAAAGATGCTTGCTTACGCGGAAGCGCTAGTTAGTCGATAAACAAAATAATCAAGCTTAACCAATGAATTTTATCAGAAACAAAAGTGAGTTAAGAACAGGTAGATAAACTTGCTTGTTTCCATCTCACCAAATTTGGATTGAATCTAATTTTTTTTTTTCAAAAAATTCAGACTATACGAGTAAGAAAATCGCAAAGAAGGTATCCCTGTTAGGAAGGATAAGGAATAAATTAGACATTAAAACCTCTCTGCTGATATTTAAAAGTATTATCGTTCCATTCACATTGATTATTGCTCCAGTATTTTATATTTAAGTAATGAAGGAGATCTAAAGAGACTCCAAATAATACAAAACAAAGCGATGAGGATAATATTAAGATGTGGGAGACGAACAAAAATTAAGAAAATGATTCAACTTCTAGATATCATGACAATTGATCAAAGAATCAAATTCAATGTTGCTAATGAAATAAAACAAAATTATTAAAGGAATAGTTCCGAGATATTTTCAAAATAAACTAAAAAATAATGAGTTCTTTCATAACTATGCAACAAGAGGATCTAAAAATATAAGACTGGAAAAGAAAACAAAAGCAATGTCCCAGAACTGCCATATGTACAAGGGAATACAATTATTTGAGGAAATGCCAGAAAGCATAAAAAATGAAATAAATGTAAATATATTTAAAATAAAAATGTTAAAAGTATGTATGTGAAAAATATTAGGTAATATATAGTGTAAATAGTGAATAAAATTAATGAAAATGTTCATATGAAACAATGAATATTATAAATTAGGATATTAAGTGTATAATAAAGTGTATAAAAAAAAAAAAAAAAAAAAAAAAAAAAAAAAAAAAAAAATGTAAAAAAAAAAAATAATAGTGATAAATAATGTTAGAATAAGTAAAGATGTAAATATTGTGTTGTAAATGTATATTAGACTATGTTAATCATAGAACTAAATAAAATAAAAATAAAAATTTAAAAAAATAAAATTAATAAAAAAAAAAATATCTAGGATAAGATTTAAAGATACGTTTTTTTTTTCATTTTTGAAAATATTATTTTACTTTATCATGAACTTAATGAATAAATTTATTTAAACATATGCAGAAAAGTAATTAAAAACGTCAGCCCTACTGGAAAGTGGATACGAAAATGTTTTCTTGCGCGCGGTAAAAATTAGAGCATTGGATTGTACGAAAAAAATCATGAAAACGAACACTTGAATCATTGAACGCCAACACTGGTTCAAGTGAATCAACCAATGACTAGAAAGCTGTGAAAGATTTACGGTTTATTTATTGTCAACTGAAAAATTGGCAGAACTGACCGTGAATAAGCGGAAGAGAACCTCTGACGTCACACGCGGAGTAATTGTAGAAATACAAAACTTGAAAATCAAAACGCTGATAATACGGTTTATATTTTTTTTTTTTTTTTTAATTGGCTTAGTTAAATAGTCTACTAACAAATAAAAAATAAAAATAAAAAACCACTGAACTTCCTCATTATAATGATTTATATGTCCACTTAAAGTTTTAACCATATAACGACAGCTTACAATCGCAGTTGTTTCTAGAATTCAATACTTTCTCAAAAACATTTTCCACTGATGCTGAAATATCTGTTAATAAAAAAAAACATTTCTGACTGCAGACTTCTGATGAATAGAGTTTAGTCCGTGCGAGAAATTGATTAAAGTTTTAAGTGCAACGTTATCTTTTTAGTCTTGGAGGTATTTCCGGTTATTGTTGCGTTACCAAGAAATTGGTGTTGCCAAAGAATATATATATGATAAACGTATTGAAATTTGCTACCGATCTGAATTTTTTTAAATGCCTATCATAAATATGGATAATCGGACATATTTGTAATACTGTTTTCGACTATGCTTAATCCATACGCAACCAACATAAAATCCTTGAAACGTTATCAGTTGATTTATGTGAAGTAAAAAATACAATCTATTTTTAATGAGGTAAAATTCTTCTGAATTATTTCACGTACTCCCAGCCCGAAAACACTTTTCAAAATGTATACTTCCAAATTAAAAAAAAAAAACTTCCTGGGATGCTATTCTGAATCTTTTGTTCTCCCTAGAGAGTTATTTTGAAGATTTTTATTTTTTCGTGTGTTTTCAATTCAAAAAGAAATGAAATGGCATGTTAAAAAATTGCTTCATATCTAGCCACATCATCATCATCATTCCATGTCCGCTCCCTAGTTGGAGCACATGGATCCACCAGTAGCGAGTGTTGAGTTTTTAAATTGGTAAGCTACGAAAATTCTGATTAAATGTCCATAGCGGTAGTATGGCTTATAAAAAAAACATGTCTATTTTATATTTGAGAAAATATCCATAACAAATGGCACTAGCGGCTAATGGTTTCAGTAAAAATATTTTCTAATGTACCACAAACATTTGATTTAAAAAAAATACATTAAAAAAAAACATTGCAAAAAAAACTGGAATCCCCTTTCATTTAGAACATTATTGCGACACTACCAAAAACACTTAATTAGGTTGAATTAAGCAAATGGTAAAAGATTTTCCGTATTTCAAACAGTTTTACATATCATTTGACGTTTGTGGGCCATTATATGAACCAAATTAACCACTCCTTAGAGGGGTAGAGAAGATTCGGGATACCACCCCCTAGTAGATGGTAAATGAACATGTGCAGATATCGAGAGATGATGCGTATTGTTCTATCGCTTAAAAAGTTTTAGTTTTATTTTATTAGTACCTACCCTAAAGGGTTCCAATATTAAATTGAAATATAAACATTGCGAAACAAATCAATGACTAATTTCATTAATTTTGAGTTAGCGTTTTTTCCCACGGATCAGTATTTTTAGAATGAGTCTATTGCTACGGGCATACAGACATAATATATATCTAAGTCTTATCGGATCTCGATATAAAATGAAATTAAAGCTTCTTCACGCGGATTTGCATCTGATAAGAAACGCGGACGTCTGCAATAAATGGAACACACGTTTATTGTGTTTTCACATGTAGGCAAATTTATTTTATTCGATTTCAGAGTAAAAGCTTGTCAGTAAGTAGGAAAAAAATATTATTGATACAAATTATAAATTGATTGATATGATATAAAGAATTCTTTAAAGTGAATTTGAATACGGGTGGAGGCAGAAAAGGGCAAGTGACGTGTTGCACGCCCTTATAACAGGTCCATTGGGTACCAGTGGCAAATGGCGGTTTTATTAACAGGTAAGCTATAAAAAAATATTATATATTTGTACCTACATAGGTGGTACATAATATAATGCAAGTAATATATATGTACTATAAATTGATATTTTTCTGTGGATATTTGTGATACAACAACTTTCATCCAAATGTGAAATGAAATCAACTCAAACGATGTAACTTCGTGATATATTATATTATTATTTATTTATTATTACATATATTATCCATTACTTGAATATATAATTCATTAAATAATTCAGTCAAAATTAGGTATTCAATTGAAATGTCAACTGGCCGCATTGTTTTAGTAATTACTTGTGCTAAAAACGGCCGCGTGGAGCGCTATATGTCCTGCAATATGACGCATGAAAGTAATTATGGTTTTATGTCAAAAGTACCATCTCAAAGAAAAATAGTCCTTATGAAACAATGTTTGAAATACTATTTTCCAAATCAAGAATCATCAAATAATTTGTATAATCTGCAAGTTTAATGTAGGAGAAAAAACCCGCACTGGGGTTAATACATTCAAAATATAGTATACTTATTTGTATGAAAAAATAAGCTGAAATAATCGGCTAGTTTCTTAGCTCACCGCAGGCGCTGGGCGCGCTTTATTAAAATTTATATTTATATTAGAATAAAAATACAAACGGTGGAAATGATTTAAAATGAATGGTAATTATTTATTTGTTTTTCTAAAAAAAATAAAGTTACGATAAAACATTATTATGGTTAGTCAAATATAATAGTAAGCTGCGCATAATCGCTTCTATACACGGTTTGCCCCTGTTGGGCACTGTGGCCATATACAACAACACATCCTCATCTCTCTAAAAATACAAAAAATTAAAAATTTACAAATTATTTCAATTGATATTTCACCGTGGACTTCCACAAAGATCTGTTATACAAAGGTACATAAGTACAAACAAGATTAAGACGAAAGTCTCGTAAGTAAAATTTACAACGGTCGAATTCAATAAATATTATTGATAGATAGACCAAATAATATCTTCGTGATGGGAATCAGACGAAGAGATAAAAAAAGAAATTTTATATAAATCAAAAATAACAACATGGCAATTTTGTTTAATAGGAAAGACAACACGAAATCATTTCGTCAGACGTATTAATTTGAAGATTTTATTTGGTAAGCATTTTTTTTTCTTACACTGAATAATGGTAAGAATAAAAAAACGAATGAGAATAAGTCCGCCTAGTTGGTGCTTTCACTTTTTATGCTTGAGGTCCCAGGTTCAATTCCTGAACAGGTTAACAATGGTCTAAAATATGGTTTATAAATACTAAAGTCGGTTCACTATTACAAAAAAAATTAAAATAAACAAAGCAGCTGCGTGTACCCGATGGAAAATAGCATATTTCACACATTTCATCCTAATTATGGTGGATTGTCATTTATTAGATGCGTCAGTACCTATTTAAATTTGATAATATTTATATTTTCCGTTTTTATTAATAAAACTCCATAGTTAATGACTTAAATAAAAATATCAGTAAAAACGCCTCGGTAAATATATTATATAAAAAAAAGAAATATTAGCATTTTCATAATTTACCTAAATATTTCAATTTTGGTGACCATTTTCAACGAGTTGTAAATAACTCACTATTAGAAAATGGAAATCAAGTCGGGGTATAGTGGGGTTCGAACCTCAAACCTCCGATCCGCGAGTCCGCAACACTAGCCACGGGACCCCAAGCCGATAAAAATAATATAGTGTAACTTAACAAAAGAGATTTTGATGATAATTTTATCAAAATCATTATTTAAATTTGGCGAGTACTCTCAGGTAAAAATCCTGCAAAAAGAAATCGACTGGAGATTAGTCGGTCCTATGGTGTATTGATTTTGCGTTTGCATCAAATAAGTCAATTATTGTAAAACGATAAATATCGATCTGCCGTTTTATATTATATCACGCCGTGGTGTGAAATGGGCCAAATATGCGATATCACAAAGTGGGTTTGTGGTTTGCACGTGCACAGCGTGCAGCAGTCTAGTCTCTCTGGATGTATGGTACAATATTTTACTGTCCTTGGACTGGCAACTAAAGCATTGTGATCACTTTATTTTCATGCAACATTATTGTCCAGATATGCTGCTTTTGGTTTACCAATAAAAATTCCTAGGTTACCCATAGAAAAATGAAGAATTATGGTTGATTGACCATCCAATCCTACTTTTATAATAGCTGATTAGTTGCAATACAACAGGCTGATATATTTATTTATGCTTTATTAAGTTCATTTCGACAGCTTTACAATTTCCGTATTCCCATATCATTACTGAAAGAAACACAGGTTAAATATTATGTGACTACACGATTTCATTGTGACTAAACTAAAGGCGATGTCACGTTTTTCAATTAAAATTATAATAACCCATTGGTGAGATTCTGTGACAACTAAATTTTGCAGAAAATTTTATCAAAAAATTGTCCAGCTTCAAAAAAATATAACATTAACCGATATTAGTTGTTTTTTTAACTTTCAACTTTGAAAAATCATATTACGATTAAAAAAATTAGTATTGAAAGTAAAAAAAAATCAACATAGACATTTTATATTTAAAATTACAAAAATAATATAAAATTGACTACTTTTTAAATCTTGAAAAATGAGTGAAATATTTAACGCATTATTTAAAAGAGGATGTAACATGGGGTTTCTGGCACAAGTAGGTTATTAAAATTTTACTAGCTGTGAGATATTGCACTTTTAAAGTAAAAAGCTCTTCTCTACTTTTTAAACAAAGATTATTTATTGAGATTATTTAATGACATTTATGAAGACATCTCATTTTTTGAAAATTTTTAGTTACCAACTTGTTCCAGAAACTCGATGATATTACATATCCACTAAAAACACCCAATAATACAATTATTTATAACATTTTGTTTTACTAGTCAGTGCGAAAAAATATATTGTAACTGAAGGCAACTTTTATTTGGATTAGTAATTAAATATATCCGTATTTGTAATAATTTTTATCTGAAGTCTTGCTGAAAACACGAATCACAGTTTGAAGATTAAAAATGTTTTTTAGAGAGTCGTTTACTTGAATAATTTTTTAATATATATTAGTATCTATATATAAACCCAGCAAATGACATTAATCAAACGGACCAATTGTTTTCATTATAATTTATTATAATCACAAACCCAGCTGATATAAATGTCAAGACTTCCATATTCTCAACAGTTTATCTCAGTAAAATATTTATAAATAATTATTAATGCAAGGATAAACCGCAGTTATTTTCTTTAAAATTATATTTCACGCAGTTTATTTTAAGCCAATTTTAAAGCGTTTAATATTACAAAATAAAACTCTAGCATAGTGTATTGAAAAAAAGATTAAATAACCGCAAAAGAGAAAAAGATCTCAATAAAATAGAATACACTAATTCTATTTTTAAAAAACTTAACACACTTCATAGAATTACAGCATATGAATTACAGCACAAGTGCACCTAAATAATTTTGTGCATGAACGATGATCAATGAAATATTTCTGTAAAAAAACGGCCTTTTTACACACCAAATGGCGTAAATTAACGTTCTTGTGGCTTCTGAGAAAATAACAAAATACAAAAACAAAAAACCGATTTACAGTCAGTATACTTAAAATGAGAAAACAGTTTTTGTTTGTGTGTGTAGTCGAAACTAGTGTGCATACAAAAACAGTTTTAAGTATGGATAAGTTTTTTGTTTTACTTAATTTTTATACAGCATAAGTGACTAACAATGTAATATTTAACAGTATAACAGTAATGAACACTGTGTTTTTATAAAAGAGAAAGATATGAATTTTTTCGTACATAAAATGTGATAGCAAATAATGAAGGATTAAGCTTCATAACAATCAACATAAAAACACGAAAGTTTAACAAGGAAACAAATAAATAGTTTACATTGTATCATTATGTTATGTACAAAGCTGTTTTTAACATTCTTTAATTTGTTTTTCAATTTTTTTGAAAAATCTTACAAAAAAAGTATCTTTTACAGCTTCTTTATATTTTTCTGTACCAACTATATTTCTAAACAGTGTTCGATCTTTTTTTTTTAAATTTATGTAGTTT
This sequence comes from Micrasema longulum, assembly GCF_059751315.1. NCBI lineage: Eukaryota > Metazoa > Arthropoda > Insecta > Trichoptera > Brachycentridae > Micrasema > Micrasema longulum. The sequence continues at coordinate 603,484 of NW_028277455.1, forward strand.
ATTTACTAGTGTTTTATGTGTGTTAAAGCCTTACGGGCGTAAAAAATTACTAAAAATTAATAAAATATAAATTATAAAATGGACGCAAAACTACAAAGAATACTAATTATCATGGTACAAGTGACAAAACTTATTTTTTTTAGCATAGTATAGTACATAGTTTGATATATATTTAGATGTGATTTTTTGTAAATATAAATACATATGTATTAATAAAAATTAATCTAAAACAAACTCCCTATTTTAACACGAGTCTTCGTTCTATTAGAGTGGTAGAAACGTTATTATTTATTATGTACTATTGCATTATTTTTTAATACATTTTTTGAAAACGTTAAAAAAATAAAATAAAATAATTAATTCCTAGACTCAAGTTGTAAATATTAATAGAGAAATACATTCATTTCCTGGTATAAATTTTGTTAGGAATATCTTTTCTATTTTGGAGTCGTTTTCAAAATACATAATTATTTGTTTTCCATAGAGTATACTAACTGCAGAGTATCTTAATCATTTTTTTTTTACATGAAGAGATCGGTGTTAGATTTCAGGTGCCAATGCAAGAACTATTTACCTTTTTAAATAAATATACCATATCAATTGTCAATTCTTTAATATTTGAGTTTTTCCTTTCTTCTTCCTCTTTCCTTCCCTCTTTGCCCCTCTCTCACTTCATAGTATAGTTTAGATATTTAATCAATTTTAATTTTTTCAAAAATGTGTAGGTATATAAATGTATTTTTTTAATAAAGTGTAGAAATAGAACTCGAGACTGGCAGGGAAACTCGCTGACCATGAAACTACGAGGCAGGCAATCATCATCTGCGCCATCCATCTAAATGCTAAGGGTCGTGACGATCCTCCCTTTTTGTCTTATTTTTTTTTTTTTTAATGGAAAATTTTGCGTTCTTATTATTTACTCAAATATTTTGATTTTCCAACGAGTTGTTTATAACTTTTAATTAGAAAATTCAAATTAAATTGAGGTAAAGTGGGGTTCGAGCCTCGGACCTCTAATCCGTGAGTCCGCAACACTAACCACAGGCCACAATCCGATTTAATCGGTATCTACCAACTTTCCCGGAACACCGCCCTCCGCAATACTCCAACCACTAATGTTCTCTAGCAGCCCTCGTCACCTATTACAATAGGAAGTTAACAGAGTTATCTTCGACTGTCTACAAAGAAAAATTGAACTTTTTGTATGAAAATGAGTATATTTGCATGAACATTTAAAATTTCGTCATTGGTAACCTATAATTGAACATTTGTAAAATAATAAAATGTATGCATATTCTGCTTTTCATACAGAAAACTTAATTTTACTTTGTAGATAAAATTGAACTTCTTATTGTAATCGTCCCGTCTTGTCTGGCAAAGTGTGCAAAAAAATAAAAGACACGCCCTTAAGAGATATAGGGTGTTCTTTTATCGTTTGGCTTTTTAAAAATGGAAATATTCATTTTATTTGGGCACACATCAAGTTCAACATAGCTCAATAATAGAATGAGATTGAAGTTTTCCAATAAGAGTTTAAAAAATGCTTGACGTATCTACGAATGACTTCAAAAATAAAAAAAATATATGTGTTACTTAACAATATTTTAAGTACGTTTTCATGTGTTTACACTGAATGGGAAAAATTGTAAATGCTGCACAGTGAGTAAAGAGGCTATTAAAATCTCTCTCTCTCTCTCTGATGCAATTAATTTCGGAATGCACATATTTTATTTTTTAAATTTGATTTTAAAAACTTGACCATTTTTGAGTGGAGTCTAGAAAATAGGATTTTTAATGAGTACACGTCTCAAGTTAATAGAGTGTTAAGGATTCAATTAAAACGTACGTCGGCATCACGCCGTGATGCTGTTAACCTCAACTCTCGTATAAAACACAATACAAAGTATAATGTAAACAATACACGATCGCCGTAATGAAGTAAATCACTCATCAACGCGAAACACATAAGGAAAACTCGTTCAATCAATTAAGTCATTTTGTAAAATGTCTTTATTTCATTCGGCGTCTATAATAATGACCACAAGTCGAAAATCGCGGTTTTTGATTATACCAGAATGTTCCTAAATATATTTCTTAGCCTTGTAATTCTGGGGTTTTTTTTCCAAAACCGACTATTTCCAGCAATGTTTTGAGATTGTAAAATGCTTGCAGGCAGGCTGGATTTCCTCTCTAAAGAGTTATTTAGTTCTAAAATTGTTGCAACAAAGATGGCAAACATATCAAAATAACCTAGGGAGGAAATGAAGCCTGTCCGCAAGCATTTGGACATACTCAGCCATACAATTAAAGGCATGCTAATTTTTATTTATGCGGCCTTAAGAGCGAAATTTCAATATTGTAGACTAACTTTTCATTCAAATAAAATAAAAACAAAAGTGGCGCAATTATCATTTTACCATTGTTATTGCACATTGATTATGTTACATGAAATATTAATTATAAAGATGGGTATAAATTCAATATTTTATTTTTCTGGACTGGCGCTTGAAGAGAGGCTGATCAACCTCTATTTAACAGATGATTAATATACGCTACATTTGGAGTACTTATGCAGTGCCCTATGCACCATTGAGTTTGGACAAAAGTATGATGATGTTCTTGGCTACAATAATTAATGCACAGTAAAACGTATTTTAATGGAGTAATACGGTAAAAACATATTTAAATGAATATTGATTTTACGTCAACTTTACTTGAATTCGAGCCACCGCATCGCAGAGACAAAGGTGAATTGTCCATATAAGCAATCATGCGCAGATTACCGTTATATTTGACTATTGATAATAACGTTTTATAATAGGTTATTAAGTAATAGTTATTTTTTATAAATTACCGCCACCGTTTATATGCTCTTCCAAAAGTAAACATAAATATCAATAAGCGCGCCCAACGTCCAGCCTATTACTTATTTTTTGTTGGTTTATTTCTCCATAGAAATATATTTCATCATCATCATTCTCTTACCGCACCTTATGGTGCATTGGGCATTGCATTGAGTGAGACCTCTTATGTAAGAGGTCTCACCTTGTGGTAGGCAAATGCGCCACGAGGCCGACGATATATAATCTGTTTTTAAATTCCTAAAACCCTGTTGTTGTTATCTTCTCCTTCAGTAAGATTGCGTATTACATATGTTATTTGAAGGTGAAAACAGTGTTTCTAACATGGTTTTTTTTAATAACAAGGCCATTTTTCTTAAATATGTATTATGCAGTTAAAATATGACATAGGACATGTGGCGCTCGACGCGCCCCTTTTTGGTATTATTCATTTCTAGTTGGTGTCGGCACAGAACTTTATGTCAACATTTTAATCATAATGAATAAAGTATCTTCTAAATGTCATAATGATATTTTAAAATAAGTTTTTTTACAAGTGTCGCTTCGTAGAAGTTAATTTGAATTGCTGTTTTAGTTGATTTGATAATTGATAGTTGATTGATTGGTAATAATCAACTGTGATCATCTGCTGAAATAGAGAAATGATGTTTACAAAACTACAGAAAAAATAGCTATTTATTTACCCTATATGCAGATGCAAATTTATAAACGTTTTTTGTAAATTTTCTATTCAAAAAATAACCACTTGCCACTGCTCTGAGATTATATTCAAACACATTACTACAAAAATAAAAGGCGAAAACAAAAAACAAACAAGTAAAATAGGAAAATGAATTGTTGTTAACATTATCAATAAATACCTTATTGCATTTGGATCTCATTGGACTGTAGTTATAAAATTTGCAATTTTTTTACACATCTGCACATTGATTTTACTATCACGTACTATCAATAATCAAGTATTTTAAAGGATCTCTGATCAAAAAAACAATAGTAGATGACCTCGAATTTGTATGTAATTTAACAAGCAATTTCTTTTTGCTTTAAGTTAAATTAAATTATAGGAACGGCATGCTTTAATTGTTTATTAAGTACAGATACACGCTATTAAAGTGTCAGAAAATTTTTAAAATAAATCATCCGAGAATGAACTGCGAGAAATAATTCGATGTAAGAATTGCAGTTATAAAATAATTAATTCAATTATGGTACAAAACACGCCCAGCCACTGAATTGGAAATATTTTATTGGAATATAAGCACAGATATTTATGTTTATATTTTTAATTCTTTATATTTTTGATTGTACATGCAAACGAATAATTAAGAATGACATAAAAACAAGATAAAAATTTAATTTGAATCAATTTGAAGCCGTACTTACGTTTTTTTTTATCAAAGAAAAAAAAAATTTGGTTCTTATCCAAAATATTAAGATTTAAATAACTCACTTTTGGAAAATATGAATCAAGTTGTGGCAGAAGGAGTTCAAACCTCTGTGACTCTAGACACAGGACCACGACCCGGTACAGTACGTTTGAATCTGTAATGGTCGTTGCTTATGTGTGCGTTACAGAACATTTTAAAATATAAAAAAATAATGTGCGTAATAACACAAACGAAATTTGTATGTTTACTTGGTTCACGCCGACAGCTACGAACACTTAAATAAAGGTCATTGAAAATTCAGTTAATTCATTTTTGTACTTATATTTCCAGTTTTGTGTTTTTCTTAAAAACGTTTCTTAAATTTTCATTATATAACATAATAATGCTAAAGCTGCTTTTAAAAAAAAATCATCTTTATTTCACTGTCGATTATTCTAGGACATAACTATTACTAATAAACAATTTAACACACGAGTATTTTTTAATATAATATTGAGCTATAATAGCAAATGCAGAAATTCATTAAAAAAAACAAAAAAATTACCATTAATAACAGTAATGATGGCAAGAGGTCTCGGGCTAGATTCCTGGCATAATTAATATAAAATATTAATTTAAAAAGGTGATTTCACACTATAAAATTACATATTCCCTGGACTGGCCACCTAAAGTGTAAAACTGATCATCTTACCTTCATGTAACAGAAATTTTTAAGATTCGCTGTGATTAGTGTACCAGTGTAGTGCTTTATGCACCTTTCGGTATGGAAAGGGAATAAGGGAGAAATGACTTGATCATATATTTGTTATGCAAAAAATTGTCTATTTAACTAAAACATTTTCTGATGAAAACAATATAATATCTAATTCATCTTCCGGATTTTACATAATTTTAATTAATTACTGCTTAAAATCACGACTTTGCTTAAATTTATTTGATTATTTATAACATATTTTAACCTTACACAGTCGATCTTGTTTTATTATCTTGGCCCAGGCGAATCAAACATTAATCTAAAAAAACACACTTTCACTTTTTCCTCAAGACTTCAGAAGTATCTCTAAAGTCCCTCACCGCTTTTGTGTTCCTTACCGGGATTTTTATGATAATATTTTTTGCGTTTGACAGTTGTTATCTCCTAGTTTCAACAGATTTGTCAAAAACAAAAATAAACAAGCAAAAATCAAAACTTAAGTTTTATTTTATTTTTGGCCTAAAAAACATGCACGCAAGAAATTGGTTTAGCTATGTTACCCATCAGGCATTCTGACAAAAGAGTCTGAGACATTTGGTCTTTGCGGATCAACAAATATTATTCTATTTAACTTTATTTAGCTTCACGTATAATGACGGGTTTGTAGTATCAGATGCATCTAATAAGTATGTATTAAGTACCAAGCTTTTTTAATGAATTGCCGAAAGAACTTAAATTTAACACAGAATGTAACGAGCAAAATAAGAAAGTGGCTACTGAAAAGTTATATATGAATTCTAGCTTTTGTGTAAATATTTTATTTTTTTAATATATTTTTTGTATAAAAAAAAAAATATATAATTATTATTTGGATATACATTTATATTCCGATCTTTGCGACTGTTATTTATAAATGTTTATTAATTGTTTTTATAAATATAGATAATATTATATAAGTTAGTTTGAATATAAATCTCCTCCAACCGGCTACAGAAATCGGCTTGGTGGGATTTTAGTTTTAGAAAATATGAAAATTGAATTGTTAAAACTGAAAAAATGAATAATTATATTAATAAAATAATCAAAAACAATTTTTTTACAAATTTGACAAACATCATCTTTTGAAGCGCTTGTCTTAAACACAGTTGAATATATAAGATTTATTGAAAAGCAATTTTCTCGTATAAATTGGCATCCTTAATTTCACAATCAAATCTTAATTAATTGGATTACAAGTTTTTAAATAAAACTCCAATAAATTTTTGAAATTATTAAAAATAAATTAAAGTAATGTAAGTAGGTGAACCAGGTACGTATAAATAACTATGATACATGATATTCCTCGTGTCATTTCCAAATCTAATGGGTAATCTAATATGTGATGAAATTAAAGCTATTTATTACAAACACACATTAATGATTGTCAGCGATTCTCAACTACATGGCAAATATAAATTATATTTGTGGGGTTCTTAGTTCATGGTCGATGACACACACGTGTTAAATAATTTCACCTGAAACACAGTCATGACATCAAGAAGCAAGTCAGCGTTTTCTATTAAACTCAATTTATTACGTTCTGTGAAACACGAGATCAGCGTCTTGCAGTACATTAACATCGTCTCTACCATGGAAATATGAAGAACAAAGGAATGTAGCCAATAAAGAGACCACAGGGCGCAGTCAACGCCCAGTCTAGTAAAGTTCAGTTACTTAATTCCAGCATGCAGTTCAAATGCATTCTTCAGTTCATCATCGCCGCTATGCTTGCGCTTCACAACCAAGTTCTGTATCTTATTTGCCATGTAATAAATACGCATTCAACAGCAACCTCGTGTCTTCTGTTAATCTCTAACTGGGGTAGGAGCTCCAACCTTCAACCATCAAATCCTACATATTAAATGCTTTTATTTTCTGCTCAAATATTTCAACTTCTGTTAATATTACAGTCATTATCTAAATTAATGTCTACCGGTTTCGAGACTTGTTCGGCTCTTGATCAAAACTGTTACTACAAGTATATTCACTTGTATTACTTAATATTTATTGAAATACATTGCCACCTTCATCATCACAACAGTACACGCAGTATTCACGAATTTTATAACATCTACACTTTAAACGACCTGATAAACATCGGTTCTAAAATAGCTTGAAAAAATGTTCAAAAACAATTTTTGCGTTGGGTTCTTACTTGTTTTTAAAATAATTCAACGTTTATTATTTTTGTATCAAATATTTTTTAGCAGAAATGCTTGATAATAAACACCGGACACTCGCTTTATCGTCATAATTACCACGGATAACATTTTTGTTCAAATAAAAAAGTTCACCCTAGGGTTAGCTTTTAATAGCATGTATCCTATAAGCACGTTGGTTTTATAGTTTTGTGCATCTATTACTATTGTGATGAGGGTTATTACTTAACTAGCTTTTTTACACGGCACCGCGGATTAAACAAACACCTCGCTAGAATGAACCTTTCTAAAATTTCAAGATGTAGGTTCTGCAGTTCAAATGAGGAAATACATATACACATTATGTGTGAATGTGATGTTTTGCATCAAAAAATAAGCTTCATCTTCGGGGAACCATTGGTTAAACCTGAGGATGTTAAAGAGCTCGTCCCATACCTAATACCCGATACTTTACAGATCTGAACTTGGAGAAGGAGATTTGGCAAAATGAGAACTCTCGCCTTTCACGCAATAATAATTCCAGGCTCTTTAAAAGTCAGACCGCAGTGATATCAGGAGCTTGTATAGCACTGACCCCCACCTTTTAAGAATTAAGAATAAGAATAATGGTGAAGGTGTATAAGTGCGATTTGCACGTTAGCACGTATTTGCAGCATGGGTTCAGGAAAAGACACTCGTTTGAAACCAATCTGATAGTTTTTACAAACTACGTCATGAAAGCTCTGGATGCAAGATATCAGGTAGACTATGCATATAATGACTTCGTCAAGGCCTTTGATACTGTCGACCATGATGTCTTATTAAATAAGCTGTATGAGATCGGTTTCTCAGATGGTATGCTAAAATTAATGGCGAGCTACCTCCAAAATAGAAACCAATATGTCTCCTACGGTCTATTCATGTCAGAGTGTTTCCATACTTTCTTGGGTGTTCCGCAAAGCTCTAACCTGGGTCCATTGTTGTTCTCAATTTTCATTAATAATATCAAAAATATTATTTTGAACTCTCGTTTTCTGTTGTTTGCGGATCCATTAAAACTATTCTTAAAAGTGACAACTTCTGACGATTTTCGTCTTCTCTTAGCGGATATATCTAATATGTCTTAACGGAGAAGGTGAAACAAACTTAGGTTTAATGTTTCCAAGTGTTAGGTCACGTCCTTCACTAGGGCCTAAAAAATACTATTTTTTCGCTACAAAATGAAAGACCAGAATCTGATACAAACATCTAATGTTAAGGATCTAGGTGTTAGATTTGTGAACACTCTGACATTTCACGAACACATAGAGACAATCAGTGGTAATGCATTGAAGATGTTAGGATTAGTTCTGCGTACTACCAGAGTTTTCGAAAATACCAGTGAACTGAGAACTCTTTACAACTCCTTGGTGCAATGTAGACTCGATAGTGGCTCGGTGATTTGGGGGCCACATGAACTGAAGTACTCTCTTATGACAGAAAATTCAAAAGAAGTTTCTGAGATATCTCCACATGAGAGAGTGCGGGTATTATCCTTGGCTATACCCGACCGAGACAAGAATGAATGTGTATTTGACTACATATTTTTATCGATTGTTGCACGGTACGATCGATAATTCTGAGATTATGATGAGCATTGGTTTGTATGTTCCTGATAATTACCTAAGACAGCGTCAGCATAGATTGTTTCACATTCAGATATACAAGACCGACCTGCCTGTGGTTATGCTTGTTGGTAGGGCTACCGCTACCCCGAACAACATCATTCTGGATATTGATCTGTTCTATGAATCCGAAGGGGTTTTCCGGAGCAGGATTTTCATACTACTTTGACATGAGTCTCTTTCATGTAATTTTTTCTTTTTTATAATATGTATGTATTGAATATATGTTTGTAATGTATATGTTATATTTAAAATAAATTAATTGAAATTTATTTCAACAGAGAGGAAAAACATTTTTGAGAAGGGAATATGGAAGTCTAGGCATTTACAGGGCTTATGACATGTCATTGGCTGGTTTAAGTGGTCACTGTGTAACATTCACAATTCTGCCCATGTTTGAACATCCATATTTCCTCAACTCTTCTATCTGTTGACTTTTGTGAACTAAAAGAGCTGAAACCTTTATCATGTGGGTGAGATTCATCCGGCTGAACCAAATCGCCTACTAGGCAACGCCTGAAAACAATTTTCCAATTTTTATACCTTTTCTTTTACCAGGTAGTAATTCAACAATGTTTGATTATGTCCAAATGCTTGCAGACTACTCATAAGCCCTATAAATGCCTAGACTTCCATAACTTCTTCTCAAAAATGTTTTCCCTCTCTGTTGAAATAAATTTAAATATGAACAACTCCCTAGGGAGGAAATCCAGCCAGTCTGCAAGCATTTGGACATAATCAAATATTGTTAAATTAATTTAATTTATTTGAGTTAGATTAATTAGTTTCCCGATGAAGAGAGTGGGTACGTCTCGAAACCGGTAGACATAGAAACGTCGGTAAGTGGTTATTTACAAATATTTACCTACGTATAATTTATTTATTCCTGCGCGAACAATAGATTGAGAGCCAATGACGCCAGGGATCTTGGAAAAGAATCCCTACTGCGAGAAACAGGTTCGGTGTGAAGAAGATATATTGAGTAATCTGGCAACAATTTTACTCAATTGGTATATTAATAAAAACTAATTTAAAAAGAGCACTGTTACAGTCGCTTATTTTAGTGGATAATGGGTATGTTCTGATTATGACAATTAAGACAACTTTCATCTTGACCATAACTCTTGCTGATGGATGAAATTATTACGTACGTACCCACTTCTAATTAACCTCATTATAAGTCATAATATAATACAACAGTAATTTTCACAAAATACTTCATCCATCTCCGCTCCCTCGGTGTAGCGCGGTAATACACGTTAATGCGTATTTTTTTATTTCGCTAACGCGCTAATGAAAAACGCATTCATTTGCATTATGTTTTAAGAAATCTAGAAATACATTTGTTGCAACAGAAGGAAATCATTTTTGGGAAGGGAATATGGAAGTCTAGGCTTATGACCTGTCATTGGCTGGTTTAAGTGGTCACTTAACACACTGTGTTACATCCACCATTCTACCTATGCATGCAGAATTTAAACCTAAACCAGCCAATGACAGGCCATGAACCCTGTTGATACCTAAAACCTGGACTTCCGTATTCCCTTCTAAAAAATGTCTTCCCTCTCTGTTGCAACAAATTTATATCTAAACTAGCTGACCCGACATACATCCTGCCCGAACGTTGGTTTGCCTTGGAAAAAGACTTTTTATTGATAAATAGGTACCTAGGTTTTTGTTTGTGATTAAATTCCAATACGAAAAATTGACAATATTAAAAAAATATAGAATTTAAGTAGGTATTTGTTTATGGTTGTATTCCAAAACATAAAATCAATATTTTTTCAAACATGGCATTCTTTTGGCAAACGTTAAACTCCGGTCGTCTCACCAACAAAGGGGTGTACTTATGAAAGAATACGATTTTTAAAAATGTATTGAATTTAATATTATTCAAGTGTTGTCGAAAATCCAATAAAAAGAAATAAATGGGTAGAAATCATAAGGAATTTAAGGAAAGAATCTGATTGAGATCCACAAAAAAACAATTGCTGTTTGTAAACATATTTTTTTTTACACAAAAAATCAACATCTTTCCATTTTTTTGCAAATGTATTCTCTTCGAATGCAACCCTGGTAGATGGATGAACAAAACATTCATGTACCTAACTTCTTTTTTACATATTCGATTGAAGATTTTAATATCTACGAACACGCACAGCGCAAAGATCTATATTTCTCTGAAAACCGCACGTAAACCGGTTATATATATAGTTGGATAATTTATAAAGCGCCATTTTTGTGAAAATCACCTCAAGGGCGCTGTACAATTAATAAATATCCCAGTACGTCTTGCAGCTACAGAGCGCATGGACGGTTGGGATTCTAGTTCCTCGTTTTCAATTAAGATCAATCAAAAATTATAATAGATAGGAGCTAGATTACAGGACGTCTTGCAGCTACAGAGCGCATAGACAGTTAGAAATTTAGCCCCCATTTACACATTTTAAAAATTGACAAATAAATTTAGTGTATTACAAAATAATAATAATATGAATAGTAAAAAGGAGTAAGATTACAACACGCCTTGCTGCTACTAAGCGCATAGACGATTGGAATTCTAGACCCCGTTTACAAAATTAAGGTATTTTAAAGTTGAAATATGAAAGCTAGATAACCAATCATCGTGCAGCTACAAAGCGCATGGATGAGAGGAATTCCAGCAAAGTTAAAAAAATATCAATTAAGCCGTATAGGAGGATTACGGTGACATCACACGTACAGAGGAACTATATATATATAAAGATATAGCTCAACGGAGGAAATCCATCCAGTCTTCGAACATTTAGACACACTAGAAAAAATGTTGAGTATAGAAATAGCTCATAAACATTATAGCAGATTCATTTTTATATAAATATTTTTTTTTCATTTAACTTTTTGTACATAGTGTAAATTGCACATTGGCGGACTTATTGCCAAATGGATTTTTTTTTGACGAACAAATAAAATAAAAAAATTATTTATACAATTCTAGTTACAAAACATATTCAATAGAAAATAAAAATTACAAGCTAAACATATACAAAAATTGAAATAACTGTATTTGAAGGGGTTCAATGCAAAACCACCAATGTTTATAATCACTGTTTTTGGGATCACCAACAAAACCAGCAGCCAAATAAATATTTATTTTAAATTCAATGTGCACATTCAACTTCAAACGAATAATATTTTTAGTATCTAATATACCACGCATAAGTTAAACAAAAAAAACATTTTGTGCTGGTTTTGTTGGTCTTCCTAAAAACAGCTATCTTGGACAGTAGCAGTTTTGCATTTAACCCCCTCATTTGTATATAAATTACCTAAATCAATAACATGACCCAGTGTGAAACAACTAATTTATTTAATAATGCTCCCAATTCTTCGTCTTCAAACCTTTTCAGTGCGCCAGAGCGTCATTTATCTTCAACATCAAAATCATTATTTTCAAAGCGTCAAAACCAATCAGTAAGTCTCCACAAAAATTCTACGTTTTTCAGCTCGAGATTGAAAAAAAATAATCCAGTAAAATCCTTTGGCAAACACATGTTTAATGCTTTAAAAAAACAAGTTTTTTACGCTTCGGCGGAATAACTTATACGTTATTTCAAGCCTAATGGTAGAGCTTTATGATGAAGTTGGCTGCAGTATTTCCAGATGTCAAAAAAGTTAGGAAAACATCATCTGTTTGAAAACAGCAAAAATGTTTTAAAGTTCTTATTAAAAACACTCCTTTTTTATTGATTAATTCAGCATTTAAATTGAACAAATGATGATAAATCGTCGCTTCAGTTCGTTTTCGTCAAACAGACAAAATCACAACTATTCCGAAATAGAGCTTTAAAGCTTTTTTTATGGAAAGGGGATAAATTATGATCACAACGTAGGACATAATTTGCTTAAAAACCCCTTAAACAAGTTTGTAAAAATAAATTTTATAAACAAAGGCTTTCTCAGAATTCCTGTTCACTTAACTTTTTTTCGTTTAAAATGGTGTGTTAGACAAAATCGAACTAAAGCGACGAAATTATTATAAACTTATTAAGCCATTCATTATTCTCATTATTCCCTTTCCGCACCTAATAGTGCATAGGGCACTGTATTGTTACACCAATCGCAGCGCATCTAAATCATTTTTTGCTCCTTGAAGATATTTGATCTTTCTTGCGCTTCAGGTACCAGTCTACGAACTAAGAGACATTCTAGTGAGAAAACACCATTTTAAATAAATATTTCATATAAACTATGTCGGGAATCGAACCCGAGACCTCTTGCGTGGTAGACAAACTTATAAAGTAATTGTCACATGACATTATTTTATAAAAGAACACAATAAAAGTTTGGGTAAAGAGGTCCTCTTACCAACGGGCTTTAGTTATTTCCAAACACCTGTTGATTCACAAAATTATCTCTGGAGACTATGTTTATTCCTTAACTCTTGTGTGGCTGTGATGTCACACTAGTCGACATAGGACACAAGACTTGATATATCTCTCTTATTTTTCAAATCTTTAAATGGACATTTTTACACCCGATTTGGAAAGTAAAATTTGTAAAACTATGCAAAATGTTAATACAAAAAAATATTTATCCTTGCTACGCGAAGAATGCAAGTCCGCTAATTCAGCAACACATCTAAACATTTACCTTATACAAAAGAGAGCATGAAGATATAAGTCATAACAGGGAAAACGACGAATAACAAGGAAAGAGACGCTGTTCTTCGACGGGTGTTGTTTAAAACAGATTCAGTCTTCAGTCGGTTGATGACAGTGATGGGGGACGCACGCGCGTTGCATTTTTTTTCATATTCATGTCATACCATATGTATATATGCTATTAACTTTTTAATAATTAAAAAAGGAATGGCCCACGCTCAGACGCTGAAGTCTTTGTGGGCATTTTTTTCCAATCCATGTTAAAGCTTAATTTTAAGATGTATTTTTCTTAAGTGTATTTGAAAGTGTAAAGATATATTTTAAATAATATGTGTATGGAAAAATAACAATTGAAAAAAAAAAAAAAAAATGAGCAGCGTATTTGTGATTTTTAATTGGTTAGTTTTTTTTTTAACAGGGCTAAATTATATGTTTATTCGCATAAATTATGGAGAAGAATTTACTAAACCGTAAGTCTCCATGTTTTTTTTTTTCAATGTTTGAACTTTAGAATATTTGTTACACGATGTTACATCACCGCGCGCAAAGGGATTATTTACCACAGTCTTTTAAGAGTTAAATATAATAAAAGCTTGCAAATCTTAAAACAAAGTTTTTCATTACATAACAAAATAACACGTGTATATTATCGATGATTCTTTAATATGGCAAATCCGATGCAATATCGAAACCCGCCTATCGAAAACATACCTCACAAGAGCGGTTTTCATTGTTCATTGTCTCATACAAGACGTGGTTTATATGCCTACTCGTTTTACATTTCGAGTTACATCCTGTATAAAAAGTGAATTTTGAATTACATTCGCCGTGTTATGCGACCGAAGACATGATCATATCCTTTCTGCGTGAGTATGTTACTCTTCTGGTTATTGTTCACCGAAAAACCCGGATACAGATCCGTCTCGAGAAGACCAATTGAAATACAGATAAGATTTGTAGACGTATTTCATTACGTTTTGTAGTGCCTATTGTCTGTGGAGAAAAATGATATAATTTCTTACTATCACCTGCATAGCACGTGCTGAGATATAAAAGCAATACTTCAGGAAGAAGTAGGCTTCTGGCATGTAAAACATATTTCATCATTCGCCTTACGAACGTTTTCTAAATAAAAGTTTTTTTTTTTTTTTAATAAAATAAATTTGTATCGGAACAAAATCGACTCGATCGGCTTTTTCAAACAATATAAACACAGCACTAATTGCGTCGCTTCCGTACTGACATGGAATCTAAATTCTCTAAGTAAAAAAGAGACCGATGTAACAGTCTTGTCCTATTCCCACCCGAATGTTGCGTTTTTTTAAATGCAAAAAGATGGATAATGTTCATTTAAGTCGTTTTATGATCTAAACTCATTTTAAGCTTTTTTGAGTTAAGTCGTTTTCGTTCTAAAGATGCGATATGTAATATATCAAAACTTTGGCAAACAAATGTTTATCACAGGAGGCTAAACTGGCCGTTCACAATGGAGTTCTAGTGCCAACACTAATAAATGGGAGTGAAGTATAGAATAGGAAAGATGATGATGAAAGTAGGTTAAATGCTGTCGAAATGTGATCCCTTAGACAAATGTGTGGTAAAACGATGTGTGATAGGTGCACAAATGTCGAGATCCGTGAACTGTGCGAGGCTGAGACATGCATTATTGACATAATCAAGAAAGGGGTGCTGCGTTAGTTTAGACATGTAGAGAGAATGGATCGCGAAAGAACGACTTAAAGGATCTACGATGCGAATGGTGATAGATGCAGAAAACGAAGAAGACCGAGAAAAGCATGGCAAGATCAAGTCCATCAAATACTTGAAGATGGACGTGTCAAGAGTAGAAATAATCGGTGTGCATGCATGAGAAGATGTATGAATGTAGAGGAAGTGAGATATGTATGTATGGCGTTTAATCCTCTCTGCTTACCATTACGGGGAAACGGCGTGATGGTTTTTTTGTTTGTTGTTTGTTTAGAAGGGTTAGACTTTGTAGACAAAATATTTAAAGCAGAGCTTTGACTTAAGGTATACTATATAAGAACCATATTTGTTTTTCTAAACCACAAATAGATGAGTGTTTATCCAACATCCACAATAATTCTGTATCTAACAAGCCTGTATCTTATTCATATTATTGTTTTCAATGTAATTCTTTGTCTATAGCATCTTAAATAAATTGTATCCATTCCATTTTATTCTCCTGAAATAAGATGATTGAATTCTCGAATTGAACTCACCTGATCTAGAGCACCTTACAGAATAATGTAATTTACTTGTAGAATGTATCTATTACCTATCAATTGTAGTACTGAAATGTGGGCGGACTTAGTTCACAAGTAAATGAATAGAAAACATAATGCCTAGCACACGATACTCTAAGTACTCCAGTAAGAGCACCTCAAGATATCAAGATATTTCAAGACGTAATAAACTACAACTGTATTATTACTTTCTCCAGAATCACGGAGACAATAAAACTTAAGATAATAAAAAAATAACGAATAATTGATTTTTGTCCACCAAATGCCTGCATCGATTAGACCAGCCTAGAAGATGTCGCGAAACCGATAAAACCGGTAACAGATTATTTCACAAAACTTGAATTACGTTTAAATATTATTATATACATATTGTTTCATTTCGTTTCTTTTACATTTATTATATTAAACATAATTAAAATTAAATATGGTAATGTATCTAAAATAAAACAAGTTTATTGGATTATAATGCAAAATATTCATCTAATATACTCAGTATACCCTAATTGAATTTTAGTTACTCTTCTTATTTTGGCTTGTACAGAAATCCACAAACATAAAATAGCAATTATTTTTATTATATAAGGAAACGTTGTAAATATTTAAGTTAGTTTGTTTTAAAAGGTCCTAACAAGACAAAACGCGTCACAATATACCCTTTGTATATTTTATAAAAAATAAAGTAGAATTATAATCCAATAAACTTGTTTTATTTTGGATACATTACAATAAATGCGATAAATAATTTAAATTATTGTATTAAGTGTAAAAAATTTTTTGGTACGTACATGAGTGTCTTACACTAATATACAAAGAAATTGGCAAAATTTGTGTACATACTGTTCGTTTACCTAGTAAAAAAATAAATTAAAAAAAATACATATAATGCGTTTTTTAAAGTCTCTCTCTCTCTCTCTCTCTCAGCCTCGATCGAACAAGTAGAAGGGTTTGTGTACCTGGGAAGCATGTTTTCAAAAGATGGAATAGTAGAAAAAGTTGTTGAAAGGAGAGTGAATGCGGGCAACGAGATGAACGGCTCACCAAGCACAGTAATAGCTAATAAAAATATATCAATCGAAGCTAAACTGGCAGTGCACAACGGAGTTTTAGACCCAACACTTATGTATGGAAGTGAAACATGGAACTGGCAGAGAAAGGATGAAAGCCGAGTGAACGCGATTGAAATACGATCTCTTAGATTAATGTGCGGGAAATAATTGAATGACAGGGATACGAGTGATGAAATCAGGTGAGGGTGTAAATTTGAGTCAAGTATAATTGATAAGATTAAGAAAGGGTCTCTGAAATTATTTGGTCATGTATAACGAATGGACGACGAAAGATTGGTAAAAAAAGTATATATGGCATATAAAAGGAACGGTAACAAACGGGTAAAAGGATCAGATAAACCAAAATCTTAAGTCTGGTCATTTCAAAAGCAGGTAAAACCAAAGGGGATGTATGACAAGATGTATGAATGTGGAAAAAGCTATAAATGTATGCCAGGATAGACGTGTTTGGCGGTCCATTCTCTCTGCCTACTTCTATGGGGAAATGGTGTGATGGAAGTAGTAGTAGTAATAGTAGTAGTAATACGTTTTTTACCTGAATTCCCGCAAATACGCTTTATTGCGTTAGCCACGCCCCTTATACGTCATGATTCGCATAAAAGTTTGACGTTTCGTCATTCCAGTGCGTACTTTGTATGAAGGGACCGTCGTATATTATTTCATCTGCGTTTATTTACATATTTAAGTAGTTTTACAACTATTCTTTGTGCATTATGTCTAGAAGAAAAGGTAATAAACACTGTATAGTACACAGATCCACAACAAATTTATAATTCACAACGTCAAAATCCTTCGTTAAAACCACGCGACAATAACGGACCATAAAAATAGTAAGCAAAAATGCCAAACATTGTAGACAAAACTGAATCTTGAGGTTACGAGTGTCACGATCAATCATGTCGCGTTTTCGTGGAGGCGTATTTTGAAAATGCATTTTTTTTCTAAATCCATTTCACGTGTTTTGGTGGATTTAAGTATCCTTCTTCTTTTATTTCTATGATTTATTTTAACAATTAACTTCCAATAAGATTATTTTTTCAATAATAAACTTATGTAATTTTACTTTGGTACACAAAAATTGGAAAATAATATTTGAAATCATACAAAATGTTAATAAAAAACTTGAAATGTACTTTGTATCGTATCCATGTGGATAATGAATACAGTTATGTATGTGAAATAGATCCAGAATCCAGGACGAGCGATTTCGGCGGCTACTCTCACAAGTTAATAATATGAACAACATTATGAAGCAAATATTAATTTAAACAAATATTTGATTAACATGATTCATTTTAATTAATTTTGCCGTGAGCGATTTTGATATATTTACTAAATTAACTTCGGAGCCGGATAGACGTCGCGGCACTTGAGGTCTTGTTTATACATCTACCTACGAAAAGCGTGTTTTTGAGCAAAGCGTAAAATTGTCAAGTCACGCGTGGTCACTAGCCTACTGCCTTTCCTTAAGAATCCTTGGCTTAGACTGTCTAAAAGAATTTCAAAATATATCTTAAAAAAATAACACAATTGACACTACTCAAAACCAACAAATTTATTGTCACTATTCTTTAAACGTAAAAAATATAACAATGCGCCAATTTGAAATAAAGTCTTTATTACATGCCGCGTTTAGTAATTTTATCAATTATGAACGGTTTTACAATGTATCTTTTGTGTCATTGTGCATAGATAAAACTGCAATGTGCAATAAAAATATAAACGTTGTATTTGACATCATTTATTGAAATTATAAGCGCGGGTATTAAACACAATAAATAATCTATTATGCATGCAAATCCCTGGTGGTAGGTATAATCTTCAGAATCGAGCAGAAATCAATAGCTTTTACTGCTGAAGAGATTATAATATAATATAGCCAAGTTGTAATTTGCTCGTAGTGTTTGCCCGAGGCAGGCATACACAAAGGTTGGTCAGATAAGGTCTTCCTTCCTATCTGTATATATGCAGGAATAGTGTACTTACTACGGTAACTGTGAGCTTTCCACGTTCTTACAACAGACGGCCATCATGTACAAGGAAACTTTGACCTTTTGTTAAATAGTGAACTGCGACTATTGAACGGAAGACTGTTTAGGATCAAAACATTCAATAAAAATTCATCGAACTACCGGGACAAACAATAACCAATGATTTTTGATTGCCGATATTGTTGAAATTTATGTAAAGAAACACAAACAATAAAGATATATTGGAAAAGCCGTGTCATTTATTCTACTCCATGAGAAATTCTGGATATTGGTCCCTTCGACGATTTTATCTATTTTCATCCACCTTTTCTTAGCGTGTCCAGTTGGATTATATCCTGCCACTCTAATATGCGGTGACAGATATCACCTTGTTGTTGGCCACAATAGGTCCCCAGGAGTGCAGGCTTTCCCGATGAGCGGGCATGTCAATAGGTGGCTGTCGTCCTGGATCACACAATATATCAGCACCAGAGAGGTACCCCCACCTTTGGATTTTTTTTTACATCGTGTAACACCCACCCGTAGTCTATTGAGCGCGATCCATAGGGAGTATGGTAGGTGTTCACTTCCTTGGAGACCCTCATTTGGATTCATCTACGGTCTTACTCCAAAATCTTGTTGCCATAGTTCTTTTCTCCACTGTTGTAAGGATTCAACAGGCATGATGGCTTTGATAAAACTGTTTCTAAATCTCAGACGCGAGGCCGTCGGTTGATGGTGGTGTAGGGAATGTCAAGGATTGTGGGTTTGATTGTACCTCTCTGCTTCTGCGGCTGTCTTTCTTTGAATGTGTGGTAGAGCGATTCCGATGATTGGGTATATTTTATCAGTCGGTGTTGGCTTGAGGCATCCTGCTAATATTCGTGCCATTTTATTGACTGCTATGTCCACCTGTTTGGAAGGGGCAGATTTTTGCCACACCGGACACGCATACTCCGCAGCTGATATGCATAAGCCTTGCGCCGAAGTTCTAAGTACTGATGGCGTTGCACCCCATGTGGTCCCCGTGAGTTTACGTATTATATTGTTTCTTGCACATACCTTTTGCTTTGTTTGCATGCAGTGCTCCTTATATGTTAACATTCTATCAAGGGTGACTCCAAGGTATTTTGGTGTTTTGCAATGCTCTATTTTCTCTCCCATCCATTCTAAGCTCAGCTTTTTTATCCACCAGAATCTATGAAATAGTTGGTTTGTTGAATTATAAGGCATTCATCACTAAGCTTCCCATAATTTCACATTGCACAAGTCGGAAATAACGTTTAAAATATAAATATGTAGTTAAAGTGATTTTTTTATGATTCTAAACAAGTTTTCATGTACAATTTTTAGGTTTGCACTTTTCATAAACATTGCGTACAAGTTTGCCTCTAAAACGTCATACGTGCCATTTGTCCCACACGGCGCAAAACGTCTTGTTTTCGGGTTATTCAAAATACGCATATTTAAACTTTGTAGAAAATTTATCTGACAGCGCACGAAAAAAACATTAATACCATTACCATTGTAATTTGTTGCTTATTCAATAGTAAAAACGTGTGAAAAGACCCTAATATATTTGGTGCCTCAAAACATTTTCGATAAACTTCACGTTGAAATTAAATAATTAACGTTAAAGTTAAATAATTGGAAAATACAACGTTGTTTATTCGACAATCAAAAAATATAAGAGTTTATTTATTAGTATAATTAAAAACACTATCAAAAAAAATTTTTTTTTTTGGACTTATTAGTAGTATTAGAAATATTTTTTATTTTGTATTTTTTTATTCCGAAAACGAATCATTGCATTAGCCACCCCCCTAATACGCCACGATTCGGTTAAATTTTGAAGTTTGTCTGTGACTGTTTAAATTTAAATATAACATCGTCATGAATCTTGACGTCACAATTGTTTCTTGACAATCTTTGTTTATACTTTCAAACATGTCGCGGTTTTGTAAAGACGTATTTTTATTTTAAAATTATTGATGAAAGCATTTTTTCACAATATCCATATTGATTTTAAAAATAAAATAAATTTAAAAAAAACAATTTTACAAATTTTTATCGGTGTTTGTAGACGCGATATTCCCCTTATATTGTGTGAACATAAAAATTGGTATTTTAATCTTTTTCCGCGCATTGCATTCATGCTTTTTTTGTGCAACTGTCTCATTGAGGGGTAAAATACTTTGAAATCATTTTTGCACATAATAACGTATTTTTAAATTGCATCATTTTGCTATGCTTCAATGCACAAACATCGTGAAAAATCTAAAACATACCAACATATATTATTACTTTCTCTCAATACGAAGTTTATAGGTCGGATAAGGAAGAATATTTTGAGTAATGTTGTTCTCAATATATCTAGTGCCAATGCCTTAAGCTATCTTTGTATATTCGTGCAATCATAATTTGCCTACAACTTTGTATGATCCATTTGATTTGAATTGATACTTTGCAACAGATTATTTGGAAAGAAAACTATTTTAATAAAATGAGGTAAACCAAGGCATTGTCGGTAGCCCCCCGGTACTTGGCACTCTCTTATTCAAAATCAAAAAAGATGCTTAGTTATTTTAGTATTGAAAACGGAGTACTTTAATTTATCAAGTTTAATTATATTCTGGAATAATAGCCACAATTAATGTTTGTTATTATGTTGGTATTCCTATTTAAAACCACATGTCAATAAGCTCTACTAAAACGTGCGAGAAATCGAGTCCCTTAAGATTTTTTTTTAGGATAGATTTGTGTTGAACTTAAATTTTCAGCAAGGTTAGTCCAAAACTTAACTGTATTGGGTTTACCCGTGATTAAATACATGTTTATTAAGCTAATTTTGTATTAAATGTGACTATTTTACTAAGAAATTATCTTTTTTATTTGATGCCCGTACTGAACAAATAAAAAAATATACAAAATCAGAGATTGACACTTTGCCAATAACTAACATTCGTTGATATTTGAATTACTGGCACATGCCAATCAGTATTTTACATGCATTATTGATATTTTGTTTGTTTATTATTTGCGACGAATAAACTAAATTATTTTAGCATGTAGTACAAAAAGGATTGGCTTATATATAAAAAGAAAAACTCCGAACAATTTTTTTAAAGGTAATTTTCTGAATAGAAAGAGCGTTGCTATCTTTATCTGATTAAGATTGGGTTATAAGATTGAGAGTTAATTAAGATAAAGATTGGTCTTTTTGTTATAATATTAAATCCATTCAATAATTATAAAAAAATATCTCTTCTCTTCTCTTATTTTAAGTGCCAATAACTATTATAATGACAAAATTTCTAAGCCAATTAAAAACCAGAGGTTCTAATAAATGTCTGAAATAGTATATTTTCAATCAGCTTTATTTATTAAAAAATATTTAAAGATCCCCTGAATTTCAATAAAAAATTAAAAATCAACTAACATTTGTTGATGCAATAAAAAACGTTAACATTCAAATGATGATTACAATATTTGAGTTTGTACAAATGTTCGTAGACAAATTGAAGAAATATGGATGATCTAACATAGGCAAAATGGTGAATGTTACACAGTGTGTAAAGTGGCCACTTAAACCCGCCAATGACAGGTCATAAGCCCTGTAAATGCCTAGACTTCCATATTCCCTTATTTAAAGTATTCTCCACCCCTGTTGTAATTTGTTAAACCAAATGATGATTGTTTAATTTATAAATAAATATTGGCTCAATCAATACGCTAAGTGCCAATCATTGGTGGTTTTATCCTACATCCTTTTTAATTTTTTAAATATTGTTTTCATAGATGCATATTTTTCTAGTTTTTCATTTTTTCTAATAAAAAATAAGTTTTTTTTTGGATTTTTATCATCTACCCAAATATTTCTGATTTTGGGAAATTTAATATTTTGTCATTTACATCAACTTTAATCCAACACGAACATGTTTTTTTGATGAAATAACGTTCTAAGCCTTTATTTAAGAAGCTTGTCCATAGATGTAAAAGATTGAGCATGGATGGAAGTTTGAAATAATACACTGTTACACTAAGATAAATTGAAAAAAAACAATTTTAAAGAAATCGAGAGGAAATAAGTCCGTCTCGATATGTAGTGTTTGGTGCGTTTGGTTGTCATTCAGAAGATCCAGGATTCAATTCCTGGTCGAGTGGACGTGAAATATTAACTTCAGAGGTTGTTTAAACTTCAATACATAATTGTTCCTGCTCTGGTATCACGTGGTCTGATCCCCTTACGTCCATGTACATAATGATCGGAATAGGTTGAAGTTTGTTTACAAATCAAGTGTCCTATGTACTGCTGGGTGTGGAAGGGCTTACTGTTGTTGTCTTGTATTATATTTGTGTCTGTCAGAATTTTTGGTTATGTACTAATATATCACCGTCAAGTAAAATTCCCTTCGCATTTTTTTTCGTTTCAATTTTTGAAAAGTATTTTGATAGCACAACTGGCGTTTGTTTTCACGCAGTTCATAAATGTTTTATATAAATGAAATAAATATATGTGTGATAAGTTTGAAAAACCATTCTAGGTGCAGTGTTGTGAGAATCGTTTAGAAAGTAAAATCGGACCGGCACGCTGCGCATGCGCAGATCCCCTGATTAGGATGTGCTTGCTATGAACGCGGATACCTCTCTCTCTTCCTGGTCTCCTGGTACCATTTAGCAACTACCTAAGACACTACCGCTATTAATTAGAAGTTGTAAAAGAAAGCACTCAGTCCTTTTTATTTATTTATTTATTTACCGACTTATTCAGTTACAATAAAATACGACCAAAAAAAATAAAGCTAGTACAATGATTAAAAAAGACGAGCTCAAGACAAGATCTAGTCTATTTAAGTAATTGTTTAAATCTAGATTGACTTAAACCAAAAAACTCCAGTATTTTATTTATTTTTTTTTTTTTTTCAGAAAAAATATACGTAATATTACAACGAATTACAATGTTTTAAATAGATTTAATAGATTTATACTAAACTTTCCCATTAAGTTTAAAAAAAATCATTATTGTGTACATAAAGGGGAGAACGTCTTACAATAATGTGTATTTACATTAGATTATTTAAAAGTTTTTATCAAAAATATGAATGACAAAAAACATACAATACTATCAATGAGTGTTACATTAAACATAATTATTAGTATTATTTTTGAATTCTTTCGTGACGTAGAAACACTATGTATGTTGTATCTAAAGATTTAAATTAAACAATTCCTTTTTCACTAATGTTAAAAAATATTATTATTTATTTTTATTTTTTTTATTTATTTATTTAATTTTACAATACGCCCAAGGGGCATTTACAAAAAATATACAGTTAAGTTCAAACATAGTGCGTAAAAATTTAAAAGATAAACAATACATTTAGAAACAATAAGAAGCATACTGCCATGCAAAATAAAAAGTGAAACTTTAAATAGTAAAAAGAAAAAATAATTTTATATGGATATATTAAAAGTAATTGAATTAAAAAGCAAATTGTAAGTAACTTGTAAAGAATTCAAACAAAAAATAAATACATTTTCATATATTTATAAGTATAAAAATAAATATACAGGTAGCTACAAACAAAGAAAGTAATAATTTTATAAATACACAACACATTAAAAGAAATAAAAAAAGATTTTATATACATGTAGAAACAATAAAAAGCAAACTGCAATGCAAAATAAAAAGCGAAACTTTGCATAAAAAAAAAAGATTAAAAATATGAATATAAGAACAATGTTAAAATTAAAAAACAAATTGTAAATAACTTGTTAAGAATTCTAAATATATATATACACACATATATACACATATATACGTATAAAAAAATGTTATTTACAAATTAATCTTAAAAACGAATAATGAAAATTAGTTAACAGTAAGTATTATATAACCACTTACCGACTTGGCACCGATATACTAATGTTTACTCAAATAAATTAAAATTTTTGATCACAAAGGTAATGTTTTAGACATAAATAATAATTCTTTTTTCAATTATGATTTTATATCTAGAACCCTGATTTTTTATACAATAGGACAGTGGGAAAAGTAGATGTTTTTTTCACTCAGGTATAATTAAATAGCTTCATGAAATGATAGTTTGAAATTATTTTCTGAAAAATGAACGTGCTCTTAGCACCCCTGGGTGCGGAAGGGGAATTATTATGTAAATGTGATTTTTCCTTGCCGAAATTGATATCATTATGTAGTGCTTTGTATCGAGTTGTAATCCCGTGGCTAATGTCTCGGACTCATGGATCAAAGGTCCGTTGTTTGAATCCCAACCCTACCCCAACTAGATTCTCATTTTCTAACAGTGAGTTATTTACAACTTTTTTTAATTTTCAAGGAATAAATTTGTTGTTATTCATAACAATAAAATAAGATATAGATAAAGTAAAAACTCACCCTTATAAGCCCCCTTAGTTGGAACCTGCACATTGTAATAAAACAATGAATATTTTTTATATAATAGAATCTTCTCTTAAAGTATACCGCCAACACTTGTTTCAATAATTTGTCTAACTCTGTTCCATTGAAATATTGCGTAAATATTACCTACACCTAAGATAATATTTAGTTTTATTTAAATTATCCTTACTCTGTATAATATTCACCAGTCTGAAGATGCCCATTAGAAGGTGAATGCGCTAATTGGTCAAAATAAATAATTGAAAGTGTACCAAGTATTTTTTAAATTAATAACTTATATTTAAATATAAGTAATTACATCGTATAGATAAAGGATAAACTGAATTAGTTAAGTATACCTTGATAAGGAAACTTGTGTGACTTTGAAACCGGTAGGTAGAAAACATAACAAAAAAGTGTAAAAAAAAATTTGGTTTTATTGATTTTATTTAAATATTATATTATGTTTTTATAGGCACCAGTCAAGGGACAGTGAAACATTGCATTACGTAAAAAAAAATCGGTGCTCTATGCACCACTGACTTCTGTAGAGTGAATGATAATGTAAATTTATTTTTTCCTCACTAAAATTAATATTACTCTTATGTATTAATGTCATTTTTTTAGGTGCAGCTAACACTTTATCATAAGTACAGCTTTAATTAATAAATAAAAAAACGCTGATTGAGTACTGTTAAAATGATAGTACGTAATTTAAGAATAAAATAATTATCTCCTCTGTAAATGCGATTACAAAGATGCAGACGTGATGAAACCGCCATTAATACCGCACTAGAAATCTTTATTTCACAAAGCACAATCAAGGAGTTACTAACGGATGGCTGAATAAAGTATCTAACTTGTATTATAAATGACTCCTTTCGGTAACTAATTTGGTTGAAGAATAAAACACATAAATCACCACCGTAAAAACAAGAATGTTTAGAAAGCAAACTAATAAATTATCTTTTTTCTATTGTTTTGTTAAAGATGAGTTAAATATTTGCGGAATCATTTGCAAATTACAAAACATGATTTAATATTTTTTCATATGGTGTTAACATAAATTGTATCCATTTTTTCCCAAATGAAGAGAACAAGAGAACGCAGAAAAAAAACAAGAATTACTGAATAATTTATTCTGCTTCATCATTTAAAAAAAATTAGTCGATCGTCTACTTGACATTTTATTTTTAAGGCTTGTAATCATAAAAACAAATATGTCGTCGTTTCAGTTCGTTTTTGTCCAACAGACCAAATCACGAATCTGCAGAAATAAAACTTCAATGTTTTTTAAAAATAAAATAAGCCAATTTGAGACAAACTTCGTTAAAAAACCCCTTAAACAGTTTTTTTTTAATTAATATTTAAAAATAAAGGCTTTTTCAGAACTCCTAAACACAACTCAACTTCGTTAAAAACGGTCTGTTGGACAAAAACAAACTTAAGCGACGATGTGTGACCTAAAAGCAAACACAATATCTTGTAGAGCTGAAAATTTTCTTTAGAATGATCTTTACCGTTTTGTTTAATTCTGGTGCTCATTTTTAAAATTCGAAAAAAAAGGACACACGTGTAGTGGTCAGTGCATTAGCTTACCATGCAAGAGGTCTCGGGTTCGATTTCCGACATGGTTAACATAAAATATTTATTTAAAAAAATGTGTTTTTACACTAGAATATTTCATGGTCCCTGGACTGGTACCTGAAGCATAAGACTGATCATCTTACCTTCACGTATTTTTTTTTATATCAAGATACGCTGCGATAGGTATACCAATACAGTGCCCTATGCACCATCAGGTGCGGAAAGAGAATGATGATGACAGTTTATATTAATTTATTTACTTAGTTTTTTTTTGGTAGGTAAATAATATTAGTAAGCTAATTACCTAATTTATAAAATCACATTTTTAATAATAAACAAACCATCATGGCAATTTGCCGTAGAGAAAGGCGTAGAGAACAGATCGCCTCTTTAATCTATCCTTGCATACAGATCTCGCACATTTATATACCTTATCGTGCTCAAACGATGATTTATTTATACTTTTACAACGTTTGTATCCTTTTTTTAATACAGAATAATGTTCCATCACTGAGTGCCTCGTGCCAAGGGAAACTTTTCACAAAAAGTGAAACATGCCTTAAATTAGTTATTTAACAAAGTTAACATAATAATAACAAAAAAAACATATTTAATCTAATTAACCTAATTATCATTAACATAATAAACTACATAAACTAAAATAATCATAAAAACATGACCAATTTATATAGACCTAGAGACCAAATTTCACCAACAGTACACTCATTTTACCTATTTGGCTTGATCCACTTATCGATCCGTGTAAAACCCACCTCCACTATCCATTTCTATATAGCATTTTATATTGTGAGTACTTACTAACTGTCCTTATGGATAATGGAAGTAGATTGTACTCTTTAACCGAGTAGTAGGTCAATCCTCTTTGACTGAAGATTATTTTAATTTTATTTTTTTTGCAGCATCAGTGTGGTGCATCTAGTAACTCTTGTATTTGTGAAAGAAGTTATGGAAGGTAGAAAATAATAATTTGTATGCGTATAGTAACATAGCTTTTACATAAAACTGTTTTATGGATGTGATATTAAAATTTACGAATATACCGAGGGAGCTAGTTCTGATTGGGACTAAATATATCTTTTATAAAAGCTTTTTGTGCTATTATTATTCGTTTAATCCGTGTGTCTTTTGCACATCCCCATCCAATTATTCCATATTACAAAACTGATTGACTTATTGCGTTATATATTTTAATAAGTTATTTTTGGCTTATTATATTTCTTATAGTTTTAAAAAAGTAAATTGGTTTTTTCAATTCATTTTAAATACGTCCAATTTGATTAGTCCATCTTAAATTCCCATCTAAATAAATGTCTAAATATTCAATTGAATCTACTCTGTTCAATGATGGTTGGGTGGTTAAGCGACCACTATACACACTGTGTAACATTCACCGTTCTGTTTATGTTTGAACATCCACATTTACTCAACTCTTCCGTCTGTTAACTTTTGTGAAGTAAAAGAGCTGAAACCTTTAGAATGTGGGTAAGATTCATCCAGCTGAACCAATATACCAACTATGCAACGCCTGAAAACAATTCTCCAGGTTTTATACATGTTATTTTACCAGGTAGTTAATTCAATAATGTAATTCAAATTGTGGACCGGCTGCTTTCTGCATAACTACATTCAATTTTAATTCTGGTATAATAGTAGAATGGAAGAAAACTCTCTTGATTCTGTTGTAATAATGAAAATAAACTAACTACCATCTGCTGTTAACCCTCGACCTCAAGTTGGTAATTCAGTTATCAGATCTGCGATTAAATCATCGCGCAGAATAAGTTTCAGTCATTAATTCTCCACTTTTGCGGGTAATTACCGACTATTATGAAGCTGTGATGATATGACGCTGAAGCGTGGGTGATTTTGAATTAATATTTCACAGATTAACGGATGAGTTACGAAAACGACTCGTCTTTATAAAAAAGATGTATTCTTTTTACGTCCGAGCGGAAGAAGAATACTGTTCTATGTTAAAAATAGACCTAGAAGCATAGACGAGTATTTTCGTCTCGACAACTGCTTTTAGGTAAGAATCCCGAATAAGGAAATCGAGTGAAAATAAGTCTGCTTTGTTGTGACGTGATTAACGCATTCACTCACCAATCTTGAGGTCCTAGTTTCAAAGATTGTCTAAGCCGCAACAGTTTATTGTTTCTGGGCCGCGATTATAAACGCCATCTTCATTGATATATACCGAGACCGTATAAAGTAAAATCAATATTTATGTACGAAAATGTAACAAAATAACAAAGGTCTGCGATGTATGCAAGGAAAGCGATTTTCTGGTGAATTTCTAAAAATTAAATGTGATGGTTTTTGAAAGAAATAAAAGTATGACTAAATGTGAAATCACTAAGATTTTTTTTATTTTTAATGAATAACCCGCTAAGCTTTTATTTTAGAGGCTTGTCAGCAGGTGGGGAAGAGGGGATATAGAAGAAGGTAATGAAACACCCAGACCAATTAAGAAAAAAATCTTTCATGGATTTTTTTTCTTGCAACTGGTGGGAACCCGCGACGCCAGTTTCACAGTCAGCCGTAACACTAAAACAAGTAGTTTGTAAGTTTGTCGTAAGAGGCAAAATTAGCAGTTCACAACGGAGTCTTGGTCCCGACCCTGATGTATGGGAGCGAAGTATGGACTTGGAAAAACAGCGATGAAAGTAGGCAGAATGCTGTTGAAATGCGATCTCTCATGCAAATGTGTGGTAAAACTAAGTACGATAGATGCACATACGTTGAGATCAGTACATTGTGTAAGGCTAAGACAAACATTATCGACAAAATCAAGAAAGGAGTTCTGCGCTGGTTTGGCCAATGGGCAGCAAAAGAACGGCTAAGAATATTTAAAATGCAAATGTTGATGGATGCAGAAATAGAAGAAGACCGAGAAAGACATGGCATGACCAAATCCAACAAATACTTGAAGATGGACAAGTCAAAAGTCAGAATAATCGGCGCGCGTGCATGAAAAGATGTATGAATGTAAACGAAACGATATATGCAAAGATAGAGTGATGTGGCGTTCTATCCTCTGTGCCTACCCTTGAGGGGAAACGGCGTGATGGTTTGTTGTTGTTGTTGTATGTGTATATTTGGATACAAGAATTTTCTTACATTGACCTGTAATTGAACAAGTTACGAAAAAATATTAAATACATATTATATTTTTTATTCCGAAAACTTTATACATAAAATTGAATATAAATGTTAAATTCCCATTGTAATACGAGTCTTGGACTGGCACAGCCTCGAGATCACCTTACCTTCATATGCAGATGATCTAAATATGCTGCACTGGTTTATGAATGCAGTGCCCTATGCAACACTGTATGCGGAAATGGGAATGGTGGTGATAATTATTATTTTTACTGAGAAATATACAGACTGAGATATAAATGGATGCAAAGTATTAAGACATATATATGTTTAAGATCTTTATTCATATAATTCCTCTGTAGGTGTGATCTCACTGAACTCCTTAACGGTTTAACCGATTTACGTGCGGTTTTTAGAGAAATGTAGATCTTTGCGCTGTGCGTGTTCGAAGATATTAAAATCTTCAATCTAATTTGTAAAAAGTAAGTAAAGACCATAAATGTTTTATTCATCGATCTACCAGAAATGAAAAGATTTTGTTTTTTTGTGTATAAAAAAGTTTGTTTTTGAATGTTAACAAACAGCATTTATTTTTTGTGGATCTCAATCAGTTTCTTTCCTTAAGTTCTACCCATTTATTTCTTTTTATTGGATTTTTGGTAACACTAAAATAATATCAAATTCAATACATTAAAAAAAATCGTTTTCCTACATAAGTACAGCCATTTGTTGGTGAGACGACCGGAGTTTGACGTTTGCAAAAATAATGCCATATTTGAAAAAATATTTATTTTATGTTTTGGAATTCAACCATTAACAAGTACCTACTTAAATTTACTAATTGAATACTAACCATTTCTAGTTTTGGAATTCAATCACAAACAAGTACCTTGGTACCTACTTATCAATAAAAAGTATTTTTCCAAGGCAAGCCAACGTTCGGGCAGAACGTCTGTCGGGTCAGCTAGTATATAATAAAATACTGCGTTTTTATATTTAAAGCCCTGCAGAATTGCACACATTAAATTTGTCAACAGATTCTTGTAATTATTATCTCTCATAAATTTCAAACCCCTATTCATATACGGTGGGAGATAGGGCTCAGAATTGGAAATATAAATGCAGCGTATCTCGGGCATCACGCACCCCAAAAATAATAGTGGCACAACAAAAACTTCCTTTCCAGCATCAGCAGGGTAGTTTCATACTAGAATAAATGGCCAAATTCAATTGTTTGTCTTCCGTTTAGTTTTTTTTTACCTTTATTTATTTTTGCATTCCTAACTCAAAAATTTTAATTTTGGAAATATGCCAAAAATATTACTCATGTGCAAACAGCTTTAGTTTTTGCAATTTTAATTTTTACTTTTTTAAAAACTTTTTGTGTTGTTTTTTCCTCATTTTCAAATAAGTCTTGTTTTTGTTTCATAGTTCGCATGTGTGATTGATCACTATTTACTTTAGTTCTGTATACCTTCAAGTTATTCAATTGAAGTGTATGTTGCCTAGTGATAAAAAAAAATGACATAAATAACTGTAAAAAATATATTATTTACTGCCTTAGAACGGAGAAGCTATCCCTAGTTAGGCAGTTTAGATTACTTACCAGCAAGAACAATAAAATATGTATGTATACTTTTACTTCTCAATTAATCTTTTGAATAAATTATTAAATATAAATTGCTGTAATAAATATGTTAATATGTAACAATTTAATCAAATAAAATAAAATACGAAGAAAATATTTCAACAATGTTTTTAAGTATATCATACTCAAAACATTATTGAAATCAATAACTGTTACATGAAAGAAAATTGGAAAATTGTTTTCCGGCGAAAATTGTTGCCTAGAAGGTGAACTGGTTCAACCGGATGAATTTCACCCACATGATAAACGTTTCCGCTCTATTACTTCACAAAAGTCAACAGATAGAAGAGTTGAGGATATGTTGATGTTTAAACATACGCACAATTGTGAATGTTACACTCTGTGTTAAGTGGCCATTTAAATTAGCCAATGACATGCAAAAAAACTGCGTTTGCAGTTTGGCGGGAATTAAATGAATATTCAAAAAAATGCTTATGTAAAAAATTTTAAGAACAAAAAATATCCTAGATTTCCATATTCCCTTCTCAAAAATGTTTTCTCCTTTCTGTTGGAACAAATATATAAAATTATTTATTTATTTTACAAATAATTCATTCATATTTATGATTGAGTAATTTGCAAAAATAAAAATAAATTAATAAAAGTCACAAAATAAAGTACATCGAAGATTATCTTCGTGTTATGCTGTCCCATTGCACAGCATGATGGAATCGCCGAGATCGTATATAATATCAATACTATTCATTTAAATATTAAATTGAGCATTGCCACACTTCACAATATGATATTGCGTACACTTACCAGTTACGAATAAAAGAAGATCCGAAATCCGAAGGACCATAATAATAATGATTACAAAGAGCGCCTACCAGTTTTGAAGTAATGTAAAATGCTTTTGAATATTTGAGTTCGGTTTTTAAAACCCGTTATCAACCCGAGTATTACTAATTTGGATACGTTCAAATTCTCGTAGAAAAATACGGGACGAAAATAGGAACTCGTGAAAAGGAAATATGAAATTCAAGGCAGTTAAAGGATTTATGTTTTGATAATGTTAAACCCTGAAAAGCATTTAAGATGAATATGTATTACAATTAATTTTAACTACACACGTTTTAAAGTAAAATATAAGTTCGTATATTGCAATGAAGTATTTATCACGTCTACATACAATATAATTATTGATATCAAATACACAAACAACATACGTACTTTGTCACATACGACATCCACACATATAACAAATGAATTCACACAAATCTTGTTTAATTTCATAATAGTATTAATAATAAGTTTTACATTATAACAGAGTTATTAAAAACATGATGATTGATGAATGTTTTGTATTTACCGTTACTGTCAAGCAGGAGGATAATGAATGACCTCTTGTTTACTTATAGATTATTAAATAATAAAATAGATTGACCCAAACTGTAAACTTTAATAAGCTTTCGTATTCCACATAGACCAACAATACTTAATTTTTGTTTTATAGTCATCATCATGGTACTAATTGTTAATTGAATTCACCAATTATTTGCATGCAGCGACTTGCAAATCAATACAGTGATGATTAAGATTTATTTTATACCACGCCGCTGATGATGAAGTCCTGTGTTTTGAAAAAGAATTAACAATTAAAAATTCAAAAAATGATTAGTTCTTCACTTTTGTTTTAACTCTTTACTCTTGTGTGTTTATTTATTTTAAAAAATTTATTATTGTTTAATATGAATATTTATATAAACCAATAAGTAAACGTTCTAACTTTCCTTTTAAAGCTCTTTCTTTTTCTTTTTTTTCTTTTTTTTCTCTTTTTTTGTTCTTCTCTTCCTCTTTTAAAACAGCTATTTTCTGTTATTTACTTTTCTTTCATATGGGTAAATATTTATATCTGTTACACATGTAATATTTATTTTTTAATAAATAAATACTGTTAACCATTGTATATTTTTTTAAATGTTTTTGTTCTTTTTGTAATATTATGCCATTTTTGTTGTATTTTTTTTTATTGGTTTTATTGTAGGTAATTATGTAAAAGTTTCATGAAACTGTAAATAAATAAATATATTTATTGACAGTTAACTGTAAAGGAGCATTCTTTTCTATAAAAATATTTATTATTTTATTGCAATGTACAGCAAATGCTAATTGTTCAAATAAATAAGTACAAGTGTACCTAGTATTTTTAATTGATAACTTATATATATATTTTTAAAATATTATTTTATGTCTTTATAATGGAGTCCCATCAAAATATTTCAATAAAGAACGTATATCAAATATATCAATACTTATGTATGCATGTAAATCTTAATAAATAAATAAGTTAAATCATGCAGACTGATATGGCGCTCTACAAGGAAACAGCGTGATAGTTTTCTTAAATAATATGAGTTCAGCTCGTTTTTAAATTATAAAGAAAATATGCGTGATAGGATAAATAAAAAAAAACACTTAAATATTAGGTAATGCAATCAAGAAAAATTAGAAGGTAATACCAAAATTATGCTTTGTTAAGTGAAAGTCGATTCAACAGTAAAATACATTTAATTATTATTATTATATTTTATTTTGCCTAAAAGCACTCTATTTTTTTTCCCTTGGTAAAATCAATTATAAGAAATGGCATAAAGTCGTGGGGACATTCAACTTAAACTTTAACTAATATTTAAATAATCCAGGATCTACAGTAGGGACTCTAAGTTTCGATAATTTTACCAGCAGAGATTAACATACAAAAAAGTGATAAAGTTCTCCTGTACAAAATAATTCGAACTTTGCCAGTTCGAGAATCATTGTGACTTTGCATCATTTTAAAATAATTTAATAGTCATAATTTCAAAATTCCTCTCAAACATAACTTTTAAACACGCTTCACGTAATGTGATGGTTTAGTAATATGAAAAATACGTAATAAGTATGGTAATAGAATTCTTAATGATTTAGTACCTAGCATTTTTAATTTATTGCCAAAAGAACTTTAATTTAACGCACTATGTAACAATAGCAAAATAAGAGTGTGGCTATTCGGTCAAAGGTTTACATATGAATTGTTTTTATATTAGCTTATGTGTGAGTATGTACTTAGCTTATGATCATTGATCGAGCTAATAAAGTAGCGCCATTATCCTTACTGCGCAACTTAGAAAGAGTCAACAATTTCATTTATCTAGGTTCTCTCATCAGCGATGGCGGTGGATGTGAAGGTGAAATACGGCGACGTATAGGTATTGCCAAAAGTGCTATGAGTCGGCTGGTGAAGATCACCAAAAAGAGACTGGTGAAGGCCTTGGTTTTCTCAGTGTTCATGTACGGTGTGGAGTGTTGGACACTAAGGGAATCTGAAAAGAAAAAAATTGAAGCTTTCGAGATGTGGTGTTGGCGGCGAGTGCTGCGGATTACGTGGACAGCCAGACGTACGAATGCATCTATTCTCCAGGAACTGGACATAGGAGAAAGACTGATATCCATGTGCAAGAAAAAAATCCTGCAGTTCTTTGGGCATATTTCCAAGGGGGACTCTGATAGTTTGGAAAAATCTGTTCTCCTGGGAAGTGTCAATGGGACAAGGTCGCGTGGATGTCAACCGACAAGATGGAGCGGCACAGTAACCGAGTTATCAGAATCATCACTGACGATTGCCTATAGAAGAGCACATGGAGAGAGAGACTGTCCATAGACGAGCCATGCCTGGAGTCAGGCGTAATCACCATCCTCAGACATGAGGTACGGATTGAAGAGATGTGTGAATATTTTTTTTTTATTGTTTTCTTTGTTGTACCTATTTAAAAACAAAAAAAAGTATTTTCTATATATCATTCCAGCTGTTAATTATGTCTGTAAATTAATTGTTTTTATAAATTTACGTAATATTATATAAGTTAGTATCAATATAAATCTTCGTTATATTCCAGTACATTAATGTAAAAATATAAATCAATTGAATAGGTACATAATTCACATTGTAATAATATTATTGAGGGTATTTAATGAATATGAAGGTACCTAATAACACCATTGAACAACAAACTGCTTTTTTTTTAATACATGAGAATGTACCTATATTATTCGTTATAGAATTTGCTATCCACAAAGTAGATAAGCAGGAATTGCAAAACAAATTAGTATTTAGGATAAGCGATGAACGAGCGGTTGCAGTTGAAACCTGAAGACAATGTATTTTTTATAACATTATTAAAATAATAAATATAAATAAAATAAATATTATTACCTTTTTTCCATACACATCAAATACTGAATAAAATACTGCATTGATACAAAAAGTGAGATTGTTTAGTTTTATCACATGGTAAAATTGTTTGATTGATTAGGCTTACGCCTCGGGTGCCAGTTAACTCTTAAAAGTCTGTGATAAAAATATCCTTTTTACGCGGTGATGTAACATCGTGTTGCAAAAGACGGAATATTCTGAAGATCAGATATTTGAAAAAAAAACATAAAGACTTACGGTTTAATAATTCTTTTCCCTTAATTTATAAATATAAAGTATGAATTAGCACTTTTAAAGAACAACAAATTAAAATCGTAAATACCTCGGTCATTTTATATGCGCGCACCCTCTCTCACTGCCAATAACCGACTGAATATACTTTCTAAGTCTCGATCTTTCACGTTATGAGTTTTATCTTCGCTCTCTCTTTTTTACAGATTTATTTCTGTATTAGAGTCACAATCATTCTTCCCACAGCAAGGTATTAAAATCCAGCATATTTATACAAATTTTACTTTTCAAATCCGGTGTAAAAATACCTTTTTTAAAGATTACAAAAAACACAACATCGTGTAAAAAAAGAAGAGATTTATTAAGTTTTGTATCGTATAAATACTAGTGTGACATCACTGCCATACAAGAGTTAAGATCAATAAAATATTTTCATGTAAAAATGCCGTTTTCAATACATATTTATAATGCATGATAAGCAAACGAGCTGACCGTAAGACCACGAGGCGCACAAATAACTATAAATATAAATAAGTTATTTCGCAAAAATTTTAAAATGTGCTTTTTAAAAACATAAATTATCATTTGATGTGCAGCCCTTTCACATAAAGCCAACTACACCATAAAAAGGTTACAGAAAAACGATTTTGAGAGCCATGAATGACAAGAAGGTTTTATTTTATTAATAAGTGTACTGGCATTATATCTCTGCTTTTTGTTTGTGTGACATAAAGTTTTTATTTACTAATGTCTTCAAATATAATCTAAACCTACGTCTAACGCTTTATTTTATAAACCAATCTTCATAGTTCTTTACTACCTACAAAAAAAGGATTAATGTTCCCATTTGGGACACTTTGTCGAACTAACATGTAAAACCCGTAAGCCGCAAAGTTTATTTTATTCAGAAGAGATTAAATACAGTTTTTATTTCAGTAGCGAATAGCAGCGATGCTTTTTTTTTTAAATAATGGAAAACTGTATGTACCTCAGAGTAATAATGCGCCACCCATAGAGGAGCTCAAACGTAGAAAAACCATTCAATAACTATTGGCTATTAACTTAGCTACAGTTCGCAGCAAAACAATGGACCGCACTCAGCTCGAGAATTGCCAAATGGATATTTATTTGAATTGCAAATACTTTTAAATATGTACCTATGTGTGGGTTATTCCAATTTATTTTTCTATAATTTGCGTATATTTATTATATAAAACTGAAAACACATGTGTGTGTTTATTTTTTTATTCATTTATTCATTTTATTCACAATATACTTATGTTACATTTATTGAGACATAAATCCCAGCTCCATGGAACCAAAGTCCGGTGTTGAGTTTGTTTGTTTGTCCGTCACATCTCAAAACAACGAATCGTAGCGGCTTGAAATTCGGAGATGTCAATTAATATGCGATTTCAAGGTTAGCGTTGCTATTTTTGAGTTTTTAAAATTTTAATCAACCTCTACTCGATAAAGACTAAAACTTTATATGGATGCCTAGTGCGGCCCTGACATATTGCCCTTAATCAACTGTCATTACCAACAGTAAACATACTTTAATTCACAAATTTATCCCCTCGATTGAGAAAAAATAGTATCTGAAGTAAATATGTTGATATAAAGAAACATTTTTAAGCAACATAATCCACGCGTCGGGACAATAAATGCCCAAAATTAATGTAAATCATGGGAAAATATTCGGAATCAATTACCTGTGAAAACTTACTCCTTTAACACCTTTGACGCTTCTACTGCTGCAACCAAACATACTGCAATTCACCATAGTCGATTTTTATTTATTATAACGTAAATATCCAAGTTATTTACAAACAAAGCCAAGCACAGCTACAAAAACATCCGATTGAACCGTTATATGTTTGTTGTCAAACAAAACAAAATGGTTGCTAACCAATAAACCAACATCGCTTGCGTTCTATGAAACACAGTAATA
Organism: Micrasema longulum; assembly: GCF_059751315.1. Lineage (NCBI taxonomy): Eukaryota > Metazoa > Arthropoda > Insecta > Trichoptera > Brachycentridae > Micrasema > Micrasema longulum. Next base: position 641,368 of record NW_028277455.1, read on the forward strand.
GGGCTTCTCTCTAGGTAACGCATTATTACTCGAAGTATCTACACAGAAGTTTTAAGCACTTAGATTATTTGAAGTTCTTACAGTAAACACCAAAATATTGTTTTAGACCATTTGTGATTTACGGGTTTTACAAGTTAAAGTTATCACTGTTTATGGAATCATTCCGATTTTTTACAATACCGAAATATTATTTTACGTCTTCATTCAGTAAGAGTTCTATTTTTTTACGGTTTTAATTCTTTTTTATTTCCTTTTTTACTTATTATTTGTTCTTTCAGATAAAAATATTTAGCTTTTGGACTAGAACCACAACCCACGACGAGTGTTTTCGATTCGACGGCTACTCTCAGGTAAAAAATCGTAAAAAAGAAATTTAGTGGAGATAATTCCGCCTCGTAGTGTAGTGATTGGTGAGTTTTCTTACTATCTTTGAGTTTCTAGGTTTGATTTCTGGTATCTGTAATATTTCATTTTTACTGGACTTGCACCTGAAACGTAAGACCGCTCACCTTACCCTCCATGTTACAAAAAATATTAATATACGCTGCGAGTAGAATATATGTATCTGCATTGAACAATGCACAATCATCCATTTTTTCTTCCTTGTGTTAAAAAAATAAATAAATTATAGATTTGTACTTTAAATTTTTGTCTGCGTACAATTTAATCAACGTTTCGCATATCTTCTATGCTTTTTTTATTTCATACTTTCTCACTCCCTTTTCTTAAAATTTTTACTCTAATGTTGTGACATTGGTTCATATTTATTTTCACTATAAAAAAGTTACGCTGTAAATAAAGAACTTATCTTAAAACACCTCTATCATTGGGTCAAAATCACGACCCTTTGTCCGAAAACTTTCTTCTCTTTAAATTTGTATAGAATTAATAATAATATTAAGTTCAGAGGCCGATGAAGATAAATTGTGCACACGGTGGTCAAAAACTTGAGCAATAAAATATCTTATTTTGAATAATTCATCTACGTAAGTTGTACTGTTTAAAGAAACATTTGCTATCTTATGATTTCCTTAGGGAAATAATTAGACTCACTTTATTTTTTCAATTGCAATTATTAAAAATATGCAAATAATTTAAATTGGAAAACCAGTTTGAATCAGAAATACAAATAATACAAAATAGAGCTATAAGAAACATATTATACGGTATAATAATGGAAACGCATGTCAAAGACATTTACAAACTCACTGAAACTCTCCCATTTTTGGTCATTCCATATTATGAGATAGGCAAGAAATAGATGACAAGGCGTAAATCAAAATTCTCTTACTAATATTGGCTATATCTTCAATCGTGACGTCCATAAGTATAATACGCAGAGTCAAAATATTCACGTACCTGGATCACGCATGATAAGTCATGGTGTAAGGTTTCCACTGTGCCTTTCTTGTAGTGAGTACAACCAGCTACCGGAGAACCTATTGAACATAAAAAAATACTATATTCATTTTAAAAATTACTACTTGAGGAGGTACGTGGAAGGTTAAATGTTTATTTGAGTTTTTATTTTACCTTGAACATTTTTATCATATTTAAATGTTAATTATTATAATTTGATTTTATTTCTTTGTATTACATATTAAACTTTGCTATGTTATTTTAGTTTTATGTACTTATTACCTATTACTATATTATTACCGTACCTTTGTGTAAATATTTTTCAGTCCCAAATTGAGTTTGTTGTAACTCTTGAGAGTACATACAAGTAAAGTTATAGTACGGCTTAGTTTGAAACTCGGACGAACTTTTGATTTGTGTGTCCGCGGCATTTTCAAAGGGATCACAAATCTGTGCGAATATTTGTGCGAAATAAAACAAATCAACAGATAATCTACTTTTATTTGCTACAAAAGGGGTCAAATGCAGGGCAGGAAAATATACATAAACACTGCAATGACTTTTTGATTTTGTTTTTATCATTATTTCTTAGTTTATTATTTCATAAGAAACCTTCCACTTTATAACTGTACATTGTCAGGTGAGTTTATTGGTTTTTGTAAATGTTTTTAGTTCTTTTTTAACATTATTTCTAGTCATTGTTTTGTTTGTGAGGTAAGTCGTTACTCATTTTTAGTCCATTGTTCATAAGGCGGGATTGGCCTGTTGTTGTTTTGACTCCATGTATGAGGTTGTGTTGTGATCTTCTCCTGTAGTAGTTGTGTATGTCAGTTGTTCTTGTCAACAAGATGTCATCGTTTTTGTGTTGTTTTGTGGATTAGTTTAAGTTGTTTCTAGTTTTCTCAGGCCACCCATGTCTAGGTGTTTTATGTTCTTATAGAATTCCATAGTTGGCGGAGTTCATTTGACTACTTGACAAATTATAATGATGTGATAACTTATATTTACATTTTTTATAGTAACTTATGTTATTAATTCAAAAAATACTTGGTACACGTCTAATTATTTATTTTGACCAATTAGCGCTTTCACCCGTAAATATAAGTTATTACATCATTACAATGGAATTCCGTCAAGAATCGTCAATAAATAATTTAAATGAAATTGACAAATTATATTGCTGACAAATTTAAAATCAACATAAAAAAACATATGACTATACTAACCAGATGAGACACAACATGACTTGACCTTATACGTATTTTGTTTATGCAGGATGTTTGATAAATTCTGTTACTTCCGAAAACACGATGATCAAAATGAGCAAGAAAATATATTGATTTATCAACAAAAAAAAAAGGCCAATGGTTGCCTACTTCTGCAGAGGAGAAATCAGGAGTGCAGAGGGGGGAGTCAGATGCGTCGCACTCTACGTGAGGGGAGTGTGGGCAGCGCGGTTATAAGACCCAATAAACATTTTTAATAAAAAAAAGGTTTAACAAACACGCTGAATAACCCTAACGGGTTTTTAAAATCTACATCTTTTTAAAAGGTAAATTGTATTTTTAAAATGGTTTTTGTTTTCCACCGTATACAATCCTTTAATAGCCGCTGAGAATTCACTTATAATTATAGTCATTTTTGTTTTTACTTTTATAGGCGTGTTTGCAATATTATTTTCACCATTACGAAACAAAAATCATAAAATACTTGTAACACTTACGATTGAGTATCATAATGCATAAATTTGCTACTTACCCACCGAGGAAAGTGATGTTATTTAAGGTTTTTTTCTTCTTTATTGTTTTACACAACATTATTACAAACATTGCGCAAGACTACACTTTAGCAACGAACAAACATAAATAGATATCGATTTCATCTAATATTTCTAAGATGTTTTGGTAAAAACAAATTTAGGGACAAGCATATAACAATGTATTCATAGACAAATTTACACTTTGAATAAATAAGAGTCACAGTTATTACAAACATGTATTTTTAATTATCAACAAAAATCAAAACGTAAAATGTCGACTTATTTTTAAAATTCAAAAAGAGCACGAAAAAGTATTTAAAAATGACATTATACAGTATACTAATTCTCCGGATTTGGATATGAGGTCTCCGGTAAAAAATTTTCGTCGTGTTTCGATTTGGATACGAGTGATATTGGGGTAGGTAAATAATAACCAAGAAATTTCAGTTGTTCTGATACATACCAAAAAAGATTATTTATACCACTCCGGAAGGCAGACGAAGCAGAGGCAGACCAAAATTAAGATGGCTGGATAATGTGGAAAGTGACATTAGAGCGATTGGCCTGACGAACTGGAGAAGAGCCGTGGAGAGCAGGAACGAATGACGAATGAACGAATGAGGAGGCCAGGGCCCACGACAGGCTGTAGCGCCACTGATGATGATGATTGATACATTCAATATGTAGGGTTTATAGTCCATAATCAATGACACACACGGGCTAAAACATTTCACCTGAAATAGTGTGATGACCGAAAAAAGCAATGTAATCATTTTCTATAGAATCTAATATCACATTTAATGCAACTCTACCAGTATTGCACATGAAATCGGGAGCATCGTTCTGCTGTACATTCACATCGTCCCTACCATGAAAAAATGATCACCAAAGGAACGTCACCTATCAAAAGATTACAGAATACAGTCAAAGTCAGTCAGTCCAAAAAGTTTTATTTAGTCAATTAGTCCAGCTCGACGACGTCACTCGGTTCCTGCACGTAGTTCAAGTGCAGTCTCTTCAATCCATCATCGCCGCCACGCTCGCGCTACACAACCAAGTATTGTATTTTATTCGCCATGTAATAAATACGCATTTAACAGCAACCTCGTGTCTTTTCTTTCAATCTCTAATTGGGATAGGAACTCCGACCAACCCTCAACTACCAAAATCCTACATATATATTAAATTTAAACTGATACATTTTTCTTTGGTTTGAGGTCTAAAAACTGTTACAATGACATGAATTATAAAAATAATTAACGAAATTTTCTTTTGGTGTCAGAATACCTTAGAGTTGCCCTATGAAAAAAATAAACATATCAATATTTCTTCTAAATCGTAATACCCTATGGGTGTAAATAAATCAATTAGATTTGTATGTTCAAAATTTTCTGTCATAATTCAACTATAATATATTGTTCGATTTATAATAACTGGTTGTGTTTAGCGAAACAGCAAAGTTATGTTTTTAATTGACTTGATCAAATTTCGATCAGGAACCTTGTCAGCAATCGAACCCAGAACCTTGAACATGGCAAACGCCTCAACTACTAGATTTATCTCGAGTAAATTGTTTTTACATCATGTAAAGAATAGATTTTTCTGTTCACGTGAAAAAATGAAGTGAAATTTACTATCAATTATTTTTCTGTAGTTAGTAAAAAAAAATCATTTTAATAAATGAGCCGCGTTTTTTATTATATACAAATGAAAAGCACAAAAATTATTTACTGGAATATGAAAAAGAAGAATACTTACCATATTGCTGCTCGCTAGCTGTATCAGGAGATCATGACTCTAAATAGGGTAAGTACTAGGATCCTAGAAGTTCTCACAATTCGATAATAGAACAATACCTTTCAACGGTATGAAATTAATAATTTGCCGCTACGCAGCGATCAAGCCTCGCAATTTCTATTTCCCATTAAGTGTCCCCTGTAATTTATGACGCCCTGGTGGCAGTCCCGACTCGATGGTACCGCGGAATATATCAATTGGCCCATAGAGCGGACCCGCCCACACGCGTGACGTCATAATTCACCGTCATGAATTCTTGTGCTCCGGGTAGACATTCACGAACTGATGAGAGGTTAAGAATCAGCAAGAAAAGGCGAAAACATAAACATTGCTTAAAGCGCACGAAATATATTTTAAATTTAAAAAAGGAATGTGAGACCGACTATTGATTAGCTCGATAGAAACAGGAATCAAGTTATGGTGGTGTGAAAAGCAAGATGCGATAATGTTTTCATTGTTTATTTAGGGGAGGGATTTTTTCTTTTAATAACTATTTTCATGACACGTTTTCTACAGAGGTAAACAGAGAGGCCTGAACATTATATGATATATATGATATTCTTATCTTATTAAATTTGGGTAAATAAATACCTTTATAATAAATTTTTACATAAATACCTTTATTTACCCAAATTTAAAACAACATAAATTTGGGTAAATAATTACCCTTCGTTTATGTCTGCTTTTGGTATGCTAGATTTTGGACTTTTGATAGCGTAGAGTTTTTCTTGTCTCTCTTCGTGTTATTAAAATGTTCTTCATCTCTGTTGCAATATATGTTTGTTGAAAACATGTATAGGTACCAATTTCTTTTTTAAAAATGTACATCAATTTAATATTATAAATTCAATTCCCGGTGAGGGGACATGAAATATTGATTTCATAGTTGGTTCTACACTGCAACACTTCATTATCCTATGACTGGTACCTGAAGTATAAGACTGATCACCTTATCTTAGAGTACAAATTCAGTGCCCTATGCACCATTTCGATTGGATTGATGATATTGATAATAAATTAAAATGATTTATCAACAAGTTCCACCAAGAAGATTGGCGTAGCAGTTATGATTTTCACGATATAAAATAATTTCGATAATTACTTTAATTATAACGTAGTTACATACAAGTGAGGCGAGAACCAATCATTAGAAGATTGAAAGAACTGATACCTTTGTAAAATAATATCAATTTTTGTACCAATTTTGATTGCCACTAATAATTATACATACCAGAAATACTTGAGTACTATTTTTGCTAGATTTTTTTGAAAACAATTTAAAATATGCTTTAATTAACTTTTTTTGTTTTTATTTGTAAAATAATAATTGTACTTGATACAGATGCAATCACTATACAAAATATATATTTACATGTGTACCATAAGTACTAAATTTTTTACAGTATTTTCAGGATTGATAAATATTTGAGAACAAAGACTAAATGTAAATAGTTTGAATAATATTTAGAATTTTTCTGAATATTTGTAATCAAGGAATGGATATTATCAACCAGGATTTAACCATCCTCCATTGATCCAGATACGCTACAATTAGAGTACCGAGGCGGTGCCCTATGCTCTTCCGGATGCTGATAGCAAAATGGTGGTGATGATGATTTGTAAAATATCTCAAAAACGCTAAAAGCTTAAACAAAAATTACGACGGCTAACTAGTAAAACTTTCTAGGCCCAGATTGCGAAAATGTTCAGGAGACAATTAAAACACTTTAAAACTTTTAATCTTACCACAAAAAAAAACGTTTTTCCTAACACGCAAAGCAGTAATTGTGTATCGTTTAGAATAAAATATCTAATTTGAAGAAATCTTTTAGTGAAATGTAAAAAGAATACATTGAATTTTTTTATTTTATTATTATTTTATTTAATTAATTATATTAACGGCCTACAACAATTACAATAGTTACATGAAGAAACATAAATACAAGAAACTGAACAAAATAACATAAAATTATGTAGCAAGGACAAACAGGTAATGGTATACAATATATTCATAAAAACGAAAGATATAAGACTTTGGGCTAAACCATGCCAATCCAACTTCATCCCACACTGTTTTAGTCGCAAAGAGGTCTACGAAAAGCCGGAAAATATATCTCGAAGAATTCCAAGTTGTTTGACTGACTAATCTACACATTCTGGACATTGGGGCATAAAAACAAAAGTTGCTTTTCTTCTAAGGAAGATTGAATTAATAGCAGATTTTGACTTCTGGTCACACGGTTTGGATCATGAAAAGAACTATACATACTTACCGCAAAAAATAAAAATGTTTATAAATAAAAATAAATGTTAAACGAACTCCTTCTCTAAACACGAGTTTTTACTCTATTAGAGAGGTAGAAACGTTATTATAATTTTTGTATGTAAAAACCATTTGTAGTTTTATAATAATTTTGCAAAATATTTTTTAAAAAAAAATTAAAAATGAGAAAAAACCTAATTCATTTCTTAACTAATAAAAATAATAACATTAAACGATAAATGTTTTTTTTCGGCTAGTGGAAAAAGTTTTGGAGTATTTTAATTGTATCCTGAATATTTTTGTAATCTGGACTCAGGATGTTTTACAAGTATACCGACATTTAGTCCTTTAGATGAAATTACCCAACTTGATAGATCATAAATAAATCAATAATTACCAGCGGACCAGTCTCATCACAAATTATACCTAAACCCTTTATAGGTCATTAGCCATTAACGAATTGTTTCGAGACCGGCACTTAAATGCCTGTATTTTTTAAATTATTTTTTTTTTATTTACGGATTATTACATTCATTCTACATAAAATAATATACAAATTTTTCATTTATACTCTGTTGTTCAAAATAATATTTTTTACATCTTTTGAAAAGTTTGTCTGAGTCTTTTGTTTAGTTTTGTCTGGTAATTTATTGTATAATTTCAGTCCCTGGTTCATTAGTCTTGATTGTCCTTGTCTTGTTTTAGAAAATTGTATTTGGTATTTGTCTGATATTCTCGTATTATGTCCATGTTGACTACAATTTTTTACAAGTTTTAGTTCTTCGTCTACAATTACATTAGTGGCTAATTTATGGATAAATTTTAATGATTTTAATTGAAAATTTTTAGTTATATTTAATTGCTTAGTTTGTTTAAAAAGTTTTCTAGTTGAAGTTAAATAGGGAAGGTCATATACTAACTTTAATATTTTATTTTGTTGTCTTTGTAGTCTGTTTATGTCATTTTGATTTCCTGCTCCCCATAGTTGTTGCGTATAACATATTTTAGTTTTTACATAGGCTTCATACATTAGAATATTTTCCGTTTTTAGAATAAAATTTTTGATTTTTAAAAAAAGACTCGATAATTTCGCCACTTTGCTAATTAAATTGTTGATTTGAATTGTCCATGTTAATTGTCTGTTTATTGTTAGTCCTAAGTATTTAACATGTTCAATTTCAGTAAGTCGTTCATTATTTATGTAAGCATCTACTTTATGACATTTTTTTCTAGATTCAAAATGGATGATATTGCTTTTTTTTTCATTAAGTGAAAGTAAGTTTGTGTTTGTCCATTTATTCAACATAGTTAGGTCTTTGTTTATGTCATTGCTTGTTAATAATTTTTATGCGGTCTTTGTTTATGTCATTGTTTGTTTATAATTTTTATGCTTGAATCATTATCATAAAATGCAACAAGGTCTTGAATCTTACCCTTATTTTTATTCTGTCGATGATAATGAATACAAAACCCATAAAAAAATATTAAAATAAGTACAGATGTTTTTTTTTTTAGCTAAAGGGTTAGAGCGATAAAAATGTATTAAGTAATATTAAACTTTACATAAGAGACAAATCGTTAATTGCTTGTTCACGATTGCATACATTATTGCTTGCTTCGCGCGGCTGAGGTTACAACTTTAACTAAACACATTCGAATATCAGCGATTACTGATTCCGATATGGTTCTCATAACCTATAAGTTAAGACTAACGGTTATTTGCAATCATTATAATATATTTTAAGACTCTATCACTTTCCAGCGAAATCGTATCGCAGAGAATAATTTACAACAACAAGTTGTACAACGATATTGCTAACCATGGTCAATTGTAAATATAAAAAAATAAATAAAATGACTTTGTTTTTGATGGCTTGTTTTTTATTTTTTTCTACCAACTGGTTTCAAGGCTATGCAAGTTTAAGGAAGCTTGATAGGATCAAGGTATACTTAACTAAAGAATGATATCCTTACAAGAAAAAGATACTTGCTTTATTAGTTCCATCCGCAGCGTAATATTGATAGAATCAAATTTGAAATAATTTATTGGTTAAGTATACCTTGTTTAAAAAGCATGTTTAGCTACGAAACCGGTCGGTTTAAACGAATAAAATAATTGTAAAATAAATAAAACAACTTTGTTTTTGACCAATAAGCAAACAAGCTTCTTCGTCAAGGTTTACGTAACAAATGAATTCTTTACTATTTTATTTTTATCATGTTTACTAAATACTACACCTGGAACCAATAAATGAAGTTTTTTTTCCTAAAAGGGTGGTAATTTGATATGATTATTTTCGAAGCTAGACAGGAGTGGCATAAAAAAAATATTGTTTAAATCGTTTTTTCAATTTCTTAGATATCTAAGTTGTCTCATTTTATTATGTTATTTATACATGAAGTACTTTTAATCTGGCGTCTTTATTGAAGTTATGATTATTTTCTATCAAATAATTTGAGAATTCTGAAAAATTATTATTATTTAAATATCTAAAGTGTTTTTTTACACTAATTATAAAGTTTTATTTAGTTTTTCTTTTTTTTTTAAATAAATGGTTAAAAACCAAGTTTTTAAATTTATTTTATTATAATAATAACCACCAAGTAAGTGTTTCAAATATAAAATTAATTGAATGGTAAACTTCTTCTATAATCACAATATTTTGAGTTTTTCCAAATGTTTGTAGACAAAATACTGGATTTCACCCCTTAAGGAGTCATAAAGATTAACAAATTACTACGTCGACAACAAATAACCATGGAAAACATTTTAGAGAATTAAATATGGAAGTATTACAGGGCTTATGGCCTGTCATTAGCTGGTTTATGTAGCCATTTTACATACTATGTAACATTCACAATTTTTCTCATGTTTGAACATACATTTTTTTTCAATTTTTTATCTGTTGATTTAAGCTAGGTAAAAGAGCTGAAACCTTTATTGCTGTGAAGAGATTCATCTTATCAAACTGTTTCACATACTAGGCAACGCCTGAAAACAATTTCCTATTTTTTTAACTTCATCTTGGACCAATTGGTTTTATTACAATATGTTGAGTTTTTAGACAAAACACTGGACATCTACCCCCTAGGGAGTCATTAGTACACAGCTTGTGGTGGCTACTAAAACCAGCCAATAATAGGTCGTAAGCCCTGTAAATGCCTAGACTTCCTTATTTCTTTTTCTTAGATGTTCTCCAATATTGTTTTTATTTGTCATTCAATTATCAATTTTGTTTAGTTAAGCTGTTTCATATCAAAATGCATATATTTTGTCTTGAACATTAAATATTACTTACTAATTAAAAACAGTAAACTAATTCAATATTTAATGCATTTGTTTATTGAGCTCGCGTTTATATTGTTAAATCATAATTTGACTTCTCCAAGTATTTGATTATGTGTATAATACTCGTATACCATATCATATTAATTTAATGTAATTTGTTTATTTATAATACTCATCAAAACCAATTTATGAGGGTATACTTAATTTTGCATTACAGTTAAATTAAAATTAATAACTTCTCGTTCATTTTTTATTTCCTGAAAACGATCAGGATATTTGGCAATCCTGATAACTGGAGTTCGGATCAACGGAGTTCCACTGTACTTACATAATATTTAACATATTACAACTGAGATGAAGAACATTTAAGAAACGGTAATATAGAAGTCCAGGCATCCACAGGGCTTATGACCTGTCATTGGCGGCTTTAAGTGGCCACTTTACACAATGTTTAACATTCACCATTCTGCCCATATTTGAACATCAATATTCCTTCGATTCCTTCATCTGTTGATGTTTGTGAAGTTAAAGAGCTGAAACTTTATTTATGCGGGTGAGATTCATCTAATTAAATTATTTCACCCACATACTAGGCAACGCCTGAAAATCTTATTTTTTCAATTTCCATACTTCTTCATGGACCAGGTGGATTTATCAACAATATTCTTCTTCTCCAATAGACTTCTACATTACCTTCTCTTAATTATTCTTCATCTTAGTTGTAATATGTAATATGTAATGAACAGCTCCTCGGGGAGTTTAATCCAGTCCTCGTCTACAAAAATTTGGACAAACTCAAAATGTTGTACAAAATATTTTATAAAGCCAGTGTATTATAAACCTTTTATTTTTAAATCGTCACCATTACCCTTTTCACACCAAGTAGTGCATAGGGCACTTCACCGGTGCATTAAATAAAGTTTGTTTTAATATTCTGTTACATTAAGGTAAGGAAATCAGTACGGTTCAGGCACAAATCTAAGTTAGTGAAATATTGCAGTAAACCTTCTTTGAAATATATTTGTATTTTTTTTTTTTATCAAAAGCATACAAAAATTAACATATAAATTATCAAGTCCTACTGAACTGCATAAAATGCAGTTCGTCAGCAGGTGCTTATAGTTAAGTTCTAATATATAAACATATTACATATAGTTATCTCTTCAATTCTATAAACATATAAAAACTATTATTACTGTAGAAAAAGAGAAAAATATGGACATCGAAAATAAAAAAATTGTCCAATTGAAAAAGAAAAACACAAAAAAACTTTAATATAAAAAAACGTTCTAAAAGCCAGATTCTCAGCAGACGTCTTTCTCTTGAGTCATATTTTACTTTGACCTAGGAGTCTAACCCGAGACCTAAAACATGGTTGGCGAACAAACATTAATTAGATTTGCTGTTTGCTGCAGATTTTTAATCATTATTCCTTTTCCTCACCTAATGGTGCACAGGGAACTGCATTGGTGCACAAATAGCAGCAAATCTTGATTATTTTTGTTACATGAAGTAAGGATGATCAGGCTTATGCTTCAGGTGCCAGTCCAGGAACTATGAAATATCCTAGGGTGAAAACACCCTTTTAAATAAATATTTCATATCAACCATGTCGGGAATTAAACCCGAGACCTCTTGCAAAGTGGCCAAACGCGCTGACCATTTCACCACGAGGCCGTCAAAATTTTGTCATTCTAAATCCTTTCCCGTTGAAGGGAAGTAGTGTTGCTAACCTTTGGTGTTGAAATTGTCAAACGTAGTATCAATCTACTAACAATCCTTTGAAATCCCCCAATCCCTTAAATTGATATAGTTAATGACCTTTTAGTAAGCGGTGCTACATCCATGATTATGGGATTTATCTTTTGCTGACTTATATGAAAGGCGTCAGAGTTAAAAAAATTAAAAAATACCTAACGATAATTAAGAGTATTAGAAGCAAAATTAGAATTCTCCATCAATAACGGAAAGTTAGTTATTGATTCCAAAATAAACTATAAATAAAAACCCAAATAAAAAATATCGTAATTCAAAACCGTCTCTAAATCTTGCAATAACAGATTTTAATTATACTATTTGAAACCGCGAACCAAGCATTCTCCATTGAGTTAGTGAAGCATAATTAAAAATCTCATCATTCTTTTACCAAAGTTTTTCGCAAATATCTCAGTAAATCCTTCAATGGAGTTACTGAGATATTTGCTCAGTAACTCCATTCAGTTCTTCATTAAATTTGCAAAATAACTTTAACAAACATAGGCGGCTGTGTGTGTGAAGTAAATGCAGTTTTTGGTACCATTTGTGTTTGCAATATGGTCATGAGGATGATCCGACAAAGGCTCTTAATGTGATTTTTCAAACTCACAGTAAAAGAGCCAGTAAAAGTAGTCGAGTTAAATTAATTAAAATGGCGATAAATGAAATGAAATTTTTTAAAAGAGCAGCTTGTTTATTGTAAAAAAAAACCTTGTTTTTTTTCATAAGTGAAACCGAAAGGAAGACCCACGGTCTTTCAAACGCTTTCCGGTTTGTGGAAGAATGTTCTTTTAATGTCAACAATTTTGTTCGGGTTTCTGGTACTATTTTACACACAAAAATATATTCCTTGTCTACTTGGACATAGACACGTTAGAAATTTAATATTTTATAAAAATTGTATTTTATTTGTTAAAAAATATATTCATTTAAAACTGCCCGAATCAGGCTAAACAATTGTCCAATTGATTAAAATTAAATTGTTATCAAATTAGTGTTTTATTTTATTATATATTCTAAAAAAATGTTTTAATAAACATTGATAGCCATTTAATAGCAGAAAGGTAGACAGCATGACAGCATAATTATTTCATGTATAATTGTTATTTTTTACATTTTCCTTATTTGTATAAGTTTTGCTTACTTCTTTTTCACAGATGTTAAACGTTTTACAGCATGTAATTACTTTGTTTATTATTTTCTTTTCTACCCGCTAACAACTGTGTATTCGCATAGAAATACTTTTATTTTTTTTGTTTTTTTTACTGGGTATATTAATTAACCTTAATGTTTTACAATATTTCAGTAAATAATATCATCTTTATATTCTTACTAGTAATATGTAGGAATGTTTATTTGAATGAAACAAATGATAGATTTTATTTCTTACTTTTTATATTGTATCTATGTACGAAACTTGTAAAAGCCCCCGGGCATTTATGTGATTAAAATAATAGTAATTGTTTTATTTTTTTTTATTTTCAGCTGAAAGCATCCTTCATCTTTATTTAGATATCTGTATTTCCAACAAAAAATAAATAAAAATGTACACTTTTTACTTCTTTCCCTCTCTCTTCTAATTTATTCTTTCACGATCGTGGTGAGTTTAAAACAATCGGAACTAACCTAATGAAACACTATGTAATAAGGCTTGTCTTTTGATATATGTGATACAATAATTCAATAAACGTTGGGACATGTCGGGATTTGAACTCGCGCCATTCCCATCTATAATTCGTGCCGTGACCACCTCTTCCTGCTATCGGGAATACCGATCCAGAGGTACTAAAATTAAAATAAGTTTAACATGCTTAAACCATTAAAGTTTTAGGTGCATTTGCCGTAAACTTGTATTTTATATATATGATTGATCGATAGTATTTATGTTTGTCTAAATAATAATAAAAATATAAAAAAGATCCTCAAAATAATTTATTCAGTTTAAAATAACCATATATTATAATGGAAGGCACTAAAGAAGTTAAGTGTGCAGTAAAACTTTAACCAATGTTGCATTTTTGTCAAAATAGTTAATACAAGTTGCATTATTTTGTTGTACTTGGTCGTCATTTTTTAAACATAATTTTTTAATCGTTATTTTATACGTAACCTGTTTTTGCGAAAAAGCAACATACATGTAAGCTTTACTTTTTTTTATGCAACTGACTTTTAATTATTCCAAACGCTAAATTCATAATTCATACATTATTCCACGTTCGCTCCCTAGTTGGAGCATATGGCGTCTACAAAGATCCTCCAAGCATCTCTGTCGGCTGCCAGCTCCTGTGCATCCTCATAAGTCGGGTTCGCGTCCCGTTTTTCTGACACGAACTGCCGATGAACAGTCAGCAGTAGACGTACATGGCCAAGCCAACCGTATCGCCTCCACTTACGACAATTGTCACCGGAGATTGCTGCATCCGTTCTCTTATTACTTCATCCCTCACAAAGTCAAACTATCTCAAACTCTGAATTTTGCAATTTTAATTTTAAAAATTTAATATTATGATTTTTTAAGTTAGTTAAAATGTTCAACCGATATGTGTAATTTGAATCGCTTTTTAAATAAACCTTCACATAATATTTTTTTCTGAAAAATAAATTAATTTTTCTGATCAAAAATCTAAATGTTTTACACGAAGCTTTAATACACATAAAAAAAACACATTCGTTGTAATGTTTCCTGTATAATTATTAATTGTATCTTTAATTTTTATGTGACAACATTTACAATAACAATATTATGTGGAAGCCTCTAATTGGATTTTATGATATGTATTTATAATATAATTGTACCTTATACATTTATAAATGTCTGTTGGCTTTCCAATAAAATAAAAATAAATACAAAATTTAATTAAATTTCAGTGCTGATAAAAGCGACATTTATTTCGATTGAGTGAGAACACCTCAATTATAACAATAGAGAGTAAAAATAAAAAAGGTAAAAAAGGGACCGTCTGACTAATAGTAATTATGGCTGCTAGTTATTTTAGTACAACACATTTTCTAAGAGAGTTACCAATAATGCCAAGATTATTTTTTAAAATATTCATTTTGTAAAAAATATTGTTAAAAAAGTACCGACACAAAATACAGAAACTGTATAAAAATACAAACATATGCTTTAAGTATTAATAAAGTACAACACCATTTATCAGAAATTCAGTCGTCTAGATTTTCAAATATCAGGATCGTCATCAGAAAATGAAAAATTAAGAAGATGTTTTAATAATAAATAAATGCTTGAAAACGAGTTTCTTGGTTAAAACTAAAACTTTGCTGGACATATTTTTAAGTACGTTTTTAATGTGATTTCGATTTGCAGTATTATTTAAAAGCAATCAAATGTAATAATAAATTAAAAACTTGGCCAAAAAAATGTATGTGTCGTATAATCAGCACTATGATTTTTTAAAGTTTGTATTTTTGAAATTTTTTCGCGTGTGACATCTTAAATTCTCTTCCGCTTCTTCTCTGTCGGCTCCGTCAGTTCTGCCAATTGGTCCGTTGACGGTAAGTTAACCGAAAATCTACCACAACTCTCTTATTTTATTTATTTATTTGACAATTGTAGTCTGCATTACTTTACGGGCTGTTGAACCCATCACGTAATGCAGACTGTAAATACTGACTGTGATAAGTTTAAAATGAATGAATAGAACGCACATAGCTGCTGAACTTCCGATATGTACGGAAAAAAATATCCATTTTATCCGCAGAAGCCGTATTCAGTAATCGAATTGGCCTATTAATGGGTGAATTCTAACATGCATTTGAACGGCTTCTGGGTGTGTAAAACAGTGCATGAGATCTCGCTCTAGGATAATTATTGGGAACATACAAACTGATCTCTTTCAGTATATTTAGATTATTTATACTTCCAGAAATCAGCTTATAGAAATATTTTCCAAGAAAAAATTGACGATGAGATTCGAGGGTGTCTAGCATCCCCGTTAGGAATAATGATGGAAATAAAAATGGATAATTTATGCGTGTATGTGTATAAATTTAATTTTATTTTTACATTTCACGTAAACTGTACTTTTCTTTTCTTTTCTTATCCTTTGGGCCCTAACTGTTTTCTTTTTCTTCCATATTATTTTTATTTATGGCAATCATATTCAAAAACCATATTTGCCGCAACAAACGGTTTCTGAGAACAGGCATTTGCCCATATAGGAACCGATTGCAACATTAGGCATACAAATATTTCTGGCTTGCCGACCCTTCATATACTGAGCCTACTCCTAGAACAAGCCAAATTTGCCAGAGTGTTTTTTGTGCCATTTTTGTAACAATGTATGTATAAACAAATAAATAAATAAATAAATAAATAATAAATAAATATAAAATAGTGACGGCGTTCAAAGAAGTTCGTTATAAATATTTATTAATATCTGTTTCATGCATATGAAAGAAAATTTGCCGAATACTTCAATGCTCTAATTTTTACCGCGCGTAAGAAATATTTTTTTGTATCCAACTTCCCGTCGGGCTGACGTTCCTCGTTAATGAGGTTAACCTCACTTTTGCCAAATCAAAAAAAATCATTTCAGGTCGACTATGTTCCGCCCCGAGCATTTATTAACTCTGGATTGATAAACCATCGTGATAATGAAAGGAATATAATATTTCCGTCGTGATTCGAGTCCGTTAGCAGCCGTTACGTCGCCGTTAACGGAGCGAACGGGCCGTTTAACAAGTACCAGTGATTCCGAATGTAACGTCGTTATTATGTTGTTGACAACGGATTTATCATCGGCTACGTCGCTCATTGGTGTGAACGGATTGGCTTGGAATAGAAAAAGAAATACACAAGAAATAAAAGGAAATATTAATATTCCGAAAGGAGTCAAACATGGATGTGTAATGTCACCATGGTTGTTCAACATGTACATCGATAACTGTATGAAAGAACTGAAAGATTTAAGAATGGGAGCAAAAATGAGTGGTATAACTGTTAACTGTATTATGTATGCGGATGATGCCGTGCTTCTCGCTAGCAGCAACCAAGACCTTCAATTCTTGGTAACAAAAGTCTACAACATTCTGATTTCTTTCATTATTGTTTTTCTAAGTCACTACTTCGCTCCTATACATCAGAGTCGGTACCAGGACTTTACTGTGAACTACTAATTTTGCCTCTTGCGACAAACATTTTTTTACCAAGGTGGATTTAAGTGCACCGTTTGCTCTGTTCCCAGCACTCACTCTCCTTTTAATATCTTTCTCAGTCATTTCATCCCTAGTAAACATACTTCCCAGAGTCTGAGGGGTTAATGGTGGCTGTTAGATGGCCAACACATGTTTTAATTTAAATTGTTAATATACATTTTTAGTGTTTTACTGATTTAATTTTTAAGATCATCATGACTTTTTAACTTGTTTTAACTATGTATTTATTTTTTTAAATTTTTAATACATCTTTTAAATTATTTTTTAATATGCTGTTTTTTTTTTCTTCCTTTAAATATGCTTTTTGCTATACAACATACATTTATTTTTTTTATTATGACTTTAAATATGTTTCTTACTATGTATTCTGTTTTTATTTCGCATTTTACTGAGTTTCAAAATATTTTTATAGACATATTTATATATTTTCATGGTTTTTTTTTTTTTTACCATGTTTTCACTGCATTTATTACTTCGTTTTTATAATTTATTTTTTTGCTACGTTTTTTTCACTACATTTTTACTATGTTTTTATTACATTTTTACTATGTTTTTACTACAATTTTACTATGTTTTTATTACATTTTACTATGTTTTTACTACATTTTTACTATGTTTTTACTCCATTTTTTACTTTGTTTTTCACTTTGTCCTGTATCTTTATAACTGTTTCTATAAATTGATTACTGTTTTTTATATTTTTTGACTGTTTTAGAACGGGGTAAATAACCCTAGTTAGACAGTCAAAGCAACTTTACATAAATTATAATTTTGTGTATGTAATATAATGATAATAATAAAATAGATACACAAATTCCTCTTCTTGTTTTCACAGTGATTTCACATTTAGTCATGCTTTAATTTCTTTCAAAAACCATCACATTCGATTTATCGCCATTCTCTTTCACAGTCTTTCAAAATTAATATTTCACGTTGATCATGCCAGGAAAGACCTCAAAAATGGTGGTTTAATGCATCAACCACTACACAAAGAGGCGTATTTATCTCCGCTCAATTTCCGTACTTAGGATTTTTACTTACAATCGTCGAGTCAAAAACGCTCTACAGTGTTCTGGTTCTATTGCATACATAAAACTGTATTTTTCTAGAAAACAAAACCAAAATGTATATCCACTAGTAGCTATTTAGTCATGTTTTATTATTATTTTGCGTTTCATTTTAAAAAGGACCCCTTAAAATAGCTTGCTCCTAGTAAGACAGAAAGAAAATCTGATATCCAGACAGCTTTCATACTGTTAAATGCGGAGCCTGCTAATCCTAGCCGCATTCCCAGCTCTTTTTGAAAAATGCCACAATTTGAAAAAGAAACGCTGTCTCAATTTCTTTAGATACAAACGTATACCTGTATTAACATATTACAACAGAGATGAAGAACATTTAATAGAAGGTAATATAGAGTTCCAGGCATCTACAGGGCTTATGACCTGTCAATGGCTGGTTTAAGTGGCCACTTTACACACTGTGTAAAATTCACCATTCTGCCTATATTTTAACATCTATATTCCTTCAATTCTTTCATCTGTTGATGTTTGTGAAGTTAAAACCTTAAACCAGCCATGACAGGTCATAAGCCCTGTAGATGCCAGGAACTCTATATTACCTTCTCTTAAATGTTATTCATCTCTGTTGTAATATGTTAATATAAACAGCTCCCCAGGGAGTTAAATCCAGTCCTTGTCTACAAAAATTTGGACAAACTCAAAAAAAAATTCCCGTATTTTCTCCTTACATTATGGCACTAGAGCAATGATATTATACACTTTAAATATCTATCATCGGCGTGACCCTATTGTGTTATGTTTTTAAATATTTATGATTTTAATGGGAACTGGAACCATCCAAAAACTTTTAAAAGCGTCCAGTTATATTTGCTGTTTTGGGCGTACGGTTTACATATTCGATAACTATTTTTGATAAACGCAAAACCTCCAGATACAAACTATTTCATTATAATACTTTTTTTTAATATTGAAAGTAGATTAGTTTTGAGGTTCGGAAAACGAGGCAACCAACGTCGATTTTAACAATGCATAATCAGTCCGACGAGCAGTAGTCTTTTTCGCACAATATCGGGGAGGCGTCTGCGAGAGAGTGATAATGCAAATATATTTTTTATTTTCTGTAATAAAAAATAAATATTAGCGTTATTATAATTTACACAAATATTTAAATTTTGGTGGCCATTTTCAACGGGTTGTAAATAACTAACTATTAGAAAATGGTAATCAAGTTGGGGTAGAGTGGGGTTTAAACTAACAGCAACTAAAGAACTTTTTGAACAAACTAAACAATTAAACGTAACTGAACTCTTTAAACTAGAATCTTTAAAATTTATTCATAAATTAGCCACTGATTTAATTGTAGACGAAGAATTAAAACTTGAAAAAAATTGTAGTAAACATGAACACAATACGAGAATATCAGAAAAATATCATATACAATCTTTTAAAACGAGAAAAGGACAATCAAGACTTATAAACCATGGACTGAAATTATACAATAAACTACCAGACAAAACTAAACAAAAGACTCAGACAACCTTTACAAAATATGTTAAAAATATTATTATTAACAGTAGAATGTGAATTTTAAAAGTGAAAACATTTTGTTAAATGTATGTAACCCGTAAGGGTTTATCAATAAAATATAAAAAAAAAAAAACCTTGGGCCTCTAGCCCGTGAGTCCGCAACACTAGCCACGGACCACAACCCGATTCAATTTTTTTAATTTTGAAATATGGAATTATTTTTTGGGGAAACTCTTCAAATTTTCAGGATGTTTTCAATTATTGAAAATAGATTTGTTGGTAAAATGGTGAATGGTAAAATGTAAGCCAATTTTGACTTGGTAAAACTATGCACGATAGATGCACAAATACAGAGATCCTTATGTAAGGCTGAAATAAGATTTGTCGACAAAATCAAGAAAGAAGCTCTGCGCTAGTTTGGACATGTAAAGCGAATAGACAGCGAAAGAACGGCTAAGACTTTTTATGATGCGAACGTTGATGGATGCAGAAATAGAGGAAGACCGAGAAAGATGTGGCATGGACCAAATCCAACAAATACTTAAAAATGGACATGTCAAAGTCGGACTAATCGGCGCGCATGCATGAGAAGATGTATGAATGTAGAGGAAGCGAGATCTATGTGTGCAAAGATAGAGTGAAGTGGCGTTCTATCTTCTCTGCCTATCCTTACGGGGAAACACTGTGATGGTTTGATTGTAGTATTATAAAAAAACAATGTTCAATTGCCTATTTATCAAAATTCCATGTCACCGTATATTCTTAATAGTCATTAAAATTTTGGTTGGGAACACACGAACTCAGATTTCATATCAAAACTACAAATATTGAATTACGTATTCGTTTCTTGATACCTTGCTTCATATCGCCGTGCCGGCATCGTTAGCTTCATATTGTAGTGCTATTTGTTATCGACACTCGGAATCATCTGATATAATGGCGCCCGCTTTCTCCCGAACATAAACAGAACAATAATTATGATCTCTGGACTGTGAGATGGGCTGCTAACGAGCCAACTTTTCGGCCAAATTGAATCTCAGTACGTGGGAACTCTATACCTGAGGGTACTCAACTACTCAGTGGTCTAATTGATGGTTCAACATCCGTTAACGCTGATATTACACGGTTCGAGTACTGGCAATACATGGTACAGCACACGGTTCAAATATTTGCATCGCAGACTGGCAAAAAATACACTGGATTCTTAACATTAGAGATCGGTACATATTATACTCGCATAGTTTTCTTAGGCATAACGCCGCGCCTGTCTCACGAAATAAAATTAGACCGCTGAAAATAGCGATTGGGTACATTTTTATTATTTATTTACAAGAAATTCAACAAATTATTACGGTTTTTACTCTTCTTTACCCAAAATCCCCAAATCAGCAAATAATTACCCCAGTTTTGATTATTTCCGTAATAAATCAATTATCTTCCTTCAAGCATTAAAAAATAATATTACAATATTCTTGTTTTATCCAGCTTATTCCATATTTCTTAATTATTCTCATTTAACATATTTTTTTCTTGTAAATAGAGTTTTTTTTCTTTATCTGATTCGTTTTTATTTCTGTTTTATACTTTAGTTGAGTTTGAATGTTAATACTTTAAAATTTTATTAAATAGCTTCCAAACATATTTTCTCCGTGAATTTATTTATAAAGAGACTTAGTCCATTAAAAAAAAGGCAAACACAAATCATTATAATACATAAAGGCACAATTGAAATACAAAATACAAATAAAGAAAATTAATTAAAAATTAATACCACAAGACAATATCTGTTCTATATTAGTGATTTTTTAAATCTGGAATGACTAAAACCAAAAATGTCCAGATCTTGTATCGAGTTTACAATACGAGACAATCGGGACATTGGTACATGCAAGCCGTAGTTTGTGCTGTGCTGATCAAGGAACAGCACATTATTATTTCGCAACCGGGGCGGCGGATCAGAACATGGAATGCCACTTAAATAAATAAACCAAGTAAATAAATAAATAAATTAGTAAAAATATATTAAAGCTAATATTCTCGTAGGTACTTATTAACGTAACTAATTATCAATAAGTATTTTTGGAAAAAAAAAACAGTTCTTTGATTTCAGGTTTTCAAAAATTTCATAAAAGTCACGAATAACTAGAGCTGAAAAAATAATAACAAAATAAAATTATTTTTCAATAATAATTATTGAAAACCATTAATGTTTTCTATTTTCAACAATGTTTCGAGTATGTCCATATGTTTGTAGACTGGCTGGATTACCTACCTATTAAGATCTAAATTTGTTGCAACAGAGAGGGAAAACATTTACCATTCTCGTATGTTTAAACATCCAAATTTCCTCAACTGTTTCATCTGTTGACTTTTGTGAAGTAAAGAATCTGAAACCTTTATCATGGGAGTGAGGCTCATCCGGATGAACCATTTCACGTACTAGATAACGACTAAAAACAAATTTTCTTTTTTTACACTTTTTCTTATACCAGTTAGTTTAATAGACAATGTTCAACCGTTCCTATTTCATGTTCAACCGGTTTGCTGCGTCCATTCTCTTATTACTTTAGTCTTTACAAAGTCAAACCACCGCACACCCAAGATTCTTCTGAGACACCTTTTCTCAAAACTCAGTATTTTGCGGATTTGGACCCTAGAGAGGTGCCATGATTTGCATCCATAGAGGAAAATAGGTGGGAAGGAGAAATAAACAGCTTTAATGATTAGACAGTGACATTGAAATCTTGATTAACATTGGTAATACTCGTAATATTTTTTAATGGTGTATTTTTTATGGCCTCTTTACCTTGGATATCCTTTTTTCCTACCCGCCTCTTAAGTAAAGGCTCAGTAGGTTGCAGGGGCGAATGCTCCTTATAATCGATTACATGCAGCTAACCATATTTTTTTGACATCGTAGGTAATGTTTTATAACACTGTAGTATTATTAGGAAAAAAGTTTTTTTTTTTTTTTTTTAAATCAAATGTTTGTGCTACATTAAAAATATTTTTACTGAAACTATTAGCCGCTGGAGCCATTTGTTAGGAATTATTGATTAAATATAAAATAGACTTGTTTTTTATATGCCATACTACCGCTTTGGACATTTTATCAGAATTTTCATAGCTTACCAATTTAAAAACTCACCGCTCGCCACTGGTAGGTTGTTCCTTAAAAGAACCATCTGCTTAAAGCGATTAATGTAACTGGGAGAGGCTTTAGGACATGGCATGTCAAATTGACATCCAAAATATTGACTAGAACAACTCACGATGGAGTTATTCAGACCACATTGTTCCGAAAGTAGACATCACCGTCGTCCGAATCTCACGATCTTATTTTATTTGAACAAGCCAAAATAGAAATGGAGAGAAATTTAAGCTTCGGGAAAATTAAGTGCATTGGAAACCATAGATCATCTTATCTAATGACTACATAAGTGCAGTCTTAAAAAGATATACATTTACCTGTAATGCAGCAATAATTTATATTCACAAAAATGCATATATCTACATACATATACAGACAAAAATATCTATGCATTCACATATCTGCATGCAAGAGGTAAACTACAGTGTCTCCAAAAACCCAAATTTTCGGAAGATACTGATAATTAGTGATTTTTCATACTTAAAACATCTTGTATTTTTCAACGATGGAATTTTTCAAAAAGGTTCATTTGTTTTCTAAAATACTTTTTTTTATTTATAAAAAACAACAGTGGTCAAATAAAAATATAAAAAATAGTACAAACATCCAGTTAAAGTTTTTCACAAATATAATGAGAGAACATGTTACGAAGTCAAGATGAAAAAATAATATGTTACTAACTCTTATGACAAGAGAAAAAAGAGCAAGAAGGGAAGAGAAAAAATAGATTGGAAAATAGAGTGGAAGAGTGAAGGAGACGGATTTTTATAAAATAGTTGAACGATTCAAATTTTGATATGATAATAACATGAACATTATTAAAGGTACATAAAATTATTACGCACTGACAAATGTGTAATTTTAGAGTGTTTCAAAAAGTTATTTTTGAAGTCACTAAATTTTGTATTAAATCATTCCTTAGACGTCACTACAAAGTTATGTCGTCACTTTTGTTGACAACTGTCATTCTAATCAAGCTATATTTTAAGGAAAATAGTACACACTTTTGTTTTTTTTTTTTCCCCTTCATTGAAATATTATTCATATTTTACGTCATAATTTGTTTACTGCTGTAATTAAATGTTTCGTAAAAAGTAATTAAATAATTTAATACAAATATTGAGGCGAAAATAACAAACTAAAAGTAGAGAAAAAAAATGGCTGGCATTCTTCATACAACTGAGCTGGTGTATGCAGCCCGTGAAGAATTCTCACGGCGTCATTTAAAAATCAGTTTGGAGTCACAACACAGCCAATAAATCATACTAAGACAACAATAGTAACAAATGGTCCATCTCTCTGAGAGTCGCCGGCTAAGAGCAGACTCTATCGATACTTTCATCTTCCAATTCGAGATCACGTTTTGATTCAATGGACAGAGAAAAAAAGCGAATGACGCGTTAGGGTAAGGCGGGGACAGATGCCCAATCGGTCAAATTGGCTCATTTCCGTTGATTTTTAAAGAATATTCCGCAAAAACATTTGAACAGGGCCTGTAATGGTCCTGTAATTAGCGTCACGGGCTCACGGATTAGAGGTCCGAGGAAATGAATTCCACTCTACTATTACTTGGTACGCTTTTTGTGATAAGGAATCTTTAGCTGCTTGTTGTATGCTGGTGATGCAGTTCCGTTAGCAAGCAGCAACGAGGATTTGCAGAAGATGGTCTTTAGAATGTATGATGTGCTAGTATACCTGGAGAGCAAATTGGCGATTAATGAAAGTAAGTCAAAAGTGATGGTATTTGAAAGGGGAAGTGAGGTTACTGACTGCATAATAAATGTAAACAACGAATGTCTTGAATAAACGGAAGGATTTGTGCATCCGGGAAGCTTCTTTTCAAGAGATGGAAGAGTAGAAAAAGATGTTGAAAGGAGAGGCGAATGCGGGCAACAAAATGAACGAAGCACCAAGCACAGTAATTGCTGATGAAAATATGTCAATCGAAGCTAAACTAGCGGTGCACAACGGAGTTTTAGTTCCAACACTTATGTATGGAAGTGAAACATGGAACTGGCAGAGGAAGGATGAAAGCCGAAGGAACGCGGTTGAAATGCGATCTTTGAGACGAATGTGTGGAAAATCAATGTATGATAGGGTTACGAATGATGAAATCAGGCAAGAGTGTAAATCTGAGTCAAGTATAATTGATAAGATTAAGAAAGGGTCTTTGAGAATGGTAAAACAAGTATATATGGCGTGAGACGAGGACGACCAAGGAAGACGTGGCATGGTCAGATAAACCAAAATCTTAAGTAAGAACCGAAGGGCATGTTTGACAAGATGTATAAATGTGGAAGAAGCTAGGAATCTATGCCAAGATAAACGTGTGTGGCGGTCTATTCTCTCTGCCTAGCCCTACGAGGAAATGGCGTGATGATAGTAGTAGTTAAAAATGTCCCAAAATTTAAAAAGGAGGGGGGGGGGTTTGGCTTGTTGCATAAATATCCGTGAATTATCTTGATACCATTTTTAAACAATATTTGGTATCCCGGTAGATTATATCTCACTAACAAAAAGTATCGAATTTAAGAAGACTTTAAAATTTATATAAAATTTACCAGTTCCAAAATTATTTTAAGAAGTATAAAAAAATTGGTCAATAATTGACACTAGCAAAAAATACATTTTAAAACTTCGGTTCTTACATATGAAAAGCAACTACCTTTGTCATAAAATTATTCCTACATAAAAAGCTTTGCGTTTTACATTATTGTGTTATTTTATGTATAGGTTATATTAAGGAATTTAAACGTGTCGATAAAGATAAACGACCCGAAATCTCGCCATGTCAAATAACAGTTAATATTCATATTAGGTTTCACTTTGAATAAATCTCTTGCATACGAAAAACGATGTTTTGTGGAGTGATGAAGTGTACAAAATGTAAATTCGTGATCATATTGATTTCACAATATAATTTATCGCTATCAAGTTACACCTTTATAGCTAAATTAAATTCAATCACCGTAACGTAAAATTATTTTTATAATGAAATCTGAATCAATTCGTTGATAAAAAGGAGGTACCCACATTGAAACAATAGAAAATTAGGCCACTAAGTCAATACTAATAATGAATATTTATGTCCATGCGCAAAACAGAACACATTGTAAAGAAGAATTTAATGGGTGCTGCGCAGCCTCCATGTTGATAAATCTTGCACTATTGAATGGAAAAGGATTTATGGTGACAAGAAAATTACTCTGTTTATCCAATGTTGGTATATTTTTGTTTCTTTCTATTGAGTTATCAAGATTTCAAAAGAGATTTTAAATTAAAGACTACAAACTCTTATGTGAGTTTTATTTGACATTAAAACGCTTGACGTTTAAAATCCCAAAATACAAATCAAGAAGTATCTAGATGATTTTAATAAAAATACTAATATTATTTTGCATAGTTTTGTTATTTTGTTGATTGATCAACGTCTCAGTAGATTAAAAGAAGTAACGGAAACAGTTTCTGTTTCACAAATTAAACTGTTTTGTGAAACTGCTTTTAAATAATAGTTAAGAGCAGCGTCGGCAAAATATCTGGTTCAAACAACGGCTGGAACAGTTTAACAAAATGCAAATAAACAGCTTCACATTTCAACAATGTTTTAAGTATCTCGAAATGCTTGCAGACTGGCTGCATTTCCTCCCTAGGGAGTTATTCCTATTTAAATTTGTTACAACAAAGAGGGTAAACGTTTTTGAGAAGGGAATATGAAAGTCTGGGCATTTACTGGGCTTATGACTTATCATTGGCTGGTTTAAGTGGCCACTTTACACACTGAGTAACATTCACCATTCAAAATGTTTTATTGTTTTCTTAAAAACTGGCTTACAGATATCTTCTTCTTCTTTTTCACATCCGCTCTTAAATGGAGCATGTAGACATAACCAGTTACCTCCAGAAGACCCTATCACCAGCCAGCATTTGTTGCCTCTTCTCAAGTCAATCCAGCGCCCCTTGATTCCGCCGAATAAAGTCTAAAGATCATCATTGACGGCCTTCCAGGACGGCGTGCGCCCGCAGGTTTAAAGAAGGGGCAACTTGGGTTAAGCACGTCTCCAAACCAGATCCAATACCGCATTCTCAAGACGTTCGTTATATGAGGCTGCTGCGTCCGTTCTCGGACTTCAATGTTAGTTATAAAATCAAACCACCTTATACCTAATATTCTTCTCAAGCACATACTCTCAAAACTCAGAAGTTTGGTGTTTTGAGCTTTGGTAAGGTGCCAACATTCGCACACATATAGGAGTACTGGCATTATACAAGAGTTGAATAATCGGCATTTAATTTTGACTGAGTATAGACTAGAGTTCCAGACAACACGAATCATGTTAAAAGTAGCTCCAGCAATTCCTAGGCGGGTTGCGAGCTCTTTATACATGCTTCCATCCTCAGTTATGTGAACTCCCAAGTATTTAAAGCTGTCAACTTTCTCACAATTGTTTTATTTATTTTATTTTATTAGGGAAATCAACAGTTCTACATACATATTTTTAGTAAACAAACAGATATAGTGTATAAACTCAGAACGAATAACAGATTTCTACATAGTATACAAAGTAAGTAAAGAAAATAAAATTTTGCTTCCAGATATAGGGTTACTCAAACCCCGACTGACCACTGCACTTCCGCAATATATTTTATCCTGTAAGGTTAAGTTTTTAGTCATACCGTCACAAGTATCTCTTTGATTGGTGTTAATATTTACATTTATTTTTATCGAGTAATGCCCTAGGTTAATCGTGATCAATCACATAACAAAAAATATTCAGTAATCTTTTGACCTCTGTCACTCAACAGTAACGTATTAATTTTTACAAATAATCATTTACATTTTTAAAGCAGTTACAAAAAATACCGTAACACATAATTTTTTACTTGGTTTTTAGGTCAGGATTATGTTAAAATTTACATTGTATTTATTTTTCAGTTTTAAATAGACTATTCTAACAAGTTTTTTGTTATAATCGCTCAAGTAGACAGTAGAATTATCAATCATAAATGTGTGGATATGTTACTTGTTATATGTATCGAATTGTAATATTTCAAGGTGTTCCGCTATTTAAAATGAGTTGAGCGGTACTAATACTTTGCTATTATTTTTTGATATGGATGAAATATAATTATGATTGATTGGATTTTTTTTGTATAAAATATCTGTAATAAATCCTCTTCTATATTTTAAGTTCTATATGTACCAATTTAATTAATTTTTTTCAAATTTGAAATTGTTTTGAAATTCACCGTGTTGAGGAGTGGACGAGAATAAATGAGGAAAAGTTTAGAGTGGACTATATTTTTGGGAAAGGAATATTGTGAAACTCCACTAACCTGCTGACGATAAAGCGTGGCGTGTGCTGAAAGTTGACGGTCTCGTGGCGCTGGCACATCGTGTGTGATGCTGGCGGTCTAGATGGACGCTGGCACAGCTTGCTTGTTCAATGTTGTTTATTGAGAGCACTTGACTAGTTAGCTCTTCGTTTGGTTCTCAAATTCAATGTTGTTTCCGGCACTCATACGCAGAGTTATTGTTACATGGAGTGCGCTAGGTAAATGAGAAGGACTAGTAGGTACTAGGTACACATGGGTTTTGTTGAGAGTAGGTCCGAAAACACCATATAGTCAGTATACTCATACAACCTTTTGTTGTAACACAATTTAATAATATGCATGATTTTTATTTAAAAACTTTTTTGGTCTGTCTTTAAACCGTATTAAAAAAAAAGTTATATAATCATTGTCGACTGTTTATGTCTTTAAAATAAATTAAATAAAACAAAGCCTCTAAATGCTTAATTGCATATACTGAGAATGATTAATTTGAAATCAAATAACTAACCGTTATGTTCCATCTTTTTATTAGTTATGTTCCAGGCTTTTGAGGTGTGGTCCTATAGAAGACTACTAGGAATTTCTTGGAGAGACCACATTACAAATGAGGAGGTTCTCCAAAGAATCGAAGGTGGAAGGCACCTGCTCAGGACCTTGTCCGAAAGGCAAGCGGGATGGATCGGCCATGTTATACGTCAAGAAGGCCTCCTGCATGTCATAATGGAGGGGATGACCGAGGGAACAAATTCTAGGGGACGCCCACGCCGAGAGTACCTGGAGGACCTATTAGAGGACGTGCGCTGCTCATCATATGTTGACTTTAAAAGAGCCGCACAAAACAGGGAGGAATGGAGGAGAAGAATGAATGTAATTGCTGCCAGCCAATCCCAGAATGGAGACCAGAGAAGAGATGTTCCATAGTTCTGTTTCAGATACCATTAAATTAGTGAATTGGGTGGATTTTAAAATGTTTATGAATTTATTATATGATATATACGGCCTAAGCTAGTTACAACATTTATATGAAGAAACATGTGTACAAGAAACTACACAAAAATAACATAAACTGTGAAGCAAAGACAAACAAGGGTAATAAAATAATGGTATTTAATATATTCATAAACATGATCAACA
Organism: Micrasema longulum; assembly: GCF_059751315.1. Lineage (NCBI taxonomy): Eukaryota > Metazoa > Arthropoda > Insecta > Trichoptera > Brachycentridae > Micrasema > Micrasema longulum. Next base: position 670,936 of record NW_028277455.1, read on the forward strand.
TATAAGACTTCGCGCTAAGCCACGTCAATTCATCTTCATTCCATACTGTTTTAGTGGCGAAGAGATCTACGAAAAGCCGGAAGATCTATACAAATGAATTTCAAGTTGTGAGACGAATTGTTATTTTATTATTATTTATATTTATTTAAAGGCAAGCAAACACGGAGACCACTATACCATGAGGCTGACAAATCTCCTCATTTTTGCATGTTACACCTGACAAAGGCCACTTAAGATATAAAAATAGGATGTTTAAATCAATCAACCTTCATTATACAGTATTGTGTGGATTTGTACGACCGGTGAGAAATTATTTATGAGGTTAAATCGTTTAAGCGATGCGATAAATAATCATGGAAAAAAAGCACAAACTGTCTTTTCAATGGGGCACAAGCATTGCTGACTTTTTAATATCTAAACTATAATTGTGCTCCTCAGAACAAAATAGTTTGTGCTTTCTTTAGATTGTGTGCGATAAATAATCATTGAAAAAAAGCCCAAACTGTCTTTTCAATGGGGCACAAGCATTGCTGACTTTTTAATACCTAAACTATAATTGTGCTCCTCAGAACTCAATAGTTTGTGCTTTCTTTAGATTGTGTGCGATAAATAATCATGGAAAAAAAGCCCAAACTGTCTTTTTAATGGGGCACAAGCATTGCTGACTTTTTAATATCTAAACTATAATTGTGCTCCTCAGAACAAAATAGTTTGTGCTTTCTTTAGATTGTGTGCTTTAAATTATATTATCGGGTTTAATTAACTTTATGGGACAAAATAGTAGGCAGGGTATTTTATGATGTTTTTAATGTATTATTTTTTTAATGTCGGCCTCGTGGCGTGATGGTCAGCGCGTTTGCCTACCATGCAAGAGGTCTCAGGTTCAATTTCCGACATGGTTGATATGAAATATTTGTCAAAAAGGGTTTTTTTACACTAAAAATATTTAATAGTCCCTGGACTGGTACCCGACGCGTGAGACTGATCATCTTACCTTCGTGTTACAAACATGATCAAGATACGCTGCGATTGGTGTGCCAATTCAGTGCCCCATGCACCATTAGGTGCGGAAAGGGAATGACGATGACAAAATGGATTTTTAAATTAATACAAATGTTTTTTAAATAAGAAAAAATATTTTGTTAAATTACATCCGCGTCCTCGGGGACTACTGGTCGAAATAACATAGGGTGAAAGATGCTGTAGGGGATTTATTTTTATACTCTACTTGAAAATAGCTATTTGTTAGTTCATGTAAAACATATTATGATTGAATGGATTTAATGGATTTAACCTCAAGGAATAAATAAATGAAATAATTTAAGTTACTTACAATTTTTGGTTTAATACACACGAAAATACAAAGATTACACAAATAATATTTTAGAGTGAATTGAATACTGGTGAAGACAGAGAAGGGCGAGTGACGTGTTACGCGCCCTTATATAGGTCCATTGGGCACTGTGGCCATAGACAACAACTCTCTGGTCCCCACTATGCACTCGCGCCCTACCTAAAAGCCCGAAACAATAAAACGAAAGGCGGTCTTACGTTTCTTTGTACAAACCTAGTCACATGTTTTCTTCCTGGATAAAGACAATAAAGCAAATATTTTTTTACACAAAATAGATATTTACAAAAATTATTGTGTCTCTATCGTGTCACTTTATTGATAACTTGTTGTTTGTTACGGGAGCCTGGAACATACAAAACCGCAAAATAAGCGCCCATTTTTATCAGTCGTCTACCGACGTACAATGCACAAATATGATAAATAATTTTGAAAAATAAAAAAACGTTGCAATATAAAAAGAGTGATGTTGTTTTTTTTTAAATCAAAATCAGTTCAGTTTGAGAAAGCGGAATAGCGAAACGTCGATTTTGTTGATTTCAGTTGGCCAAAATCAGTCCGTCGCGTCGGCGTCGTGCAATTGTCTTTTTCGCACTGTATCGGCAAGAAAGTGACAAAAAGACAATATTCAAACACACACATGTCAATATTCTTACCTACCACTTGTCCTCTTACTGACCTGTGCACAGGTCGTTGTTTTGTACTTCGTACTGTCAGGTATTTAAAGATATCGCGTGTATTAAAATGGTCTACTTTGCCTATGTTCGCAGTTTGCTCGAGTATGCCTCTTCTGTTTGGTCTCCACAATATGTCACACATAAAGAAAGGTTCGAGAAAATTCAATAGACATTTCTTAGACATCTTAACTGGAGATGCAAGAATACCGATTTCAATTATATGTCTTCCAGCAAAAAGCACCACTTGCTTACTTTAGAAGATCGCCGTCTACTATTAGACTCGGGGGTGCTTCATGACATACTTAGTGGACGCCTTGATAGTCCGGCTCTTAAGTCGAAGTTATCATTAAATGTCCCCGGCTACCGCACCATTTCATGTGCCAGTAGTTCGTACGAACTATGCCCAGAACTCTCCACTTATACGTTTCACTTGTGAATATTATTTGAACATTCCCTTTATTGATCCATTTGATTGTAAAAACATAACATTTAAAATGCGCGTCTTAAAACATACTTTTTTACTTAGTTTTAATAATAAAGTCTTATTTTATTTTATTTTATCTCTAATTCTTAATATTTTACATGTATTTATATTTTCGACACTTGTGCAATAATATTTGCACACATGTCCACCCTCATTCCAATATAACACCCACTCACCCACCCTCTCACTCACTTACACTCACACAAACACACTAGTATGTGTTGTACGTGTATTTAATGTATTTCTGTAGATATCTGTCATTGGTTTTATTATCTGTATTTTTTATTTGTTATATTTAAAAAAAATATATTACTGTTGATATCCCCAATAATTTTTTTTTTTTAAATATATAAAAAAAAGATCTTGGCCTGGAGGGGTATATTTACCAATATGAACACTCACCCTCCGCTCAGTGGTCAGGCTCTTTTATGACCTGGGCAAGGAAGGATATAAATAATATTCAGGGACCCACCACAATAGATTTACACAGGTCGCAGTGACGTCAGAAGCTTATATACCACTGATTCCCATTTATAAGAATAAAATAATATTCATGCATGCACCCATAAATTTGTTATCTTGAAAAAAAATCTAACCTTTGAAAAACCGTCAGTGGGCTGTAGAATGTTGCATAAAACTTTATATCTCGAGTGAATTTCGCTCAATCGAAATCGATTTTTCATTTATATGTAGCTTGATTGAATTATACTATCGACTACACCCATCAATCGGTTGTGAATATTGGTAATCAGAACACTGATGTACATTTTTGCAAGATGAATTAGTATAATTCATCTTATGCAGAAAAAAATATGCGGTTATTATGCAATTTGCCATTAGGACATTCGCCCACGGATATTGTCTCCGATTACTAAGAAATCTTATCTATTTGAAAGTCTACTGAACAAATATTGAACAATACAATTCATCATTCATAGTTGACAGGACTGTCCTTAAGACTCACTACCTATGCTTAAAATATATTTATTTTATTTACTTAGTATTTCACAGTTTTAAAATGTACTGAGTTTATTTGTTTCAGGTCCCGATTAGCTAGGAAATTCCTGTGTTTAGGAAGGACCTTATTTTTTTCATGTGTTTTTTTTTTTTTTAAATTTCATTAAATGATGCTTAATAAATTCAAAGAATAATAATAACATTAGAAAAAATCAATATAAATATAAATTAGAAAACATGCAAGTTATAATAATAAAATTTGAATCATAAAAATAAATTAGAAAATATGCCATTAATAGTAAATAAATGAGACACAATTATTATAAATTATAAAACATACCGATAATAATCAAAATTGAACCACAAATACACATTATAAAATATAAAATTAGTAATTAAGAAATTAAACAAAAATGTAAATTGGAAAACATACCGATAATAATAAAAATTGAAGCTTAAATACAAATTTGAAAATATATCGTTAGTAATTAAAAATTGAAGAACAAAAATAAATTACAGAATATACCATTTATATATATATTTTTTTAAAATAAGATACGGTTAAAATACTAGAATTAAAAAGAAAAAAAAACATATGTAATTTAACAATAGATAACTTTTATCAAAGATCATACAAGAGTTCCAAGACACCCCTAACTCAATATTACAAAATACTTTATCCAAATTAACTTAACGAAAAATACCGGTAAATTTAATATGTATATTTATTCTTATTTTGATCTGGTTTCCACGACAACATTTTGTAATAAATATATCACCATTATCATTACACAAACCGCACTAAGTGGTGCTTAATCGGCCATTTTTGTCACAGAAGGTAAGGTGATAAGTCTTACGTTTCAGGTGTCAGTCAAGGAATCTGGATCACATCCTACCTGGAATCGAACCTGAGAACTCAAGCAAGATGGCAAATGCGCCAACCGCTAAAGATTTTCACCTTTGTACAGTGATATGTGGGAAGCACATCTGTGCACAAGCACAGAACTATGTGGGAAGTACAATTCATTTGCTTTACAGTTTAAAAATCTTCGATACGTTGGTCAGTTCGCTCGTGTGCTTCTCGCTGTTTGGCCGCTTATTTCCAGTTATAATAAGAGTAAGATTGTGCATGCATTCCCCATCCCAACTTCCGGATGTCCCTCCGTGCTAACGGTTTTCGTGACTTAAGATCAGCGTTATTTAACGTGTAGAAGCGAGAGGAGTCATATAGCATTTCACAAAAAAACTACAAATATGATGAACAGTTTTATAAACACAACCACGGTTATCATGATGACATATATTTTTTGAAGTCGTATTTAAAGCATTTTTCTCAGTATTTCTGGTACCCCCCTCCAGATCTTGCGGATTTTTTTCACGCTTAGGCTCAGAAGAGTTAAACTTCTTTCAAGGGAGAGATAGAGACTCTTTGATTTGTTCCTTTTCCTCTAATTACTTAATCGTTTCTAATTTTCCTGTTGATGATTTTCTAATTTAGGTCAGCTGACCAATTTTTATAGCTGACTTAAGACCCCTTTCCCACTCCTATTTAATATAATTGTTTTCACACGTTTACAGAATATATACACAAAAGTACTAATTTTTTTACAGAAATAAAAAACAAGTGTTCCTTTTATCCATAAACTTGGAATTACCAGTGACCGGTTTCATCGCTTTTGCAACATTTTTGAGTCTGGTATCTTAACCATGTATTTATACAAAAACAAGAAGTAGATGCCAGTAAGTATGCCTGTAGATGCCTAGACTTCAATATTACTTTCTCTTAAATGTTCCTTATCTCTGTTGTAATATGTTAAAAACAAGAAGGGTAGAGAATTAAAGTTACTGTAAATAGTAAGTGAACTTCATTATTTTTGTCAGAAGGACCTTTTCATAAAAGTGTTTTGGGGTAAATACAAGGGTTTATAAATATGTTGTTGTTTTAATGAGTTCAAATATATTATTGTGGCTTCAGTACACATTGAAAACTGTCGAAAAAGTGGTGAAGCCGATCATTATTATTATTTTTATGGATAACTTATATGGCGCCATTTTCGTAATATCAAGGGCGCCTTACATGATGATTTTATAGATAAATAAATTTAATTGAAGCTTTTAAATTTGTAATTTAAGTAAAATAATTTATTTTGTTGGCACGTGTTACGGATTTATTCAAATTATTTAGAAAACAAGTGGGTTTTAAGTTTTTTCCGAAACATCACTTCACTTGCACAGCCTCGCATCTCTGCTGAAAGAACATTTCATGCCATAGGGCCTGCGACCGCAAATGCGCGTTCACTAAATTTAGTGCACTGTTTGCGTAGAGGTATAATAAGTTTTCCTCTCGCCGTAGACGTAGCTGATCTAAGCGTGAGACGCTTGTCAGCTAGTTTATCTGGAACGCAAAGTTTCCTTAGATATTCCGGAGCAGAGTTGTGCAGTGATTTATACATAAGCCAACAGAGTTTGTATTGACTAGTTACTTCAATTTTGTGGTATTTATCACTTATCTTTTATTTATGTAATAAATTACGAGATCTTTCACCAAGAATTTTTAATACCTTACAAACGTAAATGTTTTAAAAGGTAAAGATTTAACTGTGTTTCGTTTGGAAGAAAGACAGAAAACGTACAAACCGCGGCTGAGCATGATATTTGTAAGTATTTCATACCATGAATATGAACACAGAGATAGACGATCAGAACAGAACTCCTGTGGGTAGAAAACAAGAAATTCCTCACGAGGCGTGATGCAGCAGTCGTTTCTGATATGACGATAAACGCAACACGTGGAGAAATATGTCACGGGTGTTTCCCATAAAGATATTTCTAATGATATTTTCTATTGCAATATTAGTACCGTATTACACCAGCGGGCTGCAGACAGCGCCTGCACAACCCTAAGATAAAGACTTTTAACTCAATGAAGGCGAAATTATTAGGTGAAACAAAATTAACGATAGTTGAAGCACACAAACTTAAAAATATTCACCATATTAAAAAATGAGTTCCCATTAAAATCTACATACCTACAAAATAACAGTGCACTACAAAATCGTCTTTACTCCCTAGCGTCCCTGAGGACACGTTCTGTGGACTTCTGGTTTTGAATTGTTTTCACTACTGTAAAATATTTTTATAGCCTACTAGCGGACCCGACAGACGTTGTCCTGCCCGAACGTTAGCTTGTCTGCTATTAGCTTGGAAAAAGACTTTTCATTGATAAATAGGTACCTAGGTATTTGTTTATGATTGAATTCCAAAAATTAAAATTATTAAACATCGAATTAAGGTACTTGTTTATGGTTGAATTCCAAAACAAAAAATAATTCATTTTCAAATGTAGAATTCTTTATGCAAATGTCGAACTCGGCTCTTCTCACCAACAGGGGTTAGCTTAGTTCATAAATGTGATTTTCAAAAATGTCACTTAATTTTATTTTAGTGTTATGAAAAATCCCGTAAAAAGAAATGAATGGGAAGAAATCACAAGGAATGTAGGGAAAGAATCTGATTGGATCCACAAAAAGTGAATGTTGTTTGTAAACATTCAAAAATAAACTTTGTTGAACACAAAAAACAACATCCTTCCATTTCTTTCGTATATGTATTCTCGTTGAATGCAACCCTGGTTAGTCGATGAAAAAATGATTTATGCTTCTAACTTTCTTTACAGATTCGATAAAAAAAATATATATCTACGAACAAACGCAGCGCAAAGATCTACATTTCGCTGAAAACCGCACGTAAATCTGTTTAGCCGTTTAGGAGTTCAGTGACATCACAATGTGAGATCAGCGTGAACGGAGATATTCTGAATCAGGTAGAAGAATTTGTGTACCTGGGAAGTATGTTTACTAGGTACGCAAATGTCGAGAAAGATGTTGAAAGGAGGGTGAGTGCCGGGAACAGGGTGAACGGTGCACTAAAATCTACTTTGGCAAACAAATGTTTATTGCATGAGGCTAAACTAGCAGTTCACAACGGAGTTCTAGTTCCAACTCTAATGTATGGGAGCGAAGTATGGAATTGGAAAAATAATGATGAAAGTAGGTTGAATGCTGTCGAAATGCGATCCCTTGGACGAATGTGTGGTAAAACGATGTATGATAGGTGCACAAATGTCGAGATCCGTGAAGTGTGTAAGGCTGAGACATGCATTATTGACAGAATCAAGAAAGGGGTGCTGCGTTGGTTTGGACATGTAGAGCGAATGGACAGCGAAAAAACGGCTAAAATGATCTACGATGAAAGAAAACGAGGAAGACCGAGAAAGACATGGCACGATCAAGTCCATCAAATACTTGAAGATGGACATGTCAAAAGTAGGAATAATCGGCGTGCGTGCATGAGAAGATGTATGAATGTAGAGGAAGCGAGGTCTGTATGCCAAGATAGAGTGTTATGGCGTTCTATCCTCTCTGCCTACCCCTACGGGAAAACTGCGTGATGGTTTGTTGTTTGTTGTTGTTGTTGTTGTTGTGACATCACACACATATACATATGTAAAGATTACCAGTCTGAAGATGTTGGTCACAATGAAATCTGGTCACTGGCAAATATTATAAATAAAATTTGAATATATGTATTTTTATTATTATAAATATATATGCTCGTATATTTTCCTTCAAAATGAATAATTTTATTGGTCGTCATTATCTATTGGAGCGTACTTTATCAATTGTCCCTTTCAGTTAACACAACAGATTATTTTTTTTTTACAATCCATTGCCCAAAAATGTTTATTTAAAACTCATTTATCTATCGTAGTTGTTCTAAATTTACCATACTTAGTGGCCATTTAGATATTTTTAAATAAAATTTTATTACTTAAAAAAAAACCGAAACATTTGTCAGAGTGTAATTAATGGTCGACCAATTCATACAGTCGACTGTATTATAAAAATCCCTCTCCTCCAGCCCTCCCCTTTTTTTCCTCAACGGACTTCTTTTATTTTCTTATTAAATATTTTATGTTTTTCTCTTAATTGCGTTTTATGTTCTATCACTATATTTGTGAAAACCTTTAACTGGATGTATGTACAATTTTTATATGACATCTGTTGGTTTTTCTAATAAAATAAAATAAATAAAAAGGTGCCTCGTTGTTATGAAGATATTTATATTGTTGCTATCCATTTTATAAAGTATTATATTGTTCGGTTGCATAAAACTTGCATAAGCGCTTTGAAGTTTCGCATAAGTCAGGGTAATAAAATAACAAACTACTCTTTAGATCTATCTGAGTATTTAGTCTTCCGTAACTTCGCGTGGCAAAAACAATCATGACTAAGGTATCTTTTTCATCATCTTTCACTTTGTTTGTATGTTCATAAATTTATATATTTTATTTTCCAACAGTAAAACAATATGTTTCTTCTCTGGGATAATCGACTTCGAGGATACTTACAAGAGTAGAGATAAAAACTTTCTATTGAAAATTAATATTTTGTGTTGAAATTTTTTGTTGTTATCACCACCACCAGCGGCCCCCGTGGTGTAGTGGTCAAGACGCTTGACTCACGCACGGAAGGTTCCGGGTTCGATTCCCGGTGAGAACACAAAAATTAAAAATGTGATTTTTCTCAAGCCTGGTTGTTCTGTAATGTAATTCACCACTGTAATTGGGCATCCTAGCCTGTTGTGGTGCAAAAAAAAATAAAAATAAATTAAATGAAATGAAATGAAATCATCATTTTATTTATTTATTTTTATTTACATTAGAAACATTACAAAGTATCCAACTCATTCTAAATACATAACATAAAACACATAATAGATAGAAAAGAGAAAAAAAGGTCATGTGAAATGAATATTTGTATTCATTATGTCTTTGATCTTCGCAAATTTGACCACATAACCGAGTATCGCACGCAACTACACTGGCTCAGTATCAGGCATAGAAGAAACATTCACATTAAATCACTTCTTTACAATATTTTAAATAATCCCACTACGCTTGTTTATCTGAGAGAGCTCATCCAGCCTCTTTCACAACACGGACTATCTTTTCGTTCTAGTCACGAAAGAACCCTTTTAATATCCTGTCATAGCTCAAATTTTTTTGCCTCCTTTTTCACAGTAGTAGCCGCTCGATTGCATTTAAGTCAATATTGAAATGTCACTATCTAAATATTTAAATTGTTCCTTTATCCTCCTTCTTTCCTTCCCATCCCCTCTTCTCTCTTCATAGTGTAGTGTAATTTTTTAAAATATATTTTTATTTTGTTAATCTTTAACAAATTACAACAGGGATGGAGAATACCTTAAATAAGGGAAAATGGATGTCAAGGCATTTACAGGACTTATGACCTGTCATTGGCTGATTTAAGTGGCCACTTTACACACTGTGTAACATTCACCATTTTGCCTATGTTTTAACATCCATATTTCTTCAATTGTTCCATTTGTTGATTTTAGTGAAGTCAAAGAGCTGAAACCTTTATTGCTGTAAAGAGATTCATCTGACTGAATTATTTCACATACTAGGCAACGCCCGAAAACCAATTTTCAATTTTTACACTTCTTCTTGGACCAGTTGGTTTCATTACAACATTTGAGTTTGTCCAAATGTTCGTAGACAAAAGACTTAAAGATTATTAATTTTTTTAATCTTAATGACTCCCGAGGGGGTGAAATCCAGTCTTTTGTCCACGAACGTTTGGACAAATTCAAATATTGTTGTTAATCTTTGTTTTTTATTTTTGTATAAAATTGTTAGATTCAATATGTCCATGTATTTATAATTTTCTCAAACTGAACGGTTTGGGTAGGTAGGAAGAAATTGCCCGAAAGCAATATGCCCGCCCTTATAATACGTATATATATTGTATATGTATATATATTGTATATGTATATATATTGTATATGTATATATATTGTTTATGTATATATATTGTATATGTATATATATTGTATATGTATATATATTGTATATGTATATATATTGTATATGCATATTTATTGTATATGTATACATATATATTGTTTATGTATATAAAGTGTCAAATAATAATAATAATAACATATGTACATGTTACGATTAAGAAATTGCCTTCCTAAGAGATATCCCATTGTAATTAAATATATCTACATTCGAGGCGATACGATTGGATAACACGATTGCTCTACCTACCGGCAAAACTATTGAGAGGTTGTTTTTGCATCTTGGTAGGTACAACAACCTGTGTTGCCTTTGTCGAAGATAATCATCAGGGACAAATAGACTGAATTCATGCAAAATATCGGAATTGTGTATGCGACCACCAATGAGTTGAAAAAAGTGAGCACCCAGGTTTGAGTAATCACTTTACACACTTGACAAACTTACTACTATGCTCTATTTTTTATAAATTTATTGATATCATTCTAACTTTGCTAGAATTCCACTCGTCCATGCGCCTTGTAGCTGCACGATGATTGATTATCTAGCTTTCATATACCAACTTAAAAATACCAAAATTTTATAAATGGGGTCTAGAATTCCAATCGTCTATGCGCTTAGTAGCTGCAAGACGTGTTGTAATCTTACTCCTTTTTATTATTCATATTATTTTTTTTTAGTATCATTAATACACTAAATTTATTTGTCAATTTTTAAAATGTGTAAATGGGGGCTAAATTTCTAACTGTCTATGCGCTCTGTAGCTGCAAGACGTCCTGTAATCTAGCTCCTATCTGTTATAATTTTTTATTGATCTTAATTGAAAACGAGGAACTAGAATCCCAACCGTCCATGCGCTCTGTAGCTGCAAGACGTACTGGGATATTTATTAATTGTATAGCGCCCTTGAGGTGATTTTCACAAAAATGGCGCTATATAAATTATCCAACTATATATATATAACGTTCACCATTTTGTATGTGTTTAAAATGCACATTCCCTCAGCTTCACAAAAGTCAACAGGCGGAAGAGATGATGAAATGTGGATATTCAAGCACAGAACAAGTGATGAAATTTGAAAAAACAAACGATGAAATATAAAAATTCCTGTGAACGCCGAAATTTCCATTTTCCCATATGAAATTTTTCAATCTTTCACGATCTGTTTAAAGTTATAAAACAAATATGAATATTCTGAATAAAAATAACAGATGACCCGAGGATACCAAAACCATTTATTCAATAAAAAAATATGTTTACTTACATATTTAAAACGTAAACATTTATTTATATATACGCCCAATGGGCATTTTTAAGGACATATTTTTATACATATAAAATTATTATAAAGGAAAGTAGAAACACACAATGGTATATAGTAGACTTGGTGGGACTGGAAGCGGGGGAGAGGTGTTTATTAATGAATTTGATTTAGTGATCGTATGAAAAAAGACAACTTGTTATCAAAAAAAATGGACACTTGTATGTTTGTTGGCAGACCTAAGAATTCTGGGCATAGGGTAAGCCATAGTTAGTTTTATGGGTATCGGTAACATAACCAACATCATAAAATGAATCCACCTCACAATAACTTATAGGTTCATATACCACTGATTTTATCAAATTGAACGGTTTGGAAAAATTTCTTTAAGGCAATATGCCCGCCCTCATGCAAACGTATGTTAGCTGTATATGTATATAAAGTGTTTACATAAATAAAATAGAAATAGTATTTACTACAAATATTTTCATCTTCTTTTTCCCGTTTTGACTTAACAAAATCTAGGATCTATATTCTTACGAAGCAATAGATACATTTTTTCAAAGAAATTTGTGTAGTGTAAGTTGTTGATGACAGGTCGTAAGCCATGTAGATGCCTAGACTTCTATATATTTCCTTCTCAAAAATGTTTTACCATTATTGCAACAAATTTAGATTCAAAACTATAACGATAATTTTTAGATTGTATGTAAACGATTTAATATTTTGAATATGTATAAGAATACAGAGAGCGAATTATATTATAGACTTTTATTTGCGTTTTGGAAATTTTTTTCTTTCATTTTTATCCACTTTGCGTTTCAATCCGCAGTTTTTGCACGTGGAAATTGTACGCGAATTACAACTGCAATGCTGGCATTGATGCACACTTTGCTGATTTCGAAATGATTTCCTTAATATCCTGACATTTGCTTGGCAACAAGACTTCTGATAATTTGGTGAATCAAAAGAACAAAATCCGTTGCATGAATGCCTTGGAGGATCTATCGATAATTTTATGAAAGGTCTCATAGAAGTTCCTCTCAAACGCCTCTTCGACGTTCCCACGGAAGCTTCCATCGACGGTTCTATTGAAGATCTCACAGAAGATTTCATGGAAGTTTTCTTCAAAATTTTCATTACAGGTTTCATCGTCAGTCCTGTCAAAGATGTTTTTGCTACTCTAGAGGAAGTTCTATTTGAAGTTCTTTTTGCAGGAGTCTCCAAAGATTCAATTGGATGTTTTGTTTGTGATTTTATTGAAGATTCCGTCGAAGGTCCCATCGAAAGTCCTAACGAAGGCCCCATTGATGGCCCCATTAAAGGTTCCACCAAACGTTCCATAGAAGATCCCGTTAATGGTTCCATTGAAGGCACCATTGAAAGCCCCATTGAAGACCTCATTGAAGATCCCATTAAAGGGCCTATTAAAGGTTGCATGGAAAGACCCTTTGCAGGTATTACCAAAGATCCCATAGAAAGTCCCAAAGATGGCCCCATCGAAGGTTCTATTGAAGTTTGCATCGAAGGTCTCATCGGAGGTCCGATCGCTTGTCCCACAGAAGGTCTCATAGAAGGTTCCATCGAAGGTTTCATCGCAGATCCCATAGAGGGTCCTATTGCTAGTCCCACAGAACGTTCCATAGAAGGTTCCATCAATGGATCCATCGAATGAACAATCGAGGGTGCTATTGGAGAAGGTATTATTGAGTGTCCCATCGAAGGTCCCATCGAGGATACCATAGAAGGTCCAACCGAAAGTCCCACCAGAGGTCCCATTGAAGGTCCCATCGAAGGACCCTTCAAATGCCCTATGCTAGGCCCAATTGCAGATTCCATGGCAAATCCCATGGCAGGTCCCATGGCAGGTCCCATAGCAGTTCCGATAGCTGTTCCTATAGCTGGTCCCATGGCGGGTCCGATAGCGGGTCCCATGGCGGGTCTCTTGGCGGGCCTTACAGTAGATCCCATGGCAGATCCCACGGCAGGTCCCATGGCAGGTCCCATGGCCGGTTCTATGGCTGGTCCCATGGCAGGTCTCATAGCAGGTCCCATGGCTGGTCCCATGGCAGGTCCCATGGCAGGTCCCATGGCAGGTCCCATGGCAGGTCCCATGGCAGATCCCACGGCAGGTCCCAAGGCAGGTTCCATGGCAGGTCCCATGGCAGGTCCCATGGCAGGTCCCATGGCAGGTCCCATGGCAGGTTCCATGGCAGGTCCCATTGCAGGTCCTATGGCCGGTCCCATGGCAGGTCCTATGGCCGGTCCTATGACCGGTCCCATGGCAGGTCTCATGGCAGGTCCCATGGCAGATCCCACGGCAGGTCCCATGGCAGGTTCCATGGCAGGTTCTATGGCTGGTCCCATGGCAGGTCCCATGGCAGGTCCCATGGCAGGTCCCACGGCAGGTCTTACGGCAGGTCCCATGGCAGGTCCCATGGCAGGTCCCACGGCAGGTCTTACGGCAGGTCCCATGGCAGGTCCCATGGCAAGTCCCATGGCAGGTCCCACGGCAGGTCCCACGGCAGGTCCCACGGCAGGTTCCTCGGCAGGTCCCACGGCAGGTCCCATGGCAGATCCCACGGCAGGTCCCATGGCTGGTTCCATGGCAGGTCCCATGGCAGGTCCCATGGCAGGTCCCATGGCAGGTCCCATGGCAGGTTCCATGGCAGGTCCCATTGCAGGTCCTATGACCGGTCCCATGGCAGGTCTCATGGCAGGTCCCATGGCAGATCCCACGACAGGTCCCATGGCAGGTTCCATGGCAGGTTCTATAGCTGGTCCCATGGCAGGTCCCATGGCCGGTCCTATGGCCGGTCCCATGGCAGGTCTCATGGCAGGTCCCATGGCTGGTCCCATGGCAGGTCCCATGGCAAGTCCCATGGCAGGTCCCATGGCAGGTCCCACGGCAGGTCCCACGGCAGGTCCCATGGCAGGTCCTATGGCCGGTCCTATGACCGGTCCCATGGCAGGTCTCATGGCAGGTCCCATGGCAGATCCCACGGCAGGTCCCATGGCAGGTTCCATGGCAGGTTCTATGGCTGGTCCCATGGCAGGTCCCACGGCAGGTCCCACGGCAGGTCTTACGGCAGGTCCCATGGCAGGTCCCATGGCAGGTCCCATGGCAGGTCCCATGGCAGGTCCCACGGCAGGTCCAATGGCAGGTCCCATGGCAGGTCCCACGGCAGGTCTCACGGCATGTCTTACGGCAGGTCCCATGGCAGGTCCCATGGCAGGTCCTATGGCAGGTCCCATGGCAGGTCCCATGGCAGGTCCCATGGCAGGTCCCATGGCAGGTCCCATGGCAGGTCCCATGGCAGGTCCCATGGCAGGTCCCATGGCAGGTCCCATGGCAGGGTCCTGTCTTGAGGGTCTTTGATCATCTCCATTTTCTTGAGGTCTTTGCCGTACAAAAGCCCGTTCCCGCAATTTTTGACGAAGTTTGGTGCGGAAAATCTGCATGATTCTTGAAAATGCCATCAGAAGCCTCACTCTGTTTTGATTCTGCAGCAACTGAAAATACATTTTATTTAAAAAAAATTATTAGGGTAGAAAAACATTATAAATTTTACAAAAATGTAGCAAACCCTGCTATGTATAAAAGTTGAGTTTATAGTTAGAGTTTACAATTTGCATGTTTAAGTATTATAGATTTGCTTGTTATAGTTTTTTGTACCTTTCATATATACAGGTAATATATGGCAACCCCAATGTAAAACTATTTATGTATTTATTTGGTTTAATCTTAAATTTTTGAGGTACGGCTCACATAAATATATTTTCATGCAATATTTCATGTTTCCAGACCGGCACCTGAAGGGGAGAAGCAAGTGAGGGTACCTAATCTTCATGTTCATGATGATCGATATACGCTGCATTTAGTGTACTAATGCAGTGCCTTATGCACCATAGGGTGCGTACAGGGGTATGATGACGATAAACATATTTTTATGAAAATTTATAGCAAAATATGGAACTCGTTACTTACAATTTGACGTAACATTTCCACAGAAATAAATCTGCTCATCGCTCGTACAGTCCGCAAAGACAGCGGTTGGCTGTCAAGTAAATCTGAAAAAAAGGCATCATTATTGTCTTTTTTTTTTCATCTACCAAATTACCACCAAAATATTGGTTTGCAAAACCTTTATTTTTGTTTTGTTTTGGCTTTATTTTATTTTATTTTATTTTTTTATTTTCAAGGAGAAATATATTAACAATACTAAGGCCAATTAAAAAGGTCCAGTGTAAATTAAATAATACATCATATATAAGAAAATAGTTGTACGAACGTAATTGTACGTGTGTGACGTTTGGATGAGTGTGACGTAAGAGCAAAAAAAGACAAAACGATTATTCTCTGTTATTCTGAATCAAGCCTATTAATTCTCTTTTTTACCTATGTATGGAGTGTTAATTATATTAAGACAATTAAAATAATTTTCAAATGTTTCACAAATACGAAGGATGGTAGAATCACACACTTTGATTTTTCATGAAAATTTCATAAACCATAATTATGATTTTTGATAACATGGAAATTATTAAGTGATCACAGATAATATCCAGTAAAATACTATCCTAAATTTTTTATTTACGCAAACTTACCATTAACTAGATTTAAAAACGATTCTCTTCCAACCACGCCTATTATATTGTTTGACAGACACGTCTTATTTTATTGCTACCTCCACGCGTTTTCCACAAGCTGCTTGGCAAAAAACTTGGCAATACCCGAGCCAAACGTCAGCATCGCAGACGCATCATCAGAATGCGTACTGAGCATTCATTGGTTCAAGCCTACAGTATGATTTTAATGTATGTCTTCCTTCGACACCGTCCCAAACCGCGGAGCGACAAGCGCTCTGCATGCATCCGAAGGCAAGTCAAATGACCGATCTATACTCTTTTAAAGAAATTCTGAGACTTAACGGTACCGTATTTTACTTGGTCTTCTTAACGTAAGCATCTATTTACATTCACAATGTTTATATTTTTGACTTTCTTTCGCTAACTGGTCTCTGCTTTTCCCAAACGCAGAACTCATTTTCCATGTATGCATTCGATGCTGATCTCAGCCTTACATTTTGCATGGATCTTGACGTTTGCACACCAATCATACCCACTCGTATGTATTTATACATCGCATTCGCGTAACGTAAATAATTTTATTATTGCATAGTAAAAATATTTAAAACAAGTCTTACTTATATTGATATTGAACTTCATTTTGATGCAAAGCTGAAGACAAACGAAACTTTAGGGCAGAACTTATCAGTATCACGTCCAAAAAACGACTAACGACTTTGCATAAAAAATAATTTATTCTTTATTCATTTGATACAAATTAAACCGCAGAGTTGCATATTAGAGCTGCATTATTTACGATTCGAAGAAATTAAAATATAACGTATAAGCAAAACGTTTCAAGTTTTGAAATTTGACTACTATCTTACAAGGAATTGTTTTGACTTCGTGTTGGAATTTGACACTTTCAGCCATGAACATTATAAACAATATTTTGTTATACATATATAATTGTTTTATGCTCGCAACATCACGCGTCGTTTTGAATGTTTGCATGATTACCGATACTTTATACTCAACATAATAAAATAGTGTATGAATCTTTGCAGACAATTTAACCCGCAAGAGAATTTTTCGACATAGATTAAAAATTATAATTTTTAGAGAAGGAATTAATCTGGAAACTAAGATTTTGCAGGACTCGTGAATAGTATTTCTAGTTACATATACAATATTATTATAGATAGAATGTTATCTGTTAAAAAATCCTATATTTATTGAAGAATTCACTGTTTTCTTCTCCAGGGCATTTGAGAACGAAAATCTTCACTGCTGAAAAAAAAAAAACAAAAAAAAAAATATAATAAGCTGAACATGACCTTTGACCTAAATTTGTTGCAACAGAGAAAAAAAACATTTTTGAGAAGGAAATATGGGAGTCTAGGCATTTACAGGGCTTATGGCCGGTCATTGGTTGGTTTAAGTGACCACTTTAAACACTATGTAACATTCATCATTCTGTTTATGTTTAAACATCCACTTTTCTATGAAGAAGTTCTTTTTAATCATATGCTGAGTTGTTTCAGAATTGAAGTACCCTTTACCTCGGCGGGAAACTAGTAAACAGCGTTGGTACAAGAGATTGACATGTTCTGCGTCCTGTGCTCTGAACTCCAACAGTTTTATATTTTAAATTGATCTAGTTCCGCGTTAGTGATTGAACAGGGTTCTTTTTCTTCAAAGTTTTCATGTTACAAAAATCATCCAACGGAAAAAACAAAAAAAAAAAACAATACAAAGAGTCACGAAAGACCTGCTTTTTGTATCTCTAGCAAAATGTTTTAATTTTGTTCTTTAAAACAGGTGTTTCCGTAGATGTATTAAAATGAAGTCGACAGGTGGGTAGGTACTTGCTCGCCTAGAGCGCTCAGAAGTCATTATTCATAGAAATAATCACTCGAGCGTTACTTCCTGAGATAACGAGGTGAGTGGGAAAATGTCCGCAGCCAATCAGTGGCGAGGAGCGAGGAAATTGGCGGGAAAACAAGCTGTCACATGACCTGCTGTCAAACTGTCAAGCGACGTGGAAAGGCGTGTCCAAAGACAATCATTATTATTCCGTAAATGGCGCGTACTGCTTTTTCAATTAGATTCTATGGATAAACGAATAGGTATTTGTACCGACAAAAAGAAGTATCAGTTAAACTTCTATAATTTATCAAAATGACAACAACAAAAGATGTACGTCTTAAACAATTATAAAGACAAGGAAAATTTTTATAAAAGTAATATAACGGAAGTCTAGGCATTTTATTATAAAGGTTTAAGTGATCAATTTGCAGTATGCGCGTTCGCCATTTTTTTTCTTTACAATTACATTATGACACAATTATATTTTTTTATATCTCGACTTGCCAGAATGTTCTGTGTTAAGTTGGGACTCTTTTTAATGTTCATTTAAATAATGTGGATACCTATAGAGATAAATTATTTTTGTGATACAGACATCAACATAAAAAAATACTGCTGGAAAAATAATGCACTGTAGAAGCAATATCAGGATCATCACCATCATTTTCATAATTCCCTTTCCGCACCCAATGGTGCATATAACACTGCATTGGTATACAAATTGCAGTGTTTCCTGATCATTTTTATAACATCTCGGTAAGATAATCAGTTATACGCTTCACGCACCAGATCAGAGACCATGAAATATTCTTGAGTAAAAACACCTTTTTAAATAAATACATATGTCAACTATTTTGGGAATCGAATCCGAGACCTATCGCATGGTAGGAAAACGCCTTGACCACTACACCACGAAGTCGATGAAAAAATCATTAGAATAATAAGCTGTATAATAATATTTACATCATGTAACTTCGTGAAAATTCGTAGTTTGATTCTGTAATAATTATTGCATTTATTTATTCATTCAAAATTACACTCGTTTCAATATTAATGAACTTATTAAGGCTTTTTAGGCTGTGCTCTTGTTAAGCCATAATAATTACAATCAAAAATTTACAGAAAATTAATTAGATCAAATTATAATGACACGTGACGCAATAGAACAACAATACAGAATAACCAAGGTAATAAATAATAAAATTCCAAAGAATACAATGTCAAAAAAATAATCAGAAATATAAATTAAAATAAAAATTATACAAATTTTGATTCATACATAATCAAATATACAAAATAATAGTATCATTGAAATCAACAAAATTTTGGTCAAATATAGTAGTATTGAAAATAAACAAAATAAAAGTATTGAATTTATTTGAAAAGGGATATATATATATACAAACGTAATCGAAATTAAAAATTGAGGTATGGTTTCTAGAAACTCACTCTATTCCATAGTTAGAAAAGGGAGTAATAAATAAAATGCCAAATAAGAGAGAAATTAAATAATAGAAAAATACATAATAAAAAAACATAAAATTATCAAGATAAAAATTTCAAGAAAAAGTATAAGTATGGAAGGAAAGCAGATTTGTCAATTTTTGCTAATTACTAATCTCGAACATCAAAAAACTTGTCAACCTCGTCCCTTGCAATTTATTATTATTTTTCGTAGATATTTTTTGATAAAACTCCATATTTAATGATTTAGATAAAATTAAAAATAAAATAATCAATAAAACTTCTTGGTTTAGTTTAACTTTTATCTAATTTTGACCAAGGAGTTCTTTCGCCTAAGAAGGCATCTTCAGGACTACTAAATTGATTCTAACATTTTGAACTTTTATAATATTTTTTGGGTATAAGAAAAGATCTATATGTATGTATAGAAAAATCTGCCCATATGTACAGAAAAATATGTCCATAATATGAGCTTAAGACAAACTTATCAACCTTTGGGAAATATGGATAGGAAAAAGTGAATAGAAAATTATCACATACTACGAATACCGATAAAAATATTTGAAATGGATAAAGAATAATTAATTGTATTTTTAAAATTAATATGGGTATCGTGAAGAAATGTTTTCATACAGAAACTTAAGATATATTTTTTGTTTAAATTCGTCCTTAAAAAACGCGTCATGTATGGCCTGATATAGTTGTGACGTCAAAATTTGTGACAATGTTCTAAACAAATTTGAATCGCCAGGAACAAGTGAACTTGAATCGTGTTAAGGGCGTGGTCAATGAATTCTAAACAACAAATTTAAAAAAAAACTATGCTACTAATAAGCGAAAATTTGTTTTTCTTTACAGGACAGTATTTCATAGACCTTTATTACTTTTAAAATGTAAAAAAAAAAAACGCTTTATTTCCCTATTCTGATGTGCTTTTCAACGGTTTCAACTAATCACATGTTGGTCTAAAAAATTTTTTTTTTCAAATGTAGTGTTTGAGCAGAATGCAAGGCTAAGAATATAGAGTGCTGAGGTGGTTCATCTTTGGAGCGAATGGAAGACAAAATAACATTATTTGAAATGTAGATTGAGTAACGCAAAAGCGTTTCGAATTATTTTTACTGTCGACACGTGTACGAAAGCGAAGTAAACCTACATGTGTATGAGCATCATTCAAAGATCGATGACACGCAAACTTGCACACGTGCTGAAAAAGTTCACACAAAATTAATTGCGCCGACCAATGCAACTTTGCATTTTCCAACTATTGCATTACAAATTTATTTTGTATTAATATTGTTTATTTTAAACTTACTTATTTCATTATTTTTACAATGCACAAAGGTTCTTAGTTTTAGGTCACGACTAGCTAGGATTTGTCTGTGTTTATGCTGAATCGTTTTGTCACATGCATTTTTTCAAATCAAACATAAATATTTACTACGAAATATAATAAAAGTAATGCGATATATTTCAAATTACAACAGACAAAATAAAATGTTATTGAAACACTTTATGGGATATTAAAAGTTCTACATTAGAGCACACAAGAGCCCACTTTTTGTTTGGTCATCAACCTCATCTCTTTCATATTGTCTTTTTGTTCCCTTTTTTCATTTTTTTAATGTACTGTTTAAAATATTGCAAATACAAAAGTAATTTAAGAGTTCTCCTCACGAGGGAAAACTATTCTAAGGAGGACTGTACATAAAGGTTTGTTATTATCATATTTTTTTTTACAACTTTCAAATTCAGAAACGTAATACTCGTAGGTCTCAAAAGTTTCGTTAAAAAAAAAACCACCATCTAACATTTTTTTTAAATACCTTTAGATTTTTGGCTAACTTAAATGACACAAAGTTTTAAGTAAGGACAAACAAAATAATAAAATTGGAAAAAAAAGCATTACGAAGGATTTTTTAATAGGCTCTTGCCCACATAGATTTGAGGATACGATATCATAGTTTTGAATAAATTAATAAGTAAATAAAAATACCGTTATTTCTATTAATCTATATCATCAGATTTTTATTTTATTTTCTTTTGAAAACATTTATTTTATTTGTTGGTTAGAAGAAATTGCCATTTGGCAATAAGTCACCCAGTGTATAATTTATATTATGTATAAAAAGTTAAATCAATAAACAAAATAAATCATACCCTATCCGCATACGATGGTGCCTTGGGAAACCAAATGCAACGTATCTAGATCATCTGTTACTGGAAGGTAAGAAAAAGTGATATGCTGCAGTCTAAAAATACTTCACAATATCGTCGAATTTGACAGAAAAAACAACATTGATCACTACGAGATGGATTTATCTCCACTCAGTTTTCTTTGTCAAGATTTTTACTTGAGAGTAGCCATCGGGTTAAAAACACACTTCCAGGTTTCTGGTTTTACTTCATAAACAAAGTCCTTGATCCGCTTGGACTCGAATATCAGGCGCCAGTTTAGGGACTGTAAAATAATTGAGAGATTAAATATCTGGCGTCCGCCTTATCGAGATCTCAGATACGGGAAACAATTTGCAACGAAGGGTCTTATATTTTTCAGCATTGTTATCTAAGAGCATTTCAGTCAAAAACACTCGTCCAGGATTTTGGTTTTATTTCACAAATACAATAATAGTTATTAATACTATTTTAGATATTAAACGAATAAAACAATTGCAATGAATGATACAAAACTTAGTACATAATGACATAATACTTTACATCACACATCTATGTTTGTCCATGTTTTCTCATAATGTCAGCGAAATGTAATATACGATGTCCTCTCGATCCTTTTAATGATAAACGTGCTTTTAATGCCTTAATAAATCAACAAGTGAGCAAATATGTAGGTGTAAAATTACATAGGACTTATATTTCTATAATCCTAGAATTAAGTATTGAATAACGTCTTTTTTCCAATGATAAAATCTATGTTCTCGAATACTTCAGCCACGTTACGAGGCACACAGATAACATAGAAAAAATGGTGGTACAAGTGGAGGTAACTCGATCTCGAGGAAGAAGTCCAACAAGATCGACAGACTTGATGATAATAGCGCCTAATCTCAGGAGGCCTCCAAAAGCGTGGAGACAAAAGTGGATGGAGACGGATCCTAAATACGTGCTTCTCTTTTACCAACGTGACCACGACTGATCCGCCACTTGCAAATGATTTAGAAGTTACGCTGCATAAAAAAAACAATTTTTTTCAGATTATCAAAAGGTATTGTTTTATAACTCCTCATTGCAAATAGGCGTTGAAATGTTATAAATAAAGAGTAAAATGGCATACATTGAATATAAAGTAAATAATTACCGAGATACGCGAACAATATTTTCAGTATTTATGGAGTTTTGTTAAGAAACACTGTTATACCAATTTCTATGCCATTATGCGTATGGGGTTCGAAATTGTACTGTCACTTCAAACGACATTTACACACCATTGGATGTTAATTTTAAGAAGCACTCCGTTTATGATATCAACTAATAAATATCTACTGTATTATTTTCACAAATGTAAATTTGATCAGAATTGTAAATATGCAATTTATAACTGACAGTTGAATGTAAAACCTTAATGGTTAGAACTGAACATAAATATTATACGCCTTCTAACGCATTAAGTGTAATGCTATTTATAAAAATAAGTGTCTTGAATAGGCATCGCACAAGCTTGAGAAAATCTGAATACTAAGACGCTGACGGTTAGAAATTAAATTATTTTCATAAAATGCAGTAAATATGTAACTATGTACTTATCTCT
This sequence comes from Micrasema longulum, assembly GCF_059751315.1. NCBI lineage: Eukaryota > Metazoa > Arthropoda > Insecta > Trichoptera > Brachycentridae > Micrasema > Micrasema longulum. Next base: position 694,217 of record NW_028277455.1, read on the forward strand.
TGCGAATGCTTTTGTCGTTTCATGTCTTGATTACTGTTATAGGAACATACACAAATTGCTCATAATACCAAATGTGTTAACTCCAATCCATTTAAATTAAATCATTTTAGGAGTACCAAAACATTTTTGCATCTCACAACATCTTCTGCATTTGCACTGGTGAAAATTTCCATGGAAATAAGCGTCGCTAGTAGTAAGTATTTAAACCTCTTCATAAAATGGCTCAAAGATATCAATTGGACCTTTATATTATGGAAAATACACATCAAAGAAAATATTATTCTAAGTCAGCGGGCATAAAAAACTTAAACTCCTGTGAAACCCAAATACTAGGTTTGGAGATTGTGTTTTGGTCGTAATCGGCCATTCTGCCGGGAACCAAGTGTCTTCACAAGTATTGCAAATTATCGACAGTCCTGGTCAATTCTCCATTTACTTATCCTCAATTAAAACATAAAATAGTTTGATATACACTGTTGAATTGCAGCTTAGCTCGAATTAAATTTTTACAGAATTTTATGGCGCTCTTGAGGTGATTTTAACAAAAAAAGTGATATGAAAAGTAGTCAAATATCAAATGAATATGAAGGTACTACTTGTAAACCCGGCAAAATCCATATTTCTTTATTTTGAGAAAATCACAAAAAACTGATACAATACTTAACTTCAACTTTTTTTACACATAATTTTTTTATTATAATCAGTCAATATTTTATACGTAAGCAGTGATGGCATAAACATGATTATGTCAAGAAACAGTAGTGAAATAATTAATTTAATGTTGTACTTTACCAACTTTGCAATACTCAAGTAGAGGTTGCCATGTTTGCAACAAAGCCGATAATTTATAAGTCAAGTCGTACAAATTAAGTCGTATTTTTAACTGACAATTTCAAAATAATTGTACAAAATTGTATTCTGAATAAGTTTCAATTAATATCTCAAATTTTGGATTTTGCCGGGTTTACACGTTGTAACCTCATATATACAGTAACACTGAATGTCCTTTTAGAATACTTACCAGTTTATAAATTTATTGCATCTTTCACCCTTTCTACCTACAATATCATACAAAAACATCAAGGCTTGTATTACAATGGGAAGTGAACATTTATTTTTTTTAAATTTTATTTACAGGTAAAACAATATTTTCTAATAAAAAAATAGAGAACATATTTTTTATATCTAATTTAGTTACAGGTTACCGACGAAGAGACTTTAAAATATCATACAAATACACACATTTTCGCACATAAATAATTTCACTTAATACCGCCTCGATGTCTACCTATGAAGATAGCATTTGACTTAAAAATAAATATATTTCACAACAAAGGTTTTTTTTTTTTTAAAAGTGCACTATGTAAAAAAAATCAGAAATACCAATAAAAAAAATTAAATTCAGGGAGACTAGATCAATTAATGATTTTAAATACTTGGGGCATCCTCAAATAGCTCGTTCAACACAAAACATCGAAGCTGTTCGTAAGAGCGTCGCATGCCGAGTCCAGGATTATAAATTTGGCCCCAAGGTTAAGAATAAGGCATCTCGAGAAGCTCTCCACAGCGTATTCTCGCGAAAGATTTGATCTTCATGCTTACAAAGTTCAATTGACTCAAGAATTGAAGTCTCCTTATCACGCATAGGGAAGAGGGTTCGTTGAATCAATTATGAAACTTGTGAATGCTGATTTTTCTAACAAAATCGTTTACAGCAATGAAACTCATTTTCGTCTAAATGGATTTTTTAATGGTTAAAGTTGTCGCACAGAAAATCCGCTAGTGATTATTGAAAAACAAATCTATTTCCAGCGTGTCAATGTGGTTTGGTGTGGATTTTGTGCTGGAGGCATCATTGAACCATTCTTTTTCGAAAATGCGGCTGGTCAACCAATCAGTTAATGATGGTCGCTATCTCGACATGATAATCCAGTTGTTTGTACCTGAATTGCAAGATACGGATGTGGACATGTGGTTTCAACAAGATGGTGCCACGTGCCATTTAGCCGGAGAAACAATTTAATTACTGGTTGGTTAATTTCCTAGTAGTGTAATTTCCTGTTTAAGAAATCAAAATTAGCCGCCTGGATTACGCAATTTAACGCCTGTTGGTTTTTTTTGGGTTTTTGAAGTCTTATAAATTTAATGGCTCATAAAGATATAGTTTGTTTCACTTTTTGATTTGAAGTAATAACCTTTTTTCAAAAATAACAAGCGTATCATTAACACGCTGATTCTTTAAAATATTACATTACAATAATTATAGACGAAATGCATTAAAATGTTCACAGATGTTTTTTGGTGCAAAAAATGATAGAATTTTGCTTAATTACTAAAGTAATTAATATGAGATTCATTTGGGTCAATGTTACATCAAGAACGTAACGAAGTCTGGTTTGGTCGGTCGTTAGGATGATTGGCACAAAATTAGTTTTAATCGTGTGAGAAATGTAAGAATGCAAGGTCGACGGGAGCATTATGAGTAGAAAAGGGGGAAATGTAAGACTCACTCATTTATCATCTTATCCTCACTCGTAATGCTTTTCTTATAAATAACATAATTTGTTTAAATGACCAGAGTTCATATATTTCTTAACCTTTTAATTGTAATCGTAGCTAAGACTTTTTTAATAAAGATTTATTATAATTTTTACTTTTATTTAAATAGAGTTGAAACTCGTATATTGTGTTTTTTTTATTTTTTTTTATTTTTTTATTTAGTCTTAAAATAGTACAAACATAATAAATGAATGTCCTAATATTGTTATTTAATTATTATTAAAACATATACTTATTATAAAACATTTCTAAACAATATTATCATAAAATTTGATCGGGTTGTGGTCCCGTGGCTATAGTCTCGGACTCACGGACCAAAGGTCCGTAGTTCGAACCCCATTCTACCCCAACTTGATTTCATTTTCTAATAGTAAGGTATTTACAACTCGTTGAAAATGGCCCTCAAAATTAAATATTTGGGTAAATCATAAGAACGCAAATATTTAGTTTTAAAATATAATAAAATATACGTACTCATAAAAAGAAAACTTCTATGAAGCTAACACATAATTTACTTGAACACTTTACAAATTTACTATTCTTTATGTCTACTTTTCGTTTAGTCGGCATTGTGGTGTAATGTTCAGCGCATTTATCTACCATGAAAGAGGTGTCGGGTTCGATTCCCGACATGGTTGATATGAAATATTATTTAAAAGGGTGCTTTTACACTAGAATATTTCATAGTCCCTAGATTGGTACCTGACGCGTAAGACTGATCACATTACCTTCGTGTAATAAAAATGATCAAGATACGCTGCGATTGGTTTACCGATGCAGTGCCCCATGCACAATTAGGTGTGGAAAAGGAGCGATGATGATGATGTTTGCTTTTGTTTTTTGTAAATTTATTGATATCATTTTAAGTTGCTAGAATTCTACTTGTCCATGCGCTTTGTAGCTGCACAACGATTGGTAATCTAGCTTCCATATTTAAATGTTATCCACTATAAAATACCTTAATTTTGTAAATGGGATCAAGAATTCCAACCGTCCATGCGCTTAGTAGCTGCAAGAGGTGTTGTTATCTTACTCCTTTTATTTTATTTTTTTTAAATGTCATTAAAACACTATTTTTTTTTGTCAGTTATTAAAATGCGTAAATGGGGTTAGATTTCTTACAGTCCGTGCGCTCGGTAGCTGCAAGACGCGCTGTAATCAAGCTCATATCTGTTATAGTTTAAATTGATCTTCATTGGAAACGGGGAACTAGAATCTTAATCGTCCATGCGCTCTGTAGCTGCTAGACGTGCTGAGATATTTATTTATTGTACAGCGCCTTAATTATATATATATGCTATAACTAAATAAAATTAAATAACTATGGTCAACCCACTAAGTGACTCAGATCTTGATAAGTTCAGACACAGACTACAGAGTTTATATTGGGTGTTAACATACATAAGTTTTGTCCGTTATCTATCAAATGAACAAGGGAACAAAACAAAAAAAACAAAAAAAAAATAGTCAATAATTCATTGCATCTTCGCCGTACACTGCACAAATATATTGAGCAGCTTTATTCCCTCGATTGAACGCGAACAGAAGAAGGTATCGAAACCGCTAACTTTCATCTACGTGACATTCAATTTTGAAGGCTTATTATCAAATAAAATCATATATGTCACGTATATATACATTAATAAATCACAACAGGGATAGAGAAAATTTCGGAGAAGGGGATATGGAAGTCTAGGCATTTACAAGACTTATGTCATTAGCTGGTTTAAGTGGCCACTTGACACACTGTGTAACATTCAACAGATGGAATAGTTGAGGAAATGTGGATGTTGAAACATCGGCAGAATGGCGAATGTTACACGGTGTGTAAAGTGGCCACTAAAACCAGAAAATGACAGGTTATAAGCTCTTTAAATGCCTACACTTCCATATTCCCTTATCTTAATATATACGTATCTTATCGTTTAGTTCTTAATAATGTATATATTACTATTTAAATTTTTATACTTTCTTTAACTTTTTTCTTTGTAAAGGAAAAAAAACCAGCAAAGAAGCTGGATTTACGGTTTATTGGGTTTCATTATTTTGCCATTTATATTTTCTTTTCATGTACCTATATGTATCTTATTAAACAAAAATAAATAGCAAAATCAATTTCTTGTTAGGCAGACATTTTTATTTCGAATAAAATATAACCATTACCGTTTCGTTTTATTTTTGGTGCTCATTTTAAGTTTGAAAAAAAAAACACAACCCTTGTAAACACCATAAATAAAAATATCGTCTTTTTGACTAGTAACACAGTATATTTTGTACTGGGTTTAAACAAGTGTTACTAACTCTAGTAATTTGTGTAGTTTTGTTATAGAAACTTTGAAGTAATTTTGTAATTTTTGAAATAAATAAATGTACATAGATTTTATTTATTTTTTTGTTTTTTGCAATAAACATAACAATAAAACAGAGTATAAAAAAATAAAGCTTAATTACATATCAATGAAATACAAATTAATAGAAAAATAGTAAACAAAAAAGTGCCACAAAGGCATGGCCTGTTCGTGAGTATACAAGAAAAAGTTAATGAATTTTTGCTCCTATAATAATAATGGACAGTTATAATATTTTTGTATAGCGTAAGAAAGAAAAAATAAAATATTTTGTAAAAGATAATATGGTATTTTTTTTTCATAGTAATTAAAAAAGGAAATAAAAAATATTTTTAAAAAACACAAAATTATTCCTTATTATTAAAGGGCAAAAATTAAATCATAGAAAAAAAGAGTTCATATCTTTAGTTTGATTCCAGGATAGTGCATGTTTTTTAAATTGTTTCCCCATTTGCTGTTTTTTGTCTAGTGTGACTAGACTAAAGTAGGTATCTATCTACAATGTAGTAGCATTGGAAGCGTGATGATGTTTCGACGAATTTACTGCACCAGCTAACATCTAGCCCCGAGTCATGAGTTGGCTGCAGTTTAGCCGATTAGTCGACAAAAGGTTGGACTTTTATTGACACTAAATAGAAAGCTCGTTGAACTCTGTAAGTTTAAATTAGTCACGAAGATGCTAATTACTTCACGTTTCCGTTTTATCAGCCGACACAATACGTGAACACCGATTCTCGGTAATGTTCTCTTTAACCGGATTTCGTAATACTCATCTACTATTTGTAACGGTTGTACCTCCGAAAGCTCTCCTTACGGTTCAACAATTAAAATAATCAAATATAAAATAATATTCAAATGCTTGTAGACAAGACTGGGTGTAAACGCCTAGACCTCCATATTACCTTCTCAAAAATATTTCCCATCTCCGATTAAAAAAAACCAACTCAACCTTAACTTGATTCGCATTTTCTAATAGTAAATAATTAAACTCGTGGGAAATGGCACCAAAATTGAAATATTTAGGAAAATCGTAATAACGCTAATATTTATTTCTGTTTTTTTTATTTTAATTATTCAAATATTCACAAAAATGTTTATCTTAGAGCGGGCTAAACAATGTCAGATCCAATAACTCCCTAGGTAGGAGATCAAGCCTGTCTAAAAACATTTGGACATACTCAAAACACTGTTAATTAATCTGGTATAAGGAGTATAAAGATATTATAAATAAAAAAAAGTGAAAAATTAATAAGTTTTCAGACGTTGCCTAGTAGGTGAATAATTCAGACACATGAATATCACCCACATCAATAAAGGTTTCAACTCTTTTACTTCACAAAAGTCAATAGATGGGAGGGTGAATGAAATTTAAATTTTCAAACATGGTAGAATGGTTAATTTTTAATTGTAAAATAGTTAATGTGTAAAATAGCTACTTAAATCAGCCAATGACAGGTCATAGGCCATGTAAATGCCTTGTCCTACATGTTCCCTTCTCAAAAATATTTTCTTGATTGTTTTAGCAATGCAAAACCCTGAGCACCATTGAGTGTGTTTAAAGGTATGACGATAAATATGATAATCGGTTTATGATCCCGTGGCTAGTGGCATGGACTCACGGACCGAAGGTCCGAGGTTCACACCCCACTCTCTTAAAATATTATTCCTATTTTCTAATCATAAATAATTTACAATTTGTTGAAAATTTTCCTTAAAATTAAAATCTTTGGGTTGTTTATAAAAACGTCAATGTTTATTTGCTTTATTAATAAAAACAAACATGATTTATTTTATTGGTGGTTGGGATAAATTGCCATTTGACAATAAGACTGCCAATGCACAAATAAAATTAACATTATTTAGAAATATATAACGACAGCAAACCATCACACCGCTTCCCCGTGAGGGAAGGCAAAGAGAATAGAACGCCACCATACAGACATCGCTTCCTCTATATTCATGCATTTTGCCATGCACGCACGACGATATTTCAGAGTTTTGACATATCATCTTAAAATTTTTGAGTTTGATCATGCCATGTCTTTTTCGTTTTCTGCATCCATCAACATTCGCGTCAAAAGTCATTTTAGCCGTTCATTCGCTATCAAACATGTTCAACCCAACGCATCACTTCTTGCTTGATTTTGAGGAAAATGTTGTTGTCGATAACTTGTTTCCTATTTTCCTTACACGGGTTTTTAAGACTCAAAGAAAATGGTTCGAAAATTGAAATGTTTGAATTAATTAAACAATTTTAAAAAACTGATTTTTTCAGGAATGTACGGGATATAATAAAATCAGACTTTCATCCTTGTATTTCCTATTCTATACTTCGTACCTATATGTGAGGGACCAGGACTCCATTGTGAACTGCTGATTTTGCATACTGCAACAAAAATTGATTTGCCAAGGTGTTCAAAATACATAAATAAAAATTATTTACAGTTTAAATAAATAAAAACACGTGGGCAAATATGCAACATATATTGCTATTATAATTTTTTGCTAAATTTAAAGAAAAAATTGTTTTTTGCGGAAATTCGTCGTAAATAAATATCGTGCATACGTTTCATTCGTCGTTAAAGAGTTGTTGATTTATCTAACCTTGAAGTATACAAAATATTTTACAACTCTCGTATTTTATCGAACTGATTAGTAGATATAATAAAAGCTGACGTAAATTAGATAGTTATTTTATAGTTGTGTTCCAAAGTCGCCCACATTGATGATTTGCGAATAAATATTTTGTCCAATAAATAAATACAAGCTCAAAGCTTTCATGATTTAGCGTTGGTTAAAAATTTTTTATGCTGATGATACAACAGAGATGGAAAACTAAACATTTTAGAGAAGGAAACATGGAACACTGGGCATTTACATGGCCTACTTATTTATTTATTACTAGATGAACACGGCCACGCTTCGCTGTGGCTTATCTGATAATAATTATTAAAAGACTAAATAAAAATAGTCTATACACATTATATTTAATGAAAATACACATTGCTTATCAAATCTTTATTTGCTGTAACTATGCTGTAGAATATAAAAAAAATGACAAGTTCTGTAAAAAAAAATGAGTCAATCCATTGATTACTTTCCGAGGTTTGCAAACATATGAAACCTAAATTTTTAAATATATAGATTATGGGAAAAAAAAAAAATTGTAACTTTCGCTAAAATTGATAAAATTGGATTCTGGCTCTTTTTTACACACAGAACTATTTTTTTTTATCCGCCCGGTCACAGGCATAATTTATTTGGTCAAATATTATTTTTCTTGAATCTTGATTCTTCATCAAACAAAGTTACTAATGTAATATTTCTCTTCTTCATTTTAAAAGACAAATTACAACGATTTGTTGTTATCATGTTGGTAATGTTTTAACGTTTCTCGAACCGTAAATAATAAATTATGAGCATAGTCCGTGAACCGGAGTCCTCGCATTAAGTAACTTAAACTTACACGTTTTAGTAAATTAATAATATTTTCTGACATACCTAAATTACAACAGAGATTGCGAATATTTTTTAAAAGGGAATAACAAGTGATTCTAGGCATTTACAAGGCTTTTGATTTGTCATTGGCTGGTTTCAGTGCGCACTCTACACACAGGGTTTTACTTATGAATCGGTATTAAAGTTAAGAACAATTTTTGATTATGTCCAAATTATGTGGATGTTTAAACATGGGCAGAATGGTAAATGTTACACAGTGCGTAAAGTGGCTACTTAAACCAGCCATGCCAGGTCATAAGCCTTGTAAATGCCTAGAATTCCATATTGCCTTTTCAAAAATGTTTTCCCTCTCTGTTGAAATACAATTAAATAAAGATAAGCTTGAGAATAGTAGTAAAATAATGATGGTGTAGCAAATAGTATTACGTATAAACCTCGCATACAGTTAAACTCGGTTTCAATCTGGAATAGCGACCATTGAAACTTATACCTGCACATTATGTGGTATAATGCTGGAATAAGCACGCGATCTGTCAAAAGTCATATTTTTCCGTAATCAAAATGGATGGTTTATCAGTTTTTTTTCAATTTTAAACAATTTCGAAGTCCTGCAACCTTCTCAATGCAATTCAAGTAATTTTGAATTATATCTTTGAAATAATATCTGAAATGTTATTTGTTTGTATGTGCTTTAATCAATAAAAGAAACAGGAATAAACTATAGAATTAGTTTTGCACTTCTCCTCTTCCTTCTAATTTTAGTTTCTTTTTCTAACGGTTTTCCCCATGTTCTCGATTACACTGACAGTAGTCTCGATTTGACTTTGGCGTTTGTTTGTGTTGTTTTAAAAGTTACTGCGCACGCGCACATATCAGTGTTGACTGTTTAAAAAAATGAAGCATGAAATAACTTGTGAATTGTTATTCTAGTTATAAATATTTTTATAAGTAAGCTTTTTTTATATCAGTTATAAATAGTTAAACCGGGTATAGTTATTTCTAAATATAAACCTAGTATAAGGAAACTTAATAAGTAAGGCCCACAGTGTAACAATTACTATCTTAACTTTTATTTTATTGAATTCTTCCGATTATATTTCTGATATTTTTTAGTCATCAATCTGATTTTTTTTTCATGGTCACACGAATCAAAAGGGTATTTAAAATATACTGTTTATACTACATCAGTGTTGTACAGTTGTTTAAATCTCTACTAGAACAGTAGTTTTTACGATTTAATCAAATATTTTAATTTTGTTGGGCATTTTTAACTAGTTGTAAATAACTCACTATTAGAAAATTCGAACGAAGCTGAGGTAGAGCGGGTGCGAACTTCAGACCTTTGATACGTGAGTTTGTGACACTAGCCATGGGACTACAACCATGTTTAAAATACTCAATTGGCTTGTATCCAGAGTGAATGTTTCATTTCAAAACATAACGGATCAAATTTATACACGCAAAGACTTGTATACGCGATACGCCCAAATAAGTTTTCATTTCATAAAACAATATGTTATCCTGAAACTACAACCATGCGAAATACATGTATTAAAATAAATAAATATCCCTGAGGCAAAACATTTGTCTGCAAATAATAATATTAAGAGATTTTAAATGGAAAGCTTCTGTCATATCTATCGCGAAAACAGTCTAGTCAATAATTTATTTGATTAAGAAGTGTTCCAAAATATTACTCCCGAGATATTCATTATAATTGTGTAGTCAATTTTATTGTTGTCATTATTTCGTATTTACTGCATTTTGTGGTTACCTACCGTATTGTATAGGACTCGTCGCACATTATTTATTCGATGTGCGTCAGTTAAATTTGAAAATAAAATGCTTTTTTTTTTCTTCAGAAAACGGTTTTGAAATTTAACATACTTTAAAAAAAAAACAATTTATATCATTTCTTAATTTGAATTTTAACAAAAAGGTTTTTAACTTTTTACTAAGCTCTTTATTGTACCATTTTTAATACAATTCCAAGTTTTAAACAATTATTTTTTTATACTTACGCACCCACACACACGCACCCTCTCCCTCATTCATTCCCACACGCAAATGTATCCTCTCCCTCATTCATTCACGCATACACACATTCACATACACATGAATACAAACGTCACACAAATACAATTACTAAACTTCTTTTCTTATATATTATGTATCATTACATTTACAGTGGATTTTTTTAATTGGCTTTAGCATTGTTAAGATTTTTCTACTTATTTTGTTTATGTAATAGCTGTACAAATCTTACATAAAATAAAACAAATAATGTTTATGACCTATGTAATGCCTCTATTAGAATATAGATGCCATTTGTTCTGCGTACTACCAGGGTTTTTGAAAATACTAGCGCACTAAGAACTCTTTACAACTCCTTAGCGCGAAGTAGACCAGAGAGTGGCTCAATGATTTGGGGGCCAAATGAACTGAAATACTCTCTTATAATAGAGAAAATCTTAAAGAAGTTTCTGAGATATCTCAACGTGAGAGAGTGGGAGTAATATCTTTGGCTCTACTCAGCCGAGATTTTCCAGGGTTTGCTTGGCAACAACAGTTTATAGACTAGAAGAAATATGTATTTGACTACACATGTTTATCGATTGTTGCGCGGTATGGTCGATAGTCCTGAAATTCTGATGCGCATTGGTTTGTATGTGCCTGATAATTACCTAAGACAGCGTCAGCGTAGATTGTTTCATATTCCGATATACTGAACCAACCTGCCGATAGTTATGCCTATTGGAAGGGCTACTGCTGAACAACATCGCTCTGGATATTGAACTGTTCCATGTATCTGGAGGGGTTTTCCGGAGCAGGATTCTCCTACTACTTTGACATGAGTCTGTTTCATTTATTTTTTCTTTTTTATAATATGTACGTTTTGAATGTATGTTTGTTATACATATGTTATAAATAAATTAATGAATTGAATTAAATCGAATTAAGATATGGTATGTCTACTTCACTAAAGATATCAAGCTACTGGAAAAAGTCCAAAAATGCACTTAGCTAATCCTTGAATTACTCAAAAGGATGCCCTACCACGGTAAATTAAAAGCAGTAGAACTTACATCTTTGGAAAAACGACGGAGGCTTGATAGAATCTTATGAGATATTTAATTATGACAATTTAATTATGACAATAACTGCCCCCTGCACGAGATGTTTAAATGAAATCCCAACACCAATTTACGGGGTCATAATTGGAACTACGATAGTCTCAAATTTCGTGTTGATCCCAAGAAAAACTTCCTTTCTAGGTGGGTGGTTTCAGACTGGAATAAATTGACGGGCCTAATTTGTATTTAATATTTTTGTGTTTTTAAAAAAAAAAATATTTCCTATTATAATTACCATAAAAAAATCTTTTACAGAATAATTTACATTTGTTTTCTTATGTAAAACAAAATTATAACTGTCTATTATTTATTATAGTAGCAAAAATTCATTAACATTTTCTTGTATACCCACGAACAGGCCATGCCTTTGTGGGATTTTTTTGTTTACTATTTTACTATTATTATGTATTTCATTGCTATGTAATAATTTATTTTTTTTAATACTCTATTTTATCACTTATGTTTATTGTAAAAAAACAAAAAAAAAAATCAAAAAAAAAATCTCCATTTCATTTTGTTCAACATGTTTAAAAACGGATTTTTTTTAAGAAGAACAACGCAGACAAAAAGCGTTGCACGAGATGTAGATGTGTCAGTAAAGGATGCCTACCTATATATAATTTAAAAAAACATATTAGTATTGACTATTGACATCTCTAAAGATAATATGTTGTTAAATAAACATTACTTTTTTATAAGAAGAAATTCATGTTTCACGTAAACGTATTACGTAAACATGATAGTATTCTGTTTAATTTACAACTAGATCTATAAAACTAAATATGTAATAATAAATGCTTGCTGGTTTCATGTTTCGTATTGAACGAACAGGACCGTTTGGAGACACTTCGCGCTTGGTTTGGCGTTAAATTTATTTTGATAGGTTTATTTAATTTTTTTAACTAAACCAAAAAAAAAAAAAAGTTTATAAACTGAGTTATATTTACCATTCTGAATTTATTTTTTTGTGATTGTCTTAGCTTAGTGCAAAAAACTTTGTTTCTCTGAGGCTAAATACATATTTTTTACTGACGACAACATTTATTTAACCACGTACTTCAAATAGTTAATTTCAAGTAATAATAGTTTACTTGAGATGCCGATGCCGCAACAATTTTTTTACAATTGTTATTATGTGCTTACCTTTCGAAGACTCAATTTATTATCACCGTGGGTAGATAATGTATCTACTTGCATACAATTTCCCCGAAATTACTACTTTTTGTATCGGTACCAAAAGCGATCGTTAAAAAAACTGTTTTTCATTTAGATTATTTGTCAGCCTGGTGATGGTCTACGCGTTTACCTATTATGCAAGAGGTATCAGGTTCGATTCACATTGTTGACATGTTGACATGAAACATTATTTAATGTGTTTTTACACTAGAATATTTTCACTATCCCTAGACTGGCACCTGAAGCGAAAAACTGATCATCTTACCATCATGAAAAATTATCAAGATACGCTCCAATTGGTGTACCAATGCAGTGCCCTAAGCACCATAAATGCGGAAAGAGAATTTAAGATTTTTTAAAGGTTAAAATTTACTTTTTTTATTTATTTATTTTCTTTTTTAATAAAATGTGTACATTTTTCTATATGGATACCTCACTTGGCATAACCCGCGTCGAGGAATTAATTATCAATTTTTATTTGTAAAAATCTAATTTTCATTTGGTTTATAATGTTTGTGTGCGCTTAATATTAATAAAAATATGTTGTACTTAATGTTTTCCTTATTTGTTTTTATTTTTCAATGTTTATAATATGGCTGTCTGTGTATTTTACTACCTCTCCAACCGAGCGGAGATTTAATATATTGTCATTTTCATATATGTTTTTGTTAGTGTGTAACGAGTTCTACAATTACATTTATATTTCTGAAAAACTTGAAATGGATTACAATATTCGAGTTTTTCAAATGTTTGTAGACAAAATACTGGATCACTGGTCCAAAAAGAAATTCAAATATTGTTTTCAGGCGTTGCCTAGTATGTGCAATAATAAGTTAGATGAATCTCTTCACAACAATAAAGGTTTCAGCTCTTTAACTTCACTAAAATCAACAAATGGAAGAATTGAAGAAATATGGAACTATGGATGTTCAAACATAGGCAAAATGTTGAATGTTACAAAATGTATAAAATGGCCACCTTAATCAGCCAATGACAGGTCATAAGCCCTGTAAATGCCTAATCTTCCATTTTCCCTTCCTTAAGGTATTCTCCATCCCTGTTGTAATTTGTTAATTTTAAATAAATGTATGCACTATTTTTCATACTTTTTTATTTGCATAATTTAGTGTTTCTACTGGTAAAACAAAAATACTACGAAACATAAATAAAACAGTCACTAAGGCGGCTCTGCTCAGAACCACGCTGCATTGGCACACACGACAACATTGTCCTTTGGACAGTTATAAATACCGCTTTGTGTTGTATTTGTGCAACTTATAAATATTGCGTGCAATAAATTAAAAAAGTGTTTTTATGTTGTTATTATCGTCGGGTATTTTGCGAAATTCCAAATCTGGTTTTTTTTATTGTCGGCTCGAAGTGAGAAATTACGATTCTTAATCAAACGAACAAAATACGCACTAATGTATTCATAAATAACTCTAACTAAATTAGATGTAAATCAAACGCAATCATTTACTCATATTAAAAAGCTTTACTGTATTTTATTTGTATAAACGTTTGTTGGTACGTTGATTTAAGTTACACCCATCTTTTATTAATTTTAATCTTTACCGTTTTATCACCCATCTGTATTAATTACTTTATTAATTTATTTACTTGAATAACTAAGCTTTTTCTTATTAACAGTTCTTTTTTAAATAATATTATTGCATACAGGAATAGGGAATATTTTCTCGCACGCATCAATTAATTAAATAATATAACTTATTGTATCCCTTTTTCCTTTTACTTATCCTTAGTTCCGCTTTGTATACATTTATATGTTTTATATTTCAATGTCGTTTTAACCGTTATTTTAGCATTATTGATTACTTTGATTTATATACAATACTTAAAATAATATAAAATAAACAAAACTTACACTCATTACAATATCATTATATCAACTCATTTGTTAACCTTGTTAATGATAACATTTTCTTAATGATCCTTAAGACAAAAATTATTAAATTTAATTTACTCTCGTATAATTTTGAATTCTCTATCCTTACCTCTGTTTTGTATAAATACATTGAATTTCTCAGTAAAGATACCAGTCTCGAAGATGTCGCGAAAGTGATGAAACTGGTCACTGGATATTCCAAATTTGTGGATTAAATTATCACTCGTCTTTTATTTCTATAATAAATTACAATAAACTTCCATCAAGAATTTTCACTTACAAACTTAAGGCTGTAGTCTAGTAAAACGCACGCAAAATGAGGAAATCATACGATTTTGCCATTTTAAAACGAATGTTTTTTTTAATAGAGCAATTATACAAAAATAAAAAACATAAATTAGATAAAACCAATATTTTATAAAGGTATTTCTGTTAAAAAATATACTTAAAAATTTTATGTAACTAAAATATTATTACTTTTAGAACGGCAGATTACGCCATTTTAAATTTAGAATAAACTCAGGTATCTGGGATCTCAATAAAGACTAATATCAAACTAAAATTTATTTTAATAATTTGAAGATAATAAATTGAACATGAAAGAAACTTAAGCAAAATTTCAATTTTTGATTTTTTAAAAGAAATACAAGCATTTTTAATTACATAAAATTTTTGTGACATTTTATTTAATTTCTACGTAAAATTATGCCTTTGATAATACTTTAATTTTTTTTTTAATTTAAATATTTTTGTTGAAGCTTTTTTTTATAGAATTATTTTTTTTTTAAAAATAATATAATTCTGGTTGTAATATTCAATTTAAAGCAATACCTTTTTTTATATTTTTATGACCTACTTTTATCGGTACCGGTAAGGGCAGGTATGAAAGTCATAAATATGATGTTATTATAAATTAAATATTACAACCAGAATTATTTTCTCCATAAAAAAAAGAATACAATTCTATAAAAAAAAATTCAACTAAAATATTTCAATAAATATTTTTTTTTTTAGTAGTATCAAAAGCATAATTTTACGTAGAAATAAAAGAAAATGTCACATTTTTTTATATTTTTAAATTTAATTTATGTTTTTTTTTTATTATTATTGTTGCGCGATTAAAAAACCATTCGTTTTGAAATTGCAAAATCGTATGATTTTCTCATTTTGCGTGCGTTTAACCAGACTAGAGCCTAGCTATTGATAGTTAAATTAAAAATAAAAATGTAATAATTGATTTACTACTACAGTATTTAATTATTCATTTTGCCTTGATATATTTTAAACCATTAAGGAATATTTACGAAAAACTGAAAACATTTGGAAAAAATTACTTAAAAATTTTGACTCAAAACAAATAATTATTGTCGATAAGTTTCTTACGGAGTTTTTTTTAACTAGCTTTATTTTCTTTGAATCGCGTCCATAGTGGCGTCATAAAAGTATCGCACGATTTGAGCAAATTGTTAAATGTATACTTTTAACGCGAGTGGCTATTAGTCTCCTTATCAAGTGTCAATTTGTTCATGTCACAATACGAACGTGCAAAACTCAGAAGGAATATTAAATTAATATAAATCATCCTCGCGAGGTCACATTAAACTGTCAGATACGAAGTAGCGTAACCACAAAATTACTCGTTTCTGCATTGGATCTTGGTTCTTGGGCTCTTAGGGCCGAACTGGGTAAACCATGTGCCAATTTGATCACTTAACGTGTCATTCATCACTTCATTAGTGTCATTTTATCACTCTATTCATGTTATGAATCGGGTTTTGGTCCCGTGGCTAGTGTCGCAGATATACAAAACAGAGGTTCTAGGTTTGAACCTCACTCAGCTCACCACACCTCACCTCCAACTTGTTTTCCATTTTCTAATAGTGTGTTATTTACAAGTCTTCGAAAATAGCATTCAAAATTATGATATTTGTATAAATCGTATGAACGCAAATATTTCTTCTTCTATTAATAAAAAAAATAAACGCAAATACAAAAACAATATTTTGAGTTTGTCCAAACATCTGTATAGAAGGATTGGATTCAACTCCCTGGGAAACTGTTAATATTAACATATTACAACACATATAAAGAACATTAACAAAGAAGATAATATAGAAGTCTAGGCATATACAGGGCTTATGACCTATAATTGGCTGGTTTAAGTGGCCACAATACACACTGTGTAATATTCACAATTCTGCCCATATTTGAAAATCTATCATTTCTTTCATCTGTTGGTGTTTGTGACGTTAAAGAGCTAAAACCTTTATTTATGCGGGTGAGATCCATCTTATTGAATTTTTCACCTTCATACTAGGCAACGCCTAAAAATCTTATTTTTTCAATTTCTTTACTTCTTCATGGACCAAGTGGATTTATCAACAATATTTTGAGTGTGTAAAAACCTCTGCAGACAAGGGCTGGATTCAACTCCCTGGGAATATTACCCAGTATGTAAAGTGGTCAATTAAACAAACCAATGACAGGTCATAAGCCGAGTGGATGCCTAGACTTCTTTATTACTTTCTCTAAAATGTTCCTCATCTCTGTTGTAATATGTTAACAAATATATATAAATTTAATAAGTTCACTTTATTATTTCATCAATTCAATTTTATTACTATATTAGTGGAATTCAAGTTATTACATTTTTTTGTTATTTCGTCGTTAACATTATTTTTACAAATAAAGAAATTAATTTGCAATTGCCTGGTTTGATTTAAAACCATTCGACTTGATTTTACACTTTGTTCCTGTATATTTTTACTTAAATATTTTTTTTTCATCTTACCGCACCACTTACGCAATTTTTTATCTTCAATATTATTTTAGTACTCTTCATATAAAAAATGCATCTTCTCTAGCTACCTTCAAGAAACGTTTGAAAAACTACTATTACCGTGTATGCTTAAAACTCTGACCCCTCTTCATTTTATGGTTTTAATTTTTTTTTCAAATCCTCTCATTCCTTGGTTCCACTTTCTCTCTTCTTCCAAACTCATTACGTGATTCCACATTCTTTATTTGTTTATTTTTATATCCGCCCAATGGGCATTTTTAAGGACATATAATACAAAATAATGCATTTTTAAAAAGCTAATAAGTGCAAGCCTAATCTCATCATTAAGAAGCAGTTATTTTTAATTAATTTGGTATTTTCATGTATGCATCTTTTGATACATATTAAAAAATTTAGTACAAATTGTTGACAAACTCTTCTTTTTTTACCTGACTGTTTTTTGGTTCGCTTGAATATATTGCTCTTAGCAATAAGTTCGCCAAAGTACCTAATTCTTTGCGT
Source organism: Micrasema longulum (assembly GCF_059751315.1). NCBI lineage: Eukaryota > Metazoa > Arthropoda > Insecta > Trichoptera > Brachycentridae > Micrasema > Micrasema longulum. The sequence continues at coordinate 712,100 of NW_028277455.1, forward strand.
GTGAAGATTTAAAGAAATAATTATTTTAACATCTAGTTAGTATTAACTATTTCATCAGTTTTTATGTGCCGTATTTTTCATGTGAATTTACAAAAAGAAATAAGAATTATTTATTACATAATCATGACATAAGTAGATTAACATAAATTCATAAATAAATTTTAATCGTTCACTTAACAATTTATTTATTTATTTACCCTCTTGAGCTTTAACATGAATGATCATATTGATTTTAAAAATAAATGTAATGAGTTAGCAAATATAAAATACTCACATATCACCCAATTCAAAACTAAATTATAATTTAGTGCTTATAAGTTATAGGGGGAAAGTAGGAAACAATAATTGAGTAAAACATGTGACAGAATTTTTTTTTGAAAACATATAAAAATTTTTAATTTTGATATCACAAAAAAAATCAAAAATGCATTCATACTGCACAATGTAGAAGAAAAAAAAAGATTTTTTATTCTAAATAAAAAATATATATAAAAAATGTATTTGATGCAGTAACTTTGTGCTTATCGGCCTCGTGGTGCAAGAGGTCTCGGGTTCAAATCCCAACATGGTTGACATGAAATATTTATTTGAAAGGGTGTTTTTACACTAGAATATTTCATAGTCCCTGGACTGGTACCTGAAGTGTCAGACTGATCATCTTACCTTCATGTAACAAAAATGATTGAAATATGTCGTGATTGGTGCACTGCCATATGCACCATTAGATGTGGAAAGGGAGTGATGATGATAAACTTTGTGCTTATTCATTATAATAATTATAAAAATAAAACAACCTTGCTTTTAATGAATATTCATAACTTAATATTACCTTGTTGAAAGTTAAAAGTTATTTTCTTTTTATTCAGATTTTATATTATTTTTCTTCTTCTTCTTATGGTTCCTCTCCCCGATGGAGGTTGGAAATTATCATTGCGATTCTTAGTTTATTGGCAGCTGCCCCGAACAAGGACTGAGTGCTGCAATGGAACCAGTCGCGCAAGTTCTTAAGCCAAGAGTTCTTTCTTTATATTACTACTTTAGTTTTATTTTATTTATTTATCAAAATCATACCAAAATTAACATATAAATTATCAAGTCCTTCTGAACTGCATAAAATGCAGTTCGTCAGCAGGTGCTTATAGTTAGGTTCAAATATATATATATATACATAATCGTTTCTCTCTATAAACATATAAAAAATCTTATACCATGGTAAAAAGAAAAATGTGGACATCGAAAATAAAAAAAATTCCAAATAAAAAAGAAAAACAAAAAAAAACTTTAATATAAAAAACACGTTCTAAAAGCAAGATTCTCAGCAGACGTCTTTCTCTTCATGTACTTCAATTTGAATCTGTTTTATCAATGTTAATCTAATTAAGTTAAATTTTTAGAAGTTAAATAGTAAAGAGGCTAAATATTACAATCTAGTCAATCCGGATCTGCACATAAGCACTTAAATCCCTTATTAACGTAAGTAACAACGTACTCAATAAGTAAAAATCGACATAACTTACTTTTAATTAATGTTTATGTTTGTTTACTTCCAAATGGTGACACTCGTAAAGTGTTAATATAGATAGAACATAAAATATTGAAATGTATTAAAAGAAAGGTAAAAAAGCGAAAAGAACGACAATTTATTACCTACAGTCAAATAAAATTGATTTTTTAAAATCAGGGCTTCGATTACAATGGGAAGTTTACATTTAATTCAATTTTATTTACAAAGTAAAATTAAGTTTTCTCTATAAAAAGCAGTATATGCATACATTTTTTTCTTCTTAACATGTTTAATTATAGGTTACCGACAAAGAAATTTTAAATGTTCATGCAAACAACTCATTTTTGTAAACAATTATCGGTTTTTCTTTATCGACAGTCATCAGAAGATAATTCAGTGGCCCAGAACTTAAGATATATCCCTAAAAAAATAGTAAGGCAATTAACGCTTCGAGTGCCAGTCCAGTAACAATGAAATATTACTCCCTTTGTAAAAGTAAAAGTACTCCCTTTATTTACTTGAAAACATGTGAAAGAAACTTTATTTGAAAACAGATTAAATATTTTTTTACTTTAAAATATAAAATACCTAGGAGTATATGTTACAAAAAATGGCAGCTTAACTAGCTAGTTAACCTAACTCTAACGAAACTTTCTACACAAATCAACAAAAATTTGATTTCTCAATCAGGCAAAGAATATATTTTATTAAATAAAATAGTAGTTATAGGAGAAAGTAGTAATATGAAACTCCTATTTGTTTTCAATTAAAGTAATTGCTTATATAAATATGTCAATCAAAATCTGAACTGGCAGTGGACAACGAGTTTTAAGTCCCATCACTTATATAGAGAGTTGCTATAGGAAAAGGCAGAAGAAGGATGAAAGCAGAGTGAACGCGGTAGAAATGCGATTTCTTAGACGAATGTGTAGGAAATCAATGTATGACAGGGTTACAAATGATAAAAATCAGGCGAGAGTGTAAATCTGATTCAGGTACAATTGATGAGATATAAAAAACATTTTTTTTATCATCCCCTTTTTCACACCCAGTAGTATAGGGGACTGAATAATTATTTTGATCATCTGTTGAATTAAGGTAAGGTTATCAGTCTTACGCTTCGGGTCCCAGTCCAGGAACAATTAAATATTGCATTTTAAACAGCCTCTAAAATCAATATTTTACGTCCGCCCGGCCAGGAATCGTGAATAATAACCATGACCTCGGGAATAATAGGCTAACGCGTCAACTACTACACAAGATGGACTTATCTTCAATTAATTCCTTTATTCATGATTGCTTGAGAGCAGTCATCGAGATAAGAACACTCGTCCGGGGTTCAGTTTCTATTTCACAAACAAAACTGTATTTTTCATCCGCGTCGACACTTCTTTGTTCTTGGTTGTTTGCATAATATTTTTATCGTTTTTATTTAATCGACCTCGATATTTAATAATCAGTGCATTTGCATACTATTCAAAAAGTCTTGGGTTCGATTCCCGACATGGTTAAGATGAAATATATATTTAAAATAGTGTTTTCACACCAGAATATTTTACTGGTACCTAAGGCGTAAAATTGATCATCATGTGTTGAATCGGGTTGTTGTCCTGTGGCTAGTGTTGCGGACTCACAAGCCAGAGGTCTAATGTTCAAACCCCACTCTACCCGAACTTGATTTCCATTTTCTAATAGTGAGTTATTTACAAATCGTTGAAAATGGCTACCAAAAATTGAAATATTTGGGTAAATTATGAACGCTAATATTTATTTTTTCATGTTATAAAAAAATAATCAAGATACGCTGCAATTGGTGTACCAATGCAGTGGCCTATGTACCATAAGTGTTGAAAGGGAATGATGATTGATTTATTTTACATAAATGGCATAAATTACGTAAATTTTATGCAACAGAAATATAACATTTTTGAGAAGGAAATATGGAAGTCTAGACATTTTTATTTTTTTAATTTGAAAAATTTATCTATTAACCCTTACGAATTATTACATTAATTTTACAAAAAATAAAATAAACATTTTCCATTCATACTCTGTACAAAATAATATTTTTTACATCTTTTGAAAAGTCTTTTGTTTAGTTTTGTCTGGTAGTTTTTTGTATAATTTCAGTCCCTGGTTCATTTGTCTTGATTGTCCTTGTCTTATTTTACTATATTCTCTGCACAAAAATGTTTTCCGTCTGTTGCTACAAATTGTGATATGAACCTAGATCTGATACCAGGGAGGAAATCCTGCCTGTCTGCAAACATTTGGACCTACTCAAAATATTTTTGAATCAACTAACTAATAAAAGAAGAAGTACAAAAATTGGAAAATTGTTTTCAGGCGTTGCCTAGTAGGTGAACAGGTTCAGCTGGGTGAATCTCACCAGCGTGATAAAGGTTTCAGCTCTTTACTTCACAAAAGTCAACAAATGGAAGAGTTGAGGAAGTGTGGAAGTTTGAACATAGGCAGAATGGTGAATGTTATACAGTGTGTAAAGTGGACACATAAAACCTGGTTTGAATCGGGTTGTGGTCCTGTGGCCTGTGTCTCGGACTTACTGACCAATGGTCCGTGGTTCGAATCCCACTCTACTCTAACTTTATTTCCATTTTTTAATAGTGAGTTATTAACAACTCGTTGAAAATGGCCCAAAAAAATTCATATTTGGCTAAATCATAAGAACTCAAATATTTCTTTAGAAAAAAAAAACAGCCAACGACAGGTCATAAGCCCTGTAAATGCCTTAACTTCCGTTTTCTCTTCTCACAAATGTTTCCCTTCTGTCGCATCAAATTTAGAGCTGAACAACTCCCTAGGGAGGAAATCCAGCCTATCTGCAAACATTCGGACATACTCAAAACATTGTTATCATAAATTGCTTTTAACATAAATACATCAAATTAAAAACAATATACAATAATAAAATTGTCTTATTATAAGAATAGTAACTAAATAGTAAAAACACATAAGTTTCCAAAAATGTATACATACATATGAAAAAGCAATAAAAATAAAAAAAAAACTCATTTCATAACTATTATGTCCAGAACCAAATATATCAGCTTTATTCTCGTACTGATGACCATTTTTGTGGAGTCTAGGGATAGGCGAATGTACGTGATAGCTAGTTTTAGAACTCGCAAAACAAAAATAAGATTTGTAGCAGGTATGTCTACCAGGTACTCGGAAATACATCAACTCCAGCAAATCCTGACGGTCAATGTAAACTGTAAAGTAATAATAGGTTTGTTAGAAATCTTCTAACGGAAAGTTTTAAAAGATTTGCCAAAGATTACAATTTATTATAATGAATGCATAAAATTAAGAAAAGTCCAGAAGGAGCGTAGAATCATATATGAATACATCGGATTGTGTCCAATAATTTTCCCACTATGCCAACAGAGTAGATAAATAAATAAAAAGGTCATTCAATAAGAGTAATTTAATTAATGAACTTTAAACTTAAAACGGATATCTGGATCATGTTCAATAATATTTGATGTTTTAAAGATAATTTCGGTCAAATGTCCACGATAGAGTTGTTTATCTTAGATCCAATTTTCATAAATTCTCTCATTAGATGAGCAAAGAAGGGTAAAAAAATTTACTACCCTGGCAACACTAACGAAATATTCATTTTGTTTCTTCAACAATCTAACAGATGGAAAAATTATTAAATTTTTAAGTAATGCATTTGTTACATACACATTCATTTGCTAATTACACATGAAATGTGATTGCATCCTAGCAGTATTTCTACACTTTAAAAGAACACAACACGGCATAGTTGAATTCAAATCAGGAATTGCGTACAGAGAGAAGTCTACAAAGACACCAATGTGTCAAAACGTAAACCTACTCATTTATGAGTAGTTAAATCGCCTTCTGTTTGATGTGCGTATGCGATTTCTGGACTATTCTTTGGATGAATGTTATAACGCTTATGTATCCTAAGCAAAATAAAATCTTAGTGTCCACGCAAAAATAAAAATTTCAACTCACCTAGGAAACATTCCCACGTGACAAAGATTATTAATTACGTATTTCTAATTTCGTAATGATAATAAACTGCTATTACGCAAACAAAAAATCAATTCATTTTCTTTAAGGACAAGCCGCGCAGCGGTCAGTTTGCACAACTTACAGACAATACTACAAATACCCAGTCATCCATCATCAAAAATACTTACGATTCCTTCATTTTTAAGCATTATCATAAGTAACTTCATAATATATTTTCTCTATAAATCAAATCAGATTAAAGTGAGTCCGCCATTGTAATGTTTCATGTGACTTTATTTCTCTAGTAGTGTGAGAGACAGTGCTGCGATGGCATTTTTGAGCCTTGAGTTGAGATTATCAGCACGTAAGAACCGTCACGCACGTTTTTATTTGGTGTCGTTAAGTTGTAAATAAGTACTCACGTGGACTATTTGCTCCTGGGCCCCGATTGCAATGAAAAGTTAACTTTTATCTTCAATTGTATCTAAAAGTAAAGAAAAGCAAAATGTGCATACATTTTTTTCTGAACATACCTATTCAATTTGAAAAAAAATAATCGTGTAAATTTCATTTATTAATTCATGTTTTTTTTAAAAGGTTATTATTTTTATGTGCGAGAATAATCATTCATAGAAGTAAAGATAATTAACATATTTGATTAATAATAGAAGGAATCAAATGTATACCAATTAAAGGTTACCGATGAAGATACTTGAAATGTTCATGCAAATATACTCATTTTCATTAACAAATTACAGCACGGATGGAGAATACCTAAAAGAAGGGAATATGGAAGTCTAGGCATTTACAGGGCTTATGACTTGTCGTTGGCTGGTCACACTGTGTAACATTCACCATTTTGCCTATCACACATCCATATTTCTTCAATTCTTTCATTTTTTGATTTTAGTGAAGTTAAAGAGCTGAAACCTTTATTGTTGTGAAAAGATTCATTTGACTGAATTATTTCATATACTAGGCAACGCCTGAAAACAATTTTCCAATTTTCAAACTTCTTCTTGGACCAGTTGGTTTTATTACAATATTTGAGTTTGTCCAAATGTTTGTTGAAAAAATATTGGATCTCACCCCCTTGGGAGTCATTAGTATTAAAAACTCTTAATCTTAATGACACCCGAGGGGGTGAAATCAAGTCTTTTGTCAACAAACATTTGGACAAACTCAAATATTGTAATACTCATTTTCGTACACAAATATTGGGTTTTCTTTATAGTCGAAGATAACTTAATTAACTACCCATTATAATCGGGGCCCGGGTAAGTGTTGGTTTAAAGGTCATTCTAAAATTAAAAAACCTTTATGTAAAGGACTGTTAATAAAACTATTTATTTAGTTATTAAATTATATGAAGTTTGCTATGAACAGCTTTTAAATTTTATTTCGTAATTGTGTTATTTCATTATTTTAGGGATTTTTCAGAAAATAAATACATATTTCGATAAGGAAATATCACATACTACGATTACTGATAAAAATATATGAAATGGATTAAGGATAATTAATTGTTTTTTCAAAATCAATATGGATATTTTAGAGAAATCTTTTCATACACAAATGTAAAAAATAAATTCAATAAAAATACGTTACTAGAAAAACTCGACGTGTTTTGCCTTGGTTGTTATAACGTCATAATTCATGAAATTGTTCTACACAAATTTCAATGGCAGGAACAAATAAACATGAATCGTGACGTATTAGGGGCGTGGCCAACGGAATGACCGTTTTTGCGGGAATTCAAAATTACAAATTTAAAAGCATTTTTTAAGCTACTAATAATTAGTACCAGTCCAGGGACTATGAAATATTCTAGTGTGAAAACATCCTTTTAAATAAATATTTCATCCAACCGTGTTACAAAAAGTCGTAAGATCTATCCTAATGAATTCTAAGTTGAGTGAAAAATCGATTAATCTAATTCTGATTAAATAATCTAAATTCTGGAAATAATGAAGCATTTGATTATTGCGCTTGTTTTTTTAATTTTTTTTATTTTAATTCGGAGAATTCGCCTACCAAGCAAGAGATCTCGGGTTCGATTCCTGACATAGTTGAATCAAATGTTTATTTTAAAGGATGTTTCCACACCAGATGGATTCGCATGGGTTTGCTCGAGGTCTTATATGTTGTCGGTATTTATGAATTTATTGTTTACCATTATTGCATTGCTCTTGTTTGTCTTTGCTAGATAGTTTTATGTTCTTTTTGTTCAGTTCCAACATCTAACTATTTAAATTCTGTTACTAGCTTAAGCCGTTTATATCATATAATAAATAAAATAAACTCGTCCAGTCTTAAAAGGGGAGTCCACTATCTAGGGTCCATCAGAAACACAGTCTTTTCATTAACTTTTTTTGTTAATCATATTATTAATTTTATTTTTTGCTCATCCTACCCCCATAATGTTAATAATGTACCAAAATTAATAAAATATTTTTCAACAGAGTTCTCTCAATAATAATTTACATTTGTTTTAGCTTTCCTCCGTGCAAATACCAAACATTATAATTTATCGCTCGACGGTTTAATAATCTTTGATATGTTGATCAGTTTGCACTTGTGCTTCTTGCTAATCGGTGGCTAATTTCCAGCGATAACCACAAAAATCTCAATTTCTCGCGTATAATTTCACATAAATTTTCTTAAAGCTAGAGATGGCCGCAAGTAACATGGGTCTTAAAATAAATACATCTAAGACTAATACCCGTATGCAGAGACAAAACTTAAGGTGAGGAAAGTACATTCTAATTTCAAATGCAGGGAATAACCCGAAGGTGAAGACAATAGAATGTACTTTTCTCACCTTAAGGTTTGTCTCTGCATACGGGTATAAATGTATGTTAGCAAGAACTTCGTGAATAAACTATGCACAACAGGCGATTGACATTGGGTCACACCACATAAATATTGTCAACTTCTTTTTAGATACTGCAATAAAAACTAATGAATAATAACTAAGGAATAACAATTATAATGTAGAGATTAGAGCACGGCTACTGGCAGCAAACAAATGTTTTTATGGCTTGTTTAAATATCTGGGATACAAATTGCTCTCGATAAAAACTAAGACCATTATTTAAAAACCTTTTCTCAGGCTGGTCATTGCATATGGTGTCAAAAACTAAATTTAGACCAAAAGAGAGGAAAACATGGTATTTATATTTTAAAGAAAAATATTGAAGAGGATATTTGATACTGTAAATCAAAACAAAGTGTGGAAGAAACGGTTTAATCGTGAATTAGAAGCACTGTATGGCAAACCCAACATTGCACGATTCATAAAAATAAGAAGATTGCAATGGTTGGGTCACGTGCACAAAATTAATGATAATCTTACCCCAAAGAAGATTCTTTATACCACTCCGGAAGGCAGACAAAGCAGAGGTGGACTAAAGTTAAGATGGCCGGATAATGTGGAAAGTGAGCATTAGAGCAATTGACCCGACGAACTGGAGAAGAGGCGCAGGGTGCAGGAAGGAATAGAGACATATTTTGGAGGTGGTCAGAGCCCACAACGGGCAGTAGCGCTACTGGGAATGATGATTCCTGGTACTCTAAACCCTCAGGAGCTCGTAAAATTTGTTCACACTTAGACTTGGAAAGGTTAAATTTCCAATTCGTTCTTTGAACGCAGATAATAAATCAAACCTAAATCACTAGCATATTGATTTGCAAACCGCTACCTGCGAGTAATTTGGGATTTTATTAAATATTCATATCATGACTGCAAAAAAAATAAATAAGTTCAGTTGGTGTATGTTGGACACGGAAATTTATAAGGCTTAACATTTAAAATCAATCTTTAATATCGGTTCATAATTTTAAAATAATTAAAATGTAATTTACCGCTCACTATTTGATAGTGATAAATATTTAAATTATTCATCTGAGATTCATATTTTCTCAAACACAGCTAGACCTAATTTAAATTGTATTTATCTTAAAAACTTCCGTTAGCTCGTTTAAGATTAAATGTGTTCCGTCGATAAATAGGATCAAATGACATTTAATCGTAGTTACATTAAAAAATATATAAATATTTTAATCATAAATATACCACTCGTGATCGATGGGCCTAACACTCTCCGAAGGGTACCTAAATCGGCCACAATATTAGGCAACTCTATATCACGCCCCAGATAAAAATTCAATTAATTCCTTATGATCCTCTTAAGCTGATTCACGACCTGTGTTAATCATACTAAACTTGCGCAAAGGCTTTTTAGAGTAATGTGTTAATTCTAATTGAGAGTACTCACCTACAATGGATGCACGTATTTAAAAATATAACCTTTATCATCGCTAACTAAAATTTACATTTTACACCTATGTACAAGGCGTTAAGTGATTGTAAAAATAACTGCATTATTAAAATCTAAATAACTTAATACAATAAATTAATAAATTGAATAACTTGCCTTGTGGTAAACTGATTTATATTATAAGTTGCCATATATAAGATCTCTGGTTCGATTGTAAAATAAAAACATTTAATTTTTTTATTAAAAAAACAATAAAAGATCTGATGTTTGAGATACAATTGGTATTTATCTTTTTTATTAAGCTATAGAAAAAAAGTTATTTTTGAGGGCCACTTTCAACGAGTTGTAAATAACTTACTACTAGAAAATGGTTATCAATTCGGGGAAGAGTGGGATTCGAACCACAGACCTTTGGTCCGTGAGTCCGAAACACTAGCCACAGAACCACAACCCGATTCAAACTTAATTTACATATATGCATGCGAGATTTCACAAGTATGGTTCACAAATAAAAAATATAAACCAAGATGAAAACATAGCATTTGGTACATTCATATACTCTAAGATTAAAATATATATTCTTACATATAACTAGTAAGAAAACATATTTTGGAAAAACATATAGCACTAATTGATTTATTTTTTTAATTTACGCTAGAAAAAAATAAAAAACCTTAGTGTTGCTATAAATACACAGTAGTAAGCGGATGGGAAAAAAAATTAAACCAATTATTAGCTTTAAAATGCTTAAAACTATACGTCAGTAAAAAATAAATAAACGGAACTAATACTTATAAAAATAAGAACAAAAAAGTAAAGCAAAAAAACAATAGCAAAAAATGAAACTATTGTACCTTTATAGGCAAGAATATAAATAAAAATACGTATTACAGACTTTTGTTACAATAGAGTTAAAACAAAGACTTGGTATTAGAGTAAAAAACCCATAAAATACATAAACATCGTAAAACATTTAAATAAAGCACATATAAAATAAATATTACAAATGATCATATTCAAAATACTGTTAAAAACGATTGGCGTTAACGAAACACAGGTACCGAAAAATTCGACAGCAGTAACCATATTTATTTAGATATTCATGTTTAATGCACATGAAGCATTCAAAGCAATATTATAGATTCCCTGTTCAGGTCCAGTGGTGAATAGGCCATTGCATTGGTACTCCATTTACGTCAAATCTGGATTATTTTTGTTAAAAGAAATTAAGGACATCAGTTGCGCTTTTTATATGATGGATATAGTTGGTATGATAAGGGGATCAATGTTAGCAGAACTCTTAATGACGAACACTATTTAAGAGGATCGGAAGGTTTGTCAACGAACGTCAACAATCCGTCTTCTCTGATTTCAAAAGCGAGCGAATTCCGTGAGCAAATGCGGAGATGTGCTTAAAACAGGCAACAGTCGAAACCACCCAAACTTTACATATTACATAAAAAATAACTTATTGTTTTTCTTTGAAGTAAATTTATTAATTACTAACGGACCCGACAGACGTTGTTCTGCTTGAACGTTGGCAAAAGACTTTTCTTTGATAAGCAGGTACCTAAATACTTGTTTGTGATTTAATTCCAAAACTAAAAATTGTTCGTATTCAAATATTGAATTCAAGTAGGTACCTAAGTACTTGTTTATGGTTGAATTCCAAAACATAAAATGAATATTTTTTCAAATATAGCATTCTTTTTGCAAACGTCAAACTACGGTCTTCTCACCAACCGAGGGGTGTACTTATGTCGGAATACGATTTTTAAAAATGTATTGAATTTAATATTATTTTAGTGTTACGAAAAATCCGGTATAAAAAAAGAAATAGGTAGAAATCATAAGGAATTTAAGGAAAGAATCTGACTGAGATCCACAAAAAACTAATGCTGTTTGTAAACATTCAAAAACAAACTTTTTTTCGTACGCAAAAAACCAACATCTTTCCATTTTTTTGTAAATGCATTCTCCTTGAATGCAACCCTGGTAGATCGATGAATAAAACTTTTAAACTGTTTTCTTGTTTTCAAATTATATTGAAAATTTTAATATCTACGAACACGCACAGCGCAAATACCTATATTTCTCTGAAAACCGCACGTACATTGGTTAAGCCGTTTAGGAGGAGTTCGGTGACATCACACGTACAGAGGAACTATGTATATAAAGATAAGAACAAATTAATTTATTGAATATAAGCCTTGTGCATTACAAGCAATGCAAAAAAGAATGCAACTCCAATATTAAAAAGATCTTATGCTTTAGGTAAATCAGTAAATTCATATCAAGCCTTGCAGAAATCGAACCGACGACTGTATGTAGCGGCGGACTTTTCTCAACTCGATTTTTTCAGGATTTTACCTGAGAGTATTTATCGATTAGAAAACTTATATTGCGGCAATAGCTATTCATTTAATGATTTATGATTAAATAAAATTATGATAAAAATATAATTTTAAGTACTTACATTTAAAAAAAAACACGAATGATAGATAATAAACCAATATTCTACTCACAATATAAATAAATTCCGAAATCAGATTATTTATTTATCAAAAAAGGTATTGTATACGGAGGTTAGCGTAATTATAATAAAGTGATGTAAATGAATATTGATATGAGCATCTTGATACTGGGTTGACAGTATCCATTTGTTGGTCATGTTGTAACCAAAAAACTGTGGATACTCTTATGAAACACTATCTGGCTGAATATTGTCATATCTTGAGATGAAACATTGATTGTAATACGAAAAATTATGCATGGATACATTTGTCATTATTACTTCTGACTTTATAAGAAGACTTACTCGGTTTGAGAGTGCCTATTCAGGGCTGTTGTTAATTTTTGATCGTAGAGACTTATGCCAAATTTACACATGGTACTTTTGTGAGTGTTCAAATTGATCCATGAAAGTTTAGACGAAAACACGTAAATAAGGTTATTTAAATGGGGTAAATAGGTTCGTTCAAGTTTAACTGGTACTGTTCCTCCATAGCACGTTTCTAAAACAATTAAATACCTTTGTCTCTAATGATAAATACATATGGGATACTCATATTAAAAACACATCTAATAAACTCATTAACCTGATGTTTTTCTTTAAGACCATTAGAAATACATACTAAGCACAAATGATATGAAAAAAGTATCCTATGCACATTGCCAATCACATTTAGAATATGGATTAATAGGGTGGGGATTTGCTACAGCCACACATCTTAAACAAATTTCTTAAGTACAAAAAAGCATTGTTTTATTAAAAGTACAAAAAAGAACTTTATCTACAGAATTTTTTAAGCCTTTGAAGTGCCAGAGATCAGCTTGGGAAATTATTCAGCATGACATATTTGGAGATGGACGTCGTCATTATCCTGCTCAAGAGCATTTGTTTACAACAATGGCAAGAAATAATATCATTGTTTATATACCTCTCTTTAAGGCTGTAGTCTAATAAAAAGTAAGGAAATCATACGATTGAGCCATTCAAAAACGCTGTTTTTTTTTTCAAAATCAGGCTGTTATCAATAAATTATTTAAAAAAATATTCTTCAACATATTGTTTATATGAAAACCAATGTACCTTGGTTTAATTATATTTCAATTACCTAAAACTTCTAAGTATATTTTTAATAATCATGCCCTAAAAACTAATTGTATTTATCTAATGTTTATAAAATGAAATTCCTTAAAGACACGATTTTTTAAAAATCTGCGTTTTAAAATAGCTAAATCTTATGATTTTTTTCAACATAAAATATAACAAGCAGAACACAAAAATATTTTAAAAAATAAAGCAAAATCTGACTTATGCATAGAAGAATTTTAAATATATATTTGTGTGACCTGCAAACAATATAAATTAAATTTAACAAGGAATAAAACATAGTACAGTCCTCCTTAGAACAAATTATTCCAGCAAGGACTCTGAAATGAATGTTTTACACTTTTTTCTCGTATAGTATATTTTAAAACGTAAAAAAATTAAATTTCCATATCCCCTTCTCAAAGGGGTTCTTCATTTATGTGAAAATGTTTTCCAATTCATTGACATTAGATTCAGTGTTACAACTCTATCTTAGTATTTTATAATAATTCTTAGTTTAATCACTATAATTAAACAGGTTTTTACAATAATTTTTTCAGCCGTAAATATAAATTATTTTAATGAAAATACTTTTTTTCCTGTATAATATATAATTAATATAATAAGGTAATAAATGATTTCGTTTAAATGAAACGAATAACCTTCTGACCCAAACGCCTACTTGCCCATGGAAGAACGTGATATTGCATTGTATGAAAGATTGTCTTACAATTTATTAAAATAATTTGGAGAACCCTGCATCATCAAAAGCGATAACAATTTTTGCCAAACCTATTTTATACTCATTTCGCGGGGTCATTCAGCATTCTTCTCTCTTATCCTTGATTCAATAATATCCATAATGGACCACGTAGTACCTAGGACTACCTTCACAGTACAACTTGAACTGAATATGGTAATATTGTAATGAATTTTAAAATATTTTTTTAACTCAGCCAAATTATTCTTCGATTTTCGCGTTTCTGTTTTTTTCCAGCGCCAACCACTAGACTACGTTGCAAACTTATCTTTGCTCAATTTTATTTTGCGATTTTTACCTGAGCGTAGTTTTCGATTAAAAACACAATAAGAATTTTTATTTTATTTGACACACAGAAAAAAGAAATCAAAATGTCAATTACTCATTTATCGACGAACATACTTCATTCTAGTGAAAAAGTTTCTGAGATAACTTTAAAAGTAAGAGACATTTTTTTACGTATTTAAAATTGTTATTTTATATGTTTGTATTTAATATGTTTATAAGGATTTATTTTACAAATAATAAAATCTCTGATTTTTAAAAATACTTTTTAATTTTCATTTGTTTCAGTTGTTCAAATTATTTTTAATTTTTAATTATTTTTGGTTTATTTTATTACGTATTTATGGCATGTTTTGTCATTTATATTTATGCTTCAATTTTTGTTATTATTGACATGTTTTTAAATTTACATTAACGTATCATTTATTGATATTGTTATTATTTATTTGAATTGTTTAAGAATCATTTTTAAAAAAAACACACGTAACAAAGAAGGTCCTGTCTAAAGACAGGTAATTTCCAGCTAGTCGGAACCGGAAACAAAAAACATCAATCTGTGAATTATAAAACGGTGAAATAAACAAATAACTTATTTAATGGCTTTAATCACAATTCAATTTCAGTACTAAATAACTGTCTCAAAATTGGATATTAGGTTCTGGTAATGCGGCTAAATGTGGATTAATTAAGTTTTGCATATAAATAATATGTATAATTTTTATTTTTTTTAAAACACATTTGGGGATGTTAAATCTACTATGAACGTAAGATAATTTCACACATTTTTACAGTGTTCAATACGTCTTAAAATCATTGATTTACCTAATATGCTATGTCTCTACAAAAGTTTTAAAGTTATCTAGATAAATGGCAAAGAATCTGTTACAAAGACTGTTACATGCTTAGAAAATAGACCCTTCGGGCCTCAGTTGATTATTATTTGGGACACCCGATTGCATTGGCTCTTTAAGTCTCAGAAGTTTTCACTGATCGGAGCAGTGTAGTGTCTAAATCTAGTAAAGAAGAATGTCTCAATTAAAATAACGCTACTAAAACGACAGAAAATAAATAAATTTAATAAATATTCGTAACTACCAGAAGAGGCATTTACATTTACATAATACAAGGCTAGCACACCGCGAAAGCTTGTCAGTACCGAGGTTTGTAAACAAGTATGGCCAAAGAACACTTCTTTATACAATTACTAAAATTTATAATAATATTCCTAAGATGATTTTATAAGAAAACGTTGACAAAGATTTTAAGAAAAAAAAATTAAATGGTTGATGTGTAACATAGCATTATATTGAATATCATTTAATGTCATCTATTTTAATTTTTAAAAATAAATTTTGTGTGAAAATTAGGTATTCTTTTAGTTCTTAATAATGTTTATATTACTTTTTAAATGTATATAATTTCTCTAACGTTTCTCTTTGTAAAGGAAAAAAAAGAAACCTGCAGACAAGCCGGTTTCGCGGTTTAGTGGGTTTCATTATTTTTCCTTTTATATTTTTCTGTACATGTTTTACCTTCTTTAAAAAAAAATACATACATATATATTTGTTTTTATTTTTTTTTCGATTTAAATTTTTATATAAATATCCATTCTTCAAGTTTTAATTAACGGGGATTGAATTACTAGGATAGTAATTTGCCAAATTTTAACAGACAAAAATTACCCTGATTTAGGGTCGATACCACGATAATAAAGCTCAAATTCCTGTGCACGAGTATAAGAATAGACGCAATCAATCAATTTTGAAGCAATAATCATATAAATTCCATATTCAGATATCTCGTATCATCTACCTTTGTGTATTTTAGGTAAAGTAAAACATATTTTTTACCGTTAGTTCCCTAAGATATAAAAAAAATATTTTTTTTGCACCACAACAGGCTAGGAGGCCCAATTACAGTAGAGAATTACATCACAGAACACCCAAGCTTGAGAAAAATCACATTTAATTTTTGTATTCTCACCGGGAATCGAACCCGGAACCTTCCTTGTGTGAGTCAAGTGTCTTGACCACTACACCACAGAGGCCGCTAATTAATTTAACATAATGCCTAGTACTCATTGCTTCAATAATTATTTACATAATTATAAGAAAATATGGTAAAACTAGCTAACATTTCTTTACATTAAAAAAGGGTTTTAATATTATTTGCCACCATTTTTAGTTTAGAGAGTTATCCTATCAATTGTGTTTGTTGAAAAGCGTTTTAACTAAAATCATAAATTAACAAACTATCAAGATTTGTCGTAACTGACATCATCAAACGCTTGAGAGGTTTTTTTTTTATTTTACATCATATTTTAAAGGAGTTTTCTCTCGGTGGCTTTTTTGTAACTCTGAACGTCCATTTTTTTAGTTAATTAACAGGTTTTTAAAGGTCTGCAGAATTAAGACATCAAAATAATTAATATAATCATAGATAACGTCTAAAAAATAATTTGACCCAACCCACTAGAGAAGTTTTCAATTAAAATAAAATAAAATCCAACTTCCTGTTTTGCTTATAAAAACAATATTTTAATTGATACATTGGTGTTTTCAACACCTTATTTTATTTTCCTTGTCTTTGCCTAACAGAGCATAGGGTACTAAGTGCAAAGTAAACTAATGAATATGCTAAATTTGAAACTCATATACAAGTTCTACAGCATATTGATTTTTTAGTGGCACTGTAAACTGAAATAATATTCAACTAACTAACTAACTAACCATCACGCCATTTCTCCGGAGGGGTGCCTACCCCTAGAGAGGATAGAACGCCACACCACTCTGTCCTGGCACACATCCTTTGCTTCCTTCACATTCATACATCTTCTCATGCACGCACGTCGATTATTCCGACTGTTCACATGACCACTTTCAAGAATTTGTTGTACTTGATCATGCCATGTCTTTCTCGGCCTTCCTCGACTTCTACAACCAGACACATTCGCATCATAAATCTTTTTAGCCGTTCTTTCATCATTCATTCGCTCCACATGACCGAACCATCGCAAAAGACCTTTCTTAATTTTGTCGATAATGCTTAACTCTCAGCCTTGCATTCTGCTCTAATTTCGACATTAGGGCACCTATCATCCATTGTTTTTCCGCACATTCGCCTGAGGGATCGCATTTCAACAGCATTCAGTCTACTTTCGTCCCTTTTTTTCCAACTCCATGCTTCGCTTCCATACATTAGGGTTGGTACCAGAACTCCATTATGAACTGCTAATTTAGCCTCTTGCGATAGACACTTATTTGCTACGACAGACTTTAAGGCACCATTAACTCTGTTACCGGCACTAACCCTCCTTTCAATATCCTTGTCCATATTTCTATCTCTAGTAAACATACTACCCAGATATACAAATTCTTCGACCTGTTTCAAACTATCTCCATTTACTACAATCTTATATTCAGTCATAGTTACATTTCTTTCAAAGACCATGACGTTCGACTTTTGCACATTCATTAGCAAATCACTCTCCTTGCACACTTTGTAACCAAGGATTGCAGTTCCTCTTCGCTGTCAGCTAGGAGGACTGCGTCATCGGCGTACAGAAGGCAACTGACAATTAGATTACTAATTTTCGCTCCCACATCCATACTTTTCAATTCTTTCATACATTTATCCATGTATATGTTGAATAACCACGATGACATTACACATCCCTATAATGAATCTGAAAAAGAATCTTAATATACCCTACTTTATATGGTGAATTTATTCCCTGCAAAAAAGTTAGATTCATAAAAAAGCGCAGTTAAAAACGGTCGATATTGTCAAGTTATTATTTAGTTCCGAGTAAAGTTTCAAATAATTAATTTGACGTCGGTATTTTTGAAGAACTTAAGAATTAAAAAACTATAAAATAGATCAACCTACCCAGGATTGTTTTGTATTAAAAAGTATAATGGAAAATTTATTTTCTACTTTCTGTAACTAGGTATGAATGTACGCCTGTTTTAAAAATTAAAAAAAATTGTTTTATTACTTAAAGAAAGGGAGAGAAATTTGAGTTATTTTTATAGAGGTGCACATGCAATTGTGCTCTTTGGTGTGAATAAATAAATAAAATTAAACCATAATAAAATGCATTTATTTCGCTTTCAAGTTAGACTGGTTATTCAACCACTCACTGATCATTTTTTCTTTCATTTTCAATTGAAACGACTTGAAATATTTACGTCACTGCAAAATTGTTATAAATTCTGTATCGATAAATAATTTATTATTTCAACATTCTTGTTTGTCTACAGAGCTAACTTATCATAGGTAACGTGGAAGTTACGACTTGTTGATATCATTCAGATCTTGTTGGATAAGTTTTTGCGAATGTAAGTGCATAATCTGCGAATGACTGCAATATTTATACCTCAGGGAATCTCTTTTTCAAAACTCGTGAATCTTTACGTTTTAATTTATCGTCATTCCTCGCAAAAGAATTTCGGAATAGGGCAATTAAATTTATGACTTTAAATAATGGAAAAACTGACATAACATTTATAACATTTTTTGTATCCAATTTTCCGTAGGGCTGAAGTTTCTTATTCCAATACTTCTTGCCATAAAATTTATAATATGTTTCATGAGTTCGCTCGTACCGAGCGTCGTCGTTTATTTATTTTCGCAGCGCTCACGTGTGTACTGCGGCCAAATCTTTGTGTTCTCCGAGCGTTCTGACCCGCACGGTCAAGGCTGTTCATAGAACTGGGACAAGACAATAGTGTCATATCTATTGTATTGTCCACATTCTAACGGCTATTATGTAACAGATAATTTAGACACGCTGCATTCGGTGTTTCAATGTACTGCCCTGTGCACCATTGAGTGCAAAAAGGGTATTAGTGTTAAGTATTTAAAATTTATTTTCTCACGAACTTGTTTATTATCAAAGTTACATAAATGTTGTTTGAAAATATTATTTGTTTGGTGGCGTTTAATCACCGTTGAGCATGTTTCAAAAACATAAATACATGTTTTTAGCATTATTTATCGGCATTTAATTATTTTTGCTGAATTAAAAATGCCAGCCGATAAATCAACTTGATCATCATAATCGGAATTTTAGTGACCTAGAAAGAGTATCAATTAAACAATCAATTATCGAATAAACAGACAATCATCTCATTGCCTTCAGCAATTAAAAAAATGGAGGATAATATTAATTACTCGAAAATGAACACCATACATACATACAACATAAATATCTTACATTTACACATACATAATTTGATGTGTTTTCGTTTTTTTGGTCATGTGCAACAACTGACATTCAAAATATTTCGAATTCTCGTTAAATTGGATTTATTTATTAATTGACTCAATTATAAATACAATATACTTGTGTTACGAATACGTTTTGGCTTTATTTTGCAGAAGAAAATAGTTCTAGACGTTTTTAAGTCGAAGGTTACTCTTGAGAGTTAAAAAAAAAATAGAATAGAAATAAATGGTTGGCGTGTTTGCCTACCATGTTGTCTCAGGTTCGGTTCCTGGCAGGGCTCAGGTAAAATATTTGTTTTTATTGCATTTCTACAGGAAGGCCAGAGATGTGACGTCCAAAGGTAAAATGTAGGTGCCTCATATTGAGGGGTATTTGAATCACCCCTATATTTATTCCACGATTGGTTTTTTATTTATTTTTTTATTTTTAAAGGGTTTTTTCAAGGTTTATTTTTTGTAACTCATTTTTTTAAAGTTGTGCTTTCACACATAAATAATCAGCTTCGTAACAATAATAAAAAATATATAAGTTTTTACCTAAAATGCCGAATTAAGGTTTGAGCGAGTCAGACTTGAACGTTTAACTTAAAATTTAGAATCTAAAACGGGAATTCCTTTGTTTTCGAGTAACTTTAAAAACTGCGCTAGAATCTGAGCTTTTGAAGTTAATAAATTTACTAATAAACACATATTGATATTTATAAATACCTGGGAAGAATCGTCAAAATAAGCGATTATGCACCGCTTACCATTACATTTGCCTTTCGATAATATTGTTTCATGGTAAATATGTTTATGGAAAAAAGTAATAAAACAATTGTTATCTTTATATATATAATTCCTCTGTACGTGTGATGTCACTGTACTTCTCCTAAACGGCTTAACCGATTTACGTGCGGTTTTCATAGAAATATAGATCTAAAATTTTCAATCGAATATGTAAAAAAGAAGTTAGGAGCAAAAATGTTTTATTCATCGATCTACCAGGGTTGCGTTCGAGGAGAATGCATTTGCAAAAAAAATGGAAAGATGTTGCTTTTTTGGGTATAAAAAAAGTTTATTTTTGAATGTTTACAAACAGCATTTGTTTTTTGTGGATCTCAATCAGATTTTTTCCTTAAATTCTACCCATTTATTTCTTTTTATTGGATTTTTAGTAACACTAAAATAATGTTAAATTCAATACATTTAAAAATCGTTTTCCTACATAAGTGCACCCCTTTGTTGGTGAGACGACCGGAATTTGACGTTTGCAAAAATAATTCCATATTTGAAAAAATATTCATTTTATGTTTTGGAATTCAACCATAAACAAGTACCTAAGTACCTACTTGCATTCAATATAAAGAATTTTTAGTTTTGGAATTCAATCACAAACAAGTACCTAGGTACCTACCTATAAATGAAAAGTATTTTGCCAACGTTCGGGCAGGACAACGTTTGCCGGGTCCGCTAGTCAACTATAAATCACCACCGCTGTTTATATCTTCCCACAAAAAAATATATATGAAATGCGCCCAGCGCCCAGCCCGTTCTCAGTAAACGGTGAAACTAGCCTATTACCTCAGCTTATTCTTTCATTCAAAAAAGCACACTTTATTTTACATCTTTAACCCAAGTCAGCTTTTTTAGTACTAAAGCAAGCTTGCAGATTACAAATGCTATTTGAAGATTCTCTATTAGGAAACTAGTGTTTCGAACATTATTTCCGAAGGACTATTTTTCTTTGATTTGATACCGTTTACATATTATGTATCATATAGGACATTTGAGGACGCAGTGGCCATTTTCGCATCATTAATTTAAAAAGAAATCGGCCAGTGCTCAGTGTTGATAGTTATTGCTGAATGTCATTGTGGTATTTGTTAAAGTTTTGTACAAATATTGTACTAAAATAGTGTAGAATAAAGCTACGTATATTGCGTGGTTGTTGTTTGAGTTGATTTTTACAAAACCAAAGAAAAACTTGTATTTATAATATATTACTTACATATTATGTACTTATATGTAGGTACAAATTAATTATATTTTTTTGTAGATTACCTAAAAAATGAATTGCCGCTCGTCACTGATATATACACACATACATATACCTATGTGCACCCTCATGCATAAAAGAAACACAATTTAACTAATGTAAGCGAAACTTTATGATTGCGATTTGTTTTTTCAAATTGTTTTTTATTTTTATATTTGATTTTCCCCGTCCAGTAAGAATCTCCAACCCGCGGCCTGCATTAACCTCTCTGACTCCCTAAGAACCAATGTCATGAAACAACAAGGTCAAAATTTTCTTCAGCTTGTCAACACTCCCGATTTGGCAAAAAAATATGAACCTTTGTTTCAACGTTATAATGTTACTTCGATGCCAGAACGCAACCTTTTAAAAATTAAGTTTTTATTCGTCCTTTTGCTCTTTAAAAAAAAAGTTATGAGCTCGTCCTTACCTTGTAATTTTGGCTTCAATAGAGCCATTTGAAACTTTTCTAAAAAGCTACAATCGAGTTGTGTTAGAGTGGGATTCGAACTTCAGACCTCTAAGTCTGCGCCACCATAACAGGACCGCAACCCGGGACCACGACCACCGCATTTGCTGTTCAATTTTCTTTGTCTGGTGGATTTGTAAAGTTATAACGGGTCTGGCAGTTACGGGTACGTACAGTGGTGAAAATATTATTAGCTACTGGTAGTATTACCTCAATTACAGCACGACTGTCTACATGTGACCCGGGGGGCATTCTGGTGACCCGTCATACACGGCGCGAGGCGTGACTCGGCACCCCGTATTCTGTATAGACGTACGGATATACCAGTTCGGAGTTCGGATACCAACCACTACCAACTTGCAACAATAAGGTACGAGTAGATACTTCTCAAGATATAAAAAACAAATACTTTACAACTAGCTGACCCGACAGACGTTGTCCTGCCCGAACGTTGGCTTGCCTTGGGAAAATATATTTTATTGATAAGTAGGTACCTAGGTACTTGTTTGTGATTAAATTTCAAAACTAAAAATTGTTCAAATTCAAATATTAAATTTAAGTAAATACTTTTTTATTGTTGAATCCCAAAACATAAAATAAATATTTTTTTCATATATGGCATTAATTTTGCAAACGTCTAACTCCGATCTTCTCACCAATAGAGGGATTTACTTACGTAGGAATATTTTTTTTTAAATTTATTCGATTTAATATTATTTTAGTATTACCAAAAATTCAGTTAAAAAAAATAAACAGGTAGAAATTTCAAAAAATTAAAGAAAATAATCTGATTGAGATCCACAAAAACAAATGCTGTTTGTAAACATTAAAAAAAAAACTTTTTTTTATTTTTACAAACTTTTTTTCCACTTTTTTGTAAATGCATTCTCCTTGATTGTAACACTGGTAGATCGATTAATAAAACATTTATACTCTTTACTTTTTTCGCCTTAGCCAAAATATTTACATGTACGTAACAAAATTTCCTCTGTTTCTTATAAGACTTGGATATTTTGTCAAAAGACACATTAGTGTCATTTTTTTCAACTTACGTTTAGAGTTTTAGACCACCTTGTCTTACCAATGATCACAAAATATGTCAATTTGTCTACTAGGTTTAAATATTTTATTTGCATATCATTTGTCTTGCGAAAAAAGTTACATATTACATTAAATAATGATGTCTATGATAAAAATAAAGAAATAGTAATACATATACTAAACGCTCTAACGCTTTATCAATGATAAATAACAGTAAAAAAAATATTGACAGTTGACTAACACAATGACATATAACTGACACGGTTTAGTAAGACACTGGTTTGACAAGATACATACAGATGAACAAAAGTCTTGGGTCAAAGAAAGAAAAAAATCAAATTATTAATTAAAATTTCCACGTTATGACAATGGAGAAGTTTTTTTATCTTTATTTTACTTCTATCCAAATACATCTTCAGTATTATAATAAGTGAAGGTGCAAACTACTACACGACGATTAAATCTTATTTAAACTCAAATTCCTTTGAAGAAGGCTGCTGGAGAGAAGCTGTAGAGTCAAAAACTTTCATACATGATTATGGTTCTATTTCACACACACAATTTATTCCAACCCTTGTCTTGTCTTTCTGGAAATAACTTTGTTACAAAAGTAAAATATTTTGTTTTTTTTTATTTTTATTTATTGGGGATATCAACAGTAATACATGTAACAAAAATATAACAAATAAAATACACAGAAAATAAAACCAATAACAGATATCCACATAAATACATTAAATACACGTACAATACATACTAGTGTGTTTGTGTGAGTGTAAGTGTATGAGAGGGTGGGTGTTATATTGGAATAAAGGTGGATTTTGACGTAACAATGAATCTTTAAAATTTTATTTTTAAATCCTCGCTTTCATTTTCAATTGTGGCGTAACCCTTTCATCGATGAACTTATTTTAAAATGGTGACTACGTTGGCACGTTTATTAAAAATAACCCATGAGAGTGAACCAAATATCATTAAACGGTATTGTCGATGTGTTTCCACAGCAAAGGAAAGCATTCAAGAAGCAAGCAGTGTTGTCACTCCTGACTCGCGATGACACACTCGCCATGTCCGCCTATATTATGCTATAATTACACCTTTTGTAAATTTAAATAGATTTTAAGATTGTTTAGATTAAGTGTTATTATATATATACTAATTAACGCCAATCTGTTAGGGCTTCCATAAGCCTGTTGATTGGCTTAGAAAAAAAAACTGATTCATACAACGTACATTCTCCAAAAACTCATCATAACTTTGATGTATGCTGTCAATCCTTTAAATCATGGAGCATTTTTCAACATTATTTACCTTAATAATTAAGATAAAATTATAAATAAAACTATCAATAAAACTTGTTGGTTCACTTTCACTTTTATTTTATTTTTGACCAACGAGTGATTTCGCCTATCATAGAATCAAGGTATTGTGCTAAGTTAATCTGGGAAAAAGTGTATTTCTCACGCTGTTGCTTTTTTCCAAATGTTCTCTCCTTATTTTTTAACTAAACAGAATTATAAAAATTACTATAACTTAATCCCAATTTCGGTCTGAAACTTTCCGAAAAATGATCAGTTTTTGAAAATCAGTTATAATAATATTATTGTTATCGGTCCCTCAATAAAATACTTTTGTGATTTTCTTATACCTCAACCTTGTAACAAATATTTCAAAAGTTCAAAATATTGTAAAAAAAATTACCAGTCCCGAAGAAGCCTTCTTAAGTGAAAGCGCTCGTTGGTCAAAAATAAAATAAAAGTCAAATCGAAAGTTTTTTTGATAATGTTACATAAATCATTAATTATGAAGTTTTATCAAGACATATCTTCAAAACATCAATAAAGGCGGCCTCCGTGGTGTAGTAGTCAAGACCACTGTAGTTTGTCCTCCTGGCCTGTTATGGTGCAATAAATAAAACCAAACAAAAAATATGTATTTATAAGATTTACCTTATTTGCGTCCAATGTCAAGTGCAACATAAAAATATCTAATAATAATTAATTTCTGCGTATTTAAACTTTTGCTAGCCAATGAGAAAAAAAATGTATAGTCGGTATCGGAGAATGCATATTTAACTATGCAAAATTACTGATAACAATTTAATTAACGCTGTATAAGAAATAATCCGTTTTATTCTCGTTCTATTGCATCAATCGTGTGTCGTGTACATATAATTCAAGTTTTTCTGGACATTACTAATGATACAACAATTTGTATATGCTGTATGATATAAATAACACTGAAAAACTTATCAATAGGACCAGGACAGAATAGTTTATGGGCTTTTGTGTTGTCTACAGATGTGTTTCTTGGATAAACAAGACATAATATTTTAAACTTTTTGTTTTAACATATTAATACTTTTTGTATTGATGCTGTTTTCATTTAAAAATGGTAATCCTTTTTTGTATTTTACCTATTCCTAATTAAAACATAAAATTATTTATTTATCTGTCTACTAAATTTTATATTGTACCATATTAATGTTAAATTATAATAAGTAGAGTTTTTTTTTTTTTTTTTAAATAAAAATTTATTGCTTAATTGGATTATAAAATCACATCAAGGATTGAATTATTTTTTTACGATACATGATCTTAACTCTGCTGCACCATGTATTATTAAATAACAGACCTGCATAAAAAAATTGATACGTATAATCTTTTATTATGAATTTGTACATTTATGTGTCGTCATATTTATAAATGTATTGATTTTAGCTTATATTGAAGAGCGAGTCTTTTTACGGTAAATTACGCTGATCAGCCAGGTAACCGTGGGAAATATTACATTAAGAAAACACTTAATATATCTGTATCTCAGAAGTCCAATTTATGTTGTTTTAAAGTTAAAAATGCAGAAATTATCGCAATTAGCTATTTTATATACGAATAAAACATACATGTCCACTTTCGTCATGAAAATCATTTTTTATATTATAATTAAAATCTGAAGTCCGCTTTGTTTTAATTTAAAAAAACATCAATAGTCTCAGATTTTCTGTTTAATATGTACTTTTATTATACAAATAAATATTATTTTACACTTAAAAGTTATATACGTAATTTGAAAATACCTCATTTAACTCAAAAGTTATTTTTTGGCAAGAGCACAATCACAAAATCTTGTCTCCTAAACATTGCATTCAATGTGACTTCCGTAGTTTATCATTTAAGGTACAGATATAATTAAAATCTTAATTGAATCTAACCTCTTCACCACGAAATGGATATAAATTCGCAATTTCGATTCCTTTCAAATAAAATATTTTTTTGTAAAATCGGTAACTAGTAACAAAACTAAATAATAACAGGTTTCAAAATTTATTTTACTTTTTGAAAATATTTTGTAAAACTGACGGATGAGTGCAGCTTTTAAATTCATTTACTTATAAGGGGATTATGACGTCAGTAACAATTTTGTTAAAATATTATGACCCGGATTGAGAACAACGATATACGATACATAAGTATGACGACGCGCGACGTTCGTTGTTTAGCAATCTTAGGGTTAAAATCGTTTCACATAAAAAATAAACTATTGAATTGAAAAATATGTAAATGCTTGTCCATAGGGAACTGCAATGGCAGTACAAATGTAGAGTGTTTGGATCATCGGTTAAATTATTACTTTTTTGCATTATATTTCCATCCAAGGTAAAATAATTAAACCATATGAATCTCACCCACATCAATAAAAGTTTTAGATCTTTTACTTCATAAAAGTTAATAGGTGGAAGAGTCGAGGAAATCTGAATGTCCAAGCGTAAGCAGAATGGTGAATGTTGCACGGTGAGTTTAGTGGCCACTCGGGTTAACATATGTTAAGTGTTAAAATAATACTTAATCATCTCATTTATTTGCAGAAATGCCCAAAGTATATTTTTATCGCTGATTTATTTAAACAAGATAATGTAATTGAATTATAAACGCCATAAATGATAATACTCAGCGTAAAAATGTTAATAAAAATGATAACAGCGGTGTTTTAAAAATAATACTCAGTGAAATAATGTGTACTTAAACGGATCGGCATCAGCGAAATACTGGTTTCGGAAACCAATTTATAACCCTCTGTAAGCTATCTTCGATGCAATTAACTGCATCGATTGAAAAAACATTACTGTTTTTAACATATTACAACAGAGGTGCAAATAACATTCTTGGGAAGGAAATATGTAAGTCAGAGCATTTTAATTTTTTTTTTCCTGGATTGGTACTATACATAATACTATAATTTAACGTAGTTATGCAGAAAGCAGCCAGTCCACAATTTCGGAAAAATGAGATATTGATGTTATCAGGTGCAGTAAGGTCGATTTTATATTTTGCTAAAAACAGCCAGACCGCTTTCATACAAAAAACTGTATTAATCACATTTGGAAAGAGGAGTCGATCACAAAAACGATATTTTTCAATTTGCAGAAAACACCCACAAAACTAGAAAAATCTCATGGAACTTTAAAAATCTTTTAAACTGGTCAAATACAGAATAAGATTCTAAACAAACAAACAACAAACAAACCATCACGCCGTTTCCCCGTAGGGGTAGGCAGAGAAGATAGAACGCCATAACACTCTATCTTGGCATACAGACCTCGCTTCTTCTACATCTATACATCTTCTCATGCACGCACGCCGATTATTCCTAATTTTGGCATGTCCGTCTTCAAGTACTTGATGGACTTGATCGTGCCATGTCTTTTTCGGTCTTCCTCGTTTTCTGCATCCATCAACATTTGCATCGTAGATCCTTTTAGCCGTTCTTTCGCTGTCCATTCGCTCTACATGCCCAAACCAACGCAGCACCCCTTTCTTGATTCTGTCAATAATGCATGTCTCAGCCTTACACACTTCACGGATCTCGACATTTGTGCACCTATCATACATCGTTTTACCACACATTCGCCTGAGGGATCGCATTTTGACAGCATTCAACGTATATACATCTTTCTTGATTCTAATATTTAAAAAAAACTAATGTATTCATTGTTTATCTTTTGTTAAAGTCAAAAACATTCAAACTTTTGTGAAGATTTTATAATTCACTATTTCCACAAAATGGCTATTATCTCAGTTTCACTTTTCTATGGCTAGCTGCTTTCTGTATCACTACGCTTAATTGCCTTATGCACCACTGGAAGTTAAAAGAGAAATGATAACGGTGATGAAAACATAATAGGGAAATATCACATAATACCTTTATCGTCTTCTCTCTTTCTCAGTAGGTAGTGCGTGCGGTATCTAGGCGTTGTGCGCGCGTATACACGCGGCACGGACGCGGCCGCGGTGCGCTACAATCGCCCAGCGGCCGTGAGTTATGGGCTCGTTACGGACATTACAATCATGGCGCAGATTCCACGGTGGTATAGGGGAACATCGGGGCAAATAAGAACAGATAACAAACTTTTAAGAACATTTGGAAGACGTTAATATATGTACATTAAAGGATAAACCGCGGGAGTCACATTGAACGAAATGTTCAGGAAACAAGATTTTTTGATTGTCCGATTTTCAAAACATCATAACTTTTCAACAATATTTTGAGTATGTCAAAATTTTTGTAGACAAGGACAAGATTCAACTCCCTGGGGAGCTGATAACATTAACATATTACAACAGAGATGAAGAACATTTCAGAAAAGGTAATATTAAAGTCTAGGCATCTACATGGTTTATGCTCTTTAGCTCTTTAACTTCACAAACATCAACAGATGAAATAATCGAAGGTTAAATCGATGTTCAAATATGGGCAGAATGGTGAATGTTACACAGTGTGTAAAGTAGCCACTTAAACCAGCCAATGACAGGTCATAATCCCTGTAGATACCTAGACTTCTATATTACCTTTTCTGAAATGTTCTTCATCTCTGTTGTAATATGTTTATCAAAGCTTTTGGTAATAAAACAAATAACCACGTGGATGTGGGGTGAACTAGCGGGGGCAAAGCTTTAGGGCTTCTACGATATTATTGTGCGGAGTGAACTGTATCTAACTTTAAGGAAAATAAGTTAGTATTCTCGATATGCGGTATGCAGTGTCAATCAGTCGCAACCCCAAAAAATGAGATGGATTAGGAATGGATGCCGCTAACCTTATGTTTCTTCTTGATAAAATTGCTGTAGTCTTACTGGTCACTTGCGAGCGACACTAACACGAGGGCAGGCCCCCGATTCGGAGCTCAACACTGGTGGTTGGTGGAAACAAAGTTTATGATGCGGCACAAGTTCAATTAAATAAACGCGCTATGTATGACACCAGGTCTTAATGTGGCTAGTGATCAAAGCATACTGATGTGGGAAGTCACTAGGTATGTTTTTATAATGTAGATTTTTTTATTTGACTGTTTTTTTTGTTTGACTGTAAAATATTGTCGGCCTCGTAGTGTAATGGTCAGAGCGTTAGCCTGCCATGCAAGAGGTTTCCGGAAGAACATTTAAGAGAAGGTAATATAGAAGTCTAGGCATCTACAGGGCTTATGACCTGTCATTGACTGGTTTAAATGGCCACTTTACACACTGTGTAACATTCACCATTCTGCCTATATTTGGAAAAAGATATATTCCTTCCATTCTTTCATCTGTTGATGTTTGTTGGGAGTTGAATCCAGTCCTTGTCTACAAAAATTTGGACAAACTTAGAATATTGTTAATTAAACGGCTATTTTCAAAATAATGTATATATTGCGACAAGCTGTTATTTGTCCCCATTCTCCCCGCAGCAGCCGAGGAGTGAAGTACTCTGGTCTCCGACTATGTAATTCAGTTGCAAGAGACAATCCCGCGGCAGCTCTCTAGAAATATCGAAACGCTATTATTGTAATTCCTCCTTAATAACAACCGCAAACTGCACTTGGATGAAGTTGTCCGGAGAAACGCAAACTCGCCGTATTACATTATATGATGGGCATAAACTCCAAGTCTGACAGGTTTGTGGCCATCATTATCCGTGTAGAATTTTAACTGGGATAGTAGACAATTTGTACATGGTCATATCAGGGGCGAATCGTCAAAGTAAGCGATTATGCACAGCTTAAAAAAATCTATGAAGTGCGCCCAGCGCCAGCCCCCAGTCTATTCTCACTGAACGATAAAACCAGCCGATTACCTCAGCTTATTCTTCTATACAAAAAAGTACACTGTATTTTTCGTCTTTCACCCAAGTCGGCTTTTTTAGTACTAAAACAAACTTGCAGATTACAAATATTTTTAGAAGATTCTCTATTTGGAAACTAGTATTTCGAACATTATTTCCGAAGGACTATTTTTCTTTGATGGGATACCGTTGACATATTATGTATCACATAGGACAGGTGGCGTTCGCAGTGGCCGTTTTAGGCATTATTCATTTTAAAAGAAATCGGCCATGGCTCAAGTCTTGACAGTACTGTCAATGACAGATCTTAATGAAAATATCTGCTGAATGTCATTGTGGTATGTGTTAATAAACTTTTGTACAAGTTTAGTATTCTATTAAAATAGTGTAGATTAAAGCTACGTATATCGCGTGGTTAGTAATAATTGTTGTTTGAGTTGATTTTCACAGAACCACAGAAAAAGTAGTGATTTATAATTACATTACTTACATGTTATGTAAGTACTTATATGTAGTACAAATTAATGAACATTTTTAATAGATTACCTATAAAATAAATCACGGCTCGCCACTGGGTCATATAGCCATCGTACCCTGACCAAAAGGGCGCATTCAACTGAATTTGAAGTGTATAATGCCGTACAAACAAAATACAAATTCCTACTCCATATCAGATTATTTTCTTAATCGTGTTTGAAGTACTCGTCTACAAATGTAGACCAAGTTTGGACATTACATAGAATTACTACAAAAACCAGGTGCCGGGATGAGATCCGTTGGATGATTACCTTGATTTGGTGTTAGTTAATAACATTGAGGAGGAGATCCTTAAGCCCACTATTCACCCGCAGCTGTTATAGAGTCTTAGGGGACTCTGTCAGCTGCGCATAGAGGAAAATTAGTATAAATATTCCTAAAGAATACACATTCTATGCAGATTAAGGAGGGGGAGAAGGATGTATAGACAGAGGACGACACCTCGTCCCCACCCCTCAGAATCCCCTCAATGCCTCTGTTTTTTTTTATTCAAAAAATTTATATTTACACCAACAATTTACATAAATACACGTATCCAAACATACAAAAACATCATTATCATCATCGTTCCCTTTCCGCACCTAATGGT
The DNA here is from genome assembly GCF_059751315.1 of Micrasema longulum. Taxonomy (NCBI): domain Eukaryota; kingdom Metazoa; phylum Arthropoda; class Insecta; order Trichoptera; family Brachycentridae; genus Micrasema; species Micrasema longulum. Next base: position 743,509 of record NW_028277455.1, read on the forward strand.
GCATAGGACACTGCATTGGTACACCAATCGCAGCGTATCTTGATCATTTTCATAATATGAAGATAAGATCAGTCTTACGCTTCAGGTACCAGTCTAGGGACTATGAAATATTTTAGTGTGAAAACACCTATTTAAATAAATATTTCACATCAATCATGTCGGGAATTGAACCCGAGACCTCTTGCATGGCAGGCTAACGCGCTGACCATTACACCATGAGGCTTAGCAAACAACACAAATATTATTTCTTTAAACTATAGTAACACAACAAACATAACTTACACAACAAGCATAAGTAAAAACACGGATATTAGTAAATAACAGTTATTTAGAAACATACGGCCACATCACTTTGTCTCGCTTCTTCTACATATTTATATCTTATGCACGGCACGCCGATTATTCCTTTTCTTGGCGTGTCCATCTTCAAGTATTTGATTTAATTGATCTTGCCGTGTCTTTCTCAGTCATTCTCGTTTTCTGCTTCGATTATCATTCATTCGCTTCGTAGATCCTTTAAGCCGTTCTTTCGCTGTCCATTCGCTCTACATGTCCAAACCAACGCAGCGCCCCTTTCTTAATTCTGTCGATAATGCTAGTTCACGGATCTCGACATTTGTGCACCTATCACACATCGTTTTATCACACATTTGCCTGAGAGATCGCATTTCGACAGCATTCAATCTATTTTCATAATTATTTTTCCAATTCCATACTCCGCTCTCATACATTAGGGTTAGCAATTATTATAATATATATTATTCACGATGGAGATAACTCACGTAAGATTTACTTTTCACTAAGTTTACAAAACTGACTGTTAAAGTTTACTGGTAAAAAATATTCTTAAATAAAAGCTTTAGCTATAAGAACTATAGCGTTCATAGATTAAACGGCATGTATTTGTTAGAAGGCTGTCGGCGCGGAAAAGGAGAGGTATTTTTTGCTTATTTAAAAATTCCTTATAAATGCAGAATCAATTTTTTTTTTGCACCATTTTTTAAATTGTTTTTTTTTTTAAGTTTTACGAGATGGACAAAATAAACACATTTTTTAATACCTTTCCGTTTGATTTTTTTTTTATGTAATGAAGAATTTGAAAGTAAAAATACAAAGATTATGATAAAACGATATATTTTAAACAGATCTCATAATTTTAGGCAATGAGTTTTGGATCAAATTATCGACAAATTTTATACATTTTACAAAAAAAAAAACGAAATTTTCAATTGATAAATTAGCTCCAATTTTGTTACTTTAAAAACTCAGAAACGTTTCACAATCCAAACTATATATTTTAAACAGATCTCATAATTTTAGGCAATGAGTTTTGGATCAAATTATCGACAAATTTTATACATTTTACGAAAAAAAAGCGAAAATTTCAAAGTATGTGATCATAACCGAATAAATGCACTTACCGATCCTATTGATTTCTTAATATGTAATAAATAAAACACTGAATTTAACTTTGATAACTTTACTCTTGCCGGCGGCCGCTTTTGAATCGTCGTAATCGTCTTTTTAAGTGAAGGAGACAAGTATTGTATGTTAATAAGCGCAGCATCCATTTCACAACCAAATAACTTTCTTAAATATCACTCAAATTGAGTTAACACGCTTAATAACACGATTCAGCGAATAACATGTTGTGACGCGTCAGCCGTAAATCAGAGTGCCATTCACAAATGCCAGATCCTCGTTATTTGATCAAATATTCCTACAATGACAGATTCGTCGGAAGGCGATTGATTAAAACCAACTTCGTTCATTACCAAACATCAGATTATCCAGTTAAATAAGATGTCTCCACATTGTGAAATGGAAAAATAAATTGAACTATTCAATTAATTTTTGTTAAGTTGTCGAGACTCTAGATAATACGTCATCATTCCATGTCCGCTAGCTAGCATATGTGGCTCTTCTTCTTTTCATAGTTTAACTTCCTTTACTAAACGTAGAAGCATTTTTGATCTGTCTTTCCTCTTCAAAATTTCAAACAATTTTATCGATAGTCCATATGTCTTGGAGCGTATTTCAATCAATTGTCGCGTAAAGTCAACACGACGTTTTTTTTTTATAATTCATTGCCCAAAAATAATGATGTTAAAAACTCGTTTATTTATCGTAGCTGCTCAAAATTTAATTCACTTTGTCCCCATTTAGGTATTATTTAATACAAAATTTTGTGACTTCAAAATAAGACTTTTTGAAACACTGTAAAATGAAACATTTGTCAGTGTGTAATAAGTTTATGTTCATTTCAATATGTTTATTTTATTATGATATCAAAATGTTTAATTGGTCAACTTTATTAAAAAAATCCCTCTTCTCCACTCCTCCACTCCATTTCCTCATCCCTTTACCTTCTTACGAGCTGTTTTTTTTTTCTCATGTCTTATATAATATATTATTTTTCTCTTTACTATGTAACATGTTTTCTCATTATATTTGTGAAAAACTTTGACTGGATGTATGTACTATTATTTATATTTGGTATTCTTATTTAACAATTGTTGTTTTTTCTTAATAAATAAAAAAATAAAATCAAATATGATATCCACAAAGAGCGTTCATGCTCGATAGAGATCTATCGACTGCCAGCTCATGCGCGTTATCCCAAAATCTTGTCCTGAAGTTCTGACATAACCTACCGACGAACAGTCAGCAGTGGACGTCCAGGACGTCGATAACCTGATGCAATGTAAAGTACGCAAGTGTGGTTAAGGTTTTGAAGAATCATACGCAGTATATGACCCAGCCAACCGTATCGCCTCCGCTTGACTTTATTCCTCACAAAGTCAAGCCACCGCACACCAGAAATTCTTCTGAAACACCTATTCTCAAAACTCAGAATTTTGCAGTTTTGGGCTCAAGCGAGGTGCCTTGATTCGCATCCACAGAAGAGAATAGGTGTTGTGCGGGCGTAATCAAGGCGGCTTTTGTACGTGACTAAAATGAAACTTTAATATTTAAATAACATTTTGCTCATTTTGATAAAAACGCAACAATTATTTATTTTAACTTTTTTGATGCAAATAGCTCTTGGCTGTAAAGAAAAATGTCACTAAAATACATGTGATTTAAAATGCTTGAATTTAAAAAAAAAAAACGACAAAATAAGATCCTACTGCAGCCACTTTCATGTTAAATTTATTATCTTAAAATTATTATGACAAATTTCAGTTCAAAACTTAATCTTTATTGAGATTCAAGATACCTAAGCAAAGTCTAAATTTGAAATGGTGTAATCTGCCGGTCTAGAAGTAATTATATTTTAGTAACATAAAACTTTAAAGTTTATTTGTTAACATAAATACTTGTTTTTGTATAAATTATGTTTTTATTATGGTACGATTAAAAAAAACATTCGTTTTAAAATAGCAAAATCGTATGATTTCCTAATTTTGCGCGAGTTTTAACAGACTACAGATTTAATAGAAACGAATTGTAAAATGCACACATGGAAGCATAGTGTTTTGTAAATCTTTGAAAAAATGCATTCGAAATGAAATATACATGCTTCGGGATAATCCCTCACAATTTAATTTAAATTTCAACCAATTACAAGAAAAATGCGAAAAATTTCTGTGAAATTGCAGTCTCCGAGAAATCTCGCCATCATAAAACGCAATAACAAGCACCGAGTCTCTTTGTAATTGGACTTGAGACGCATTTGACTTCTTGCGTGGAGTTGGACGTCTTTTCTCCATCTCCCAACCCTCGTTAGCCCAACGTGACGCATATTTGCTGATCTTCTGCCTTATTCATTACCCAACAATCCGAGTAGGGCTTGTTACACTATTAACGTTAACATTAAGTTTCTCGTACACATTATTATAATTGAATCTGCAGTTACCGGTTTAGAAAACAACTTGATTTTATATATCGCTGATTCTATTTCAAAACGTAGTATCTACAAATCCTGTGGTTTTTGGAAGGATGGAAAAACTAAACAAACTCGTGTCTTAGGACCATTTGCACGATTAAAAAAAATTGGCGAGTTTTCGTCAAAATGCATATAATGGCTTGTTTTATCTGCTTTCACGAAACTTATTCCGTTCATTTTGACGAAAACAAAAAAAATAAATTAACATAACAATTTTTTGTGCAACTGACTCTTAAAAAAAACAGAAGTGAATTAAAAAATATATATATAAATCAAAATATATATCTATTGTACTTTATACACCGTATCTGGGCAATAAAGAACAATTCTTAGTGTAAAAAAAAAAACAAAAACCTTGGATAAATGCATCTTAAATTTTTTTATATTTTTAGTTATTCGAAATGCTTTTAGACATGTGAATTTTATAAAAGTTGACAAATATTGTATCAGAGATAAAAAGTTTGAGAAGGGAATGTCTTAAATGTAGTAAAGTGAACCATATTATTTATTGTTTCAGAATTTACTTTGGGGAAAAACATTTTGAATTTATTTAAAATGAAACACTTTATAATTTTTACCAAATGAGAGTTTAATTTATCACAACACAATTAGTTTCAGGTATTCTAAATTACCCATCATCAGGTGTAAATATAAACTTTGTTGTGTTATAAAATATTAAACTCCCATGTGGTACAATTACAAAGTGTTTAATTTTAAATAAATTTAAAGTGAACCAGCCAATGACAGCTCACAAACTCTGTAAACGCATAAAAATCCACGTTTCTTTTTCAAAAATGTTTACTTTCCGGATTTTTAAACTATGTTGTTGTTATGTTAGTTAACTCATTTATGCTAATGATGACTTGCTAAACAAAAGCTGTTTTTACCTTTTTGACGATTTGTAAATTTTAATTAAAAGGGGTTTAATGAAAAATATTCATTTGTTATATACTATCTGAATCAAGTAATGCATAGGGGACTGAATTGATATTCCGGTCGCGCAGCGTATCTTGAGTCTTACGCTTCAGTTGCCCAACGCGCAATGGTGCTACTACAAAGCTGACTTTCCACGATCTCCAATCTTCAATCCCTACACGATTTTTTTTTAGGATTTTAACTTAAGAGTAACTATCGAGTCAAATGCACTGGTCAAGTATAGTCTAGTTCTGCGAATTTCACACTGCGAATTTTTTTGATTGCACACTCGTAAAATTCATTAAAAAAAAAGCTTCAAAGAAAAGCTCAAAATCGCGATTTTGTCAGATACATCATTTTGCAATGGAAACGACGATATAACAGTACATTACAGTTCAATGATACTGAACCGCAATTATTGTAGGTTTGTAGTGTAAAGATCACTTATTCCATATAAACCTAAAACTATATAAAGAGATATGGAAATTTTTATGTATTTCAAAGTTTTTTCCTGCAGTTTACAAAATCATTTCAGTAATTTTAATATAATCTTCTTTTATTGCCATTAATTTTTTTATCTGGACCTTGGTATTTTTATTTTATAGCCATGATTTTAAGTAAAATAAAAATCAGTAACAAAAAAATTGTATTTTTACAAAGAATCGGTATCGTAGGAAAAGTTTTTACATCGTAAAAAATAAGATGATTTCAGTCATCTGAGAGTAAATTTGTAAATTTCTTTGCCTAAATGTATCTTCTAAGTTTTACAAGATGTTTTTTTTTTAAGATTTGTTTTTACAATGTGTAACAATTATCATTTTTCCAAACATAAATCATTTTGCATATAACTTACTCACATTACCAAAACAGAAATTTTGTCAATAAAACAATAATAGTTAAGTTATTCCAATGTAAAGATTTCAGGTTCATAAAAACTCATCATCATCGTACCCTTTCCGTACCTAATGGTGCATAAGACAGTGCATTGGTACATTAATCGCAGTGTATCATAAAATAGCAAATGGGATTGTATCGCAGCCAGAAAGAATGAGTCTTAATGTATTTTTAAATTTATTTTTAAATTAAATTTTTATTTTTAAATAAATTAAAATACATCAATATGTAAGAAAAGTCCTCTAGCTAGAGCAAAATCGATTGAAGAAAGAATGTTGTGCATAGTTAGTGCTAAAGACTGGCAGACAGAATAAATACTTATTTATTGTTACGCGAAAGGGGGCATTAAGATTAATTTTGTACCTAATTTTTGAGTACCTAGGTTAAAAAAGTCAACATTATTATTTAATAACTTATATAAACAGCATAATTCAGAAATTGTGCGTTTATTTTAAAGAGTGAAAAATACATTTACGTACTCTACACAGTTTAACAATTATTCTTACGATGTCTTAACTTTGAAATTTATATTACTAACCAATACACAAATTCTTTTTCTATACCTATGTGTACATGTAAAATGTATTTTTGTGGATATCTGTTATTGATTTTTGTTTTTTTTTTGTTTATACATATATATTCGCTGTTTTACTGTTGTTATCTTTAATAAATAAAATAGAATATAAAAAAAACAAGGCATGATTAAAACAAGAAAAAAAACCTACAGGAATAATGATGAATGCTAGTGTCAGTAAAGCGTCTAATCAAAATCACTTAACCTTGACGATGACAGATCATAAGACTTATACAAGTATATTCTTCACAGTTTAATCTGTGCTTAAAAAATATCTTATATAACTTTAATAATAATAATCTTTGCACTCATTTAGGCTACATTCGAAAAATAAACCATTGACTCTTGTGCTAGGCACGTATGTGTGCTATTTTAATAATACAACAATAAATTTGATTGTTGCAGATGAAGTTCAGCGCTCAATAAGCTGCTAACGGTGTATGGATAAGTGCGCGTAAATTAATTTGAGGTTAAATGAGAAAGACGGATAACAATTAAAGTTATTTATTGAGTAGATACACACGAGTTACATCCTTACATTTTTGTACAGATGGCGACCACTGGACGGGCACGAAATGTCAAGACGAAATGTGAGGTTACTATGTCCCAAATTCTATTAAACAAATGTGTAATAAAGTGATTACTGGATTTAGGTAGAGAAAAATCGGAATTGTATAACTTCATAATAAATCAACTTGTAGATATTCAGGGGATTGTTTATTTTTGCATAAAAATGTCTGCCTTAAAACAGGTTGTACCTAGTTAGGCAGACTAGACATAATCTAGAAAAATCTATTACCTAAGTATGTATGTATTAGATACGGAAATTGTAATTTTTGTTAATAAACAATTATTATTATTATTATACTTTTTGCGAACCCGGCAAAATCCATCTTTCTTTATTTTTAACAAATCACAAAAAACTGATCCAATACTTAATTTAAACTTTTTTTTTAAACTTTAATTTTTTTATGATAATCACTAAATATTTTGTACGTAAGCAGTGATAACATAAGCATGATTATGTCAAGAAACAGTATGATATAATAAATTTAATTTTATACGTTCCAACTTTACAACATTCAAGTAGAGGTTGCCATGTTTGCAACAAACCCGATTATTTAAAAGTCAAGTTCTTGCAAATAAAGCCACATTTTTAACTGACAATGTAATAATTAATTTTTTTTTTAAATGTGTACTGATTAAGTTTCAATAATTATCTCATTTTTTTTAGATTTCGTATTTTGCCGGGTTTGCAAGTAGTACCCTTATGTGAAATATTCTTACGGTGCACGACGCGCGACGTTTAATATCTTGTCCGAGCTGACGTTACAGTGGATTACGCGTTGCGGATCAAAGTGGAGTTCGGTCTGCCGACCACACGTCTTTGGGTGTTGTTCTCCACAACGTCACTGTGACATTAGTCCATCTATTGTGAAGGTCCCCGTAGGTAAGTTCTCACCTTTTAAGCCTAGGTATTTAAAGAGCCTGGCTGCTGAGTAGAGGACGAGTGTGTTCATATTGCTAAATCCTCTCCTCCAAGTCCAAGTCCAAGTCCAGTAACAGGTTATTAGGTAGGGGTAGAGTGCTTTCTTATCTTCAGGTTTAACCCATATGGAGAAAATCTATTCTATGATTATTGACCACGAAGTTAGCTACAGATTATAGCAATAAGATGGACTAAAGGTACTTGGGTTAAAAATTTCAAGGGCAAATCTAAACCGTTCATTACTTTTTTGTTGTTTAACTAAAAACTAAACTATAACCAAGCTTAAAATATGGAACGCTTTTGTTGTATGCAATAATAGAGCTTAAGGGCTTCTCTAGAGAATTATTTCTCTTTTTATTATTATTTTTTCTAGAAGGGAGAACTAATCCACTGTGGAAGCGGCTTTTTTTGTGATATGTTATTTTCACTAGAGAAAACAACATATTTTATTAAAATAATAGTGGAAACAACAGATTGAAAATATTACAAATAAACTTAAAAGACTAACAATAAAATAAATAAAACAACGTTGTTTTATTAATTTTATTATAAAGAATAACCACAAAGTTAGTGCTCTAAATAATAACTTTATAAAAGACTAACGTTTATATTCAAAACAATTCGAAATATAGTTAATGTAAAGAAACTTTTAAAGATTTATTTTGCATTGTACCAATCAGTTTTGGAGTACGGTATAATTGGATGGGGTGGTGCGAGTGACTCAATTTTAAGTAGTTTATTTGTTGCATAAAAATCCATAATTAAAATAATACTCAGAGTCCCGATACAGACATCTACTGAAGAAATATTCCACAAATCACAACTTATGACACCAAAGCAATTATACGCTAAAACATTACTCACTTACAGATTCAAAAAACACTATAATTCAAATGAAAGACATAACTCCTACAATACATTACATACAACTAATATAATCACTTGATCCTCAACACAAAGACAACTCAAACAAATATAAACTAAAACCTTTTTTGGACAAAGGGTTTTTGAGTATTATTCTTACTTCCACCATCTATTAAAACAATTAGTAGTAAGAAAATGTTCAAAAAGGCTATTTAACAATGGATAGTAAAACTAGGTTGAAGTAAAATAGATTGTCTCATTCACCCAAACCAATATTGAACGACTGCTCCACAAGTGTATGGCTTATGTTATGTTTTTGTTCTTTCATTAGGCGTTTTGTAATATGAATAATATATAAGTCCATAAATTAATTATAAAAATCAATTCGTAGTTTTTAAAACTGCCAGAACATTTAGTTAATTATCTCTTTATTAACAATATTTTGAGTTTGTCCAAATTTTTGTAGACAAGGACTGGATTCAACTCCTTGGAGAGCTGTTTATATTAACATATTACAACAGAGATGAAGAACATTTAAGAGAAGGTAATATAGAAGTATAGACATCTACAGGGCTTATGACCTGTCAATGGCTGGTTTAAGTGGCCACTTTACCAGCCATTGACCGCATAAATAAAGGTTTCAGCTATTTAACTTCACGAACATCAACAGATGAAAGAATTGAAGGAATATAGATGTTCAAATATAGGCAGAATGGTGAATGTTACACAGTGTGTAAAGTGGCCACTTAAACCAGCCATTGACAGGTCATAATCCCCGTAGATGCCTATACTTCTATATTACCTTCTCTTAAATGTTCTTCATCTCTGTTGTAATATGTTAATCTCTTTGTTAAGTTAGTCTTCTATGTTTATTCTCAATGTAAAATTGTTTTTTTTTTAATAGAATATTTTTAAGTGTCCTCGGCACGTTTAACCCCAGTAAGGTCACCTTATTTTTATTATTAATTATTGTTTATAATGGAATAATATGAATAAATAAATAAATAAAATATTTAAATCTTACGCACGTCCAGTTCAAGCTTTTTACCAATATAATTATAAAACATACTACGCAATGTAAAGAAAAACATAAAATATTAAATAATAAAATAAAAAAAGAGCGCTATTTTTATTATTATTTTTATTATTATATTCTTATTCGAAGGTTAGAGATGAGGAAAAAAGTGGAGGAGTAGAGGAGTGGAGAGGGATTTTTATAATAAAGTTGACCAATTCCTAATTTACTAACGATAATAACATATTTCAAATTCAATTTATTAATTTATTTTATAAACGTTTATGTACATGACAAAATAGTTCGATGCATACGTAAAACGAAAAAAATAATACTTCAATTTAAATAAACCAAAATGGTAAAATAAAAATTCCAAGCAATTATAGAGAAAGAATGCCATTCTTTTTTTCACCAATATGAAAGATGTCAATATCCGAAAAGATACGGTTGAGTAAAGATATTGCTCTTAACAAATTCTAATAAACTCATATTTTTTTTTTAAATATAAAGCATTTTATTCACATGTAATGTGTTTTATCGTCTGCATTGTAGAACCAACATTTAGAAATCTAAGAGAGCTTCATGCTAGCAAGGTACTTATTTAATCTACTGCGCCCTGTAGGGGCTTTAGTGATAACTCCTACATATAATAAAAGACTCCCTTAATTACAACACGTAAACCTAGAACTTATTTGTGTCTAAAATTAATAAACAAAATAGTGCTAAATTGCGCGTCACGATTCGATCGACTTACGCAATAATAATTAACTAGAACGTCGTTTTCAAATTCTTATATTATTTATGCCAAAGCCATTGGATTGAAGTGACTTTGGTCCATCTATATCGGGCACTCGAAATTTTATTTTACTAACGCAAATGCTGAATTGCTAAATAAACATAAAGATACCACTATAATGAAATAGATTGACATCCTAAGTGTTTACAAAGTCTGGTGAAAGGTAGATCAGAAGTTCTCAAGTTTTAATTAAGTAGCAAATATTTAAAATAAGCTAATTCCTTACTCTAATCCTTTTACGTTAGTGTAATTAGTGTCCCAAAACCGGTAAACATGGAAAAGATTGTTAAAAGGTTATATACTAATATTTACTACTATTTATCGTAACAATTAAGATTTAAAAAAAAAAACAAAAAGTACCCACAACCATTGTTCACTCCCCGCAGTTTCCTTGATCACCCGCCACATTAGGACCTCGTGTCGTGAATCGCGCGTTTATTTTGTTGAACGTGTGCCACATCATAAACTTTGTTTCCACCAACCACCAATGTTCAGCTCCAAATCGGGGGCTGTCGTAGTGTTGGTGCTGCTTGCAAGTTACTAGTCGGACCACCGCAATTCCATCAAGAACGAACCAGGCTAGTGGCATCCATTCCTAATTCAAATCATTCTTTGGAGTGTTGACTGATTGACACTGCATACCGCATATCAATAATATTAACTTATTTCATTAAAAGAAAAATACACCTTGTTTACCGCAGTATCCTTTGATCACCCGCCACAATAGGACCTCGTGTCGTGAATCGCGCGTTTATTTTGTTGAACGTGTGCCACATCATAAACTTTGTTTCCACCAACCACCAATGTTCAGCTCCAAATCGGGGGCTGTCGTAGTGTTGGTGCTGCCTGCAAGTTACTAGTCGGACCACCGCAATTCCATCAAGAACGAACCAGGCTAGTGGCATCCATTCCTAATTCAAATCATTCTTTGGAGTGTTGACTGATTGACACTGCATACCGCATATCAAGAATATTAACTTATTTCATTAAAAGAAAAATACACCTTGTTTACCGCAGTATCCTTTGATCACCCGCCACAATAGGACCTCGTGTCGTGAATCACGCGTTTATTTTGTTGAACGTGTGCCACATCATAAACTTTGTTTCCACCAACCACCAATGTTCAGCTCCAAATCGGGGGCTGTCGTAGTGTTGGTGCCGCCTGCAAGTTACTAGTCGGACCACCGCAATTACATCAAGAATGAACCAGGCTAGTGGCATCCATTCCTAATCCAAATCATTCTTTGGAGTTGTGACTGATTGACACTGCATACCGCATATCAAGAATATTAACTTATTTCATTAAAAGAAAAATACAGTCCACTCAGCTAAATAATATTGTACAAGCCCTAAGGCTTCGTCCAACGCTATTTCTCACCCTACACCCGCGTAGAAATTCGTTTTCCGATCAAGTTTAACTTATAGTTTGAATCTGAATTAATTTTTTCTACCAACTGGTTTCAAAGGTATACAAGCTTCTTTACCGAGGTATACTTAACTAATGAATCGTCTAATTAGACTCGACCCGTTCTAAAATTGATATTTTTTGTCAGTTGTGAACATGAAGGTCCAAATTTAGATAAGTAAGAAATTTAGAAGTAAATAGAATAAAAACTAATAGCGATATAATTTTAATAAATCAGCAGATAGAATTTAAAAACTCACATTCATTATCCTCTTAGTTTGACCCTGTACCTTGTAATAAAACAATAAATATTTTTATAGAACAGAATCTCTCCTTACAGTACACCAAAAAAATAGTTTTAAATAACCTTTTCCCACTCTGTTTCATTGAAATATTATGTATTGTGTCTCATTTGACTTATTTTGTTTTTAACCTTCACTTAAAATAATATTTAATTTTTTATAAATGATCTTTACACCGTTTAATAACTACCATTCTGAAGATGCCCGTTAAAGGGTGAATGTTCAAATTTATCAAATAAATAAGTGCATGCATTAAATTTAAATTAACACTTTGTATCCCGGAGCCGTGTAAACACGTGATTATATAACCATTCGTTGTGTGCCGGTCCCGTGTTTTCACTCGGTTTACCAGCTGTATGAAAAAGTGCATTTTATTGACATCTAGTGACTTTTATTAGTACTTTTTCACTGCTGGTAAACCACGTGAAAATACGGGACTGGGACACAACGCATGGTTATATTAATCACGCGTTTACACGGCTCCGGAATACAAAGCATAAAAAAAGAGTGAGGTCCTGTATATGTGCGAACATTGCAATGCGCAATGTGGCTCTCCATAAAGGCCAATGTTCGCAAAACCGTCATACAAATGTTACTTATTTAATTATTTCAAATACGTCTGAGAAGTTTCAATTGATTTAACCGAGTATTTTCATAATTATGACACTTTTAAGAAATGCTTCACAAAGCATGAAATTTTACAAAAATGGGCCAGGCACAGGGTAAGTTTTATGTGTATTCAACCGATGCTCAAAGCGTTAAAAGCATTATCTAAACTATACGTAATTTCATATCAATACTAAAATACAGTTATTAAGAAACCAAAAAGTACAGTAACAAAAAGTTAACGAAAAAAATATTTCGAATAAAAAATCCATAAGAACCTAATTATTAAATAAATATATATAAAACAAATAAAACGCAAATGAATTAATATGATTTGAATTAAGAATGCAAATAATAGTTATGCGATTTAATTATTTTTTTTGTAAATATGCTCAAAATGTTTATTTCGAGCAAATTATTGAGCTGTACAGCTATACATGAGCTTAAAAGGCTTTATACGAGTTTAATACATAAATTATACAATTTTTCGAAGTGCAAATTTAAAAAATAAAAATTTAACTTTACGGGAATCAAACCCGAGACCTCATGCTTGGTAGGTAAACACACTGTTCACTGGACTACGATTAAGAAAAAAAATATATTTTGTATTTTTACGACCGCAGTCCTATCATTTGTGACCCCTGATGCTCAGTTAGCAATACGTGTATTATCTGTTTAATTCATAATTTATTTGAGGCCAATAATACACATTTATTTTGTAGGTACGCTCACGTGTGTACTTTCACAATCTAATTAAGTTAGAACATTACTCCTTACGATACTCGTAAATGCTTAGATGTTTTTTGGTTGCAACGCTATCCATATTTTGTATTTAATCCAAATATAATGAAAAAGATTAGTTTTTATGTTCCCAATAATTATACAAGAGCGAGATCTCATGCACTGTTTTACACACCCAGAAGCAGTACAAATGCAATTCAGAATTCACCCATTAATTTAGCAATTTGCTTGCTGAATGCGGCTTCTGCACATAACAAACAAAAAACAAAAAGACAAAACCTATTTTTCTATACTGATAACCATAGAACTAACTATGGTTTTCATTCTTTTATGCCTGAATTTCTTAGGTCTGCCAACAAATATACCAGTCTAGGTTTCTTTGATAACATGTTGTCTTTTTTCATACGATCACTGAATAAAATTCAATTATAAACACCTCTCTCCCGCTTCCACTCCCACCGAGTCTACTATATACCATTGTGTCTTTCTACTTTATTTTATAATAATTTATAATAAGTTTGTCTTTTAAAATGCCCATTTGGCAAAAATATAAATAAACAAATAATATTGACATATTTTTCTATACATAGCGGTAGTTTACCGGCTCTCTTTTTTTGGCTTTCAATTAATTATCTTGCCATTTGTAATGTTATTTTACCTGATATTTATAGTCTACATTACGTAATGGGTTAAACAACCCTTAAAATTATCTATAGAAATGCAGAATAATTAATAAGTACTGTGGTTTTTCATATGTTAATATACAATTAACTTATGCCAAAATATTTTTCTAAATTTTTATGTATTGTATTATCAGCGCTACGATATTTTAAAGTTTTATGTTTTTTAAATTACTTCGCGTGTGACGTATCAAGTTATCTTTCTTGTCTCGTTGAGTTCTGCTGATTTTTCAGTTGACTTACCGCAAACCGGAAATCTATCACAACTCTCTAATCATTGGTTGATTTGAAATAACTAGTGACGTCATTCAAAGTATTTAATTTCTTTTATTTTTTTACACATTTTTAAGAAACTTCGCCGTACAATTTATGCTCTAATTTTTACCGCGCTTCAAAACACATTTTCTACATCCTATCTCCCGTAGAGCTGAATTTTCTCAGTGTGAAATAAATAATCTTTTTCGAGTTTGATTCCAGTATGGTGTATTTCAAAATTTTTACCGTGCCTGGACTGGAAGCTGAGGCTTTAGACTGATCTCATTAACTTCCATGTAATTAAAATGATCTAGATATTCTGCAATTGGAGTGCCAATACGGTGCCCTATTCACCACTGAATGCGAAAAAGGAAACGATGATGCTGAAACAAAATTTTAAAAAAATCTGACCTTTATAAGATGCAGCTCGCCTATGCTAGGCTGTGAGAATTGACATCTTGACCTATTATTCAATCTACTATCAAAACAATAGCAGCAGCTTGATTAATTTATCAGTATATTATATGGAATTCCTATCGTTTGGCTTCGGCATACATGCTAATATTTGCTCTGAACAAACATTAAATTTAGTACAAACATAAATTAATCATTATATTTACTTTGAGACTAGAAATCCTGTGGTTTCAGTGAATTACGCATAGCAAACAATAATCACTGCCTACATACTACACGCTAGTAATTATCAAAAATAATATTGCATATTATTTAAATGCGCTTGACAAATCAAGGATGTAATCAACTCAGTATAATGATCTCATGTGTATAGCTTGATGATTTAAAAAAAAATGGGGAAAACGTTTAAATATCTGTGACTTGGGCCAATGTCGTAAATTGTAATATTTTTCTTCTTTTTTTCCACATCTGCCCCTAAGTAAAGCATGTGGACATCACCAGATGCCTCAATGATACCATATTGCCAGCCAGCACTCTCACCTCTTTCCATGTCAATCCCGCGTCTATTAGTTCCACTGGACAAAGTCGAAAGATCGTCATCGACGGCCTTCCGGGACTGGTATTCCAAACGCACTTACAGCGCGCTGTAACGCGTATTTAGTACTTAAAACGCGCTATAATTGCGTTCAGAATACCAGCCTAGGACAGCGTGAGGCCGCAGGTTTAAAAAACATGCACGTGTCCATAGCAGGTTCACCGTCTCCGCAATACGCTTCTTATAAGAAGCTGATGCGTCCGTTATCGGACTTAAATGTTAGTTTTAAATTCGAACGACTTTATGCTTGATATTCTCCTCAAGCACTTTCTCTCAAAACTCAGTAGTTTCGTGTTTTGAGCTTTGGTAAGGTGCCAAGTTTCTTAAATTGGATATTTATTGTATATATTCATATAAAGATACATATTATAAAAAATAAATAAAATGTATATCTTAATCTATGAGGTCAAGAGCCCTGTGTTGAGTTGGGATACAATTTAATAAAAAAAATAAAGCATACATATTATTAAAAAATACTACAAATAAAAATTATTGCATGAAAAATAAGAAAATATATTTTAATTAACATCTAGACATCACGCTTTATAGTACTTTATATAAATATATTCAATTGCTCGCATCATTCTCTTTTAATGGTGTCTTCCCTTAGACAAAATCAAAACTTGTACAAAAATGGCTTTCGTTTTGGAGAATTTAATATGGTTTTTAGGACATTGAACATTCTTATGGCCACAAAAGAAAAAAATCTCTACGCAAAAATCGTAAATATTTTTCGTATAAAATAATTCAAATTACTGGAAAACTCGTACGAGCATTCTGCTGGGATTTCCTCTTGTAACTACATGACCAGAAATATGTCAATGACTCTTTAAAAAAATTGTGTTATATCCAGTACCTTATAAGAGTAGGTAGTGGCGTTATACGAGGGTTGAATAATAATCATAAAGAGGCTGATCAAGGTTATGACAGGATTTGTTGCAATAATCAAAGTCTTTTTGGTATAAGACCCAGACGAGTAGAGTTTTCCTGCAGTTTTTTAACAGTTTCCTCACGATCACCAAGAGACAAATCAAGAAAAACCACATCGTCTACACCTTTTTAGTCACATAACTTTAGAAGATGGTTTGCTTATATGCCTCGATCGGGTTGTATTGGTAATAAGATAAAATCCATCGATATGATAAAGAACGGTGCGAGGATGCAGCGTAGTATTACCAAAGAGTAATTATTTAACCATTTTGTGGCATAATGCACTGTTTGTCATCTTTGATAAAAAATATTAATAAAAAAAAACATTACAAACACATTTATGTGTGTATAGTATTACACAAGTTTTTTTATTAACCTCGACCCTTTGCAAAATGGCGGTAGGAAAAATATGAAATGTGGCATTAGCCCTTCTAGATATAAGCCACAGATATGATGTTTGTTTAAAATATATGTCGGAATTTGTTTGTGGATGCAAGGAGCTCCTACATTAGTTTGAAATTCAAAAGAAAACGTCGTTGATGCTTTTATGTGTATTTATAACATGATGAATAAAATAAGAAATTGGTCATGAAAAGCGGGAGTTACGGTGAAATTTGAATTGAACTGATATGAAATATTCTACTGACTACTGGTAACTAAGGGTGCTTTTGCTTTTATATTATTCTAAAGCGTTTTTTTTACTTTCAAATGAAGAATTGAGGTCATCTTCTTCCTTTACTGTGATTCTCCTACCCCTAGTACATAATTAAACCTATTTAACACCATTTTTTTGTGATTACAATGCTTTAATTTTTTTTTATTAAACAGAAGTGAGGGCTTTAATGTTCCATTTTTTATCTTAAAATCATTATAACAAATTTTACTTAAATACTTGGTCTTATTCTGAGTATCAATGTGCCTTAAATTAGTCTAAATTTTAAGAGGCATAATGTGCCGGTCATAAATAATGATATTTTACTAGGATTAAACTTTTAATTTTTTTTATAAAAAACACCTCAGATGGTTTTTATCTAATTTTTCTTACTTATTTTTTTTAACTCCCTTATTTTTAAATATTGGTGGGTAAAAATGCCAAAGTCTTGTGATTTCATTACTTTTTTTATACTACAAATCTTAAAAGAAAACGCGGTCTGACTTTTCTTTATACAAAACGTTTTTCCGTATTTTCTTCCTGGATCATGGCACTAAAGCAGTCATTTTTGTATATACTACAAATATTTACCGTTGGCGTGATTATGTAGTTTTTATTTTTTATAAATTGTTTTTATGGGAGCAAGAACCATCCATTTACCCAAAAAAGCACCCAGCGCATCTTTGGACGGACAGTTTACAAATATTTAAAGATTTTTTAAAAACAGAAAATTTACTGACACTGCAAATTTCATTCTGATACTTTTTCTAAAAATAAAACACTAAAGGTTCACTTCTACAAACAAAACAAACAAACCATCACGCCGTTTCCCCGTAAGGGTAGGCAGCTCTCTGCCTCTGATAGAACGCCACAACACTCTATCTTTGCATACAGATCTCACTTCCTCTACATTCATACATCTTCTCATGCACGCGCGCCGATTATTCCGACTTTTGACATGTCCATCTTTAAGTATTTGTTGGATTTGGTCATGCCATGTCTTTCTCGGTCTTCCTCTTTTTCTGCATCCATCAACATTCGCATTGTAAATATTCTTAGCTGTTCTCTCGCTGTCCATTCGTTCTACATGTCCAAACCAGCGCAGAGCTCCTTTCTTGATTTTGTCGATAATGCTTGTCTCAGCCTAACATAATGTACGGATCTCAACATTTGTGCATCTATCGTACATAGTTTTACCACACATTTGCCTGAGAGATCGCATTTCGACAGCATTCAGCTTACTTTTATCCCTGTTTTTCCAAGTCCATACTTCGCTCCCATACCGGAAGAACGATACCTCGATTTAAATTAGGCATTATCAGATCGTCAGGCAATTCTCTTTTCCGCACCGGGGAGGCATTTTCGAGAGAGTGACTGAAAAACTGTGTACAAATACATATTCATCTAATTTCTCCGTCACCGCATTTTTCATTATGGATCTTCTGAAATAATTTATCGAACGGGTAGGCAAGCAACCTTTTGCATAAAAAAAAAATTTATTCTGTCTGTAGTGTAATGCTTAACTAAGTAGTTTTATAATGTCTTTAATTCAAAACTGTTTCAACTCACTCCAGGTGGTGTTTCAATTGACCTGATACAGGGTCAATCTTATTTTCTCAAACTAAACATGTCTGCGAAATTTATAAATATGAAAATTAATTGGTTTGTCTTTTAAAGACTCAATAACTACTGAACTAATTGACATTCGGTTTTTTGCAAGATAATTTAATTTTTGAGAATAAGGTTTGTAAAAAATAATATCTTCAATATGTTCATAAAAAAAAAGTAAAGAGCAAATATGTGTTTTTCATCGAACTTTCAGGGTTGCATTTCGACTAAAATGCATATTCAAAAAAATTCGGAAAATGTTGTATTTATGTTTATTAAAAAAAGGTTTTATTATAATGCTAACAAACAATAATAATTTTTAATGAATCGTAAATTAATAAAAAAAAAAATAATTTCTTAATTTTACCTATGAACTAATGTAATGTAAAAGTAATGGTTAAATAATTTTAAGTGACATATAATACATTTTTGAAAAACGGATTCTTACACAAAATGCATCATTGTTGGTAAGTAGCGCATTGTTTGACATTTGTAAAAAGATATGTTTATTTGAAAATTAATTATTTTTTGTTTTTAAATTCAACCATGAACAAGTACCTAAGTATTTTTTCCCCCTTTATTAGGGCTTTTTGCGGGCCAAAAACAAGTTACATTAATTTACAATAAAAGTAACTGAGTGGAAAAAGAGTTTTTATTGATTTGTGGTACCTGGGTACTTGTTTATGGTTGAATTCTAAAACTGAACCTTTTTACTATTCAAATATTGAATCTAAGTACCTAAGTAACTAATTGAAAACACTTTTTCCATTTATCTGGACAGTTTTTGCACGTTTTCAGTCGTGATAGTCATTTTTCTTTTATTATTATTTATTTATTGACAGATTTACATAGTTCATTCCAACAATGGTAAATAAATTTATTTATACTAAATACAGGTACAAATGAAATAAAATACAACTTAATAAAATTAAGACTAGGAAAAAAAAAATACTACTTCAAGACAAGATCTGGTTTATTTTAGTTCTTTTTTTTCTTTTGGTTTCAAATAAAATGTCAAGGTAACGTCAAAACCCAGCTGGGGGTTAAAGAATGACTAATTCGTGTAAGGCATGAGTAAAGTATCATTATTTTAGAATGTTCCCCTGAGGGTCTGAATTTTCTTCATTAAAACGTATTCCCGTATTTTCTCCATGGATTATGGCACCATAGTAGTGATTTTGCATGACTTTGATTTAAGCATAACGAGACCTCTTAGCCAATCACATGGGGGAGATTAAACGAAAAACTAACAATTATTACGAACATAAATCGCTCAAAAAGCCCAAAATAAATAACGCGTGTCCTTATTTACGAAAAAACGTTTGTTCAACCATCTAATAGCAGGTTCACCAACGTTCAGGTAGGACAACGTCTGCCGGATCCGCTAGTATGTATATAAAATGAATATGTATGTTAAGTGTTAAATAAATAAGCTTATATATTGATAAGTTATTTGATTCATAACTTGCTTCTAATGTATATCAGCTGTGGAGTATACGTGTTCGGTGTTGCAAAAATCTGCCCACTCTAAACAGGTGGACAGGCACAAATAGCAGCAAGATGACTCAAACCAACACCAACTGATAAAATATACTCAATCATCGGAATGGCTACACCACACATTTGAAGAAAGACAGCCGCAGAAGCAGAGAGGAACAAACAAACCCACGATCCTAGACATCCCCTACACCACCTTCAACCGACGGCCTCGCGTCTAAGCTCTAGAAAAAAGCTTATCAAAATCACCTCTGCTGTTGAATCCTCATAAGACTGAAGAGAAAAATTATGGCAACAGGATCTTGAAACGAGACCGTGGATGGATCCAAATGAGGGTATCTAAGGAGGTAAACACCTACCATACTCCCTATTTCCTATGGATCGCCCTCAATAGACTACGGGTGGGTGTTACATGATGTCAAAAAAATCTCTTAAATTGGGGGGATACCTTTCTTCTCTTTGGTGATAATATTCTGTGTGATTCGTGACGATAACCCAGAACGATTGCCCCCTCATAGGAAAGGCTGCCCTCCTGGAGACCTAATTGTGGCAAACGACAAGGCGATATCTATCGCCGCATATTATAGTGGCAGGATATAATCCAACTGGACACGATAAGTACGTAAATAACTTCCTTTCGTATCTTTTCGTTCCCACTTGCTGACAAGTCTCTAAAATAGAGGCTTTACGGGTTATTTCATTAATAAAAAATAATAAAAAAAACCCTTAAAATACCTAGTCATCTATGATATAATCGGATAAAGATTTGAACACAATTTCAAATTCTCTAACTCCTTGGATAATAGCTCGTGTCTGTGTGCGGCATTGCTTGTGTATACATGTATGTTCAAAATATCAATATTGATTGTTAGTATTGGTGTTTTTACATGCGTAGTTTGTGCATTGTATTCAAATTGCCCCCTGTGTATTTGACACACAAACACACTTATTATCCTCACTAAACAAGATTATTTATTCAGTAGAAACACACACATAGACAATGTCCCCCTCTTTTCATACAAAAATTAAACCGTGTTGACTTATCAAATATAGCATATTATATTAATTTAGATTAACAGGTTATAACAAAAAATAAATCAAAATTTATCTTAAGCAAATTGGCACAAACAAAATAAAAAAAACATACTTAAGAGACATGTGAACATTGTAAATGAAATATTTAATGTTGCGTTAAAGGAAAAATATTGTTTATTTTCGTTTTCGTAAAAATAAAAATATAATAATATAGAATTTATAAATTAAATTGTTTAAATTGCCCAAATTTATATATTGGAAAAACTTCACGTAAATTTAAAGTTAGAATCAAAGAACATATAAGATGTCTGAGTAATAATAATTTTTCAGAATTCGCAAATTATCTTTTATCCGAAAACCATGAATTTAATCAAGAAACGGGTGTAGAAATTTTGCAGGTCAATAAAAATGGTTTTCGTTTAGATAATTTAGAACGATTAGAAATTAGTAAAGCCATTAATCAAAAACTTCAAATAATAAATAATCAATTAAATGTATCTTCGAGTCCTCTTTTAAAACTATTTCCGTTATGATTTATTTTATCTTTTTTCTCTCTCTTTCTTTCAATTTTCTGTCTCTTTCATACAATATTTTATTACATAAATAGCAACGCGTGTAATTAAAATTTAATTAAACTCCTGGCGATGAGGTAATAACCTCGAAACCGGTCAAAGTGTAATTTTAAAAAAATAAAGTGGTTTATACAAATTTACAAACAAATAAGTGTTTATGTATTTTATTTACAAAGTATTTTAATGTTATGTATATATTTGACACACACGTGCCAGGTATATTTTATGTCACATTGCGTAAACCAACAAAATAAGCCAGTTTTTACTAGCATAAATTATTATTATTTCCATAAATAGATACCTACATGATGCTTCTGTTTTCTTCATAAATTTCTGGATCTTTTGAGGTATGCATAATATAACCCTTTGAGATTTTAATTGTGATTCTTGTGAAAAAATATTTTTATTTACTTACTTTCATGAAAAAAAATATTCATTCATTATAATTTACATAATTTCATTAGCTTGGTGAGTCTTGAAATCAACAACATATTTTTAATGGCCTCTTTCTTAAATAAATAAGTAAAAAATAAGGTTTACTAAATTCTAATGATCAAGTGAAATTTTCATTTGGTATTAATTTCTAAAGTCGTTTAAAAACTTTAGTGTAATAATTGTAGTAATAAATTGATAATCTTAGCATGTAAAATATGTAAACTTCACTGATCCATTAGAGTTTAGTTTAATTTTGTGAACTATAAAACTATGTCATTGCACTGAATGTTTCCTGAATATACTAAAATATATTTTTTTAATTATATTCAATAAAAAATATAGTGTTTTGAAAAAATGATACATTAGTACCAAAAGTCGTTTTAAAATAAAAACATGCTCAAATTATTTTTTTTAAAATACATTCTGCCTACAAGAGTAATGATTTGATTTATTTTTTAGGTGAAATGTTGAAACTCAAACTAATAATAAAATAGTAAAAACATTATAATACACCGCAAGACAAATAAATTTACGAGTTCTCAAAAAAAACTAAAATTGACATATAATGAATTATTCTTGATATTTAATTAGTTTTTTTTATATTGTTTGACATATGTGATGACTACTCGTTATTTCAAGGTTAAAATAAAAAATCTTACTCATGAATTGTACTTAGAAATTGCCATTATATATCAGGTATCAGATTACCCGAACCTTAGAGACCCATAACGGTTCATTTATGGTCGAGTGTTTGTGATGGAATAATAAAAGACATGTTATTTTTTAATTCATATTTAAGAAGTAGGTTCTTATCGCTTTATTTTAAATTAAAGTATTTTACATTTAAACATATTTATAACATTTAAAAATATTTAGTACTTAGTGAATTCACCTTTATTTTTTATAACATGTAAAATTCTATTATTTAGAGAAGCGTAAAGCGAATCTAAAATTTCTGATGTTATTTCTTCTTCCCAAACTTGAATTAAGTTTTTTTTTAATTCCTCAATGTTTTTTGATTTTTTTTTCCCGACTTTTTTTTTCATAATCGCCCATAAATTTTCTATCGGGTTCAAATCAGGGCTATTCCCGGGCCACGTCAACGATTTTAAGCCAATTTTCTCCTTGAATTCATTGATCTATAAAAAAACAATAAATTATTTATCATGTGGTCACAAAATACATTTAAAAATATATATATTTGTACTCACAGTGCGGGCTCTATGGCACGGCGCAGAATCGTCCTGAAAAATTGGGTCCGCGGTATACTGCGTAATGTCCTCGATTGTTGGAATAATATGTTTTTTTAACACTTTTTTGTACTGAATGGCATTCATCGTACCCTGTACAAAATTTAGAGGTCCTAAACCGTATGCTGTCATGCACCCCCAAATCATCACGTAGGGTGAATGTTTAACGGTTCGAGTGACGCACGACGGATGATATCTTTCCCCACGTTTTCGTCGAACTATCTTTCTGCCGTCTGGACCAAAAAGGTTGAATTTTGATTCATCAGAGAAAACAACATTTTGCCAATCCTCCAAGGTCCAATTCTGGTGCTCTTTCGCCCAATCCAGTCTAGCCTTCTTCATTTTGTCCGTGAGTAATGGTTTCTTTGCGGGACTCCGTGCTTGGAAACCATGCTCCAACAGCCGCCTGGACACTGTTTTTACTGAAAATGTTGATGTGCTGGTAGACTGCACCTCTGCGTGTATTTCAGGTGCCGTTAAAAATCGATCGCGCATAACAATTTTTTTTATTAAGCGATCATCTCGGGCAGATGTCACGCGCCCCCGTCCGCTTCCTTTTTTCCGTTCTATGGATCCAGTTTCTTGGATTTTTTTTAATAAAAACCTCACTGCACCTTCTGAATACCCAACTCGACGAGATATTTCACAATTAGATATGTTTTCTTGCGACAATGTGATTATTTTGGATTTTATCGCAATCGACATTTGTTTTGCACTTTCCATGATTGTTGTGTTATGTTCACTCAAACGCGGGTAAAACAAGACTGTTGAGACATTTTAAAATGTAAATATTGTAGAAAGGTGACACATAGTGTCCTTAATTTATTAAACAAAAGAAAGAGGTATCGATAAAGGATTTCTTAGAAAAAGGGTTCAGTAAAGTCAAGGGGCGCGGTAGCAGGTAAACTCGTAATTTTTTTTGTCTTGCGGTGTATATAAATGTTCTTATATTAACTTATAGCTAATGATCGTTTAGTTTTAACTAAATACCATTATTTCTAAACTATGTATGTGCACTTGAATCTTACATTTCATCACAACACTAAGCTGATAACGAAAAATATTGAAAACAACAAAACATTTTTAATTTTGGGAAGAACAAGACGATTTTTTTATAAGGGTTCATGCAAAATCACCTAGAACACAATTACTGAACCACACACCAACTACCGCAGCAGAAAATAATCCCATCAAACCACGACAAATTTGAAAAAAATTCACCATATTACATGATGAAGATCCAAAAATAATCTCGAAGAAAAAAAAAGATTCACTAGGGTAAAGTAAATGTTAAATTTATTAAAAGTACTTACGCATTAGCAACAAAGATTAAATTAAGGAAGACGACAAAAATTCGCTCGAACGAAACAAATCACTCAGAAGGCCAACTGTCAAACTAAAAATGAATTTTTCTGTTTTATTTTGAATGCAAACTTAAGTAAAAATATTTAAAAACGTACTTAGGTATACCAGCAATAAATATAGAAACTCTCCACCTTTGAATTTCGGTAAGTACTTTCTTGGGTAAATAAATAAAGTTTAATTCATGTAATAAAATAAATTAAACAACTTTGTTTTTAATTACTGATTTTTTATTTTTTTCCACTGACCAATTTCAAAGCAAACATGCTTCTTCGTCAAGGTTTGCGTAACTCATGGATTTTTCGCTATTTTTGAATAATTTCCTTGGCGGTTCATAATAAAAAAATAATCATTAATCACCAAATAAACAACATTTCTTTTAGTCCACTCCTGTCTAGTTTCGAAAATATGCATCTCAAATTACCACCCTGTTAGAAAAAAAAGGCTTGATTTATTAGCTCCACGTGTAGTATATAGATGGCTTGGATAAAATAAAATAGAAAATAATTAATTAGTTACCAACGCTAACCTTGACGAAGAAGCTCGTTTGCTTTGAAACCGGTCGGTGGAAAAAAATTGTTTTTTATGAATAAATTTCATAAAAAGTATATGTTTTTGTAAAATTCTAAACATATCTAGGTTTAGTTGTTTATTTGTTGAAGTTTATACAATTTTTAATACGAAAAAGAAAAATAAAAACATAGGATATATAAAAAAAAAACATAAAGCAATAATACATTCATACTAATTGAATTCATTGTTGTTTTTACACAAGTTCGAAAAATTTCTTTAGATTAACTTTAAATTTATTTATTGATTTATTATTTTTATTAGTTTTTAGTTCATTGGGAAGATTATTATATTTTTTTACACCTTTGAAGACGGGGCTATTTTGACCATGACTTGTATGGAATTCAGGAATTTTAATATTATGTTGGTATCTGAGTGACTTATTCATCTCAATTTCTTTTATTTTTTCTTCTTTATAAATTTGTGTAATAGAATTTATTTTATTAAGAATGTCTACTGTATGAACTCTAAATAATTATTATGTATATTATTTATTTTGTTATTATGAATAATCACAAAGTTAGAGATTAAAATATAAAATTTATAGTTAATTTCGTTTATATTTCAATGAATACACGGGATGAAAGGGTTTATGGTTCTAAATAAAATAGAAATATTGCATTCCTTCCGCAACAATACTGGATCCATTTGGTTTTTACGATTTTAATGAATTACCATTTCAAATTTTAATGTTGTGTTATATTGAACATTAAGTCTGTCAACAAAATAAAGTGGTTCCTGTTATAAGATATAACGTGGTGATTTTTATTTTACCTTTAATATGCCAAAAGCCAATACAGTACAGCCAGCGTTTCGATGAATGTTAGCCGACGTTATGGGTAATAATTTAATTTTAATGATTCGAGACATAAAAAAGTCATAAATATATAATGTAGACTGTTAGACAATGATAATTTATATTTTTTAATGAAGTAATAAAGATAATAATCTTAAACCCTCCTTTTGTGCGTTAAAGGGAGATGAAATGAGAAAAAAACAGTGATTTTATATCTAATTAATTTTTATACCGAATGGCACTAATTTACTTAGGTGTGGTCAAAATGCGAAAATGATTACAAAACTTTTAAAAGTATATCACTTAATTTGAAAAACCAGAAGATATTTATGTATATTGTGTATCCGACAGGACCTTTAGGCCCAAAAAACATTGGGTCGATTGATTTTCATTATTTTATGCATGTGTGTTTTTTTGCCATTGAATTACATATTTTTGCTGTTTTAATTATAGATAAAAAAAAAGATTTCAGTAAATTTATGTTTTTAATTGTGTCGATTACATACATTAAAATAAAATTAATTTTAACAAACTTGAGTTAATGTGTGGTAACCTGGGGTTACCGTGGATTAAGTAAAACATCAGATTGTCAAGCAAGATACAAATTGAAGTACTAGTCGTTAACATTCCAAAAAAAAATCCTGTTCTTGTAAAAATTCTTCATCTGTTCATTGTCGTATACTCATTTTATCAAATTAATTCAATCAATTGAAGCACAAAAAACGCAGAAAATGCGATGCGCTTTTTGAGAGTGCTCTCAGTTCTTCTGACATTGACAAAAAATCTGGAGACTAGATCTCGAATGCAGGAATGAACATGTCCACTTGCGACACGTGTAGTCTCGGCGACCAGTAACGACTTGTCTCCGAGAGTGCTCTCTGGCTCATATAAATTTGTAAGACTATTCTCGAAACTGCTCTCGATACTATTTTGTTTCAAGCGGACACTTACTCTAAGGTCGACCTCAGTAAGGTAAGGAAATAATTACCTGATAATCAATGTTTATTCTCATCTTATTAAAATAATATGTATCTCTTGCATAGTGCTCTTATAAGATTAGATATATGTTCCTCTTGCTTAATGCTCTAATTAGATTAGATATCTTTCTCTCAAATAAATGATTTATGTATTCTCAAATGAATGATTTATGATTCATTTATGTAGTCTCAGGATACTAGATATTTAGTCATTTTTGGAGATCCTAAATATAAACAAAATATCAAATTAGAAAAGTATGCCCTTCTCCAACTTATTATGGAAGGATCTATCATTATTAGACTCGGAGTTTCAGTAGTGATCTGATTTCCCCACAAATAGTTAGAACTTCTTTAGCACAGAAACTATACTCCTACAATAGACAAAAGCTATATAATACGAGAATAATGCCAGAACCATAGAAATATTGCACGATAACTTAATCATTAATAACTTTCCTCAGTAAAATTTGTCGCAGAGAGTTAGTTATTGGGTTAGTGACCAACATATGCTCTAATTTGAATTGTAGTGATATGTTTTTACAAATACAAAAACGCTTTTTTTTATCACATATTTTGCTATATTTTTTGTTGTTTTTCTTTTTACTGTGTATTTACTATGTTTTTTGTGTATTTTTAGTTTCTTTTTTACTGGGTTTTAAAATATGTTTTCTTACTCTGTGTCTTTTACACAGGTCGCAGTGACGTCAAAGGCTTGTATAACACTGACTCTCACCACTAAAAATGAGAATAAAAATGTATTTTACTTGGTTTTTAAGTAAGTTTTTACTTTCTTTTTTGCTACATATTTTACTATGTTGTTAATACATTTTTTACTGAGTTTTTCACCATGTCTGATACTTTCATTTATTTTTCTATGTATTGATTACTGTTTTTATACATATACTTTTGACTGGCTTAAAACGAGCTCAATAACCCTATTTGGGTAATTAAAGCAACGTTGAAAAAAAAAAAATAATAATGTTTACAATATGAAAATAAATAAAAGGAAAGATATAGGGCAGGCGGGATATGGAATGAAAAAAAGCATCGTGCCTCAAAAATCTTAGACATATTTAGTGGTTCAGTGAGCCGGATGAAGCAGGGCTGATAAGACTGGCCCAAGATCGTGATGAATCGTGATGATAGTCGTAAGAGCCAGTAAGAGTAACAAAAGAAATAGAAAAAGAAATTTAATAACATATGACGAATATATGTAAACAATTTATGGCCGTAATTTATGAAATTTTAATATAAAAATAATACCGCAAGTTTTCCCTTTCATTAAGAGGACGTAAATTGAAAACGAATGTTCACACAAGTCAAACCAAAAAGTTTATTATAAAACACTTAAAATATTACTTGTCAAAGCAATAAATCACTCTTAATTAGTCAGCCAAAATCCGGAATCAGTGAATCTGATGACTGAATCGTGGAATTATTCCCACTGATGCATGATGTGTGTCAAGTTGGATTTTTTTTCTACCTAAAACGTAAAATTTATTTATCGTGGAGGACATAAACTTGAAATCGAAAAATGGTGTTTTATGGATTTTTTTTCGGCACTCAAACACACAATAACTCTCGCTTTTAGAATGAAAGATTTATAACGACTAGACGCTATTATAAAAAATGACGCACCTTATAGAGGCTTTTGCCAGATAATTTTTACAAAATTTACGATTGTAAAAAATAAAAAAGTTTTTTCAGAAATTATTTAAATACTTGTAAATAATTCTTCTTCTTTAGCCTTGATCTCTTCACTGCAGGATAAAAGCCTCTTCCAATCTTCGTTAATAAATATGAAAAACAAATTAGTTTTGCATTTTTCCCAGATGTGAAGTACCTATATATATATAAACTTACTTAGCTTGATTAAAGGTGTAATTTATATCACCAAATATATTTCATAATTTATTATTTACTTCTATTACATTTTTTACTAAATATAACATATTATTTTATGTTTTGCATGCCATAATATATAACAATTTTAAAGCTGTCCATGTGATGATGAGACACCCCAAGAGGTCCCTCATTTGTTAATGTTTTTAAAAAACAATTTAATAATTTTGATTCGTATTTAATATTAAACAAGCTACTACGCCTCCTTGAATAAAAAATGTTTTTTCACGCCTCCCTATCTTTTTTTAAAAATAGTTTTCATAATTAAGACACCTTGTACAAAAAAATAAACAAGGCTTAATTATTAATATATAAGAAGTAATTAAGAGGGTAGCCTAAATCTGGTAAGGAAATCATACGACTTAGCCATTTAATTTTTTTTTTTTATTTTAAATCGCGCACTTAAAAAAAATCAGTAAATAATAATAAACAAACACAACTATTTAAAAAGGTGTATTTGGTAAAAATTATGCTTAATTTTTTTATATTATTAAATTATATTTACTTTTCGACCGGTAGATTGTGCCTTTTGAAATTTAGAGTTAACTTAAATATATTTTTACGTGCATAAAAATAAAATATTGAAGTAAAACTTGTTAAATAGTTTTAAGATAACAATTTAAACAGGAAAACAGTGGGAAAAAAACGTAATTTGTTTTTTTTTTAAAAATACAAGCATTTAAAACCACTCAGTTTTGCGCTATTTTTACTTTAATTCTGGCTTGTAATATGCCTTCTTAAAAAGATTCTAACTAGGGTTCTTTTCCGGCTACTAAACAGCTAAAAACTGTTTAAATTTATTTCAACAGAGAGGGAAAAAGTTTTCGAGAAGGGAACAAAAGTCAACAGATGGAAGAGTTGAGGAAATGTGGATGTTCAAACATGGGCAGAATGGTGAATGTTACACAGTGTGTAAAGTGGCCACTTAAACCAGCCAATAACAGGTCATAAGCCCTGTAAATGCCTAGACTTCCATATTCCCTTCTCGAAAACTTTTTCCCTCTCTGTTGAAATAAATTTAAATACGAACAACTCCCTAGGGAGGAAATCCAGCCAGTCTGCAAGCATTTGGACATAATTAAACATAGCTAAAAACTGTTTTACACAAACATTCGAGAACAATGCTCTTCTCGATCTTTCAGCAGTCTTGACATGATTACTATTTGCATAATAACTTAATAACTGGGCGTTGTAACAAGCATATCCTCAATTCAATTAGTTCAGTACCAACGTGTTTTACAGCCTTCAACAGCCGCAGAATCAGACAGCCCAATTACGTTTATGATGTTATTTAACTGCAAATTCTTTCGGGGTTCCATTTATCTCACGAGCTGATGCTTTTTTTAAATGACCTGCGAGTTTTTTTTTCCTTTACCACAAATTGTTCAATTAATGTGCCGAAACAAAGGCTCAACCGGCTAGGACAGGCTTAAGGTACAAAGCCCATCACCGGCATCTTTACGGCAAATTACGGGTTGTAAGAGTTTTGTTGTCATCGCCTCTATTTTTTCAGATTTTTATTTTGTACTTGGATGTTACAAACTTTTTTCTGGCTATTATGTAACATAAATCTACATAGAATACAACACTTAATTTATTTCTCTAATAAGTTTGTAAAGAAGACGAATTTTACCATAAAATGTTTAAACTATACCATTATTTTATTACCTTTGGAAAACAAATCAAAATATCGTATAAATATACTTAAAAATGTATTTTTAAACAAGAATACTTCATTATCTCTTGACTGGCACGTAAAACGTAATCATTGATCTTACCTTTATGTAACAGAAATGATCAAGATACGCTGCGATTTGTATACCAATCCATTGCCCTATGCACCATTAGATGTGGAAAGGGAATGATATTGATGATATATAAATATACGTGTTTGTCAAATTTTTGTTTTTAATACTTATATTTCAAAATGTCCCGCTAAATGTAACACGACGTAACTCTGCAAAGGTATTTTTCTAAGCACAGTCTTTTAAGAATTAAACCATTCATCGTTCTTTTATTAATAATACAATAGACATCGAAGCGTTTCCAACCTTCGCTTGGTGAATTCCAGTAGATATAGCAGAGTTGTTGTAGTTGTTGAGAAAATGTAAAAAATAGCGCTATATAAACTATCCAACAATATTTATGCTTGGCTTTGAACATTACATTCATATGCGTGTTACTTTGCTGCAAAAATGAAAGCATGGAGAAAACTAGCGACACATGTTTATTTATTTAAAGAAACAAACAGTCGCTAATGATATAGTAATATTAAAAAAAACAAAGTTGAAAGACAGACCAGCAAAGTCTTTAAATAAGAATCATACATATTATTAAATTGTGTTACAACAAAAGGGTGTGTTTATATGTATCTGTATGAGAGTAAGTGTAATATAATAATTATATTTGGCTGATTTATATAGCGCCATTTTTGTAAAAAATCACATCAAGGGCGCTTTACAATTGTATATCTCAACTTACATTCTAATTACACTTAAGTGATACATTATATTTCCAGATTTAAAGTTGAGGGTATGATAGTTTAAAGAAGTGGGATTTTAGTTGGGATCTAAACTGACTAGATGTGTGTTTATGTGTATTAGTGTATTAGTGTAGGAGTAAGTGCTCAGGTGTATGTAAGTGTGAGCATCATTAAATAATAAGTGGGATCGTATCGAAGCCAGAAATAATGAGTCTTAATTTATTTTTAAATAAATTAAAAGGTATGTAAATATAACAACGGATGAAAAAAAAGCATTATAGTAAAAGCAAGAACGATAGAGGAAAGAGTGTTGTGCATAGTTAGTGCTACAGACTGGCAGATGGAACAAATACTTATTTCTTGTCAAGCAAAAGGGGACATTTAGATTAATTTTGGAGAAAAGGTTAAAAGAGCCCACTTTATTATTTAATCATTTATGTAAATAGCATAATTTAGATACAGTGCGTCTATTTTCAAGGGTAAAAAATCCATTTTTTTGGCAGATTAGCATAAAGCGTTTTATTGTTTTTATAATCTAAGTATTTTATAGGCAAAACAGTAAATGTTTCTCAGGAGATGACAGATCATAAACTCTGTAACTATCTAGACTTCTATGTCATCAAAATGTTCATATCTGTTGAAAAAAATAATATTGTTGATATCAATCCTGTCTGCGAAAATTCTTGATTTTTCAAAAAGAGATTTAGACAAACTCAACACAATACATACATAAGTTGGAGTTCTTTTTCCTTTTTTTGTCCGTTTCGTTTCCTGAATGCTGAGGGACGTGACCTACGGTGGGACCTATGTTAAGCAAAAAACGTCTCCAATCTTCTCTGTTCTCCGCAGCACGCATCGACGAGTAAAGGTCTCCCCCGGTCATATCCCCAGCTTAGTCACACAAACGAGCAGGTGATCTTCCTCTCCTTTTTTTGGCTGAAAGATGTTCTTTTATACCCCTTTTTCCGAGTTACATGGATCTTATCTTAACCTTTTTACATTAGGCAATACTACAGATAAGGTTATCGTGAAGTTTTGTCATGAGACTTGAGATGACAGTATATGTTATTCCGCCGAAATGCAATCAACTCATTTTTTCACAGGGTTAAACATGTCGAATTTTGTGAACAAAAAGAGTATTTGCGGGAAATTTATTATGTTTCTTTTTTTTATCTGTAGCTTAATCATACATTTATAGGGTTCATTGTCCATAATCGATCACACACACGTGCTAAAACGTTTCAGCTGAAATAGTGCGATAACCGAAAAAAACGTTGTCATCATTTTCTACACAATTCAATACAATATTTTAATGCAACTCTAACTGTATTGCACATAAATTGGGAGCATCGTTCTGCAGTATATTCACACCGTCCCTACCATGAAAAACTGAACTTTAAAGGAATCTCACATATAAGGAGACTACAGGGCATGGCAACGTCAGTCAGTGAGCCCAACAAGTTCAGTACAGTCAGTCAGTCCAACAAGTTCAGTTCATTTCAGTCCAGCTCGACGTAGCCACTCAGTTCCAGCATGTAGTTCAAGTGCAGTCTCTTAAACCCATCAACCAACTGCTGGATCTTATTATAAATACACATTAAACAGCAACCTCGTGTCTTCTCTGTTATCTCTAACTGGGGTAGGAATTCCAACCTTCAACTGCTTACAATCCTACACAGTAATTCCAATAAAAACATACGATAACCATATTCGGTAGGAAACAACAAACAGAGATTGGTTTTGATGCTTTCAACATGATGATTTTGATGTTGAAGATAATGATGAAGAACGTTCTGGCGCACTGAAAAAGTTTGATGAAAAAAAATGGAAGCATTGCTCCATGAAGACCCATGTCAGATAAACATAAACATGTAAAATCATTATAAGTTAATCACACCACAGTTTCCAAACGCTTAAAAGTATTTGGAGACGTCAAACAAAAACAGCGAGATCTTATTTAAGTCCGCATCGAGTTCTTTAAGATTTAAATAGCTTGTTTGTTTTCTTCTCAGAATTTCCCCTTAGCTTTGCTAAACACTGTATATAACAAAATACGCAGCAGCGTTGGGAGGATCATTACCGCGCTTCTTCTACGGGTAAAATCACTAAAATGTTTTTCCAACGCTGGCTGATGCAGCAAACTTTCGTCATCATCACCAAAGTACTTTCGAAACGACCCAAATTTTTACCGGACACGGAGCTATGAGAAGTTATCTATATAGGTTTAAATTAAGGAATGATGACTATTGTCCATGCGATGATATTTCTTCACAGAGTATAGAACATCTGTTATTTCAGTGCCCATTTTTCAGTTTGCAACGCCATAATCTTGAAACAGAATGCAGGAAAGATGGAATATCCTTAACAGATATCCACACTGTAGTAAAAAGTAGTTATCACGCGCCATTGTTCTTGAACTTTGCAACAATGGTGATTGGACTCATAAAGATAAAAAACCAAAATCAGTGATCGAACATCCCATTTCCAAGACAAACAAAAAACTTTTTTTTTCCGAGTACCTTACTCATGACACGTAAGGCTACTAAATACAGGGGTCCAAATATATTAAAAAAAAAAAAAAAATAATAGTTTGTTGTATTCATGTGTTTTATTTATTTGTATGTGGGTGTTAATAGGAATACTTACCTTAATTTCCCAAATGCCAAATACCCTTCAGTATCCGCTTCACGTACCATAAAAAGATTGCCAAAAACACAAGTGTCAAAAATGCAGTTGCATCGGAGACTGTCAGCAAAAAAGGTTGTAAATGAAATGCTCGCATTAAGTATGGCGAACCGGCATTTTATTAATAAGCATAAAGCGGTTGAATATTATAAATGGGTCATGTATTACTCATGCAGGAACTTATACGAGTCGAGTTTTATGAGGCAATAAATTATACATCGAGGTGCAACATATTTATGTACGCGCGACAAACACAATAATAAATTAAGATGCTTGGGATGAATCTCACCTATACCAAGAAGGATTTCAGTATATATTGTAATTTCTATATTTGCGCTCAGTGGTGCATAGGGCACTGACAATAACAGGCACTGACAATAATAGGGCATTGACAATAACAGGTCATAAGCCCTGTAAATGCCTAGACTTCTATATTACCTTCTCTAAAATGTTCTTCATCTCTGTTGTAATATGTTAATGTTAACAGCTCCCCAGGGAGTTGAATCCAGTCCTTGTCTACAAAAGTTTGGACAAACTCAAAATATTGTTGATTGATCATGTTTGTTACATGAAGGAGAGCTGATCAATCTTATGTTTCAAATACCAGTCCAGGGACTATGAAATATTCCAGTGTTTTTACCGTGTTTTTACACCCTTTCGGGGAATCGAACTCGAGACCTCTTGCATGGGAAGCAAACGCGCTGACCATTACACCACAAGGCCGAATATGTATATAGTCAATATTATATACAGTCCGTTTCAATCAAATATTTCTTCAATGAAATGTTACAGTATAGAATCACCTTTACAACCAATATTTTATTTTTATTCTGCCAGGAATCGAACCTAGAATCTCAAGCATGGCAGACAAACGCACCAACCACTACACTACGAGGTTGACTTGTCCCTACTCGATTTCCTATTTTAAAATTTCTGTGTATAAACACTGAAATATTTTCTAAATGTTATTAAATATTTAAATAAAACCACTTACTGACTTTTCTATGACTACCGGTTTCGAGACGTACCCGTCTCTTTGCCAGGACACCAATTAAACCAACATGCAAAACCCACTATACACCTTCGCCATAGTTGTTGAACAAAAATATAGAACCAACACGACATGCATTTTATTTATTTATTATTATAACTAACGGCGTAGCCAATTTGTACAAAATTAAAATTAAATACAAAGTTATATAATATAAAAAAACATATTTAATTGTTATGGTTAAACTCAGTTAAAGTAATGTATAGTAAAAAAAAGAATAAAAGATTGTAAAAGAGTGAAGTACAGAATAAAAGTAGTAAATAAGATATGCATTTTAGGTTTTTTAAATCTTACATAGGCACACATTGTTACGCACAAAAATTTAGCAAAATAAAAATAAATAGACATTTATATGAGTTTATTATACAAACAGACTGAATCTCCGGTTCATCGATTATTGTTGCAAAGTCTGTAGTACTTACTTCCTATGTACAACCGAATAAGCATGAATCCATCTAGGTAGCAAGTATGACTTCTTCTTCTTCTTTAAGTGCCTTGCCGGGTCCCCCCGACGTTGGCGATCACTACAGCGAAAGCATATGTATCTGTCCTGCGCTACTTTTGTATTTCACATCCAGGGCGACTGCTTATTGATGGACTCGCCCTAGTGATTCCTGGGAAAAGATGACCAGAGTGGTTTCCCGTTGCCTTCTCTGGTGGATTTTTCTGTCGGGGTTAACTTCCCTTAGCTCGTTGGTTTTGGTTTTGAGGCGCCAAAAACCCGCCTTTCATCCTCTTTTAAGTATGACTGCTTGTTAATATAATGTTTCAGGGGTCTTGAACGAATCATTTTATTTATTAAGCAAATACATATTAAAAATCAGATAAAAATGTTTCATATTTAACACGACAGACAAAGATACGAATACGTCTCGAAACCGGAAACATAGAAAAGTTGGTAAGCAGTTATATACAAAGATTTAATTACATTTAGTAAAATGTTTGACCTCAACTTTAATGCTTATTTCATTATCTCCTGACTAGCACCTCAAGCGTTCGGCTATCACTTCACCTTTCATCCATTCACGTAACAAAAATAATCAAGATGCTGTGAAATCGGAGTACTAATGCAGTGACCTATCCAATACTGATGCTGTAGTGATGAAAATTTTCACTGCACCTTTTTTATTGTTATGAAATTATTATGAAATCTCTATCAAATTCTTATTTTCGTATATTTTTTTTAATTACCACCATTATCACTTTGGCCAATTATTACCGATAGAAAATGCAAATGTGCGATATAATTGTAGTTTAATTTAATTCTTGAATAAACAACTTTGCCCTTATGATTTAATCAAGCATTTCAATTTCAGAGCCATTTTAATAAATTTGTTTTACAAAACTCAAAGTTCAAAAAAACAGCAATCAAATTGTGGGAGAGAAAGGTTCAAACCTTGGAACTTTGAGTCCGAGATATTGCACAATCTTCTGTAATTTCAGAATTATGCTGAAAACAGCCAGCCAAAGAAATGAAAAACTGAGCTAAAACAATATTTATAAAAATAGTTTATACTCGAATTTACACAACAGTATAAACGTTTTATTTTTACTTTGACAAATGATAAATAATGCATGTAATTTTTTTTATAATACAACAAATAATTTGGTTATTTATTTGACCATTTTAAATGATTTTCAAAGTCTGGCTGACCACACAACCTAAAATATGCATTTTGCAGAAAACAGACAGATTTAATATTGAATTATAAATATATATATATTTAAGTCGGCCTTGTGGTGTAATGGTCAGCGCATTTGCCTACCATGCAAGAGGTATCGGGTTCGATTCCCGACATGGATGATATGAAATATAATTTTAAAGGGTGTTTTTACACTAGAATATTTCAGAGTCCCTAGACTGGAACCTGAAGCGCAAGACTGATCATCTTACTTTTATGTAACAGAAATGATCAACATACGCTGTGATGTACGAATGCAGTGTTTTATGCACCATTAGGTGTAGAAAGGGAGTTATGATAAAATATTGAATGTATGAGGTGACATTCTGTATCTAAACGTATTTTTTTATTATTGGTATTTTTAAATTACCGAATTTATATATTTAAAATACTCACATTTTTATTTAAAAAAAAAATTTTTTTAATGCATTGATCTTCCTATTAGCATTTAAACTGTAAGATTTTTCTAGTGCTGAGGGTGTTTACTACAAATTGAGAAATACCGTTTTTATGATCAACACTATTTTTAGAAGGGGATTATTACAGCTTTTTGTATGACAGATTATAGAATTAACTATACTGCACTTGATAACATTGATATTTTATAAGTAATATGCTAATTAAAATACTTAACTTCAATATCAATACATAGATGGCGCTCCAACTCGCTTGTGAATGGTTTCTCGTTTAGTAAGATATATACAAAAATCAAAAATGTTATCTGTGTGGATATTCGCTAATAAGCGGAATGGGGAATGTTGTAGTACTTAAAGTGGCCACTTAACCCAGCCAATGACAGGCCATAAGCCCTGTAAACGCTCGAATATCCATAATCCTGAATTTGTAAAAAAATTCTACCCCATCTCTGTAGGGATATAAATAAAAAAAATATTTTATTTATTTAAAATTATGGATTGACTTGTTTCTGCAAAACTACGTTAAATTAGGATACCTCTGACACAAGAAAATGTAAATATGCAGATAAGGGTATTAAAAAATATTGTTTATTTTCTCTTTTGAACGACAAACTTAACTGGTGTAGTGATTATTAAAAATTACCACTACAAAAAGCAGTGCATGCTTGATATGAATCGATTATTTATAATTCCGAGATTTATGACCAAGAATGGAAGCCATTGGATTTTTTAATTGAAAATTAAACCAGTGTCATCAATTCTCATTTCCGAAAGTGATGTGGCCGCGGGCGGGACTTGAACCCGGTCCACAATGACCCCTCACGGGCGGTCCACGGGAATAGAGAATCGCTGAGCCATTCTATTTAAGTTAATAGTCAATTTAATTGATAGTGACAATAGAAAAAGTTTAGAAATAATCCAAGGAGTACTTTTGTCCGTATCCAAGGTATACTATAATAATTTTGAAATACAAAAGTTTTTCTACTATAGATCCATGCCTAGTTACATACATTTTTAACATTATTTTTTATTTATTACTTTATATTCATATACGGTTTAAATGAAGTAAATATAAGGGCGGGCATATTGCCTTAAGGCAATTTCTTCCGGCCTATTTAAATCGTTTGATTTGAGAAAATAATTAGTATGTAAACATATTAGAATATTTTTATCAACACGTAATAGTATTTTTTTTGGAACAGAAATTATTTTAATATCTACAGATACTATGAAGAGAAAAAGGGACAAAAGTAGGATGGAAACAAGGCGGAGAAATAAAAAAATCAAATATTTAGATTCCGACATTTCAACCGTGATTTTTATGTAATGTATGTAAAAAAAACTGATAAAAATCATCATGATCAACCCCTAATCCACCCCTGATGATGCATAGGGCACTATATTAGTAAAGTGCATGCAGTGTATCTAGATCATGTGTCACAGGAAGGTAGGGTGATCAGTCTTACGCTTCAGGAACCAGTCCAGTTACAATGAAATATTGCATTGTTAAATCACCTTATAAACATATTTTTTATTTTAAGCCTCCCAGGAATTTAACCCGTGACCTCAAGCATGGCAAGCAAATACGCCAACCACTTTACCACCGTTCACCTGGCGTTCTCTTCACTCGATTGACTTTTTCAGGTTTTTTACCTCAGAACAAACAATAAGAAGACGAAGAAGAAGAACAAACATACACATTACGCACACAAAACTGCATTCTTCATTCTTTTGAAAAAATACAATACACGTTATTATATTAAACTTACATTTATTAAATAAAGTAAATTAAAAACTAATCGTAAACATAAAAGGTTTTATTTTAACACCGTGAATAAAAATTATTGGTTTAGTTTAACTTAACTCTTTATTGTCTAACAAACGCTTTCGACCATTTTATAGCTTTGAAGATGCCTGCTTAAACGAAAGCATTCTTTGGTCAAAAAATAAATAGTTAAAATGGAATAAAAATGTATGATTTTGAGTTTGTATCAAAAGTATTAAATTTGAAGTTATCTGAAAATTTGTTTTGAATAATAATCATCATAGTTTATTAACAATACACACAATTTATTTATCTTCAACATGTTATATGTAAATAATTTCTCTGTTATTGAATTAAAATTTTGTCTTTTAACTTAATTTTATTCACTTTCCCGTTTCAAAGCGATGCGATAGGGTGCTGGCGAGTGCTCTCGCCTCCTCCCCCGTCAATCCCTGGTCTCTTAGTTCCACCGAATAAAGCCAAAAGATCGTCTTCAACGGCCTTCCAGGACGGCAGGAGCCTGCAGTTGTGAAAAAGAGGCAACTTGAGTTAAGGCTCTTCTGAGGCATCACCCGCCACACCCTCAAACCGCACGTCATAAAAGGCTGCTGCGTCCGTTTTTGAACTTGAATTTTGATAATGATATCAAACCACTTTAAATTTCATATTATTCTGAAGCGTTTACTCTTAAAACTTAGAAGGTAAGTGTTTTGAGTTTTGGTAAGGTGCCAAGATTCGCACCCATACTGAAAGGAGTACATGCATTATATTCCTACAAGTGCAGAAAAATAAATTGGTATTTCGTTAAAACTACCGGTAAAAACCGTGTTAACTTAGACAAAAATTCTGATTATTATTTTCACTAACGTGTAATCCATAAAGGTAGCCAGTGAAAAAAAATTGTATGATTCATTCGAGATGACCATAGTTTTAATCAAATTTTACTTTAAAGGTGTATAAAAAAAAATATTAAATCAGTTCAACGTCGATTTTTTAGAAAGATAGGCTAAAGTTTTGGCTTACCGTGATATACGTATGAGTTAGAAACTAGCTTAAATATATCTTCCCCTCAAGACCGTCGAAATAAATCCAACCTTCTAGCCCTATTTAAAATTCTCAATTCACTTTTTGGTGCGCTTGAACAACTGAGCTCAATTGAGTTAAATACCCCAACTAGAAACCTCTGATAAAACTTACTGTTTTATACCGATAACCATAGAACTAACTATATTTTTCATTCCCTGTGCCCAGAATTTTTAAGTCTGCCAACAAACATACAAGTCTTGATTTATTGTAATAATTTGTCTTCTTTCATTAGATCACTGAATCAAATTCAATTAGTAAAAACTCTCTCCCGTTTCCACTCCCACCAAGTCTACTATATACCATTGTGTCCTGAAAAATGTCCATTAGGTGTATAATTAAATACATATTTGTAGAATGTACTTCTGTTATTTTCAGCACATACATTTAAAGCATAACAATATAAAATGTCATCCGTCGGATATTATTTTATATCGATAAAATATCGTATACCTAATGCCTGAGAAAAAAAGTTTTTTATGTCTCTGCTAATATCATGCTTTTAAATAATATAATGATGTCGATAAAGATGTTTTTCATGATGATACAACATGATAAATACACTAATTATCAGAACAACTAAGTCCATAATGCGCTTTTCAACTCTCTTTTGGGGTCACTCCAGTCAAAAATGACAATTAATCATGATTGTATCATTGTATTTCTTGTAATAATTTACACATATTAATTACTTCTTTTGATTTTTGTACCCAACATACATCAATATTATATTTTAAATGTAATTCATTTTTGAAGGTGTAATTATATTACTGTGTATTAGAAATATGCACATATAAATTTATATATATATTTGTATATATATGTCCGCTCCGTGGTCAAATGTTCAGCGCGTTTGCCAACCACGCAAAAGGTCTTATTTTTTTTAATGAATATTTAAACAAACATAAAAAAATACTACAACTAGTAGTAGGTACATAGGGTATTAAAATTAATTTTACTTAGTTACTATTTGATTTAAAGGGTGCGTTATACGTTCCAGGTCAATGCTGACTGGCCGCCATTTTGGTTTAATCGTCATTTCTTGGCTCATATTTGACAAGAGGGAAATATCACTTTTTTTACATTTTTAAAGTAATAAAAAGTTTATGAAATACTTTCTAGCAAAAAATATTTTTTTGCTAATTATTAGTAGTATATATTTTTTTTAAATTTGTAAATCGAATTCCCGCAAAAAACGGTCATTCCATTGGCCACGTCCCTAATACGTCACGATTCATGTTTATTAGTTCCTGGACATTGAAATTTGTTAAAAACATTACCACAAATCTCGACGTCACCACAACCGAGGCCAAACATGCAACGTATTTTTATTAAATTTATTTTTTACATATATGTATGAAAATATTTTTTCGCAATATCCATTTTGATTTTGAAAATACAATTAACTATTCTATATCTATTTCATATTTAATATTTTTATCGGTATTCGTAGTATGTGATATTTCCCTTTTGTGGAGAGCGGTCAGTAGCAATTTATTTTTTTTAAATTTATTTATTGGGGATATCAACAGTAATAAATGTAACAGAAATATTACAAATAAAATATACAGAGAATAAAACCAATGACAGATATCCACAGAAATACATTAAATACACGTACAATACATACTAGTGTGTTTGTGTGAGTGTAAGTGAGTGAGAGGGTGGGTAAGTGGGTGTTTTATCATCTAATGCCATACCAATCCGTTTAAATTATTAAAAAAACTGTATTTAATACTCTTGTTATGGTGAATACTCGAAGAAGCTTGCGATATTTTTTCGGTGCCAGGCAAGTCAAATATTTAGCGTGTTATAAATGTTTTTGAAATTATCCTTACATTGAGAGATTAAACAAAGTCTGAACGAAAATGTTTCCACGATAGATTACGAAAAAATTATGCTGTGAGGCACAGTCTTTATGAACGTCCCGGCACCTCT
Organism: Micrasema longulum; assembly: GCF_059751315.1. Lineage (NCBI taxonomy): Eukaryota > Metazoa > Arthropoda > Insecta > Trichoptera > Brachycentridae > Micrasema > Micrasema longulum. Next base: position 785,631 of record NW_028277455.1, read on the forward strand.
CATCGATGCCGTGCACAGGAATTAGGAAGTCAAAAAACTGTCATGACATGTTAAATATCTTTTTGTATCCTAATAGGATAAATTGAGCCAACAGCATTTGTGGTTTAACACAGTCTACGACACACCCAGCTCATTTAACGATGAGAATTTTCGAAGAAACTTTTCCTGGCCGAATAATGTCAAAAGTTGGTGACATCGACTGACTCCATGATTCTCTGGGTTAACTACCCCCAATGTTTACGTATACATACACTCAAAATATTTTTAAAAAGTATTTTTTTTTAAGTGGCAATGTTTCTACGGCTAGATTCTTTGCATGTTAATAGGGTAGCATCAAATGCTAGTTACAGTATGTTAGAATTCAATTTGACTTCAAAATTACTTACTTCTCTAACCTATTTTAAATGTGCTTTTAAAAAAAATGACGGCCTCAGAACGATTAAAAACTAATTAAATTTTAATTGATGCAAAAATTGCTCGGTGGAACATAATTTTTATCACTTTTAATGCATAGATATGTGTACCGTGGAGTACACGTCCTTCTGGTGCATATAGACGTACCTACTTAAATCTTGAAGGCGGGAAGCCGATAGCGTAACTTCTTAATCAATCGGAAGAATTCATCTTAAACTATTTATTTATTTATTCATTCAAAATTACAAAATTAAATATTTATATACTTATTGAGGCTTTTTAGGCAATGCCCGTGTCAAGCTACAATAAATAACAATAAAAATACATAGTAAAATTAAAAATATCAAATTATTATGACATAAAATTACAATCTAGAAAAAAAGGTAAATGTAATAAATAATACGTCACGGTGAAGGTAGCGTCCTTAACTTCCTATTGCAATGGCGGCCTAGGTGCGAATAAGTGTATGTCTATGGTGATCACATAGATCATGATGTTCAAGTTTCTATATTTATTTCTGAAAAAAAAATCGTCTCTAATAACCTATTGACACTTGTGCTCTTTGACCATTAGAACACTATGCTAACAACATTCTACTATCAGTGACTATTAATTATGTTTGCGTAAAGATTCACGTGTGTAATTAATATATCCAAGCAAAATAAATATTCTGTATTTTTAAATCAATTATTCTTCGTCCTGTAAAAACAGATTATTGTGTATTTTTTACAAGACCTCATGCAGCTCATACGTGTAACATCATTTATTATTGAATTAAATGTACTTTTAAATTGTGCAGCTGTGGTGCCAAAGTAGCTTATCCTAAAACATGTATGCCTTGAAATTGAGGACCAGTTTTTCAAAACACGACACTCGCTTGAAACATAATTTTTCAGAAGAGAGTTCATTGTAATTCGCGTGAACAATCATTGTCTTACCTTACAAATCACCTTACAACTTAACCTGAATGTAATCTAATGGTGAGTACGTAATTTTATTTCATATATTATAAGTAAGCCGGTAATTGGCGTGTTTTGATGCCTAATTTTTCAAGTATTCGATGGTATTACTGGCTTTAAATTTTAAGAAAGAAAAAAAACACCATGTGAGCAAATATCATGTTTATTAATAACCATTCTTTATTTGTATTTCACAAGAAATGCTCCATTTAATTTCGAACCCTATCTGAAGAGTATAGATAGAGTTGCTAGCTTCAATCTCACGTACTAGCAACGCTTTCTCTATCCCCTACTGAGCATTCAGAATCGTATTGTAGGAGTTAATTTCTTGTAAACCCACGAACAGGCCATGCCTTTAAGGGATTTTTGTTTACTTTTTTTACTGTTAATATGTATTTCATTGCTATGTCATTATCCTTTATTATTTGTGTACTCTGTTTTACCTATTATGTATATTGTGAAAAAAAAAAAAAAAGCTCTAAATAGTTGACATAACAGTTACAGTGTAAGAGCGGGATACTAATTTGTATCTTGAGCATAAATTTAAGTGATTTGTGATCCCGTGATAGTGTCGAGGACTCACAAATATGAGGTCTGCCGGTTTCACACCTGCTGTAGAGTTTGACAACTTGATTCCCATTTTCAACGACGAATTATTTACAAACCATTGAAAATCGCTCCAAAAATTAAATTATTTGCTTTAGTCATAAAGACGCTACTTATTATTTCACAAAAAACAATTACTATCTGGACTTTACAATAATGCTACTGCTTTATTAAAACTATTACGCTATTTCCTAATAGGGGTAAGCGGAGACAATAGAACTCCTAGGCGTCTATCCTGGCATAAGTGTATAACTTCTTCTACTTTCATACACGTACGCGTTCATACGCGTCCTTCGATTGTGTTTACTTTAAACAGACATAATATTCTGGTTTTTAACATGATTTATCTGGTTATAACAACAAATGAAGAAAACCATTATCAGTTCATCATTAGATGTAAAAAAGGTGAAGATTTTTTTTTTTTAATTTTTTAAAAATTTGAAATCATTGCAAGTTATTTTTGATGACTTAAAATATAAAAGGCACAAACAAAAACAAAAGTATATAACTTTCGGTTGTTTTAAAATATTTCAGTAGTCGTTTTTGCATGACAGCATCATAAATATTCAGGGTAAAAAAGCGAAACTTATTTGAAAAATTTCTCGAAGACCGTGATTTATCGCTGGTCGACAATATTTGCAATAATTATTTTATCAAGCTTTTGGAGGTCAATAAATATTGCAAAAAAAGTTTTATTGATTTAGAAGCCTAAAACTGCCCCAGGGACAACTAGCTACATGTTTTAATCTATCATGTACAGTTAAACAAAGAAATTTCTGAGTAAAATGAAAAATCTGAATTTAAAGAAAGTAAAATACTCACACAGAGTGTATTAATAAATAGAAAAGATTCATTACCACAGAATAAAATGAATTCATTCGATTAGTACATTCATTCGAATGAAATTTCGAATACAGTTATTCATTAAAATGAATCAGTAATTGAATGGATGAATAAATTAAATAAAGAATAAATTGATTAATTCATGCATGTATGAATGAATGAACAATTAATTAATTAATGAGCTAATGATCTAATTTTTTTATTTTATTTTCAGTCATTTATACAATTATACGGTCATAATATCAAAGATACTTAAATTCAAGCTAAAATTGATTTCAAACTTATAATTATCAATATAAGTAATGTGTCATAAATAAAGTTATATTAAAGAAAAATAGAATTCGGAAAACCATAAATAAAATGTTTGTACATATTTACCATTGTAAATTAAAAAAAAAAATAAAAAAAATATTGGATATACTCATCACTAATGAAAAAATTAACGAATGAACGGATGAATGAATGAATAAATGAATGAATGAAGAAACAATATCCAATCACATATCGCAAATGAGTTAAGCAAAACGAAAAAAAAATTCAAGTAACAATGTATTAAAACATTATGTCAGTTTCAAATACGGCATCGACGCTGAAGATAACAGAACGTTTTGTATTTTTTTTAAATATGTTTTTTGTATTACCGGCTAGTAACAATTTAACACTAATTGTGTAAGGTCAATATCAAAAATGGTTAAATCCAAACAATTAACGATTTTCTCTAACAGATTATCACAATTCGAATAATTTATTGAATTCACAAAATCTCGATGTTAAGAACAATTTAAATGTATTTTATATTAATAAATGAAAAAGTGATCAAACAGTATCCATATATAAAAAAAAATATTTATTTTTATTATGAAGGTATAGTTGCAAATTATTGGCAAATTATACAATAAAGGTTAAGTTGGGTTGGAACTGTCAGTAGGGTCGCAATGTGTCGCATCTTGCTGGAGGGTATAATTCTTTAAAATGCTGCGAGCGCCCAGTTGCATTCCACTGGCAACACTACTGACTAGTTCAATTCGTAAGCGTCCACATCGCAAACCCTGGGCAACGAGGTCATACTCATAACGGTGTGATCACAGCAGATAACGAGAAGATGAAATGCGAGTTTCTGGCGCCAAAACCAACCAGCTAAGCGAAGGGAACCCCGACAGAAAAATCCACCAGAGGTAACGGGAAACCACTTGGTCATCTTTTTCCAGAAATAGCTTTGACGAGTACTTCAATAAACAGTTGTCCTGGCTGCGGAATATAAGAGTAGCGCAGGACCAAAAAGCTTTCGCGATTGTGGAAATATTTGATAAATGTTGATCTGCGTTCTGAAAAAAAATGCAAAGATGGTAGATGTGGATAAAAACAGTCTGTAGCCAAACAAATAACAGGGAAGTCAGGAAAGAGGATCAGGAAAAGGGTTTGGAATGCAAAAATCTCCAAGGCCTTTCTTTCGGATAGTGCTTAGGATTGTGGGCAGTGTGCGAATGCGGGCAGAAGAATTGAAGAAAGAAAAAAACAGTTTTTTTTGTTTGTTGCCATGGATACAAATAATACTTCCCATTGCAACCGTAGCTACCCATGCCTTATAGCAACGAAGAGAATAGATGAACATTTAATCAAAAGTTGGGAAATCACAGGATCAGATGTAGGATAGGTAACAACTGATGTTTTATCCAGCCACAAACCACTTTATCCCATTAACCACTCGTGCAATTAGGTAGAATTAAAAGTTAGCTACATTTTTATCTGACTGTACAAAGTTATCTATGGATTTCAGGTTAACTTATTTTATTCAATTTTAACAAAGCCACCCACTGTTTTATAGTGTTTAATAAATCAATGAATTTGCTTATGCTTGGTACTATAAAATACAATATTTGTTAGTCCTTTTAGATTTCCAGTTCCTCTTGTAACAGGTTAGGTTGTAAAATGTATAAATAAATCAATTTTAGTTATTTCTTGTTGCTTATCACAATTCTCGTAAACAAAAAACATCAGAGTATCTACTTTTATAGCGTTTCTATCCCAAAACTATGACTACAAATCTTCAGTAAAAACGAAGAAAATTAACGAAATGATATTTTTCATTCTCAAAACAAGTTTTCTCCGAAAAAATATGCCATCAATCAAGTTAACTGGCATGTTATCTCCTTAATTACCTGCGTATATAACATAAACGTATTCTAAGGTTTGGGAGAATACAGTTCTACGTGTGAAATATATCCAAAACCCTGGATGAGTGTTTTCGACTCGATGGCTGCTCTCAGGTAATAATCCTACTAGGAAATCCCGCGGAGATAAGTCCACCTGTAGTTAGTGCATTGAGCTACCATTCTTGAGGTCCTAAGTTTGATTCTTGAGAGGGTTTTTATACCACAATACGTCACTACACCTGGAAAGAATAAGATTGATCAGCTTCCATGTAACAAATCGATCCATATACGCTTTGATTGGATTTGCAATACAGTGCTTTATGCACCACCGGGTATCAATAGGGAAAAGATGATGATGGTGATAAGTTTGTTAAATCTCTTTTTAAAAGTAAAAAAAAATAAAAACAATTTAATTTCTATCCGTTCGCCGAACATTTATTTACAAATTATTAAGTTATTTACATTTTGAGGAAACACGTCTCAATCCCATTTACAGGTTTTTAGATGTTTTTAGGTTATATGACTATTCACCTACTAAACAGCAATAAACCTCACCCACATTAATAAAGGCTTCATCTCTAGAACTTCACAAAATCAACAAATGTTTTTTTTTTTAGTATGGATGTTTTATCGTAGGTTGAATGGTAAATATTTCAGTGTGTAATATTTACCATTCAGCCCACAAACACCAGCCAATGACAGGTTATAAAATGGTTTTTATTACTTCCATAACTATAGTCATAGTAACACCAGTAGGAAGAGGTATGTCTTTATTCAGGCGTATCTCTTCGGATATATAAATATTTCATGTTACTGAAAGAAAGTTCAGAGAGCATAGCTTCATTTTACAGAGTATTTTTATTTTACCATTTTTTCACACACAAATCGTATTGCTAATTTTTTTCGTGTTATATATGCCTTGAATATATTTTTTATTGTACATAACATTTTAAATAGAAACATTGAATTGAATACGCGCCTCGACTCAATTCTATTTCCTTTAAACCAAGATAATTGTAAGCGACATTGCATTGGTAATATTTAGGGTAAAAATCTTACATAACGTATAATCTTATACGATTTATATGCTTATTATTTACAATGCCTAAAAATCACATTTACCGTGGGTGATCAGTGCATCAAAAATCAATATCAATCTAATAGCTTTTAAAAGCGCCTACGTAAAAAAGCATTAACCATATAATCGATTCAAGATAATCTACATCGAACGCGTTATCAATTTTAGCATAGTGGTGAATCTAAATATGCCTTTTGTTGTTTTATAATCTCGCGTGGATACGTGTATGATCAAACTATGAAGGCCAAATTACGGTCCAATGGAAAAATAAAAAGTGTAATTTAGAAACTGACCCGCCCACTAATTTCAATATTAATACATTAACATGATAGCCTAATTTTCAACTTATTGAACAATAATCTTTTGGTGTCCCAAATTGTCATCATTATTATGACATCAATTTGTGTTTAGCTGTAATAAGTTGCACTCATCTATGATTCATTCAATCAATGATTGTATTTTTATGCTTTATAATATTTATAATTACATTAGTTTTTCATGCACGAAACATGCGTTGCCTATTTATCTAATTTCTCACCTATTGCATAACTTTTTATGAACTCTTCGATAAATATTCAATACTTTCTAAATATTAAATACCAATCGATTAATTATTTTGTTAGCAAAAAAATATTTATTTTATAAGATATTTAATATAAGTAACCATGCTAACATATTTATTTATTTATTATATATACGGCCTAAGCCAATTACAATAGTTACATGAAGAAATATAAATGCAAGAAACTGAACAAAAAGAACGTAAAACTATTTAGCAAAGACAAACAAGGGCAAAACAATAATTTTATACAATACATTCATAAAAACATAAGACCTAAGACTTTGAGCTAAACCATGCCAATCCAATTTCATCCCACACTGTTTAGTCGCGAAGAGATCTACGAAAAGCCGAAAGATCTATCCCAAGATCCCAGAATTCCAAGTCGTGTGATGAATTGACTAATCTACACATTCTGGACATTGGGGCATAAAAACCAAAGTTGCTCTTAGAAGATTTTATAAATAGCAGATTTTGACTTCTGGTGACACGATTGGGAACGTGAAAAGAAATTGATCGCAACAGAGATGGGACATCACTTAAAGCATTAAGTATTTTGAAAATGTAAATATATATCTTTAATAGGTGGACATGAGAGTATCTTTAAATGCAAATTGTATCTTTTTATTGTATGCAAATTGTATTTTAAATCAATAAATTTCATGTATGTTACATGTTTTTTTTTATTCTATACAAATCAACCTTTATATATATGGTAAATGTTATAACTGTAACTCTTTAAAAAAGAGACTATCTCTTGCGCTTGGAGAATGACTTACACTGTTATGATTATGTATTTATTAGAATTTCGATTATGCGAGTACATTTATTTATTTATTTATTTATTTATTTACTTATTTATTTATTTATTTATTTTGTTCATTAACGCCCAAAAAACTAAAAAAAAAAAAAAAAAACAGAATATACAGAAAAAAATTGTGAAATTAGTTAAAAAGTATATGATAAAAAGTTTTACAAAGTAAAAAAAAAAAAAACAATAATAACAAAGGTATGCAAGAAAAAACAGTAAGCATATAAACAAATAATGCAAAGGTATATTATTGTGAAATAATTTTTGTAAAGCAAACAATAAATAAAGTGTTACGGTAAGCAAGAAAGACATTTTAAAGTTAAATTAATAAACAAGCAAGCATATATTATCACGAAAAAATAAGAAATAAAAATATGTATCTATGAAATGCGTATTTGCCAATACTACAATGCAATTTGATATAATAGTAAAAAATAAAAAACAAGAATAAGGTAATAAAAATAAACAAGTAAGTATTTTTTTTAATTTATGGAATTGAATTGTCAATAATAGTTTGACGAGCAGCTACAAATAAACTTGATATTGTGGACTTATAAGATGGTAAAGAATTGGACAGAATGTCTGCAGCCATTCCATAAGTGTTACCTAACCTATGCAGTCTCGGTATCAATGAATTGTTTTGTTGGTTGGAAGAAGTACTGGAGCAATTAAACAATAAAGTACTCCTAGTGTTGACAGCAGGTACTATAGAATTAATCAATTCAAGTATTTTTGGTGCGTCAAAAAGAGAGTTTACAATTTTATACAGTACAATGAGATCATTAATAGTTCTTCTTTCAGAAAGTGTTGTTAGGTTAAGCAGTGTTAATAAATAGTCATAATTCACATTTTGTATTGGAATGTTTAGTTTGTTGTTTATTATTATTATTTTTTTATTTTTTACATTTGAAAATAAATAAAAACTTATAGTATATAAAAGGAAAAACAGAAAATAATAATACATCCATACTAATTAAAATTAAATACGGTTTTTACACTTGTTCAAAAAAATCATTTATGTAAATACTTTGAATTTATTTATTGATATATTAGTTTTCATAGTTTAAAGTTCATTGGGAATATTATTGTAGTTTTTGAAGCTATTTTAACCATGACTTGTGTGGAATTTAAGGATTTTGATATTATTTTAGTATTTGAGTGAAGTACATTCATTTTTTTAGCTACATAACTTATATTTTGAGAAATGGGTTATTTTTAACTAATGTTTTCATTTGTGCAACCACATTGGAGTAATTTGTACAAACTATAGAAATATTCCGGATATCCTACTTGAACCATTAAAGATGAGACAGTAATGAGTCTACTTATTTTACTTGAGCTGACTACTTTGTACTACACCACGAATGACATAAATGAGTCTACTTATAGTCTTCTTCGCAGTTTCAATCCTGAGGATTGGTTTGCAGCAAAGTCCTGCATCTCGTCATCCATTGGTATCTATTCTCTGCAGCCCTCTTCAACTTTGTAAATGAGGAAATGTTTAAATCCTTAAACACTTGCTCCAAATACTAACGTCTTTATTATACACAGTGGTTTCATACAATGATCACGCTAAAATATTGTATAACAAATAAATTAATAAAGGGTATATAAAAATTAAAAAATTAGAAAAATCTTCTTTTTTTTTAATAAAAAAAAGGACAGGTAGGTATATCTTAAATCATCGGTACATTAAAAAATACAAGTTATTACTATACCAAGTTAGAGAGAAAAAACGCTTAACATCAAAAATAACAATCCAAAAAACATATAGTATATATTTATAAAATGTAGAAAAAAAAATGGAAAGCAAAAATTTCTCCGTAATACAACGCAAGTAAAGCCACGGGTAAAAGCTTATATTAAATAAAGGTAAAAAAAAACATTTTGCGGATACCAATTTTTTTAACCCATAAAATTTTTACTTTTTGTAATTTTTTTCGTTTCAATTTTTTTCGTTTCAATTTTTTTTTTTCAATTTTTTATTGAAATACTTCTGGAATCAATTCTCGAGGGCTTCAAAATAAAATGGTATTTCACTATGGACAAAAACGTTTTTAGTCACCGGGAAACAATGATCACTGAAAAATGGATTGTCATAATCTTAGATATGCCCTTAAATATTTTATGCACTCTTTACATGCCTACCTAGATGCCCTGACCATTCATCGCATTAGGGAAAAAAGTGTAGTGGTCAAGATACTTGACTCGCATGCGGAAGGTTCCGGGTTCGATTCGGGTGAGAACACAAAAATAAAATGTAATGTTTTAATCAAGCCTGTGACGTAATTCACCTCTATAATTGAGCCTCCTGGATTGATGTGGTGCAAAATTAAAATAAATAAATATTTTTTTGAAATATGAAAGTTTGAATTGAAGACATTATTTCTTATTATATTTTTTATTTATATTAAATTTAATAATATTTTAGGATTGATTTTGTTTTTCTTTAAAATTTTGATGAAGGTAAAACCAATATTTAAATCTAAATATAATAAAAGTCATATGTAAAAACACATATTTTGCTTGATGAACCTTGTTTCCCCAATGCGAGGCATTGTACATCTAAATAGATTCTAAGATTGTTTAGGTTAAGTTTTTTTGGGATTATTTTTTTTTTTGTTTATTATTTTTTTTTGTTATTATTTTTTTAATTACTGACATATTAATCAAGATGAAATGAAACATAAAGTCGCTCATAAATTTTAAGCTGTAACAACATTTTTGTTTCTTGTACGATTTCAATTAATGTTCCGAACAGTGTCCACTCGTTTACTGTATTTTATTATCCATATAAGAAGATATTGAGTGATTTGTAGTTAATTGATTTATAGCACTAATTAATCGCAATCAAGCGGCATGACTTGTGGCGGCTAATTAAAATGATTCCGAAACCAGAAGACAGCAAATCACTTTTGAGTACTTGTTCTGTTGATTATCTCAAATAGGTAAGATATGTATCCCACGCTTTTTTAGATTCGCGGTTAATTATTTTATTTATCAAAATTTTTAGCAACTTAAAAAAAAAATTGATGGAATGTTGATTAATGCAGAAATTGAGGAAATCCGAGAAAGACGTATTATGACCAAATCCAACAAATAGATATCTAAATTTGGAATTATCGGCGCCCGAGCACGAGGAGATGTATAAAGGTAGAGGAAGCGAGTTATGTATGCAGACAGAGTATATGGCGTTCTATCCTCTTTGCTTACCTTTCGAGTAAACAGCGTGATGGTTTTTTGTTGTTGTACACCTTTGGCTGGTTAATTACATACCATTTTTTCCCAGCAAAGCAAAAAAAAAAAAATTGAGTAAACATTTACTGTCAAGAATAATCATCATATCCTCACCAAATGACCTATGCGAGCGCCATATGTCCTATATGATATGTCAACTGTACAATATTTAATGAAAACGGGGCTTAGGAAATCATGTTCGAAATACTATTTTTCATATGGACAATCTTCAATCCGCAAGTTTACTTCAGAAGGAAAAAAAAGCAACTGGATTGAAAAAAAATTATTACAGTTTACATATTTGTAAACAGAAATAAGCTAATATAATCTGCTAGTCTATTCGTTCACTAGGAACAGGCTGGACGCTTGGCTCGGATATATTTTTACAATCGGTAATTTAAAATAATTAATATTTATGTAGCTTATTTTTTCATAAATATAATTCTCTAAAATATTATTATGGATAGTGAAGTTTTTTTCATCGTGTTGTATTCCAACTCAGAATAATAAATATATTTGGTATTGGACATAAGTTTTTTTTCTTAAAGAGTCATTGACACTTTTTTGATTTACAAGAATTGATCCCAGCAGAATGCTCGTACAAGGTTTTCCTGTAATTTTAATTATTTAAAACCAAAATCACGTACGACTTTTGGACAGAAAAATACATCTTTTGTGGCCCCAAGAGTGTTTAATGTCCTAAATGAACATATTTAGTTCTCCAAAACGAAAACCATTTTTAGGAGAAATTTACAAGTTTGGATCTGTCTAAGGGAAGAGAACATTGAAGGAGACTGGTGCAAAAAATTGCATAGATTTATATACTGTTACGCGTGCTGTCCAGATGTTTACTGAAATATGTATTAGTATAAAAATATTTTTTATATTGTTTAATAACATGCATGCTTTCACTTTCCATATGCCGTAAACCAACTCTGAACAATAAATAATATTAATAAAAAATACATCAAAACAAACATAATATAAATCATAATTGAATACTTGTTTAGTAATCAATGTTATGACAATAGAGAGATAAGTGTGGAAAACAAGTGCAAGTAGGTGTTTTTGGGAAAGCAGTAAATAAAAAAAAGGTATCAGTTTTAGGAGACAGGAGTGGATGTAGAGATGATTAAAAATATAAAAATGTGTTTTTTTAGAAAGCATTTTAACTGTTGTTTTAAATAAATTAGTCCAAATCATTTCAAGAACCGTGAAAGATTACGGTGTTAAACAACTTGTTTTTGTTTTTTTTATGTCCCGGAATCGAACCTGAGACCTCAAGAATGATGAGCAAGGGCACCAACCTCTACAATACAAGACATACTAATCTCCCTCCACTCGGTTTCCTTTTACAGAAAAAACTTGAGAGTAACCGTTGAGTAAAAAACACTCGTCCAAGATCCTCGTTCTTTTTCAAACGCTGGATTATGTTCCTCTTACACCCGGATACGGATGGAATACAAACACGGAATTTGTCTGTGTTTCGAAAATCTTTATTTACTGTTCGTTAATGAACCTATTTTGCACATTGCAGTGAATGAACCAGGTGTGTGACACCCGTTCTAAAAACGTTGCTGAACGTTTTCATTTCATGGTCGTCTTTATCTATGGAATTAGGAAAATGTCGCAGAAGGTCGAGTCCAATTTTCGCCAAAAAGTCACGAACAACTCGCATGGCGCTCGTCATTTTCGGTCGAATATTCGCCGATCTCACCAAAACGCGTCCTATTTTGTCTGTCAAAAACCAACTACGCCTTCAAAATGGCCGAAAATCGACAGGTTTATGATAAAATCAAGGGAAAAAAGGCTCAAACAAAACCTTGTACAAGTGTACGTGTGTATGTAAAAACACACACTTGGTTTCATACACGCATTTGTTTACGTACAAATAATATACAATAGTTTGTGTATTATTTATTACATTCGAGTATCAATAATATATCTGAGTTCCATTTAATGAATTCTAATTCCATAATAAACCAAAAATAAAAATCTAGTCTTCACACGTTGATTTGCAATATTGTCGGCTAATAAATCGAAATAACGTAATAATTCTCCCATATAATTTTAATCATCGAATCGGCCCGATTTACGACTCGGTTTGTGTCGTCTGGCTTGGTCATAATTTAACCACTCCGCTGTAGGTTGAAGTATTATTTTAGCAGGGGTGTTCAATCTCTTAGCTTCCCGCGACCATACTAAAAAATATATATCGCGTGCTGACAAGCCTCTGAAATTAAGGATTAGCGGGTAATTCCTTTGTAATATATTTTTATTTTGTTAATACATTTAAATACGACGAGATGGAAAATGAAGAAAATGGAATTCTTGGCGTTTACACGGTTTAAAACTGCAACAAACAGAACAATGAATTGTGTTACTTGTTATTATAGTTGGATAATTTATATTACGCCGTTTTTGTGAAAATTAACTTAAGAGCGTTAAGTGTTAACTGTTACTCAAGTGATATTTGTAACACTTAATTACTTAATGGTATCTGTATTTTATTTATTTGAATGTTACAATGTTATTCTACAAAGCACATAAATGCTGAAATAAAAAATGATATTTTTTAATGTCTCTTCGCCGCGGTGCAAAATAAAAAAAATTATTTATAAATGTGAAAGATAATTATAATTTAAAAATAAACACGACCGTGGGCAGCGAGTTAAAAATATCAACATATATGGAAAGAAAATTTTAACAGTTGGAGAATTTTCGTTAAGTGTTTTTAACTTCAACACCTAATTTTTCCGGCGACAATATACAAAGTAAGCAATTGCTTCGAATCAGCAAATAAGAGTTAATAGAGAAGATACTGGAAGAAATCATTGAACAAATAGACCTTTTGCATTATTCGTGTGAAACAGATACGACATGTAGCGCGAGTAGGCCTCTGACTGAAATCATAATACAATAGATTGACATATTACAATAGAAAATTTAAGAGTAGGAAATTTTAAACTCTGGGCATTCACAGGGCTTGTGACCTGTCTTTGACTGTTTTAATCAGCCATTTTTTACACTGTATTACATTCACAGTGTTCCAACATCTATATTTCTTAAATCTACTGAATTTTTTGAAGCAAAAGAGCTTAAACCTCTATTGATATGAGCGCGATTCATCTGACTGAATTATTTCACCAACAAGGCAACGCCTGAAAATATTTTGAATTTTAGAACTTCTTGGACTGGTTGGTTTAATCATTCATATTTCGAGTTTTTCCATTTTTTTATTTTTTAATAAACCTCTTTATTATCATATGTACAGGTTAATAATGTCAATATTTCCAGAAACCGAACCTGGGACCTCTCGCATGGTAGGCGAACGCGCAAAGCACTACACTTCGAGGCGAACTTTTCTCCCCTCGATTTTTTTATTCAAGATTTTTATCTGAGAATAGCCACTGAGTCGAAAATACTCGTCCTTGATTTAGTTCTATTTAACAAACAGAACTGTATTTTTCATCCGCTTAAATTTTATTAATAAAACATTAAATGAACAATGAACCGTTTGTCATTCAAATTCACAGTGGAAACTTTTCCAGCAAGCTAAACCATCAGCGGATTGGTTCGGTATATATCAATATTAAAAAACTCTTAATGACTATCGGTAACATGAAAACTATTCTCCGCATAAATTCATGAATGTTAAAGAAACTGCGCAGTCGAAAGAAATATAAAAACGGCTCGCTGGCCGCGCGCTGGACACACCTGCAGTATCCACAAATATAATATAATCATATTGTGTGCTTGTTCCAAATGCTGATATTTATTGGGATTTGGAGGATTACGCGCATCTTACTAAGGCTTTTTGATGACAACTTTCACGTGACACCCAAACAAAAATTCATTTAAAAATAACCCAGATTGAAACTTTATCAGATTATTTATTGAGACAGTACCATTTTGATGATTTACGAAATCCTTTGAATAAATGAATTTCATTATTTGATTTCATGTACCTATAAAACTTTCCCAAAATTAATTCATTCAACGAAATGTTAGAAAACCGAGATATTTTTTTATAAACTTTGAATTTTTTTGAGTTGAGCACACGTTAACTCTAATAATAAAATTGTATACATTGTGTTATTTAAACCCTGTCACATCCGAAACCACGATGATCAGTATGAGCAAGAAGACATGTTGGCACATTAAAATATTTTTTTAGAACGAATAAAATTTAAAAAAATAAAATATCAAAAAAAAACAAATGGTTGCTTATTTCTGCAGGGGTGAAACGAAGAGGAGGAAAGGAGGGAGTCTGATACTGCGCCACACTCCGTTCACTTCTCTCCTGCAGAAGTAAGCAACCATTTGTTTTTTTAATATTTTATTTTCAAAAATTTTCTTTGTTCTAAATTTTTTTTTTAAATATGCTAATATGTCTTCTTGCCCATACTGATCATCGTGGTTTCCGATGTGACAGGGTTTAAAGCACAACCTGTATAAATGTACATATTTTTTATAAACTGTTTAACACATATATATGTATGCTTAAGTTTGATTTATTTTTTCATTCTATAACCTTTTTTTTAACTGCGTTATATAATTGACTTTTGTGACTTTTTTTGTTTAATAATCACGTCCTTATCAGCTTTGATAATTTTTTTTTCAAAATTCTTTTTTTTTTGAGTCAATGTTTTTTATGCATTGTAAAATATTATAAGTCTATTTATCAATATTTTTAATATTTTTTTTTTTAATATTGGCATTCTTATAATTGACCAAATATTTGAATTTTGGTGAACATTTCAAACGAGTTGTAAATCTTTATTAGAAAATGGAAGTCAAGTTAGGGTATAGTGGGGTTCGGAACCTCCGCAGCACTAGCCATAGGACCACAACCCGATTCAGTGACTTTCTTATGTATTTGGTTTTTTTCAAAATAATTCTTAAGGCTATCCTGTAATCCCGTCAATTTGTTAAAATTATCTTAGTTTGATAAAAATAAAATTAAAATTACAGTGGTCCAAGAATCGCATTGTAAATAATTTTACATAAATTCATAACGACAAATCTTCTAATTCTTCGTAAAATTGAAAATGGAATCTTTTTCATAACCATGTTAGTGTCATGATAAAACAAACATTTTTTATATCCGTCATTACACCTATACCATATAATTAAGAATAGTCCAGAAACCGCATACGCACATCAAACAGAAGGCGACTCAACTACTCATAAATAAGTAGGTTTACGTTTTGACCCATAAGTTTCTTTGTAGACGTCGCTCAGTGCGCAACTCCTGATTTGAATTCAAGTATGCCGTGTTGTGTCCTTCTAAAGTGTAAAAATACTGCTAGGATCTTAAAGAAACGGGATGGTATCACATTTTATGTGTAATAAGCAAACGAATGTTTAAGTAGCAAATGCATTACTTAAAAATTGAATTATTTTTTCATCTGTCTGATTATCGAAGAAACAAAATTGAAATTTCCATACCAAGAGTGTTGCCAGGGTTTTTTACCCTACTTTGTTCAAGTTCAAAGTTTATTAATTCAATTACTCTTATTAAATGACCCTTTACGTATCTACTATGTTGTGTCAATCAATGTTTTCGAGTGCACAATAAAATTTTAGAGAAATCAACAGATTGCTTTTTTTAACCTTACATTTGTGTAATGATTATTTTTTCACATCAAGCAACATTACGCGGCGACATCACGAATGCGAGCGGCAAAAATAAGACATAGTGGGGGATTATTGAACACAGTCCGGTGTAGTCAAATATGATTCTACGCTCCTTTTGGACTATTCTTTATTCTATACATATATATTTTTCTAACTTTATCATATTTTTTATTATTTATAACAATGGACGACATTATTTCTATACTTTTGTTTCCTATATTCATATATTATCAAGATTTTATTTGTGTATACTAATACTAGAATGTATACTGGAAGGAGACAGAAAGAGAAGCAAGGATAAATATCAAAGTTCTCTGGAAAAATTGAGGTTCTATGGATAGGTAGTAAGACGTTTCTAAAAGCTGACTGCAGCTGGTGCATGCTACACATGATGACGAAGCTCAATTCAGAAGCTAGCAACTTTAATGGAAAAATGCTAAATAGCTGAAGAATGATTTTTTGATGTTAAAAAAAAAACTTGTTTGTATATTTTTTAGTTGTAGCGGCGGTTTTTAAATAAATAAGAATAATTCATCATTATGGATGACGCTATTATTTATTTCTCAAAAAAGATTTATATTTTTGTTAAACTAATAATTTCATAACTACATGAAATAATGACTTGATCTTTTAACCCGCGTACCAAAAAAAAAGCAATTCAACCATAACATAATGTTAAAATAATAATATATTACATTAAAGTTTACATTTTATAGAGAATACCACTTGTTAATTTTTAGAATGAATCGTACTTTTGTATTTCCGTAATAATAATAAATCAAACTTCCTTACATTTATCAATTCTGATTCATTTGTTATCAAATGTTATTTATTAATAGACTTTCACTTATGCAAATAAAACACGTCATTTATGTAAATTCTAAATTAATTATTTTTGACCAAATCTTTACCTGTGAGTATTTATGTATTTTTTTATTTTATTTAAAATTATTATTATTATTGTTTTTTTTACACATTTATTACAGCAATTTACAAGTAATTATTTATACCATAAATTAATTAAGTAGTAAAAGTTAACATATATATTTTTTTATTTTTGCTGTTGGTTGATCTAAATATGTTTTATAAGTTACAAAATTTTCCAAAGAAATACATGGTAAGGCAAAAACACAAATAAAAAAAAACGAAATGGAATACCACATAAAAAAAGGGATATTCTCTATTGCTTGGTGTGGAATATAATAATATTTATTAAAATATTTTTAACTATTTTTTAAATTTAAATAGTGTCTTACTTCGATGTTAACAAATACAAAAATCAGCTTATGAATTATTTTCAACGAATTAAAAAACCCGTCGAGGGCGGTTAAAATATATGCAATAAATAAATAAATTAATATTTTTGAAACAAAATACGCTACTTTATGAAATTAAGGCAACAAATTCTAAAAGAAAAGATTTGAAGGAAATGAAAATCTGGTTTAAGCAAATTGGCATAAAAGAAATACAGAATTCGAGTGACAAGAAGTAGATGTAAATAAAAAAATTAACTTGTAATAATAAAAATACTTTATAGTTTTATTCCACTTTTATTTATAATTATTTTATAATTTTTTTACCAGTGACCGGGTTTCGTCGTGACCGACATCGTCAGACTGGTCGGTCATGACGAAACCCGGTCACTGGTAAAAAAAATATAAAATAATTACAAATAAAAGTGGAATAAAACTATAAAATATTTTTATTATTATATTTAAAATGCAGTTCCACCAAGAAATGTCAGTGGAAAAACTCAAAATTTTAAACAATAAATAATTAAAAAATTGTTAATTTTTTTCATAGAAGGATGATATTAACATATTACAAAAGAGATGAATAACATTAACAAGAAGGGACGATGGAAGTCTAGGCATCTACATAACTTATAACCTGTCATCGGCTGGTTTAAGTGGCCACTTCACACACTGAGTAACATTCACCATTCTGCCTAAATTTGAACATCTACATCTCTTCAGTTCTTCCATCTGTTAAACTTTGCGAAGATACAAAGCTGAAACCTGTATTGATGCGGGCGCAATTTATCTGATTCTTCATACTAGGCAACGCCTGAAAATAATTTTAAATTTTTATTCTTCTTCTTGGACAAGGTGGATTTATCAACAATTAAATAATTCATACTTAAACTTTTCAGTTATTTCATACAGCTATGGATATATACGTTAAACAGCCATGGTGACATTACGTATCCGAATCTCAAACCACAATGCGTATGATCCATTTTCCCTAACCCATGCGGTGCTGTCCTTATATAGAGAAGCAATTGCCCGTGTCAGACTGCCGTTCACTTCATAGTCTAATAACACCAATTCAAAATTTATATTGGTTAACTATACATATTAAACGCTTTTGGTTTTGAGCCAGAATTTTCAGTCATGTTTCGTAATGCAAATATTAATTTATTTTTTTATTTATTTACGTTTCGAAAAACTTTTTACATAATAACAATAAACCGCTGAAAAAAATGCAACAAATAAAAGCAAAATATTCAAAAAAAGAACACAAACATTGAGAAAAGTATACGGTAAACGGTAAACAGTATTTATATATAAAAAAAGAAATATTACATCTGTAACAAATATAAATATTTACCTAGTAAATTAACTAAGTAAATAAAATAAAATGAACTAACTAGAACTAACTAGGTAAATTAAATAAAATAGCTGTTTTAAAAAGAGAGGAAGATAAGAAAAAAAAGAGAAAAAGAAAAAGAAAGTGCTTTTAAAGGAAAGTTAAAGAGTTAACTCCATGGTTTATATAAATATAATAATAATAATAAATATACACACAAGAGTAAAGAGTTTAAACAAACGTGAAGAATTAATCTTTATTTGAATTTTTAATTGTTTATTCCTTTTTAAAATACAAGACTTGATCATCAGCGGCGTGGTATAAAATAAATCTTAATCATCACTGTATTGATTTGCAAGTCGTTACATGCAAATAATTGGTGAATTCAATGAATAATTAGTACCATGATGATGGCTTGTTACGCCACTTTTGCTTTGTTGGATTTATTTGCTGCATGGTGGGCCCTGGTTGAAATGTTGCGTTTCTTACTGTGGGTAGGTACCACATTTTTGTCTACGGCCTAACATATACCATATTCAAATCTTCAAATGTATGAAAAAAAGAACGCCGAACTGTCAGAATTCATGTGCTTAGACATAGAATTAAGAATAGTCCAGAAGGAGCGTAAAATCACATTTGAATACATCGGACTGTGTCCAATAATTCTCCCACTCCGGCTTACTTTCGCCGCGCGTATTAGTGAAGTTGCCGGGTAATGTTGCTTGATGGAAAAAAAAAACAACACAAATATTAGGTTAAAAAAAGTAATCTCTTAATTTCTCTAAAATTTTATTGTGCACGTGGAAATACGAGTATTGACACAACAGAGTAGATAAGTAAAGGGTCATTTAATAAGAGTAATTGAATTAATAATAATAAACTTTGAACTTGAAATATCAAACAAATTTTATTTTACATAAAACGGATATTTTTATATCACGTTAAATAATTTTTGATGTTTTAAAGATAATGTCGTTCAAATGTCTCCTACGGCGTTGTTTAATCCGAGGTCTAATTTTCATTAGTTATTTTATTAGATGAGCAAAGTAGGGTAAAAAAAATTCTACCCTGGCAACACTAACGAAATTTCCATTTTGTTTCTTCGACAATCTGACAGAAAAATAATTCAATTTTTAAGTAATGCATTTGGTACTTAAACATTCGTTTGCTAATTACATATGAAATGTGATTGCTTCCTGTTTCTTTAAAATCCTAGCAGTATTTCTACACTTCAGAAGGACACAACACGGCATGGTTGAATTCAAATCAGGAGTTGCGTACTGAGCGACGTTTACAATAAAACTAATTGGTCAAAACGTAAACCTACTCATTTATGAGTAGTTGAGTCGCCTTCTGTTTGACGTGCGTATGCGGTTTCTGGACTATTCTTAGTTCTATGTGCTCTGATAATTTTTTTTCTTCTCACCGCGATCGAGAACCAATTACTTTATCCACTATGTCGTGAAATAATTATAATCAAGAAACCATCTCACGTACCCCTTCTTCATGACCCTACGATCTGATCTGATCCTGACTGCCGCGAGACAAGTTACAAACAATACGGTACCAGAACCCCAGTACAAGGTAGGAATTGCATTCATTAAATAAGGGTTCAGTAGCAAAGCATAAAGATCACATCCCGCGAACCAGATAATTACGAGCGTTCATCTGCCAACAGGCAAGTGGCGAGAAAAAAATAAGTCTTGTTGCTCTATGTAGAATATAAAAGTTTATTAAAGTTAACAGTTCGGGGCAATCTATATTATTATTTAATAATATCTAAATAAGCAAGAGGTCATTTATAATCCTCCTGCTTCACAGTTATGGTAAATTTAAATCAGTCATTAGGGATTTATAATTTATTTCGGACACAGGTAGACCTAATTTAAATTGAATATATCTTAAAAACCTTCTTTGTACTCGTTCAAGATCATATGAATTGTAGTAATAAGCGGGACTCCAATTTCAGATGCATACTCTAGCTGTGAGCTTACAATAGAACAAAGTAAAATTACGATTGTTTTAATATTTTGAAAATGCTGAGTGTCACAAATAATAAAACCTAATATTTGCAGAGCCTTATTAGAAATAATTTCAAAGTGATGTGAGAAATTTAACTTAGCATCAAAAGTAACACCTAGGTCTTTATTATAATGGACTTGTTTAATGGCTACATTATTAATAAAATATTTTGACGCAACGGGTTTTCTAGCATTTTTTAAACATTTAAAAACAGTTTATTGAGTTCGCAGCATTCAGTAAGCTTGTTTATATATTTGATCAATACATCTTCTCACATAATATATACATATATTCCACACTATCCTAGTGGTCGGCAAACCATTTTTTTATATTTTTTTTAACATTTTTTTTGTTGCACCACAACAGGCCAGGAGACCTAATTACAGTGGTGAATTACATCACAGAGCACCCAGGCTTGAGAAAAATCACATTTTAATTTTTTGGGTTCTCACCGGGAATCGAACCCGGAACCTTCCGTGTATGAAGCAAGCGTCTTGACCACTACACCACGGAGGCCGCCGTTTTTTAGTCTACAGTTTCTACAGAAGAACTTCTAGAACTATTGTCTTTTGAATTATTAAGGATATTGCAAATACTGCAATCAAATGCATGGAAAAGCATCATAATAAACTTGATGAAATTATTTCAATTTCAACATACAGAGCTAATATTATGATTGAAGTGAAAACGATTTTTTTTTCTATTTTCGAAGCAAAAATAAGTCGAGAGATGCTTTTTTACCATTGCATCATCAAGAGGCGAAAAATTTCAAATTTTAAGGATTTGGTGATCAAGATGGTCAACACAATTGTCGTTAAATCTCCTTTACATCGCTAATTTAAAGAATGTTTACTCAATAATAGAGAGTAAATACAGAGATCTTCACTGCATAATAAAGTTCATTGGATTTGAAGAGGAAACGTTTAAACGAAAAGAAATTTGGCTTTTAAAAGAAATCTTAATCGTCGTAATGCTGATCGTTGTCTCTTTTGATTTATGAGTTTGCCGACCACTGCTCTATCCTTAATTACCTTCTCTTCTTCTCTTTATCAGTATTCTTACCTACATTGTGCATATTTAATACAACCTAAAAATTTAAATGCCAAGGATTTGATTTTTAAACAACAATATTTTGTGTTTGTCCAAATTTTTATACACAAGGACTGGATTCAACTACCTGGAGAACTGTTAACATTAGCATATAATAACAAATATGAAGAACAATTAAGAGAAGGTAATATATAAGTCTAGGCATCTACAGGGCTTTTGATCTGTCATTTTTTTATATTTTTTTATAGAGTCTTTATTCAATAAAATATACATATTATTACAATATTAATACATTATAAAGAAAACAAAGTATTAAGATATATTTTGTCCCGATAAACTATTCAATTATAGTTTGTCACCGGGTGCTCAGACATTAGTTTTAATTAATAATCAAATAAGAAGAGTACAGACATAATACTGTATACGTATAAAGTAATAAACATAAAAATAGTTTAAAGATTTTTTTTTTTTTTTAAGTAAGAAAATAGGGTAAAATAATACAATTAAAATTAAAGAATAGTAATTTACTTAAATATATTTTAAATATAATAATAGAAAAAAAAATAATAGACACATATATAAATAGTGTGTGCTCATAAACGTAATCAAAACAAGATAAAAAATAAATTAAACAAAGTTACAGAAAAAAAAATAATAAGAACATTAAAAGTACATATTAAAATTAAGATCTAAAAAATGTAAATGAAATAAGAAAGTAAGAAAGTAATAAAAGAAAAGAAAAGGTTAACCCAAGAAAATAACAAAAATGTATTCAATGAGGGATAAAAAAAATAAATAATAATAATATATAAAAAAATAATAATAAATAAAAAATATAAAAAATTTAAAAAATGTATTACATAAATAATAAATCAATATAGGAACGTTTTATCTACTAACCACTTTCGTAATAGAAACTTAATCTTATTTTTACTATGACAGGTTTTGGCGGATTTAAGTGGCCACTTTACACATTGTGTAACATTCACCTTTCTGCCCATATTTGAACATCCATATTCCTTCAATTCTTTCATTTGTTGATGTTTGTGAAGTTAAAGAGCTGTAACCTTTATTTATACGCGTGAAATTCATCTAATTGAATTATTTCACCTACATACTAGGCAACGCCTGAAAATGTTTTTTTTTTACAATATTTTAGATTTCTGAAGTTTGTTTTTATGGCTGTCATATACATTTTTTTGTCGTTTATTCGCATGCTTTATAGCAATAACTCAGCAATCTTTTATACCCGTAGTAAAAGAATTTAGGACAAAAGTGTAATAAAAATATAAAAAAATAAGATTTACGAATAAAGAATGTGATGAAATTTATAAATTTTCATATTGAACTATTGAAAATATTTTATTTTACACTTAGGAAACAATATATCTAAAAGTTAATCAAATGTATTTTAATGTCATGCGATTTGTATTGACAACTTGATAAAATGCATTCAAATTTAATTTTTAATTAAAATACCAATAAAGAATTTTTAGTATATCACCATGCAAAATCGCAATAAATTTTCTTTTTAATTAATAAATCGTGTTTCGTAAGACCATGACTAATTATAAAATATACAAATAAGACGTTTTTTAATGTTTACCATAATGAATCAATGCATTCGAAAAAAAGCGTTTAACATTAATAATGGTATTATTTGCATCCACCAGAAATATTTTTAATTTTCATCGTTCATTACCCATTGACGAAATATATAAAAAAACAAAATCGATTCGTCAAAATCCACGGGGCACATAGCATAAGCATATAAAATAATCCAAATTTCAATAAAGACACTGGATTAAAACTTTTTTGTGTTGAAAATAAAATATTAAAATTAGACAACTTGGATATCTTAGAAATTAATAAAGCGATTCATAGTAAGAAAAAATATTAACAGTAACAAAAAACAATATTCCTTTAGTCCACTCCTGTCTTGTTTTAAGCGTATTCATCGCACATTACCATCCTTACAAGACAAAAAAAAATATCATTTCCATACACAGGAAAATATCGTTTAAATAAAAAAGGATAAAATGAATTAGTTATATATGCATTGAAACAGAAGTTTTTATAGTATTAAAACCAGTCGGTAGAGAAAAAAAATAAGTCGTATAAAACAAAGTTGTTTTTATTTATTTTATTTTAAT
This sequence comes from Micrasema longulum, assembly GCF_059751315.1. Taxonomy (NCBI): domain Eukaryota; kingdom Metazoa; phylum Arthropoda; class Insecta; order Trichoptera; family Brachycentridae; genus Micrasema; species Micrasema longulum. The sequence goes on from NW_028277455.1 coordinate 809,745, forward strand.
GAACAACCCCACAGTAAGTGCTTTACATTTGAAATTTATGATTTTTAATGCAATATAATGATTTTTTTTGTTTTTTTATCGTGAGGAAGAATAACAATGTCTGACGGAAGCCCTAAAAATAATTTGTCAAACCTACAATAAAGGGGGTAAAGAAAGCTGAAGAGTAAAATTCTATGATCGGAGTTTGCAAAATTGAAATTTAAAAAAATAAAATACCCCAACAAGAAATCGGCATGATGGTTTATTTATTTTTAAATATAATTGAGACATAATTAACAATAATAACATGGATGTAAAACATTTTAGAGAAAGGAATATAGATGTCTAGAAGCCTACAGCGCTTATGATCTTTCATTGTCTAGTTTAAGTAGCCATTTTATGCATATTGTTAACATTCACCATTTTGCTTTCTTTTAAAGTCCATATCTGTTGATATTTGCATATCCTTAGAGCCTTAACCCTTATTGATGGGGGTAAGACTCTTTATTTTTATTTACCTACATACTTAGATAACGCCTAAAATTTATTACCTACATACTTAGATAACGCCTAAAAACATATTTTAATTTTTAAGTTTCTTTGTGGACTAGTTAATTTTATCAACAACATTTTAATAATCTTAATAACTCCCTAGGCGATAAAATCCATTTATGATCTACAAAAATTTAGGCAAATCGTTAATAAAATGAAATAATTCATAAAACTATAGAAAAACAAAAATCCCGTCTAACTTTAAGCTCTAACCTGTATTTTGCTAATGGCAAGGAATATAAAAAACCTTTCTTACACTGGTAAGCCTTAATTATTATTTTTTTAAACTGGATTCGATTTAATGTATATGTAATCAATCAAAATAGAATGAATAAGTTTTTCATTTGGTAATAAATTATATCTTGTGTATTTCTTCAATAAAAAAAAAACAATTAAAAACTAGTCGTTTATATCTAATTGCAATATTTACATTGCTGATTTCATTTTGTTTGTTGGCGTGAAAAAATGCATTTATGAGCATTTTATTGGTACGAAGCGAATCACTAGAACATTTACAACTAATTATTATGCAAATAGAAAAGTGCTTCGTGTTTCTTGATTTATTTTTTTATTTATTTATTATACATGCGGCCTAACAGTTACATGAAGAAACATCTGTACAAGAAACTGAACATTGAACTATGTAGCAATGACAAACAAGGGTTATAAAATAATGATATTCAATATTGTTTATATTAATAATATAAATTAAGAAATACGATCAACATATAAGACTTCAAGCTATACCATGCTAATCCATCTTCATTCCACACTGTATTTATATTTTTTTTAAATGCTGCAAGTAGGAATTTAGAAGTTAATTTCGCGGGAAACATATGGATAATTTTTAAATACAAGAGAGTTATTTTTTCGTCGTCATGATCCCTTTTCCGCACCCAGTTACATAGGATACTGCATTAAACACAGGGTAGTTAAATCATCCATTACATGAAGTTAGAGTGATCAGTCTGACGCTTCAGGTGCAAGTCATGGAAAATAAAATATTATATAAACGTGAACACGTCAACCCTGTGCGAGTGTTTCCGACTCGATGGCGGCTCTTGGGTAAAAAATTTGAATAAAAAAATTGAAAGAAGATAAGCCAGGCTCATTGTTTAATGGCGTTTGATTACCATTCTTGTAGTTCTGGGTTAGATTTCCGAAAGGGTGTGATGGGAAATTTTTATTTTTAATAGTTTTTAGAACGGCAATAATTCATTGTTCCTGGACACATGGAGCGTAAAAGTAAACATTTTACCTTCATATCATGTTATCAAAATACACTGCGTTTAGTATACTAACAAAGTGATCATTGAGTACGCAAATGGTAATTATAAAGATTATAATATATTAATTTTAATTTACATTTGAGTAATAATTTTTGTTTTAAGTATTCTTTAATAACATGCATGCTTCCACTTTCCATTATGTTGTATCCCAACTCTTAACAAAGTTCATGGCCTCATAAAGTTAAATTTGCGTTTTTTTTTTGTAATATGTATCTTTATATGAATAAATAAATAAATGAGTTATGAAATTTCTACCCTCTTAATCAAACGTATTAAATTAGATTATTTATTTTGCGGCCCTCAGTTAATAGGCTCTTCGGGCCTCGATTAATTAAGGTCTAAGGCCTTCGTACTTTTGGCCTCATTTGATTGGACCTACGGACCTGTCCTCTTAGCCTTATTACATTGTCACTACGGGTCTTAGCTAATCGGCTTCTCAGATTTAGGTTAATTGTGACCTTGGATGCGCTATATAACCACCATTCCTTTTCTGCACCCAATGGTGCATAGGGCACTGCATTAGTACTCCAATCACGGTGTATCTTGATCATTTTTGTAACATAAAGATAAGATTATCAATCTCATGCTTCAGGTGCCAGTTCTGGGACTAAGAAATATTCTAGTGTAAAATCACCCTTTTAAATAAATATTACATGTTGACCATGTCGGGAATTGAGCCCGAGACCTCTGGCATGGAAGGCAAGCATGTTGACCACTACACCACAAGGCCGATAAATACGCTATGTATTTATCCATAATTAAATTTTAAATCAATTAAAATAATATTTATGAATTGCTTTAAAATGCGTCCTTCAGAGATTATATTACAAAAATTGAGCTACATAAGTTATCTATAATAATAATAACAATAATAAATAAATACGTCATGTTTTCTCAAATACAACATAAGTATTTTCGCAATACAAAAACATATTAAATTTGGTGAAATCTATTGAAAATATATTCTCAAAATCATTCAAATGTCGGCAAATAAATAAAAAATATTCCTTGAAGTACAACATTTCGAAAACAGCGTTAAATGCGCTATTTGTAATAATAATAAAAGACATATCAAATTATTTAGGATCCTTCCTTATTTTCGCAATTTAATAAAATAACAAGCCATCTGTGTGGATTTGGATAATACGTGTGAAATAGGCCATAACCTTACATAATTTTTTTTTTTTAATTACTACAATAATAAAATAAAATTTTAATCAGTGCCAAGCGTAGGAAATTTTATTCAAAGTTTTAAAAAAATAAAATTAATGCAATATCTCTCCTTCATAAAACTTGATTATCTATTAAATTTTCTGTTTTAACAATATTTTTCTTGCCACCAAATAAGAAATGGGCTCCCACACACGATCAGAACAATGCGACAGACGAGATGGTTTTCTCGTGTCGTGTCGTTTGGTGTCCCCAAATTAATGACTGCTATTTAAAATGACAGATTCCGCTCTAGTGCTTAAGTCCCACGACCTGGCGTATAATAAATTTATAGATCAGGTTTTGTATTTTTAATATCACCTATTATATCTAACGCTACCTTCATTTAAATTACTAAGGTGAGGCCTTCCATAAGTAGGTCTCGCACAATTTTGAATTCGATTTTCAATACGAATTCAATTTTTATGGGTAAAAGATTCATTATTATTTAACAGAGAAAAAATAATATTTATTAACCAAAAAAACCAGTTTAATAGCAAACTACATATTATTCTGTAATGACGAACACTGGTAAACATAATGCTTGTCTCACAAATACCAATAGGGGCATTTAATACAGTTTTTTATTTTTTTATTTATTTATTTAACTTTTGTACATAATGTTATTTGTACATTGGTGGGCTTATTGCCAAATGGCAATTTCTTCCAACCAACCAATAAAATAAAAGTTTTATTTTTATAATTCAAGTTACAGAACATTTTCAATAGAAAAAAAAGATTAAAAGGCTAAGGATATGTAAAAATAGAAATAAACGTATTTGTTTATAAATTAACTTAAATCAAAACTTTTACTCAATAGGAAAAAGGAAAAAAGAGGAAAAAAGGAAAGGAGGGGAGATTAAGGAAGAGAAAGGAGACGTTTCTTCAGACGTGATATTTACAGAGATAATGTAGTAACATCTTTGATGGTGGATGGGAGATGATTCCACAGTCGAGCCGCATGGACACTATATGAGTTAGAGAAGAAAGAGGAATTGTGGATGAGTATTAAGAGAGTGCCTTGAGAGTTAGAACGAAGAGGTAAACCATGAACTGATAAGCGTTGAAATTATTCACGCAGGTATATAGAAGCGTTAGGACTATGAAGTACATTGAACAGAAGTGAGAGGGAGTGATAGTCTCTCCGCTGTCTAGTTTTGAGCCATTTCAGTTGCCTACGATAATCAGAAATGTGGTCATATTTCCTAAGACCAAAAATGTACCTTACGCATGTATTCTGAAGTCGTTCAAAATTATCGAGTTGCTCACAGCTTTAATCAGTCATGGAAACATCAGCGTAATCTAGAATGGGTAGTAGTAATGTTTGTACAAGGGTGCATTTATTATTAATGATATTAATCTTGTTTTCAAATATTTACGAGGTGTGTCCTAAAAATACGCGGAATATAATCATATTATTTTACAAAATTTCATCTACGAGTACGTTTTTTTTGTATTCTTCAAAGTACTCTCCATTCGTCGCTAGGCACTTGTGCCACCTTCTTTTCCATCGTTCAAATCACTTCTAAAAGTCCTCGGCAGTTGGTCATTTTTGTTTCGTCGTCGTTTTTTATTTTATTGTTTCCACATCCTCTCAGTGGTTTCCCTTCATCGTCAAAAATTCACAAACAACAAACGCTAAATGATCTGGCGTCAATAACTTGGGCATGATTTTGGCCCAGAGTTTTACTAACTCAAATGTTCAGTTTGAATTGTGTGTACTGATGATTTACCTAAGTTTTGTTCATCAACGATCATCCGTTTAGTTTTTCGACGATCAGTAAGGACAAGTTACCTCACAAGATTAATGTATTCATCAACACAAGAAGTTGAAGGTTGTCCAGATTTTGTATCATCCTTGGCATCTTCTCGGCTATCTTTAAAACACTTTATCCACCTAAAAGCTTATGTTTTGTTCAGCATACTAGTATTTTTTTAAAATTTTTCTTAAGCTTCATCAAAAACTTTTTAAACGATTTCCATTTCGACAGATAGCTAAAACATTCACAACAGAAATAAACGCTAGAGGCACAGTGCATACAGCTTTACAGTCATACGAGTACTGACCGCATATTGGCTTGTTTGACAACACGTGAGCCAGTGGGCGGAACTATACATCGCATCATAGCCGCAATATTGGATCAGTTTGCTCATTTTTTGGACACATCTCTCCGGCACCTACAAAATTTCATCAAAGCCATGGACAGTACTCCTGGTTTTATTTACCTAAAACAGAAGTTTCCTAAAATCAGTTATGAAAAAACTTTAGAGGGAATATTTGTGGGTCCACGAATACAATCGCTAATGCACAGTGAAAAGTTTGAGGAATTATTGAATCTACTGGAAAATGCAGCTTAGCGAGCATTTAAAAGTGTAACTCACAGTTTTTAGGAAAATTAGAATGTTCGAATATCGTGCAGTTAAGAATAGAGAAAGCATTTTTGATATTTAAAGTATTAACTTTTTGGTCAAATATTTTATTGAATATTATTAAATATTTGTATACAACGACTTGCCGACTTTTCTATGTCTACCAGTTTCGAGACGTACCCGTGTCTTCGTCAGGATACCAACTAAACCAATATGCAAAACCCACTATACACCTTCACAATAGTTGTTGCACAAAAATATAAAACCAACGTGACATGCATTTTAATAAGCCACCCTTACTTTGAAAATATTTTATGTTGTGGTTAACCAGGGTAATACATAGCAATAATTATAAATGTTTTTAAAGCAATTCATAAAATTTCGTTATGATCGTTGTACATTTAAAAACGTTTATTTTAATTCATAGGCGTTATACATTGGCAATACGTAGAAGAAGTGATTGATGGATGCGAAAAAATATTATGATTGGTAGGAAAAAAATAACACTAGAACTAATTCAAAATTATTACTTTTCTGACGGTTTCTATTTTAGATTTTAGTAGGGGAGCATGGGTTGCAGTGGATCACTTTTTTAAACTTCTTTAGCTCTGAACTTTATCAAAATTATAATCTCTGATAAAATTGCAAGAGGCATTCTATTACTACACCACTACTATTAGTATTAGTAACTATTACGGATCAGACTAGAATCAGTGAATTTTATTCAAATAAAATAGTAAGTATTAAGTGAAATGTGATAAAAAAATACATTATTCATTCTAAATTCATTTGTAGTATCGGTTACAATAATGGGCTTCCCTTTCCTTGTTGATGCTCTTCCCTCTTTCTTTAGACCTAATTTTCATAATCCACGAAACTGGAAACGTCTTTCAACGGTTTATTTGTACGAAAAAAAACATCCACTGTAACCCAAAATGAAATAATATACTATGACCCAATGACAAATTTCATAAATATTAAAAAATAGCAAGCTCCTTTCCTAGCAAACTAAAATATTGTACTTAAATATAAAACGAAAATAGAAACCTTTAAAAATTTCAACCGATATAAGAACCATTTTTTTTTTAAATAAACTTAAAAAATCAGTTTTTCCCTAACATATTGACCGAAGCATCGCAGCATGTCCTCTTGTCTCCATGTTACTCTTTCATACTGATAACCATAGAATTCATGGATGTATGTACGTGTGTGTGTATGTACATGTGTATATATGTGTATATATATATATAAATGTGTGTATATATGTGTATGTCGGTACGTATATGTATCAAAATGTGTACACGAATAAGTTTATATTTTGTTTGTCTGTGCTCTATATTAATTTGTTAACTATTATAATATATTAAAATGTAATTGCCTTGCTTGGAACGGCGTATGTACCCTTGTTAGCTGGGCAAAGTGAACATGGAATTGTATTTTGATAAAGAGTGTAAATAAATAAATAAACTATGGTTTTCATTTCCTTATGCCCAGAATTCTTAGGTCTGCCAACAAACATACCAGTCTTGATTTCTTTGATAAGAAATTGTCTTCTTTCAAACGATCACTGAATCAAATTCAATTAGTAACAACTCTCTCCCGCTTCCACTCCCACAAAGTCTACCATATACCATTGAGTCTTTCTACTTTTTTATAAAATAATTTTCTATGTATGGTCTTATAAATGTCCATTGGGCTTATATATAAATAAATAAAAAAAATATTGCGTTGTTAACTTTATTTATTAGACTACGATTTATCATAGAATAATAATCATAAAAAACTCAAAATATTACGTTTCTTTTATTGAAATTATTTCAAGGCATCAAATTAAATAATCAGAAATTTTTTAACGGTATCCAAGGTTTTATTCGTTCGCTTTTAGCGACAAAGAAAGCCATCTGCTTTTCGATTCCGATCATTCGGGAAATATGCGGTCCTTGCGACACACTTGCAATCAACAAAAACAAAACTATTTTTACGACATGTTAAGAAGATAATAATTACGTCGCGCATGCATTTTGTAAGCGATAATTCCTGAATACGACTGGCGGGAAACGTTTTCAACGCCATTAAAAAAATTAAGGATGTGTGAGGACCGTAAAGACGGATTCCAAATGTATGTCAAGAAGTTGCTCAATATTTAGAGGGAAGTTCGTAAGGAAGATATAATCAGGATCATTATTTAGAAAGGGCGTTTGTACGAAAACATTTTTTCTATAACCCTTTTAAACCTAAACAATTTTCTGCGGAAACAAAAAATATTATGAATTTCCTAAATTAATAAGTAAAGCTTAGTTTAGTTTAGCATATTATTTTCACGTTGTTTCACTTATAAGCGTTAATAAATTACAATTATATCGTACATTTTAACAATTAGTGAATAAAACTTTTGATTGCTCAAAAAACCCATCGCTAAAATAATATTTAAAAAGTCTAGAACTTACCATTCAAACTTTGAAAGAAAAAAAACCCACTTATTTACGAAATTCTCGAAACGCTATATTTCCAAATAGTTTAACTTTACACAGATGCAATACAATTGCAGCTTGACTTACTCAGTTTCAGAAAAATAAAACTTGTATGATCTTCCAGAAATTTTAAGATCAATAATGAACATCGAAACATTTAAATCTAAATTTAAAAAACACCCACCCTATTATGAACGCCATTAATATAAAATTGTGTATTTTTTAAAATACAATATACAATTTTAAGGAATCTGTTTTAGATAGTAAAAATGAAATGTATATAAATGTAATACGGTGAGGAAAGGGAATGATGATGATTCCTTTTTTTGCAGTATTGTATTGGGCGCAACTAGCTTACAGTGTACATAAATCCAGTTTTCATAAATATATTGACACTTTTTTTATTTTTTTTTTCTTTTATTCAGGAAACATACAGTACAGTTACAAAGTTTAATATTTTACACAATTAGACTTAATTCTAATGGACCACTGAAGTTTCCATATTATAAATCAATTATATGTAAGGTTAATTATGAAAGTATAAAAAAGAGAAGGAAAAAGAAAAACATAAATGAAAGTTGTTTAAAAATTTAAATTTAAGTGGAAAAAATATATTTTAAAGTTTGTAGTTTGTAGTGAGTAATTACAAATGAAAATAATATTAAAAATGAAGAAAATTTCTAAGTGTAATTAAAAATTAAGAATTGAAATAAAGATTGAAAAACATGCTCAGATGTAAAAATATTTTTTTTTTTTTTAAAAAAAGGAAAAACAAATATACACACATTTATTTTAAGGGATTCAAAGAAACGATGAGAAGAATCTTTAAGTGAAATGTAAGACAGTAAATTTAAGTCAATTTAAAAAACATGTGATTATCACAATAAATTAATTTTTTTGAACTTATCTTTTAGTAAAATTAAACAATTTTTGAATTTGAAATCTTTTTTTATCTTAATTTTTATACTTAAAAAAATATTTCTAAATATTTTTAAAACAAACATCTAAATCAGAAAAGGAAAGCAGTTATAGGAAACATGTATTAATAGCCCGTATTTATATTGCATCGATCACATTCCAGTTAAAATTATTCAAATGTATTTTCACCGTGGGAAATGGTGTGATGATAGAAAAGTAGTAGTAATATAGTAACTATATTGTTTCTCAAAATGTCCATAACGTTTTCTTTTTTTCCCACTTAATTTATTTTTTATATATTTTTATTTTTTAAAAGAAATCTACAGCCATTGTAACTAAAAAATACAATATTTACAAATAAACCAAAATTATTAGACAATTATAGTTTTCTTAACATAAGTGCACACAACGCAAAAAAAAAGCGTACCGTAGAAAAGCCACTCCTTATTATTCCACTTAAAAAAACAAAATAAAACAATAATAATAAAAAAAAACATATAATAGTTTTTTCTTTTGTGGACTCAGTCTTAAAAAATCTTTTCGTCGTTGGATCGAATACGAATACGGATACGAAGTAATTCCAGATCAGCCTTCGGTCCTTTGTTTTTTCAAACAAGAAAAAATAAATATAATATAGTACAATATGAAAGAATAAAAATAAAAAAATCATTTAAAACCTTTTTAAATATAGTTGTTTAGAGTGAGAAAATTTATTTCGATTTCAGAATATTTATTTTTCAATAATTTAAGATTCTGGGATAAGATGCATTCTTATTGTTATCTGTGCTTGAAATACCAACATGTAATAATTATTGATTTTAACTTTCTTAAGCAGTCGTGGGTAATCTACATATGTTGTTGTTGTTAACTATTTTGTAAAGGAAGACGGTATTAGTGATAGTTCATCTAGATTGCAGGGTATCAATTTTGTGATGTACTGCAGACTGCAGCTTCTTCATAGTTATTAAAATGTACATTTTGACGGTAGTGTAGGTGCTTCAATTTTATTTATTTTTTATTGTAATTCTTAAAATACATTCTTCGTATTTACCATATCCACTCCTAAGTTGAGCATGTAGACATCACCAAAAGCCTCCAGGAGACCCTATCGCCAGCCAACACTCGCCTCCTGCCATGTCAATCCCGCGTTCCATAGTTCCACCGAATAAAGAAGAATGATTGTTATCGTCTAAGATATTTTAGTAAGACGAAAGGAATTCGCCCCGAAACAAATAAAACATTCAGAAATCAGCTTTCAAATCAAAAATTAAGAAATCATCCCCAAATAGTGCAAAGGGCACTGCATTGATACACCAATGGCAGCATACCTTGATCATTTTTGTAACACGAAGGTAAGATTATCAGTCTTACGCTTCCGGTATAAGTCCAGGGTCTATGAAATATTTCAGTGTAAAAACACCCTTTAAAATAAATATTTCATATCAACCATGTCGGGAATCGAACCTGAGACCCCTTGTATGGTAGGCAAACGCGCTGACCATAACACCACGGGGACGATGGCGACGCAACGCTGACTACCAACTTTAACGAGAAATAAAAGACGTATTTGGGGATACCAGAAATTAAAAAAAAACCTCGCCGATTTATAAAATCATAGGTACGGGATATAATAAATATAAAATTACTCGTATATTTCGAACAAAGAAAATAAGAAAAATGAAATTAAAATAACACTCATTCTTTCTGGCTGCGATACGATCCCACTTGCTATTTAATGATGCGCACACTTCCACACACCTGAACACTTAATCCCACACAAATACACACAAACACACTACTACACTTACTTTCATACGAATACACATAAACACACCCTTTTGTTGTACCACAAATTAATATGTATACGTTTTATTTAGAAACTTAGCTGGTCTGTCTTTAAACCGTATATTTTTTATGTTATTATATCATTGTCGACTGTGTGTTTCTGTAAAATAAATAAATAAATAAGCATCTGAAATGAAAGGGTTAATCCTTTTTTTGTGTCTCAGAAGAAACCTTGGAGATGCAAGCGTAAATGATTTATGTTGATAATAAATTATGTAGAATAGTGGAATGTAAGACTTGTTTTTATTTTTTCATATTTTAAGGGGATTTTGTTTTTTTTTTTTAATTGACGGTAAGTTGATCAGTCTTACGCTTCAGGAACCAGCCCAGGAACAGGCTAAAACCACCTTTAAAACCAATATATTTTATTCACCCTGCCAGGAATCGAACTAAGGACCTCATGCATGGCAGGTGAACGCACCAAATACTACAAAACGAGGCAGCTTATCTCCACTCAATTTCCATTTTTGTGATTAGAATTCTATATTACCTTCTCTAGAATGTTCTACATCTCTGTTGTAACATGTTAATATAAACAGCTCCCCAGGGAGTTAAATCCAGTACTTGTTCTCAAAAATTTGTACTAATCCAATATTGCTGAATTTGTTTTAATTAATATTTTTTTTTCAAAGTCTTTATTCGATAAAATATACACATTATTACAATATTAATACATTATAAAGAAAACAAAGTATATTTTGTCCAGAGTTTTGTTAGAGTACAGACATAATACTGTATACGTATAAAATAATAAACATAAAAAATAATTTAAAGAAATAGAGTAAAATAATACAATTCAAATTAAAGAATCGTAATTCACTTGAATATAAGAAAAAAAAATAAAAACATATTTAAATATGCTTGTTGTTATGATATAATTCCGTTCCAGCTACCGCGATCAAGACAATGCTTGCTCATTTACTATAAAAGGGCGTAATGATCATTTGCTGATCAATACCACTTAGTCGTCCAGTCTTGACCGGGACAGTTTTCTTTAATAAGCGTAAAGTTCCATTACGTAATCTTGATCGGGACACTTGCGTTTAAAAGGGCGTAATGCTCCATTACCGGACTTCGTGTCTGGAGTTAATAAACAATCATTGGTTGACAGAACAATGCGAAGATGGTAACTCTTCTGTCACCGGGAGAAGAAGAAACGAGAACTGAAAAACCCGTCCCGTGACGGACTTTCTCTCCGCAGCTGACAGATTCTCAGGGAATGCTACGCTTTTGTTTGTGTATTAGGGTGGGTCTATTATTAGTGGCCGACCGAATTTTCGTTTTCGATTTCGGTTTCGGACAGTAAAACGAGTTTCAGCCGCGGTTTCAGTTTCGGAGGAAATTTAGCCGAAACTTCGGATCAGCCGGGATGGGATGTATCTGATTACATTATTAGAATCCGCACGCGTTGGACAGGCTTTTTCGATACTCCTCACCACCGATTGTAAATGACTTTAGAAAAGTTTTATTTTTTAAGGAAGTACATATAATATGAAAAAATATCACAAATAGTTATATTGGATTGTTGTCCATTTAAATCATTAGTTGTTGTATTACCACTGTAAAAAAATAAAAACAAGACTGATTTTGTGATTTTTCGACTTGTAAGTAATTCTAAGATATTTTGTATTTAAATTTTTGAAATTCCTTTATAGTTAATAATTAAAGCTCGTTTAGCGTATATTCAAGAGCTGTAACAAAAAAGTTATATGCATATAACATAACAATAAATCAAAAAGTGCAAAAAATAAACAAATTGACTTTTCAAATTTATGCCTTTTTGAGAACTTTATTTAACATTAATTTCAATAAGTTTGTAGTTTCGGTTTCGATTTTGGTTTTGACCGAAAGTAGGACTGAAGTTGAAATTTGGCTGAAAATCTTATTTATCTTCGACACTAATTTTTCATGTTTTTTAGTATTCAAAAAACATAAGAAATATAATACTAAAGAACCATTAAATTTTTTTTATTTTTTTTATTCATATTTTATTTAAAAAAACATTTCTATCGAAACAAAGTATCCCAAAAAAATACTTCTCAATACTACCTTTCCAGTGACGTTTGATGCAACAAAAAAAAAGCTTCAAGAACGCCTGAAACATTGATATATGAGGGGGTTAAAGTCAAAACCGCCACTGTGCACGATCACTGTTTTTGGGAAAACCAACAAAACCAGCAGCAAAAAGACTATTTCTTTAGGTTAATGTGGAACTTGCGCGTGGTATAACAGGTTGCGGAAAGATTTTTCATTTTATGTTGAATGTGCATTTGTGCATATTGAACATAAAAGAAATAGTCATTTGGCTGCTGGTTTTGTTGATCTTCCCATAAAAAGTAACCATGCATAGTTACGATTTTGCATTTAAGACTGATCATCTCTTCTTCATGTAACAAAAATGATCAAGATGCACTGCGGTTGGTGTACCAATACCCTATGCACCATCAGGTGGAAAAACAAATGATAATAATGATGATGTGCAAGCTTCTCCATTAAAAAAAACAGCTGTTTTATTTTTATTAATTAGGTTTTGCATGCATGTGTCTTTTTATATACGAGTATATTTAGATTTTTAATAAAAAAAATTGACCAATTCTTCTTTTGATTAGTTTTTTTTTAATTGGATATAAGATGTTGTTTTTAGTAAAAAATGCGCTAAAGTACTTATTTTTTGTGCTTAAAGATTTAAATAAATAAATATTTGTAACGTCAGGAGATAATTTAACAATGATCATCATGGAAAAGAATAAACATAAATATTGGTTTATAACCTCTAATCGAAATTCTTATATCTACTGGTTTCGAGACGTATCAGCCTCTATGTCTGGTCAATTCCAAAAACATATCGAATCAATAAATGATTTGACGAAAAAATATGTATAAATCAATTTTTATTTTATATGGAAAACGATTTTTGTGATTTCAAAATAATGGAAAAAAACTTGTATAACGCTATCGCTTCTTATAAGACAAAGACATAAAATCAATAACATTAATCAGGTTGTAGTCTAGTGCTTAGTGTTGCAGACTCACGGATCAAAGGTTTACCGCAACATGATTTCCATTTTATTACAGTAAGTTATTTATAGTCATTAAAAATGGTCTCCAAAACTAAAATATTAGTGTCCATATTAAATATTAAATGCCAAATTTTTCTATTTCTAACTAAAAATATAGTTTTATGTTTGTTTTTTTATGCACATACTGGGAAAAAAAACGAAAAAAAATGTTTGTTTTTTTTCAGTATTTATTTCCTTTTTTAGGTAAGTGAAAAATATGCTACATCGGGCATTAAAAGGTTAAAAAATACAAAAATGTATTGAAAATAAAAAACAATGATTCTTATAAACATATTTTTATACAATAACGAAAGTTGCAGAAAAAAATATTAGTTCAAATCTTTAAAAAATAACAAAGAAATCTACATTGGCATTGTAGGGTTATGAAAACAGATATTTCTTTTTTTTCTTTTTAAATAAAAAAAAAATTAATTGAAAAAAAAGTTTTTTTAATTAACTTATATTTTTATATATTTACGACTTTGCAGACAACGGTTTATAATTCATACCCACCTGTACAATTTTATATTTTTTATTCACGAATATCACTATCAAGATATGACTGCATCAAAGCAGTGCTGTATACTATGTACTATTCGGAACAGAAGAGAAAATAATTACAAAACAAAATATTTATAATATTAGTTTTTATTCGATCCACCTTAACCCGATTAGTATGCGAATCCTGTGTGCATGTTTGTAAGTTGCATTTTGTATTTTGTGCGCATGCGCCATGAGCTGGAAGATTTTATACGCTGGACAATGCTTTTGGCAACCCTTAAAATATTCTGTCATTGCGGTTCATGAATGAAAATTTATTAACATGAATAACAAAATTAGAAGGTAAGAAATAGGTAATTTATAATATAAAAATTTTTAACTTCACACGGTCTGCTTGCGCGGCTTAAATAATGTAAAATTATTTCAGGTGGGTGAAATTTAGTACATGTGCGCATAAGTAAATATTTACGTATGAATTTTACAGTAATTATATCATGAATATTATTTTTTAAATGCATCGAACTTTTAGTGTTAAGTGGGCATTTAACCCTTTGATCCCTGAACATTGATGTAATAAGGCCTTTTAAAATTTTCTTTTTGAATTATATTATTTTGACAATGTTCTGAGTATCTCCAAATACTTGTAGACTAGCTGGATTTCCTTCCAAAGGAGTCATTCATATTTAAATTTGTTGCAACAGAGAGGGAATTTTTTTAAAGAAATAAATATGGAAGTCTTGTCATTTACCTGACTTATGATCTGTCATTATCTGGTTTAAGTCATTTAAGTGGGTCAAATGTTACACAGTGTTTGAAGTGGCCACTTAAACCGGCCAATGACAGGTGGTCTTAAGCCCTGTGAATGTCTAGACTTCCATATTTCCTTCTCAAAAATGGTTTTTCTCTCTCAAATTTATATTTTATTTTTCTTTAAAACAATTATTACGTATTTGACAAATTACAAAAAGGATCGAGAACTAGAAAAGAGAATATGGAAGTCTAATCATTCAAGTGACAAGTTATGAGCCCTGTAACCTCCTTCGGTATATTTGAAAATCTTAATGTAAAATCTATAAAACAACTTTATGTAACTTTGTTACTATACGCACGTAAACATTATTCTCTACATTCCGTTACAAATACGAGAGTTACTAGATACTCCACTCTGATGCTGCAAAAAAATAAATACAACCTTCGGTTAAAGAGGATTGGCCTACTACTCGGTTAAAGTGTACAATCTACTTCCATTATCCATAGGGACAATTAGTAAGTTCTCACAATATAAAATTGCTATTAAGAAATGGATAGTGGAGGTGGGTTAGGCACGGATCGATGAGTGGATCAAGCCAAATAGGTAAAATATGTGTACTGCTTATGAAATTCGTTCTATTGGTGTACATAAATTGGTTATGTTTTTTTGTGATTATTTTAGTTTTTTATTGTTTATTATGTTAACGATAATTTGTTTACTTAGATTGATTACGTTTTTTTGTAATTATTATGTTTACTTTGTTAAATAGCTAATCATAGGCATGTTTCAAATTTTGTAAAATGTTTTTCTCGGCACGGGACACCCCAGTGAGGGACATTATTATGTATGAAAAAAAAGAATACAAACAATGTAAAAGTACAAATAAATAAATAAATAAGCAGGTATATATGGCCACTTTACACACAACAACAATCACTATTTTGCCTTTGTTTAAAAATGCCTTTTTTGCCTATATTTGAACAACTATTTGAAATCCAGTATTTTGTCTAACATTTGGACAAAGACAAAATATTGTAATTACGATTGTTTCTTGCTTGTTATTGGTAAACTCCGTTTATAAAAAAACAACTCATACAAATTTGTGCCGTCCGAGAATTGAAATATGAAAAAAATATATATTTCCCATACGATATAATTACAAAATTAAATGAAAAACCAGTATCGAACAAATAGATCCTCAGGAGTCAATTTTTTTAATCATTTTTTTCAAAATAACCGAAACTACCAAAAAACGTACAAGTACGTACTGACAATGATTAGTTATATCAAATGCATTCTCATATGAAAGATATATGTATGAGTTATTTTGTACCGGTGCAAATTTATACCTTCAGGGCGCAAAGAGTTAAACTTAAAAACTCACAAACTGCATAAAAATTTACAATGGTCGGGCCAAGCAGTCAAAAGCTCGGACGAGAAATGAGCAAAAAACCTGTTGACTTGAAAACCTCGAGCAACAAAAAGAAGTGCTGGGCGGCAACAACTAAGGCGAATAGATGATCTAGACTCGTGACCTGGGCGCAGTCTGCACAGGACAGGGGGACGTGGAAGCGAATGGATGAGGTTTTTGTTCAGGAGTAGACGGAAATAGTCTAAGGAATATAAGAAGGAATAATTCTCTTTATCTGTGTGTAAAAGTGTAAAAAAAACATATTTTGAGCAAACAAATTTAATTACAAAAAATGTTAATATTTTGAAGGGATTAGTAACTTTTTTTGATTTCATAAATTCAGTAATCCATAGAAAGATAAAACAATATTTGATTTATTTATTTTGTGTGTAGATAAAAGCTCCATTTGAATTGTCATATAAACTTTATACTTTAGAATTCGATTGTATTGACAGACAAACCGTGGAACATATTTAACAAATAATTGCCATTAAAATTAATACCCAATACAAAAAACAACACAATCTTAAACAACAGCGATAAAATATTAAATACCCATAAAGTATTAACACTTCTATGCACATTTATCATTAAACAGCAATTATTGTTAGTACATGAGGAAACTTTGGGTAAATATTTAAGTTAGTTTGATAATGTCCTAACAAGACAAAACGCGTCACATGTATTTAAAAAACAATAAAATTACACTTAAATCCAATAAAATTGTTTTATTTTGGATACCTCGACAAATTTCAATATTTAATTTACCCAAATACTAGTACAATACTTATTCTAATGATTTTTTTTACTATATAATAGGTACTTTAACCTGCTAAATAATCAATAAAATCATTTATATATTTATTATACAAATTAAGCGTATTTTAGGAAAGAGATTAAATCGCAATTTACCTATAAATGTAATTTTTGCATAAATATATTATCCCCAAGTATGTATCATATAAATATTAGGAAAACAGAATATAGAAATAATATTTAATGATATATTTAAAAAACATATATTTCACTTACATACGAGTGAAGGCGCTTTTATAAATAAGAGAAATCGTAGTTTTTTTAACAGTTATTAATTTTTAGACTGATTTATTTCTGTGTCCGGGTTGATAAAGAATACATTTATGTGAATAAAACAGAGCCAAAATCCTGGCTACACTTTGGTAAAAATCATGAAAAAGGGAAGTCGAGTGGATTCGCTTTAAAGTGCAGTAATTAGAGCGTTTGCCTAACATGCTTAGCGGTGAAATTGATTCTTAGCAGGTTGGTTTTTTATTTTTAATGTGGTTCAACACTGGATTATTGTATTGTTACTGAACTAGCACTATTAGACTGATATATTTATATTGATTAACTGATATATATTTCATGTAACAAAAAATATCTAGATCCGCTTCAATAACAGAACAATGCAGTACCCTATGCACCACTGGGTGCGGATTGGGAAAAAACCATTTCGATTTTTCTAGACTCCTATATTTCTTTAATAAGAACAATATTTTTTTTATACTGGGTGAAAATTTTCAATTACTACTCATATTTGAGAAAAACGGAAGGCAATTTTTTAGTTAGTTGTACAGATACCTGAGTCTCACAGTTTATTTGAACTGGATGTTTGCCTGTAATTATTTTCCACGTGCAGCTTTTTCCACATCCTGGCACACTTTCACATAATTCTTCAGATACAATAATATCCATTTCCCGTTGCCGCCATTTTACTAAGTACCCCTTTATATTTAATTAGCGCAACTTCTCTTTAAATGGAGTAAATTCATATAAATTATGTGAAATATTCACTTCACCTGGACTCCTTAGCATTATTATATAATAAACTGCTAATTAAAAAGAAGTGGCAAAATTTAATAAGGCATAACAGTTCTTTTTGTATTCTTGTTCTTTTATTCTATATTCTACCTCCCATTCATCACTCGATAATTTAACTCCCTTCAAGAATAAAATATTCTAAGGGTCGTTTAAAACAGGAAACTAGTACTCAAAGAATCATAAATAATGGAAGTTACATTTCATCAAATAATATGTAATGCTTTCTTTATACCGTTCAGAAAATAATTCACTATTTTTTGTTCAAAAGAACCTCAATACTACAAGTTATTAAAGAAAGATACAACACAATGTTCTGAAATTTAGAGATTTTCAAATATTCATAGTTTTAAATTACAAATTCCGCACAAAATCATTATACTTTTACTTGGAATACGTTTGTTTAAAAATGTTTAAAATTAATTCGTGAAATAAAAAATAAATAAAAAAAAAAAAATAACAAAAATCATTAATGGTTAATTGTGTTTTTTATTTGTTTTTTTACTTAACTATAGTATTACAACACGATTTCGTCTTTAAAGTATGTAAATATTATTTTTATTTGGAATATCTGACACAGTGCTATTAATTTCAAAATATAATACCTTAAGGGTGCTCTACAAAGTGTTTATATGAAATATTTGTTTTATTATAATTCAATCTTTTTAGTAAAAAAAAAAAATTAACATCAAAACATGCTACGAATTTATTTAAATGATTTAGAGTATGCGTGGTTTTAAGTTTTTTTCTGAAAAAGCACTTCACTCGTATAGATTTGCACTTTTGCCAGGAGAGCATTCCATGCCGTAAACCCTGAAATTGCAAATGCGCGTTCACCGAATTAAGTGCACTGGTTCTATACAGATGAAATGACTTTTTATATCGCCGTTGATGTAGCTGATCTAAGCATAAGACGTATGTTAGCTAATTCATTTAGAAAACATAGTCCTTTTAGATATTCCTGAGCAGCGTTTTGCAGAACAATAAGGTTTTAAAATGTGCCATACTTTTAAAAATTACAATTTATAATATTTCTTGACTTAAATTTTAACAAAAAGGTTTTGCAGGTGGGTATAAACTATTTAAAAAAAAAAACACACACTTCTTACGAAGCTCTTTCCTGTACCCTTTTCAATATAATAACAAGTTTCAAATGATTTTTTTATATACTTACTCACACACACGCACTCTCTCCTTCATTCGTTCACACATACACACATTCACATACACACACATAAATACAAACGTAACACACATACAATTACCTAAACTCTTTTCTTATATATTATGTATTATTAGATTTTCAGTGGATTTTTTTAATTGTCTCTAGTATTGTTAATATATGTCAATTTATTTTTTTATGTTATAGTTGTAAAAATCTCAAACAAAATAAAATTAAAATAAAATAAAACATTATACAACTTTTTTTAGCATTTTTTTTTCATGTTTTAGAACGAAGAACAATCTTGATGTGTATTAATCCTGAAAAAAGAAATCAAGTGAAGATAAATCAGTACGTTTGCGCGTTCGTCTTTTATGCACGCACGTCGAGTATTTAGAATTTCGACACGTCAACTATTTGTTTTTATTGAATTTGGTCATTTCATATATTTCTAATTTCTATTTAACTCTTGAAACATTGTGCCAAAAAAAAACTTTTTCAAACGGTGCTGAAACGCCGTGTTACATTAAGCAAAATACGACATATTTTAAAATACAAATATTTAAAAACAAAAATTTGACATATGTGTACTGTTTAATTCGTGCAGAGCCTAAACTATCGCAATTATCGTTTTGCAGTAGTATTTAGGTTATTAATGGATTGGTATCCAACAATTAATTAGCTATGAGTGTGTCCAACTATTTTTCCGCTACGACTACTGGAGGGTTGTAAATTTGGAAGGTTGTAAATTAAATTCCTTCTCATGCCGTGACATCAAGTATTTAGCCCATAAATTATTAAAATTCTAACCAAAATGTGTTTTTTTAAAAACACCTTTGTCTTGATTATAATTAATAGATTTATTTGAAAAGTCAAATTCCAATTTGAGAAATAAAAAAAAGGTTTTTTTTAAAAATGTGTTTTAATTCAAACTGCTTATACTCAAAAGAAGAATCTGCTATTAGTTTTCTCAAAAAACCAACTAAAACGTAGTTAACCTTATACAAAACTGCATTTTAGGCTGCAATAATTACTAAAAGTAAAAGAAGAAGTATACAAATTAGAAAATTGTGTTCAGGCGTTGCGTAGTAGGTGAATCGGTTCAGCCGAATGAATCTCACCCGCATGATAAAGGTTTCAGCTCTATTACTTCACAAAAGTCAACAGATGTAAGAGTTGAGATAATGGGGATGTTCAAACATAGGCAGAATGGTGAATATTACACTGTGTAAAGTGGCCACTTAAACCAGCCAATGACAAGTCATAAGCCCTGTAAATGCCTAGACTTCCATATACCCTTCTTAATCCTTCTCTGTTGAAACAAATTTGGTACTAAAAATAGCTTTTTCTCGCATGTTTTCAAACTACATTTTAAGTTTTGGGCATTTTTTTCGCAGTCAATAATGTGAAATTCTTTTATTTTTATGATTTATTCGACACACTTTTTTTTCACAATTAATCGTCATCATCATAGCCTTATGATGAAATCAAAAAATAAAATTAAAATTTTTATCAATATCATTGCGATTTACTAGTTTGAAAATTTATTGCGTTTTTCTAGCAAGTGAATTTTTCGAGTTACAGCGGCTTAAAGATTGCACGACAGTAATTAAACCTATTTTGCTTAATTTTTAAAAATATTCCTGTATTATTGTTTAGGCCTGTTATAACACAATACGATGTCCTGTTATAACACAATACGATAATATATCTTGTCTTGTGTTGTATGTAGACCTTTGTTACATCATAGCAGGGGCGAACCGTGGATAGAAGCGATTATGCGCAGCTTACCATCATATTTGACTAACCAAATAAGTAATTACTATTTATTTCAAATCAATTCCACAGTTTGTATTTTTATCCTAATATAAATATTAATATTAATAAAGCGCGCCCAGTGCCTGCGGTGAGCCAAGAAACTAGCGGATTATTTCAGCTTATTTTTTCATACAAAAAAGTATACTGTATTTTGAATGTCTTAACCCCAGTGCGGGTTTTTACTCCTAGATTAAACTTGCAGATTACACAAATTATTTGAAAATTCTTGATTTGGAAAACAGTATTTCAAACATTATTTCTTAAGGGCTTTTTTTCTTTGATATGGTACTTTTGACATACGATCATTATTACTTTTATGCGTTATATTGCAGGACATATGGCATTTCAATTGAATACCTAATATAGACTGAATTCATGGTGAATTTTTTTTTTTAAATTATGAGTTTCATAACTCTAAATAAAGTAATGGATAATATATCAATTTAATATAATATATCACGAAGTTACGTCGTTTGAGTTGATTTCACAGATGAGAGTTGTTGTATCACACAGAACCATAGAAAAATATCGATTTATAGTATATATTACTTACATTATATTATGTACCTTCTATGTAGGTACAAAAATATGATATTTTTTATAGTTAACCTGTAAATAAAATCACCATTTGCCACTGCATCATAGCCACTAAAGGGTTTATCGACATTTGAGAGTTTTCACCTAAGCAGGCGACTCCGGGAATTCCTGATTGATACTTTGTATCAAAATTATTGACTGTGAAGTCTTATCAAGGTATATTCGCAAAAAACAATAATGTATTGTAGCCCTTCTTGTGTAGCCGCTGTAGTTGTGTCAACGGGGAATTCTAGGTCACCGAAAAGACGCCGGCAAATGCATTGCCATATATTTTAATGGCGGAATATCACGAATACTTAAGGCATGATGGCGGTTGGAAAAAAGTCGTAGCAGCGATCACTTGGCTTTCTCCAAACTTTTATTATTTAATTTAGTTTTTATAAAAAATAAAAAAATATCGTTTATACAAACACTAGAAAATATGATGAGTATTAACTTGAACAGATTATTTTTTTAAAGGGGAAAATAATCTCGTTCACAACACTAGAAGTAAAAGTAAATTTATAATTTCATTGACGAAAAAATCGTTTATTCCAAGTGGGCCCATATGCATGGCCGTAGAAATATTTTTTCTTTTCTTAGTGCCCTGTCAGGTATTCCCAACATTGGCAATCACCCTGGTGATGGTCTGTTCTGTGCTGTACAAAAAATCTGCTCCAAAGTCTTAAAACCAGTCCAGTTTCGTTTATTACGTAGCCAGGACATTGTATTCTTCCAGTCCCCGGGTGACCCTCAATCTTGCGCTTCAAAATTAAATGTCTAGTGGTATTTTTTTCCACGCACTATGTGCCCTAGATACGAAATTTAACCTTTTTTATGGAGGTTAAATGTTTTCTGTTTGGTCTAACTTGACTTACGACTTCTAAGTTCGTTATCGGGTATGTCAAAGACATCTTAAGCATTCCGCAATGTAACCACATCTCAAAACCCTCCAGCCTGTTTATAGTGTCCACCTTCAGAGTCCAATTCTCATAGCCGTACAACAATAAAGTCCACACGTAGCAATTTACCCATATTTGCCTTATTTTCAAGTTCCATTTAATTTCTATACCTGGGTTGAGGGTCTCTTTTAGAATGCTACGGAGGTACATAAACTTGTCCATCTTTTCAATGATACTACCTTTTAATTGGAGAAAAAATGCGAAGTAGTAAAGTAGTGGTAAAATATTCAATATTTTTATTTTTTAAACAAGGGAAATCACTTGGATCAAATTTTTTGCAAGAGTTTGCTTGATAAGTAAATGTTGCCATAGTAATAATGAATATTTGGAAGATAAAATATATGTTAATTAAATGTATTTAATATTCAAAATGTAAGCACTAAGCATAATTATTAATATTAAATTTTAATAGTTTTTTTTCTTACTTTTTAAAATTTAATTTTAATTGTTATTTTTATTGAAGTTTTTAATTTTTTATTGGTTAGGCTGCGAAAAATTGTTAACGGCAATACGTCCGCCTTTAAGTCATGAATACCTTTGTTTTTATATTTTTTATTTATTATAATTGTATTTTCTGTTTAGTAAATATTTAAAAAAAAATCTATTTAATAATAATGATAATTCATGGTAATCTGGGGAAAAGAGATTACCATGAGAATACTATATTTAATTGAAACGCTCACTCTTTCACGAAACTGTTTATAAAAACCAGCGACTTCTTCAGTTTTAATTTATATTTTTAAATAAAATTGTCTTCTTAGTCGCTGTCCTCATGACTGAGGATCCCGTGTGGCGGCCCCCACAATTATCCTCCAGCTCTCCCTTGACACGCAGCGCTTCAACTACTGAGGTGTCTTCCGTTGTCCTGACTTGATCGGTCCACCGTGTAGAGGACCTACCTCTCCTAGTTTTTCCCCCACACCATCGACCACAACCACTCCAGTTTATCCTCATTGCCGCGCGCAACGTGTCCAAAGAATTAGAGAATGCGTCTTGGGCAAACATTAACCAGATATTAACTGTTAAGGTTTAACTCCCGACCGATGAGCTCGTTGATACGTCTAGCTGTCCATGAGATTTAGAGCATGCGTCTCCAGCACTGGATTTCAAAAGTGTCAATGTTTTGTCTTTCAGCTGCGTTGATGGTGCATGTTTCTGCAGCATAAGAAAATGGAGTGGACCAAACTCTTAACGAGCTTTATCTTGGTACTGTTTACTGTTACTCACGCCCCGGTCTTTACAGATTTTATCGAGCTAAGACATGACAATTTCGGCAATGGTGATGCGACGTTTGATTTCTTATTTAGATTTCCCTTCCTTGTCAATTTAAGAACCAAAAACTTCCAAGAAAGTCAAGGGCAATTATGGATACTAGTCATTCGTTTTTATATTTAAATTTATTTTATTTTAATATTTTTATTCTATAGGTTAAAAATGAATACAAAAAAATGAACCAAACTACATTTATACAAATACAAGAACTATAATGAGTATTTTTTGTATTTATTTGTTAAATTTATTAAAAGACAACAACATCATCATCATCATTCTCTTTCCGCGACCAATGGTGCATATGGCACAAAATTGGTACACCAATCGCAGCATATCTCGATCAGTTTTGTTACATGAAGGTAAGGTGATCAGTCTTACGCTTCAGGTACCAGTCCAGGGACTATAAAATATTCTAGGGGGAATATACCCCTTTAATTAAATATTTCATATCAACCATGTCGGGAATCGAACCCGAGACCTCTTGCATGCTGGACAAACGCGCCGACAAGCTGACCATTATAGTTACCTTTAATAGTAAATGCACTCTTGTACAAGCATAACTACTACCCATTCTAGATTACGCTGATGTTTCCATGACTGATTTAAGCTGTGAGCAACTCGATAAACTTGAACGACTTCAATATACATGCATAAGGTACATTTTTGGTCTTAGGAAATATGACCACATTTCTGATTATCGTGGGCAACTGAAATGAAGCAAAATTAGACAGCGGAGAGACTATCACTCCCTCTCACTTCTGTTTAATATACTTTATAGTCCTAACGCTCCTATATACCAGCGTGAAAAATTTCAATGCTTATCAGTTCATGGTTTACCTCTTCGTTCTAACTCTCAAGGCACTCTCTCAATACCCTTCCACAATTCCTCTTTCTTCTCTAACTCATATTGTGTACATGCGGCTCGACTGTGGAATCATCTCACATCCACCATCAAAGATGTTACTACATTATCTCTGTAAAAACCACGTCTGAAGAAACATCTACTTTCTCTTCTTTAATCTCTCCTCCTTTCTTCTTTCCTCTTTTTTCCTTTTTCCATTGAGTTATAGTTTTGATTTAAGGTAATTTATAAACAAATACCTTTATTTCTATTTTTATATATATTTAGCTTTTTAATCTTTATTTTCTATTGAATATGTTATGTAGCTTGAATTATAGAAACAAAACTATAATTTTATTGGTTGGTAGGAAGAAATTGCCATTTGGCAATAAGCCCGCAAATGTTCAAATAACATTATGTACAAAAAGTTTAATAAATAAAAATTTTAAAAAAATAGTACAGTTAGAATAATAATGAATATCAAATAAAAGTTAATAAATCACCTTAATAAATTTGCGCACATACCTACATAATCTTTTTACTGCAGTTTTATATTATTTATTATCCACTCGACCTTTAGTCATTTTATTTAATTCATTAAATTCAATGCACTTCAATAATAATGCACGCGCCGATCTAGTTCAAAACCAACCAATCGCGAGCAATACCTTTTAATCACGTGGTGTACCACTGTTTAGTCAGTAAAGTTCAGGGAATTTTAGGTTACGTTGCAAAATTGATTGCTACTTACTATATTATTTGGAATTTGTGAATATAAATATCGTCAAAACATCTGCTTGATACAAGTATTATACAATTCTTCTTAAGTTTAAATATAAAAACTCAAATGGTTTGATACTGTTATTTCTTTACAGATCTATGAATCCAACACCTGGTGTTACTGGGATAAACTTAAAATTTTGGGTAACATCTTAATTCCAAAATTTAAAACAATTACAGCACGTCATTATGCTTACAGGGGATATTTTTCTTTAATGATATGGCCAAAAGAAATAAAAAGTGCCGACAGGAGTACAACATATTAAGGAAGAAACGAAAACTAATAACTATAATGAATTTTTGTGTAGCACTAATTTTAAATACTGTTTGTTTATTTTTTGTAATTTAAACGTTATTCTGAAAATATTGATAATTAAAAATAAAATAAACAAATTATTTTAAGACGTCACTCCCCATTATGTACACAATAATTGTTTTTTTTACGTAATGGGAAACGTTATGTTTATGTATGTTTTTGATTTATATAAAAAATGTATTTTTCTTTCTTCTAATTTTTTATATGAATAAACTTTAAAAAGTAGCAGAAAAGCCTCGGAAACTTGACGTCAGACTACATTCAGTAGTAAATTCAATTTTTTTTTTTAATAATTTTGAAAAAAATTAAATTAATTACCGTTAAAAAAGTGTTTTTTTGCTATAGGCCTTATCACATAATTTAGGAAACCCCCTTGAAATAAAATCCTAGATGCGCCAATGGTGTAGTGTTCACTCAAACAGTCAATATCAGATCATAATCCCTGTAAATGAATAGATTTCCCTTTCTCATTGCCTAATAATAACATGATTTTGGTTGGAATCAATATTTTTTTCTTAATATGTTGAGAAATAGTATCTTTTTCCTTAACTCGAAATGTTGTTGATATCTGGGAAAATAATTATTCTTAACTTATTTTAAAATTTCATTTATAATTTTGATCACGTTGACACAAATCAATCGTTTTTGTGTCTTTAAAATCTCGAGTGTTAAGTTTCTTCCCAAAATATTTTAACAGTCCATTACAAACAAATTGCCCAATCGTTGGTAGCCTCGGTGAAAATCTTGTTTAAGTCGGAGTGACAAATTTCACCAAAACGGGATATATTTTGTCAGATAAAACTGCTTTTTCTATACGATAAAATGGACAGAATAATCTTTATTCATGGATGCATATCCTGGGTCATCTACATATCTTTGTAAAGGAAATCATGTGTATATTAATCAAAAGACTTAAATCAACTCATCTTTAAAAAATGTTATTAAAATACAGGTAAAACAATAATGTCATTTGCTTTTTTTATCATACATATTTATTGATAAAATATAACATGCTACGCAGACGATGCAATCATAGTGACAGGACCCGGAAATTATTAACAACGCATATTACACTAGTTTCATCTAGCATTCCAGAAATTTAACATGAGCATCTCAGTGAGTAAAATAAAAAACTTAACGATATCTAAGTACCCTCATCATCATCATCATCATCAGCCGCCTCTTGTCTAATGTTGAACATAGGCCCCCCCCTTTAGTCTCATATTTTCCTATACTGAGCCAACCGCATCCAACCACTTCCTGCAACTCGTCTTATGTCATCAGATTACCTTGTCTGAGGTCTGCCGACACTTCTCCTACCCGTTCTGGGTCGCCATTCCAGGACTTTTTTGGTCCATCTAGAGTCTGTGATTCTGGCTATATGACCAGCCCAGCTCCATTTCTGGTTGGCAGCCCTATGGACCACATCGGTGGTCTTTGTTCTCGCTCTAATCCATGTATTGATTTTTTTTTCGCTCAACGAAATACCCAGCATTCTCCTTTCCATGGCTCTCTGTGTCACTGATAATTTGTGTAAAATTTTTTTCGTGAACACAAAAGTTTCACAGCCATATGTCAGTACAGGGAAAACACAAGCATCAAAAAGTTTCTTCCTTAAGAAACGTAAATACTTCGGAGATTTTAGAATATATGAGAGCTTACCTAAGAGGTCGATGTGGCTCGAGATTTAGAAATCTTAAGCCACATCGACCTGTACGCCAAAGTGAGGGAACAAACTAATAAAGCCTTAGCAATGCTTGGGAATTATCGTATGGCACACATATGCAAATTAAAAGCGAGGTCCGTATATACAAAACGTGTGTCAGACCAATCATGACGTATGCAGTAGAGAAGAGGGCAGATACGGTGAAAACAAAAAATCTGCTCCGAACGTCGGAGATGAAAGTACAAAGGCAATAGCAGGAAAAACTCTTAGGGCAGAATCCGGAATCGAGAAATTAAACGGACTTATGATACCCATGACATAGTACGGTGGAACAGAACAAGGAGAAGATTCTGGAGAGATCACGTCAATAGAATGGACAGCTCCAGAATCTTCTTTACCGTGGCCCATGAAATCCCAGCTGGTCGCCATCTGACCGGAAGACCATCAAAGAGATGGAAGGACAGCTTTAACTCAGCGTCTTAGAAATCACCCTTTAGCCGATAACAGATCAATGTATCTAAACAACGAAGGAGAAGAAGATATTTTTTTGTTTTTCTACTCAGAAAAAAATTCTGAACCTGATTCTATAACATGGAAAAATAATATAAAATTCACAATAGAAGTAAATACACATATTATCGACACTTTTTTCGAAAAATTACATGAAAAAAATATTTATTGTGATTTCAAATAATCACGCGATCACTTCGTAAAGGTGTCTCCACACGCTTGCCTAACGTCGACAAGCACAAGCGTTATGATCGAGCGTGGCTTGCCTTGCGGACGCTTGCGGTTTGGGAAGGTGCGATGTCGGTATTATGTGCACAGATCAAGAAAGCCATCGACAAATAAAATATATTATACTGTAGACATGGACCGATTAACCCCCAGGATTAACTGCCGCATTCGCAAGCGTGTGGAGTGTGAATGCTGTCGTTTGGCTTGAGTACGCTTACCAAGCTTTTCGCCGAGCGGCTTGTGGCAACCGTGTGGAGGTACCATAACACTTCAGGATATTAACAAATTACAACAGGGATGGAGAATACCTTAATTAAGGGAATATGGAGGTCTAGGCATTTACATGGCTTATGACCTGTCATTGGCTGGTTTACGTGGCCACTTTACACACTGTGTAACATTCACCATTTGCCTATGTTTGAGCATCCATATTTCTTCGATTCTTCCATTTGTTAATTTTAGAAAAGTTAAAGAGCTGAAACCTTTAATGTTGTGACTTAATTATTTCACATACTAGGCAACGCCTGTTACACAGTGTGTAAAGTGGCCACTTAAACCAGCCAATGACAGGTTATAAGCCCTGTAAATGCCTAGACCTCAATATTCCCTTATTTAAGGTATTCTTCATCCCTGTTGTAATTTGTTAATCTTAATGACTCCCGAGGTGGTTAAATCCAGTCTTTTGTCTACGAAAATTTGGAAAACTCAAATATTGTAACTTCATGATATATTATATTAAAATAAAAAACTTTGTTAATATTGTTGGGCATATAACTATATTTTATTAAAATAACATAATTTCAGTTTCGGGAGAGCACTCCTCCTATCGAATAGTGATATAAAACTAATATTTTAAATACAAAATACTATTAACAGTTTAATCGTCAACTTTGAACAAAAAAGTTTTTTCCCTTAACTAATATGTGTAACACTAGTAACAAAGTAACTTATTATTCTGCTATTTCTTTATTTAACACTTATTTAATTATTTGATTATTACTTTTAACACTTTTTATTATTTATCATATTCTTATTTAAATGTGCACTTCAGAAATTGCATATGTATATGAATTTATGATATTTTGTACATTGTATAGTTGGTATACAGTTTGCACTCACTTAAAAGATTACAGAATTTCTTGCCAATAATTGTTAAGCAAACATTAGTCCAAAGCTTAGTTCTTTCACTCCTTGACTATGCGGATGCATGTTATCCAAATGCTAACTCTGAATTACTTGATAAGTTACGATTGCAAAATATTTGTTTTCGTTATATCTTTGATCTTCGCAAATTTGACCACATAACCGAGTATCGCACGCAACTACACTGGCTCAGTATCAGACAGAAGAAACATTCACATTTTATCACATTTTCAAAATATTTTAAATAATCCCACTTCGCCTGTTTATCTGAGAGAGCTCATCCAACCTCTTTCACAACACGGACTATCTCTTCGTTCTAGTAACGAGAGAACCCGTTTAATACCCTATCATCGCTCTAATTTTCTTGCCTCCTCTTTCACAGTAGTAGCCGCTCGATTCTGGAATAACCTACTCACTAATGTTAGAGACGCCCCTTTTTTATTTACATTTAAGTCAAGATTGAAATGTCACTATCTAAATATTCAAATGGTTACTTTATCCTTCTTCTTTCCTTCCCATCCCTTCTCCTCTCTTTATAGTATGGTGTCAATTTTTTTTATATATAGTTTTTTAATCTTTGTTTATAATTTTTGTATAAAATTGTAAGATTCAATATGTCCATGTGTATATAATTTTCTCAAACTGAACGGTTTGGGTGGGTAGGAAGAAATTTATTTAAGGCAATATGCCCGCCCTTATTTGTTTATATATGTATTATATATGGATATAAAGTGTCAAATAAATATTCACTTAAAAATTAACTTTAAGTCAATATTTACTTTAAAAAAATTAAAATGGGTGAGTTCTTTTTCTTACTGTTTTTTAATGATTTTAGTTTTTTCATGCGTTTTGTATACGAAACAAAACTAAGTCATTTCTCTGATCGTTTTTCTCTAATGATTTATTTACTCTAAACCTTCGTGAATATTACAGATTTAAATAAATAATATATTCCAGTAAAAATTCTGATTAATGCAATGCTAATTTTACTATATAAACAAAATGAAAATCTCGTTTTATACAAAAAAATTAACGCAATTTTAAATTAGTTACCTGCTTACCATGATATAATTTGTCACTCCACTGAATAAATCTCGTAATGAACAATAACATATTTTTGACATTTTTAAATATTTTTAACTCAAATCTGAAAAATCCCTCAAGGCAAAATAGCTTACTTTTTTTGATAAAGTCATTATAAAATAGTTTTAAAATGTTCTGATAAAATTCACTATTCCGTTTCTCCCTAAAAAAATAATTAATCGGCTTAATTCAAAATAAATGCAAGTCTGAAATTACTCAATAAACCATCAAACTAGCAAAAAGTTTGATTGATGTGTCAATTTCAGCTCGAGATTCTAAGTAAGGTCACTGTTAACGATCAACCAAGGACAAAGGTACTTTGAAAGTTGTCAAATAGAGTCCAGTGTTCAGTATGGGCTAATCAAAAACAAAATGTTAAGGTGACATTAAGCCACGACAGTTTTCCGTGTACCCCGCACGATCATTGTCCATTCTTTTCTACTGACCTCAATCAAAATGGATTAATGAGAAAATATGGATC
Source organism: Micrasema longulum (assembly GCF_059751315.1). Classification (NCBI taxonomy): domain Eukaryota; kingdom Metazoa; phylum Arthropoda; class Insecta; order Trichoptera; family Brachycentridae; genus Micrasema; species Micrasema longulum. Next base: position 840,774 of record NW_028277455.1, read on the forward strand.
AAATAAATAACGTGAAATCTTGTCACTGATAAATTTAAATTACATCGTTTTATGACGTGGATTTAATTTATGTAACCCAAACCATAAATTAATATCTCTTATCTTTTGCAATCGTTTGAAATTTTGTGTTTTGAAGATTAGTTGCGTGAGAAATTAGCACCATACTTTTTGCACTTTTGAATAACGTCCGACTGCTCACTGATGAAGTGGGAAACGCATTAACTTACTACGAACGAAGTCTCAAATTAAATTTTATACACAAAAGGTATTTTTTAATAAGAGTATTTCAATTTTCACATCACTTAAATCGAGTACCAACGCAGATATCGCAAATATGAACGTAGTAGTGAAATCGTTTATTTTTTGCATTACTTATTACGTAGGAAGGATGAAAGCCGAGTGAACGGGGTTGAAATGCGATCTCTTAGATGAATGTGTGGGAAATCAATGTATGACAGGGTTACGAATGATGAAATCAGGCGAGAGTGTAAATCTGAGACAAGTATAATTGATAAGATTAAAAAAGGGTCTCTGAGATGGTTTGGTCACGTAAAACGAATGGACGACAAGAGAATGGTGAAACAAGTATATATGGCAAAAATGAATGGCAACGTTAGACGAGGACGACCAAGGAAGACGTGGCATGATCAGATAAACCAAAATCTTAAGTCTGGTCATGTCAAAAGCAGACAGAACCGAAGGGCATGTATGACAAGATGTATGAATGTGGAAGAGGCTAGGATTGTATGCCAGGATAGACGTGTGTGGCGGTCCATTCTCTCTGCCTACCCCTACGGGGAAATGGCGTGATGGTAGTAGCAGTAGTAGTAACTTATTACGTACAAGGTTTATATTTAATGCAATAGGATGTTCTTTCTAACTGAAACTCCTCCACATTTGCGTATAGAAGAGAAAACCACAGAAAACTCATTCAGAAGAGGCCAGACATACATCATCAGACGTATGTCTGTCATACAAACATCATCAGAAGACGGACATCAACGGACCTTCCGTGAGAAATTCTCGTGGTTTATTCAAATTCAAGTTAAAATCAATTTATTTTACCAAAATAACATTACAAATAACAAAATATTTAAGGTACTGGGGCAATATATCAAACCAGGAACCTTTAAGCATGGTTAAACATTGTTAAGGTATAATACTCTCCAATAGCAGGGGCATTTGCCTCTTAAAAATAGTTTCACTTATGTGGATCTCCAAAATGATAATGTTCAGCTGCCTGACTGTCAAGCCACTGGCAGGTTAGTTCTAGATAAAAGAGTTCTCGATTATACCTCTTATCAGCCTGAAAAAATGGGTCAGTGTAAACCCATCCCTTCAAAGTAGCAAACTGTTGGTCCTAAGCATGCCTAAGAGGAATGCAGTGCGATAGAGCTACGGACAACTACCACACTCCTTTATGTAGAGATGCTTTAAAGTGTTTTTTTGAATCCTCTCCAACATGAGGGAATATCTTTTATTACGGTTGCGATATCTCCCAGGTCCTTATTCAGAGTTTTACATCGCGCCTCTAGCCGCATACGATCCAAGTTTGAAAAGGCACGATGCATCAACAAATGAGGGACATCTTGGGGTGTCTCATCGTCACATGGATAGCTATTTAATTTGTGACCCTACTCATCATTAGGCGCAAATAAGTGAATAACGTTTATTTACTTCTTAATAATATAATATCTAGTCTATACTAGGTCAAAACGAAATACCAATTATCTAACTGCTGGTATGCTGATATGAGAATTTCGGTACCATGCAAAAAATAAAGACACCAAAATTTAGAGTTTTCAATGTACGTGCTTAGAGAGAATATAAATTATATAATTGACAGGCCCTATGGCATGGAATGTTCTTCCAGCAGAGGTGCAAAAGAGTGAAGTGATGTTTAGAAAGACATTTAAAACCCAACTAATCTCAAAATCATTTCGAAATAAATCAAAAGCATGTAAAGACAAAATAAACTGTTTTACTTAAATTATAAATTTTAAAAATTAAATTCATGTACATTGAATCACTTTGCAAAGTACAAAATAATCGCAAATTAAAAATACTAAGGCGAGAACAATAGCGAACATGATAATTTAAGAAATGTAAATGGACGGTGAAAAACCACAAATTGTTATGTTTGAAATTTGGCAATCATCTGTTGGATAAATGTAAGATGATCAGCCTAACGCTTCAGGTGCCAGTCCAGGAATATGAAACGTAGTATTGTTGAACCACCCTTTCAATCAATATTCATGTCAACCATCTAAGGAATCAAACCCAGGACCTCAAGCATGATAGGCGAATGCGTCAATCATTATACTTCGAGACGAACTTATCTGCACTCGATTTTCTTATTCGGGATTTTTACTTGAGATCGTGTAAAAGCTCTTTTTTTTAAATCTTTAAGCTTTTTTAAAATATAAATTGTTTTTAGCTCTATATTCATACGACAAACAGGGCCTGAGATATTTATTTCTACAAACCCTTAAAGCGGTGAAAACTTCTCCGCTTATTAACACAAATGTGGCCGCCACGTGAAAACCAAAAACAATAAAATAAAAATTAAGTTTTTTTGGATTACCAACGTGTTAAAGTGATTGCAAACGAACAGTTTTAGAAAAAATAGTCAAGCAACCATTTTATTTATTTCTGGACCACTCTATTAGTACTTCATCCCATTTCACAAAATTACTATTTTGCAGATGTGTTATTTTGGCACAGACCAAGCGGTATCACAATATTAGATAATTAATTACATACGTTTGATATGAAACAAATCTTTTACCTCATAATTTATTCGACTTTTCATTTTTCTTTGTTCAACATGATAATTTATTCAGTTATACATTTTGATTTGTTTAGTATCTAATTGTTTGAAATGTCACTGGATCAATGTGTATAATTTAATAGTTTCATGTCTCTGTTTGTAGCTTGTTTTGATCTATCATTAGAAGTAAGTTTAATTCACTAAAATAACTGTCTCCAAATGATTTACAATAGAAGTCTAAAATGAATTGCATGCCATAGTTAATATTAAATTAATGCAATGTAGGTATTGTGTTACGAATGAAAATAAAACATTTTTAATAACTGATGCCGTACATTAATATAACAAGTCAATATCATACTGTACCTTTATTAAAAAATATGAAATTCGGGGCGCTTACAGAGCTTATGATCTTTCATTGGGTGGTTAAATAACCACTTGCACACAGGCGCACCATTAAAAAAAAACAATTTTATTTAGATGATCTATCCGTTGATTTTTAAGAAGTCAAATAGCGGATATTTTTTTATGTGGATGAAATTCATCCTGATTATTTTTTACCCTTTCTAAACCCAGTGGTGCATAGGGCACTGCATTAGTACTCGAATAATACAGCACATTTAATAATCTATTACATGATATTATACAAAAAATAAATATTTTACTTTGACTCAGCCAGGATTCGATTCCCTCGATCTCAATCTGATTTATTTTTTTAGGATTTTTACCTGAGAATAGTCATCGAGTCTAAAACGTTCATCCGGGGTTCTTGATCTGTTTTAAAATAAAAATTGTACTCCGCTACGTGAGGATATTTTAAGAGAGGATAGTTATGTCCTTTTTGTAAAAACAAAGTTAATCTTAAACCAAAATTTTGGTTTTTATACAAGATCCGCGTAGATTCCAGTATAAATCTCAAATTCTTCTTCAATACCGAATTTCTTAATTGATTCTTCTTTATAGTTAGGGATGACACATATAAGGCTACATAAAAAATAAACTTAAATACAGTTTTTTTTCATTAGGTTACTAATACAAAATGTGTTTTGCATATCTTTGCATTATATCAAACTTAACAAATGGTTAACCCATCAAAATTTAAAATGTCTAAATAATATGGTAGTTTTTTTGTTTAGTGTAGATCGAATTCACACATGCATAGGTTTCTTTTACCGACGAGACAACGCCTGAAAAAGGTAGATTTTTTATTATTTTTTATTTTAAATTATATTTAAGTCCATGCGTAACATCGTTTAATTTGTTCATTATATATGTGTAAAACGTCCTACTCTAATTTATTTGGCTAATTAGATGTTGTTTTGCCCCGAGAGTAAAAAAATAGTTTTTATTGATCTTAGATCGGGTTGTGGTCTTGTAGCTAGTGTCTCCACGGACCCTAGTTTCGTGGTTTGAATCCCACTTTACCCCAACTTCATTCTAAAAAAATTTGCCCTCAAAATTAAATATTTGGGTAAATCATAAGAACGCAAATATTTCTTTCACTATAATTTTTTTTTAAAGTATTTTATTTCCTCTGGTAAAGCGTTTTACAGTTGTTTGATGGACGGACATTAGAGGATGACTATTTTTTTTCATTTTGCGATTTATATGAGAAAATAAATAAATAAATGTTTTTTGTGTACGTCTACATCAATGGTATTGACAGTATACTTTTGCTCACAACATAAATAAATAAATCTGTGCCTATGAAACTTTGGTTTTAATAAAATAAGTATGCGCATTTAAGTCATGTTTCATAGATTGTGTTCCACTTTTAACAGCTTTTTTAACCATATAGATTTACAGGATTACGATTATTCAAAAATAGTGTATTGAAATCTTTTGAATAAAACTCCCGTTGATCCCTTTTTCTCATACATTACTTCACATTACAAACATTTATATTGTTTATTTTAATCAAATTTTTCTACCGAAATTGTTATTACTGCAAAAATCGCTTTACTGAAATTTTATCAACTACCTTAGGTTTAAAATCTTCTCCTTATATTGCTTTTCAAAATTTAAATATTACTTGCCATACCTGTTATTCTTTTTTTTTTCTCTGTTGCATTGACATTTTTTTATACTTTTAAACTACTTTTAATTACTTATATTGTATATGTATATAAAATCAATATATTGCTGCTGATCAATATATTTTGAAGAGGATTTTAAACTGTTCCCAATTCGATAAACTGCCGTTGAACTAATAAACTAAATTTTAACTCTGTGGTCAAACTTTCAACTTAATATTATTAAATATTTGTTTAAAACCACTTACCAACTTTTCTTTATGTTGGTTTTATATTTTTGTGCAACAACTATGGTGAAGGTGTATAGTGGGTTTTGTATGTTCGTTTAATTAGTATCCTGACAAAGAGACGGGTACGTCTCGAAACCGGTAGACAAAGAAAAGTCGGTTAGTGGTTGTTTACAAATATTTAATGACATTTACTAAAAAACTAAAAGTCGAAAACTAAATCTATAATTTAAGCAGTTGAAAAAACATTCCTTTCAATTAAAAATCATTACATTCCTTCGCAAACACGTTCTTTTGATTAATAATCAAACAATCTTTCAATATAGTCCGTTATACGATGTTCCACTGTAATGGTCACCCAAAACCTATGAAACTCACCCCCTTCCTACATCCCCTACACCTTTTTTCAACTATTTTTCAAACAACATAGAATGTTTTTATAATTTTATCAGTGCATGTGTGTCCTAATCAGTGCATGTGCATATGAAAATGCAAAATAAAATTGTTTTTTTGAAATTGCATAGTCGGTTTTGCATGTTGGTTTTATTGGTGTCCTGACGAAGAGACGAGTATGTCTCGAAACCAGTAGACATAAAAAAGTAGGTAAGTGGTTATATACAAATATTAAAAAACATATAGTCAAATGTTTGACTACAAAGTAAATGGTAAAAATATTAATAAAAAAAAACATTACTTGAATCTTTTTAATAGTGATAGTTATTAATATAATTTCTGTAAATGGTGTATAAAACGTGTTTTTCATGTTTCTTATATTATATTTTCTTATTACTTTGGATTTTATTAACAGAAACAGAAATGATTTATTTTTATGTACCATCCCAAATGAGTTTTTTTAAAACTTCTGGGAGTATAATATCTTATTCATGTATTATATCTTAAATTGATACAAATAAAAACATAGTTTATATACGAGTAGTAACAAAATAGAAGATAATCATCAAAAAACATAACGTTTTAAATATAAAAAATAAAACATAAGAGATCTTACATAATTACAAACATAATGTACCATGTTGGATATGAGCTTTCTATACAAAATTGTTAATAACGTAATTGATAGCCCAGAAATTGTTAGAGGCATTTCATATTGAGCCCCTGTCCGTAGAATTCGTCAATCTGTACTCTTCGACATTCCTAACTCAATGACTAATTATTTTAAAAATAGCATTCTTCAAAGAATACAGAGTACCTATAATGACAGTTTTAGTGACATCGACATACTACATTGTAAATACCATATTTTTATCAGATCAGTTAAAGACATTTTAAATTTATCTCCTGCTTGACTTTTAACTTTTAATTTGATTTTTAATTTTGTGTTTCAATTTTAACTATTTAATTTTAATTCTTAATTTTAACTTTTAATTTAAACTTAATTTTAATTTAAGCTTTTCATTTTAATTTTAATTTTAACTTTTACTTTTAATTTTAAACATTTGATTTCAACTCTTAATTTATACTTACCTACATCTATTACCTGCATCAAATAATTTACTATTGGTTGTGATTTTTTTACAATTAAATTGAAATGTTCATGGAAACAGAGAGAGAGGGAGGAAAGTAGAGTATCTTTACAATGTCTTCTCCTTTTTATGAACTTTTTATGTAATATTTTTATTTTTACTTTTTTAGAATTAAATTATAATTTCCCTCTCCTCCTGCATTCATTAGTGTGAAATCTGTAATTGGTCTTACTTTTTTTAAATTGTTCTTTTGTACCTTGTTTTATATAAAGACTGTATGATTTCATAAATAAATAAATGAATAAGTAAATAATCCGGAAATTGGAAAATAAAATAAATATCATCGAAAAATAACGTTGAGAATATAAATAAAATAGAATTGAAAATAGTACTTAGTCATAAAGTTTGTAAATATAATCAAATATTCAAAATATTAGAAGCTAAAAGTGGTTTGAAGTGGGCTGTGTGAAAAAAAATCATTTTAAATGGTTTTCTTTGCCCTCTGCAATGCATAAATATTGTGATATACACACATTTACATTTGAAGCACTAACTTTGTAGTTATTCATTATAATTAAATAAATATAGCAACTTTGTTTTTAACTACTATTTTTTTCCACCGACCGGTTTCAAAGCAAACAAGCTTCTTCGTCAAGGTTTACGTAACTAATGAATTATTTCCTATTTTATTTTATCCGCGTTTACTAAATACTACACGTGGAGCTAATAAATCAAGTCTTTTTTTCCTTAAAAGGGTGGTAGTTTAAGATGAATACTTTCAAAACTAGACAAGAGTGGACTAAAATAAAGATTGTTTATTTGGTTATAAAAAAAACAAAGTTGTCATATTTATGTTATCATAATATATTAGTTAAATAATATATCGTCGTTGCACATCAAAGGTCATGTGACTCGGAGCACATTCTGAGAAAATCGATAAAAACGATTTAAAAAAAAAACTTAACCGAAAATAACACTTCTGTGTATGGATAAAGTAGGAGTCAGTGTTTCTTAATTAAGTAATATATTTATTTAAAATATTAATTACTTTATGTCAAAAAGTCGCATTTTGATGATTTTCTCAGAATGTGCTTCGAGTCACATGGCCCATATTTGATGTGCAACGACGATATTATGATAAATATCATGTTAAATACTCATAAATAAAATGATCCTTATTAACTACGAAAATGCAATAATCAACTTTCAGAACCCACAAAAAAATATCACTCTATTCTCTCTTTGTTTCTTTTACGAATGCACGTTTTTGTCTGTTGCTTTAACATATAAATATGTTTTTTGTTCAATGTCGAATTATAAATAATTGAGTGATTATCTTGTAAAAACGTAAAACATGTAACGGCTGGTAAAGTACAGAATACTCACCAATCTATGGATTAATAAGTTTATTGTAGTTTCGTGATGCGACTCGAGCGAAAATCATAATACGTAATAGCGTTTGGAAAAGGATACAATAAATTTCCAGCTAATTGGAAGCTAAGCCGTATTGGGTCGTGCAAGAGTTGTAAATACGCAACCCGCTAAACTTTGACGTTGTAAAATGCTTTTACAAGTTGTACAACGAACATGGAAGTGTAAAAAGATGAAACGAATTGACTATACATGGTGTTTCAGGTCCAGACCGCGCAATTTCAGAGAAACAATAGTCACAGGTAAAGATTTTTTTTTTTGAAAACAATATTTTTTTTAATTTGAAAATAGAGACATCTTTAATAGCTCGGACTAGCATCCTTTCCACAAATCCCTACCTCTTCTCTATCCAGCCGTTTTCTTGGTCCGCATCCGGTACGTATTGCTTCGTTGACCAAATACGTTTTTAATGTTTTTTTTTTTCAATATGTTTCTTTTTTGAGTGATACCGTGTGTGTTGGATTTGTTCCAACGTTTCGGCTACCATTGCAGGAGCCATCTTCAGGGTAAACTGAGTATTTTTGTAGAAAAAACTGTGCGTTTGAGTACTAGTAATTTGTACCGTGTCTTAGTCGGCAGTAGGCACATTTCTATTAATTTTTGTAGTTTGTAGTGCTGGGAACCATGTTGATTTTAATTTGAGCCCGTCGTCTTTGTTTATGTTATTGGGTGTCTGTGTATTTCAATTGCCTCTTTTATCATTCGTGCACTGTAATTACTGGGTTAATGCAAAAATTTTGGTTCAAATGCGAAAAAATGTCCGATGTCTATAAAGTGTTCCGCTATTGCAGATTTGTCAGGATGCCCAAGTTAACACGCTCTTTTGTGTTCGTCAATACTTTTTTAGTTTACCCTGATGATAGCTTCTGCACTGGTAACTGAAACGTCGGAACAAATCCAACACACACGGTATCACCCAAAAAAGAAACATATTGATAATAGTGACTGTGAAAACCTTCGCACCTAAATCCGTTTCGTTTAAATCCAGAAAATCTGTCAAAATATTTAAAAAATGAAATCATAAAAAAACGTTCCTCTGAAGTTTCGCGGGATGGCTCTGAACAAACTTGTATAATAATATTATGATGCAATTGAAAAAAATAAGTAAATTAACCGAAACTATCATTGAAGGCATTATTTAACCTAAAAATGAAGAAAAAAAAAATAATTTTAAATAATTTTTTTTTTTTAAAAACCAACATGTAGATTTTTATTCAATAGATTTCTTGCTCTCTTAGTTGTCTTCAAATTATTTTTCACAAATCGTAATTAAATTCTTTGTTTTTAACGAGCAGCAATGTATCTAAGATTAGTCTAAATTTTAAGAGGTGTAATTTGCCGGTCAAAGAAGAATTATATTTTAGTCATATAAAACTAATAGTGAGTTACTTGCAACCCGTTGAAAATAGCCCTCAAAATTAAATGTTTGGGTAAGTCATAAAAAGGCAAATATTTATTTTAAAACAAAATCATTTTACTATACCTCGTATCAGAAACACCTTAAATATGATCGTTTACATTTCACGTTTATTTACTCTGTTTTTTTCAACCTAACATAAATAATGATTTTAAAATGAAAAAATCGCATCAGAATGATTGAAGCATTGGAAGCCAATAAAACACGCATCATTTTGTAAATAATGCTGGATTTGTTGGAAAAGGGAGCCAAAAATTCGACCGACAGATTATTATTTTGGAATACATTTGTCTGATATTATTTTCAAAAAATGAACGTGCATTTCAATTATATCAAACACAATAAAACAAACATTGAAAAAAGGTGTCCGATACATCTAAAGGGAAGCAATCTTTTGTTTTAGATACCTAGGCCTGTATTGCAATAGAAAGTTTATATAATCTTCAATTCTCAAAAAAAAAAACCATCACGCCGTTTCCCCGCAACGGTAGGCAGAGGATAGAACGCCATATCACTCTGTTATTGAATATAGATCTTGCTTCCTTTTCCTTTTCTCTATGTTTGTTGAATTTGGTCCTGCTGTGTCTTTCTCGGTCCTCTTCGATTTCTACTTCCATCAATATTCGTATCGTAAATCTTTTTAGCCGTTCTTTTGTTGTTCTTTTCCTCTACACGTCCCAACCGACGCAGAACTCGTTTCTACATTTTGTCGATAATGCTTATCTCAGCCTTACATAATGTACGGATCTCGACATTTATGCACCTATAGTACAAAGTTTTTTTTAAAGAGAAATATCTGCATTCTTATGATTTATCCCAATATTTCAATTTTGGGGGCTATTTTAACGAAATGTAAATAACTTACCATAAGAAAATAAATATTAAGTTAGGATAATCTGATCCGTGAGTCCACAACACTTTACCCACAGGCCCACAACCCGAGCCAAACCCTGGTTGTACCACACATTCGTCTGAGATATAACATGTCAACAGCATTCAGACTAATTCATTCTTGTTCTGCCCACTGCGCTCTTATAAAAGATAAAGAATTTGAAAGTAAATTCGAATTTATTGTTTGAAAAGTGTTTTTTTTTTTTCATTTTTCAAATTCTATAAACATCCATTGTAATTGTGGCCCAGGAAATATAAAAAAAACGAATCCAAATACAACAAAATTATGTTATTTAAATTATCGTTTGTAGATATTTATTTCAACTTTCGATAACCTAGGAATATTACGAATATTATTTAATTAAAATTGAAGTTTTGAGACAGAAATATTATTAACAAAAATTATCTTGTGTGTTGTTTGCGATATTTTTAACATCAGTGTAATGTTTTAGCATAGAATTATGCAACCTCAACACGTGTTTTATCATTCATCTTAAATGCATGGGAACTTTGTTCTATTCGTAGATAAATACATCATATATAATACTCGTTTACACCACTTTTGAAAGACACGTGTTTATAGTTGCAAACGTTAAAGAAATTGTAGAATTCCTTTTTTCCTCATGCTTATCTAAAACATTTTATATCAATAATGAATGAGCTTAGCGAAATCGTAATTCAACATTTTTGTATAAACAGTATTTTATTCAAGGGTTTTTTTAATCTATTTGGAAACATTTTATTTTTCCAATTTAGGAAGTGATTCTTTACTAATACTTTTTTTGCTAGATGTTTTTACAGCTTGGCCACCGCATACGGCACACTGAATCTAAGGACTTAAGAGGATTGGCGGTGTCAGGGAATTTTGATGAACAGGTATTTGAACATTGTTTTTCTGTCACTCTCGTAAATTCCTCCCCAGTACTGTGCGAAAAAGACAACTAAATGTCGGATAGATTTTGCGTCAATGATGATGAAAAAATCGACATGTCGGCTCTCAAAACTATTTATCATATTTGAACACCGTTCGTTTAAAGACGACAGATAAAACTGGGTGCTTTTTTGGGTTGTATGGTCCCAGCTCTCATAAGAAGCAATTAATCGAAAAAACAAAACTATAAAGACACGCCAATGGTAAATGTACATAGTGTGCAAAAAAATCCCTGCTCTAGTGCTATAGTCCAGGGAGAAAATTTGGAAATACGTTTGTATGAAAAAAAGTCAGACCGCTTTTCCTCTTAAATTCCCCTTGGGGTGCGGTGCCTACATGTAAAAAAGACTTGCTCGTCAAACGAGAAAAGTTTCTCGAAAGAGCTCTGTGTAATCTGGTAATCCAGAAGTACATAATATGATGTTCTTAAAATTAGTTTTAAGGCAAATTATAGGAACGTCAAACACAAAGTAGCAACTAGAAACGTGAATAACCTTTTACATAAAAGTTTATGCATACCAGCTGATCCAAACCACCGCTTTAGCCTTACATGTATCATCGAATGAATATCCATACATCTCCACTCAAAAATAGATATGATCATTTAACTCCAAATAAGTACACGTATTTTTTAATAATTTGCCGTGTTATCACTGAATAACTCTAAAACAGATATTTTCAAATGAACGTAGTTATGCAGAAAGCCATCTTTTTCTTCTTCTTCTAGTGCCTTGACGGGTCCCCCCGACGTTGGCGATCACTACAGCGAAAGCATATGTATCTGTCCTGCGCTGGCGCTAGAAACTCGCCTTTCATCCTCTAAAAGAAAGAAAGACATAGAAAAGTGATACTGAGATAAAAGCTCTATTGTGAAAATTAAATAATCAAATCTACACAACAGTAAACATATTTTTCACTTTGACAAATGATAAATAATCCGTACATTCGGTTTTTCACAATACATTTTTTTAATTGTGTATTTACCAGTTTTAACGATTTTTAAAGTTTTGCTGACAAAACAACCAAAGGTGTGCATTTCACAAAAAACAGCAGGCTCCAGTAAAACTCAGATGTATGCTGTGTCAATATGTATTGAACATTTATATTAGGGTACTCAATTACAAAAAATGGCTTTATGTATTTATTATATTACCTTTATTAAGAATTTAATTATGTATTAAAGGAATGTTTGTGATTTTCTCAAATCTGGCTAACCACACAACCCAAAATATACGTTTTGGAGAAAACAGACAGACAGAATACCTCTTTCAAACTTTGTATGTATGAGGTAACATTCTGTATTAAAACATGGTTGTTCACTACGGGTATTTTTAAATTAATGAATTTGTGAAATTAAAATACTCGTGTATTCATCCAATTTAATTTATTTAATAGAACTAGATTTCTGGATACATTAATCTTCCCATCAGCATCTATACTGTAAAAATTTTCAAGTGTTGTGGGTGTTTTCTGCAAATTGAGAAATGCCGTTTTTGTGATCAACACTATTTTCGAATGTGATTATTGAAGTTTTTTGTAAGAAAGCGGCCTCGATGTTTTTAGCAGTACATAGAATTAACCTTACTGCACCCGATAACGCTAATATATTTTTTTTCAAAATTATGGACAGGCTTCTTTCTGCATACCTACGTTCATTTTCATTTTGCGGAAACTAAAATGTCATTTTCGTATTGTTTTTTCAAGTAAAGCTCCGCATTTCATGTATCAAAACAATAAGTACTAAAAAAATTGGAAGAATATTAAACATTACTTTGCAAAAATATGGATACCTTAATATATTTTCGATAAAAATGATTCATTTGCTTTCTTGATTATTTGCACTTATTGTAAACACAAAATGTTTTTTCAAACACTATTTTCAGAATGTGAATATTACAGTTTTTCGTATGAAAGCGGCCTGGCTAATTTTAGCGAGACATAGAATTGACCTTACTTCACCAAATATATTACGCATAACTACGTTTATTTTTTTTCTGCACCACGACAAGCCAGGAGGCCTAATTAAAATAAAGAACACTCGGGTTTGAAAAATATAAATCACAAATAAAAGTTTTTTCGGTATCACCTAGAACCCTTAGCGCTTAAAGCAAACATCTTAGCCATGATAAAACGGGGTTATTTAATTTTTCGCTTTAAAAGAAACAGAAGATTCGCATAATTACGTTATTTAAAGCAAGCCCCGTAAATGCTTGGGCTTCCAAAGAATTCATCCTTTTCTGTTGAGATATTTGTCTTCGTCGGAACTTTTAAATATAAATGTATGACATAACTCTATGCGTTTAAGTCTGAAAACAACAAACGCTCCACTCTCCAGCAGTCAATTTTACCGAATCCTGAATTAAGCAATAGTATTATGATCTCATAGCTTTACACAAAAACACAAAATTTACATATTTATAAATAAATAACTCTAAATTATTACGGTCAAAATTTTTGCCCGCTTTATTTATCATTTATTGAGAGCGATACGCAAGAGGAAATAAATTATTTTATTTCAAATAAACCATTCAAAATACACATCTCATATTTCACAACCGAACGAAAGTGAAATTCATAGATTTTTTGAGAAAACGAATAGTATTTGTGAACACGAGACAGACATAATCAATTAATATGGAATGGGTTTTATATGCAAATGATTAGCAAAGCGTGGTGTCTCACAAGGCCGATGTTACATCACCTGGACAGTCGAGAATGGACATCCAAATTTATAGGCGCACCGGCGCATAATATTTGAAAAATGTTTACCTGCCTACATATTCACAAATACATGTATATAAATCCTAGCGTGTCTAATTCATACAGATATGCGAATGTTTTAATCAGACTTATGTCCGTGCGAAAATTCTACGCAGTTATTTGGCTATGCAAATAATTATTATGTCACTAAAAGGCACACGATAAAATTTGTTTTCAAAATACAGTCAGTGTCTTGCAAATTTATTGAGGTACTTGATATTGAATATAAACAATTTATTTTGGATATTTGTAGCACTAACTTTGCGGATCTTTTTTTATATTTGAGAGATATGTAAATAAAATTACTTTGTTTTATGAACAACTTTTTATTGACACAACCGACTAGTTTCGGCAACTATACGTTGCTCTTTTCAAGGTTATACTCGGTTTTTCAGGGCCAGACCGCGAAATTTCATTGGAACATTCCTCACGGTAAGCTTTAAAAAGTCTTGACCACCACACCAAGGAGGATTTTAGTAATTGTTTAAACCTGAGAAGACTTGCATCCAAAAAATCCAGATCCTGTCTCAAGTTTGTCAATTATTTTTAATAGAGTCCAAAATATTTAAAGTTGTCTATTGAGTGTCATTTATTAACTTTCCAACCCACGGCTTCCTTACCCACTTAATTGACAGTTACAATTTAAACATCCGCATAAGTTTGAAACATTTTTCCTTAGATTTTATAGCTTCAAAGTGCAAGTTGCGTCTTAAAAATAGCCTTGGTTTTTTTCACACATTCATAAACAGTACAGCTATGCAAAACCTAATCGACCTTACGAAGAATAGATATAAAAAAGCGAACACCCAGAAACGCATTCACGAACGGAAAAAAACACTTAAAATAATGGCTTAGTTCAAAAGAGAAAAAGTTGCTCAGTCACCTTAATACACGCAAACAGAACTGTACGATTTTTTTTATATTCTATCGCTTCAACTTTTCATTTTAAAGATTAACTTACAATACGGAACTTCGTAAAATTTCCGTACTATTTTAATTCTGTTGATTTTATGTGTTTATGCTGTTCAACCGTTTTTGATGCGCTGACTAAATTACTTAATTTCGATTTAGTTTTGCGTCATTTCCGACATCTGTCTAACATATTAGCAAAATACAATATGGTCTCCCACACAATGTGTGACATAATATGACCGACATTGTTGATAAAATGGACGAGAGTTACATCTTGAGTTGATTGTCTATTTTGCATTGCACTCTCGCATACAATAACCAGTCAAATAAAACAAATTGATATTTGCTGTTATTTTTTTACTAATAGAACGCATTGTGCTTACTTATGAAACGTGGATTACCATACTGTCATAGTTTCAAAAAAACATTTATATTTTATAATATTATTTACAGTAAATATCTACGTTTTTTTTAAATTTGAAATTTGTTTATAAACCCTTACGGATTACATTAATTTAATAAAATGATTTTTCTTTTTTAAAATCATAATCTATTGTTAGTGATAATATTTTTAACATCTTTTTTTACTGGTTGCCTGTGTCTTTTTTAAAGCTTTTTTTATTTTTATTTTGTAATCACAGTCCCTGGTTTATAAGTCTCGACTATCCTTGCCTCTTTTTAGAATGTTTTGCATTATTGTTCTGATATTTTTGTATTGTGTTTACTATAATATTTTTCAAGTTTTAGTTCTTCGTCTACAATTTCATCAGTGGCCAATTTATGAATATTTTTTTAGGATTAAAGGTGGAAAATTGCAGTTACATTCGATTGTTTAGTTTGTGTAAAAAGAGTAATTTAGTTGCTGTTAGATAAGGGGTCATAACTAACTTAATATTTTATTTTGCTGTCTTTGAAGTCTGTTTATGTCATTTTGTTTTGATTTCCTATTTCCCTTAGTAGCTGTATATAACATATTTTAGTTTTTATAAAGGCTTCATGCACTCGAATTTTTTCTGTTTTTAAAACAAAGTTTTTGATTTTGAAAGAAAGACTCAATAATGTCACCACACTACTTATTCAATTATTGATTTGAATTGTCTATGTCGATTTTCTGTCTGTCGTTAGTCCTAAATATTTAACATGTTTCATTTCAGTTAGTCGTTCAATACTTTATTTTTTGTCAATTTTATTTTTGATTCAAAATGAATATTACTTTTTTTTCCGTTAAGTGTAAGTAAGTTTGTGTTTGTCTATTTAGTCAATATAGTTAGGTCTTTGTTTATGGCATTGTTTGTTAATACATCAGTTTGGTTTTTGTAGAATAATCTAGTTTATCTCATAAAAAATTTGAAACAAAACTTTTTTAAATACTTATTTTTTTATATTTATTATTTTTACTTAATATTTAACATTCATATTTTTAAAATTATAAACCGGATTCTGAGATACTAATTTGCTCCTTTATCAAGGTTTAATTTGCAAGCGAAAATAATCATTTTTATTAATTTAAGGCTATCAGCCTCGTGGTGTAGTGGTCAATGTGTTTGCCTACCATGCAAGAGGTCTCGGTTTCGATTCCCGACATGGCTGACATGAAATTGTTATTTAAAAAAATGTTTTTTCACAAAAATATATTTTGTCTCTTTGTAAGACTGATCATCTTAGCTTTATGTAAAAAATATATGAAAGCGATTGGTACACCAATTTAGTGCCTTGTGAACCATTAGGTACAAAAAGAAAATGATGATAATGATGATATAATTACTAACAAAATTAAAAATTCTACAATAGGATTATATTAATTTAAAAACATGGACCATAAAATGACCAAATTTGTACATTTTTTACAGGAGCACTTTGCACGTTTCAAAATAAAATATGAGGACTGACTATCGTAGATACCATTTTACATAGTATCTGTGTTTTTTCTGAACAAAAATAACACTTTTAACTCAAAATACAACATTGGCGGTAGCGCGACAATGAGCGAATGAGTGCATCCAAATAATCACAAATAAATACATATATACATTTTAAGATGCAATCATTGCTGAATAAACACATGCATTACACAGACCAATTAAGCATACATTTGTCAAGTTGGTTATACTGGAACACTTGACAGAATTGAAATACTACTACCATAATGTCATCGTTCAAAAATTCAGAAGTTAATTTTCAGCGTCTAGCTTGTATAAAGCGAAACAGTGTAAAGTTAGGCCGGCAATATCAGTTGGTAAGACTTTTTTTAATTAAGGAGATAATTCAAACAATGTACCTTTTGATGATGGTCTCTTTTTAAAGGTTTTCATAGATAGCAAAAAGTAAAAAATGATTACATCAAAAAATATTTTTTAAATATTTTATAAAAAAAAAATATTTAATCATATTTTATTTAAAAAAAAATATTTAATCGAATTTTGTTGAAACAATATAGAAATATTTTTTTAATTAGGGAGATAACTCTAACAATGTACCTTTTGATGATGGATTTGTTTAGATGTTTTTTATTTAAATCAAAAAGGAAAAATAAGTTTTTTTTTAAAATTAAAAAATACTCCATAATATTTTATTGAAACAAAATTGTGTTATCTGAATGAGAAATTAAAAAATATTCTTAAAAAGAAAAAATCATTTTACAGATATTGCTAGCGACGGTATAGTAAAATCTGTACAGTCAATACCTACGTAACAAAAAGAAAAAAAAGTTCAAATTAATTAGATAAGGTGGTTTTTATACAAAGCAACAATATAATGACTATTATAAATTTGTAAAAACTCTTAAATTAAGATTCTTTTTTTATTGCCTTAAAGTCTAGTTAAATTCTTATCAATGTTCAAAGCATTAACTTAGTGGTCAAACATTTTACTAAATGTTATTAAAGATTTGTATCCAATTCAGTGTCTAGTTAAATTTATGCAAATCCTTAGTATTCATTTGTTTGTTTTATTCCAATTTTAATGTACATATATGTATGGGTGTATGTACATGTGCGTGTATTTATATGTGTATATATGTGTGAATTTATATGAATATAAATATATTTGTGCATGTATGTATGTGTATGTGTGCATGTTTATGTATCAAAATGTGTGTACCAGTAAGTTTATATTTTATTAGTATGTGCTTTATATTAAATTGTTAACTATTATCGTGTATTAAAATGTAATTGCCTAGCTTGAAACGGGGTTTGTTACAAGGGTTAGCTGGGCAAAGTGAACGTAAAATTGTTTTTATGATTAAATGTACAAATAAATGTATGCAATATATGGTCCCATAAAGTGAAATCTTGCTAACAAAGAATTTATATCTACATCTGTTCCGAGACTTTCAAAATGCTAGTATTCAAATGGAATGCATAAAATACGGATTTCAAAACATAAGAATTTTCTTATCTCAAAACATACCTTTATAAAATTAACAAAGGATTTTCGTAATTTTTTTTAATCAAAGAATTATATCAAACATTTACGCTAATATTGCAGTAGACATGCGATTAACTGTAAAAACACTTCCACAAGATGGATTGATACAGTGAATTCATTAACTGAACACTTTTTCTGAAATAAAATATATTACAAGATAAAACTTTTTTACTATTCACTTTGAATCAACAAAATGATGTAATCACGTCTACTTTTATTTTCAAAACAGTAAATAAAACAAATAACATGTAATTTTATTGTTTATCGAACAAACAAATTATAATTATACACGAGTATTGCTCGATAACGGTAATTTAAATAAAACATTTGATTTCAAATTTAATAATTCAGAAAGATTCTTAAGAATTATAAACAGATTTTTTGGTAATCGGTGAAGCATCTATAAGCAAATTTTCTGTAACGTTTATCCTAGAAAGGCTTTAAGGGATTTCTTATTTTAAAAGAATCGCAATACGAAGCCGTTATTGAGAGTGTTGTTTTAAGGTTTATGACTTCAGCATATTATTCAGTTAAAAAAATTACTTTATTAAACAATCAACACGAAAAAAAATATGCAATATCAAGCATGCACAGTTTGTTTTTTTTTTTTAATGTTTGTAATTTTTTAAATCTTTATTTATTCCTTATTACAAATACTTTTTCCTACAAAGTAATCACCATTGGATAAAATACATTTATGTCAGCGTTTTTTCAACCCTCGAAACACTTCTTGGCTCGTATTTTAACGGAAGGTTAACATTTACCTTAAATTTTATCTACAAATTAAAATTAAGTTTTCTGTGCGTATATTATTAATTGAATAAGCATTAATCTTGTGAAATAACATGATTAAATATTTATTTAATAAAACACTGTGTTCTTTGACTACTTGAGTTTATTTTAAAGAACTTTTAGTTTCAGAAAGCACAAATCTCTCCATCTACCCATCATCTAGTTTATAATAACACCAGTGGCACCAGTTTATATAACACCATTTATAAAACTCTTTATGGTCTAAAAATTTTGTATTTTATTAGTTAAATATTTAAGTGTACACAATTTTGTTTTGTTCGATAACAGGCTACAATATAAATTTCGATATTTACCGATGAAGATAGCGTTTGTAATCGTGGCTCTGGAAAGTATTTTTGGTATGGCCTTCAAAACCGTCAGTGATTCGGTCTATATCTTCTCTAAAGTCGCGAAACATCGTCTTTTTATTCGCCTCTTTGGGATCAAAGAAAGTAAATGTGGTGGCCGGGGCATCAATACGGTAAGGATTTTTATCAAAAAGTCGCAAACAATCCGTGATACGTGTTACGTCCATCATTTTCGCTCTGGAATAATCTTGAAAATTTGCCGATCACTCCAAAACGCATCTTGCTAGTTTGGATTAAAGAAAACCAAATGCGCCTTCAAATGATCAAAAATTGACAGATTAATTTTAAACTTGTCTAGAAAAAAAACAGACACTTACAAATACGTATTTCAATACGAAATTCACAATATTCCGAGCATTTTTTTATGAAACTTAGTAGAACCGAATGGTGAATGTTCCTCATTGTATAATGTGAAAGTAGCTGGTTGTGCCGAATGCACTATGTTAATTGTGTATTGCACATTTACTAGGTTAATTTGTTAACAACATTTGAGTTTTTCCAAATGTTCGTAGACAAAAGACTGGATTTCACCCCCTCGGGAGTCATTAAGTTGTAATGAAACCAACTGGTCCAAGAAGAAGTTTAAAAATTGAAAATTGTTTTCAGGCGTTGCCTAGTATGTGAAATAATTCAGTCAGATGAATTTCTTCACAACAATAAAGGTTTCAGCTCTTTAACTTGGTGGCCTCCGTGGTGTAGTGGTCAAGACGCTTGACTCACGCACTGAAGGTTCCAGGTTCGATTCCCGGTGAGAACACAAAAATTAAAAATGTGATATTTCTCAAGTCTGGGTGCTCTGTGATGTAATTCACCACTGTAACTAGGCCTCCTGGCCTGTTGTGGTGCAAAAAAAAAAATCACGAAAATCAACAGATGGAAGAATTGAAGAAATATGGATGTTTAAACATATGCAAAATGGTGAACGTTACACAGTGTGAAAAGTGGCCACTAAAACCAGCCAATTACAGGTCATAAGCCCTTTAAATGCCTAGATTTCCACTCCCTTATTTAAGGTATTCTCCATCCCTGTTGTAATTTGTTAATCTTAACGACTCCCGAAGGGGTGAAATCCAGTCTTTTATCTACAAATATTGGGACAAACTCAAATATTGTTAATAAATATTATTTTATTTGTGGTATTACACTGAACAATATTAAAATGTTAAGTAAATAAAAAAGTTATACTCATATTATAGAATTAAGATAAAATTAAATGATTTTTTTTTAAATTAGATTTTTACACATAATAAAAGAGAAGAACGGTGAATTCGGCAAGATAGATATATTAGATATATTTTATATTTATTTATTAATGAGATATATTAGGCAATGTAAAAATTGTTTCAACCCTCCTCGGTCTCCCTTATTCCATGTTAACTCGAAAATATGCATTTAATTCTTTTATTTAACAAAATTTGGTAAAAAGTTTTACCTATTATAATATTGCTCCGTGCTTGTATGGCGGCTCTGCACGCTAGCCAGTACGCTGGCCAATACGTATTGGCAAACGTGTAGAGGGGGATATTTGTGGCTTGCAGAGCTGGCACACGTACTAGCTTGGCACTGGCGCAGTTCTAGAATTGCAAGCGAATACCGAAACTGCCCGTTACAAGTTTTTTGTTAAACTAAAAACCGAACCAAAAAAGAACGTTATTGTTCTATGCCATAGACCCAAAGGGCATATCTTTGTGAGAATTATTACTCCGAGGTTTTACCGTTCATTTACTGCACAGGTTATGCTTGTGCGGAGATTTTTATTTTTATAAATAAAGTGATATTTTATGTAATAAAAAATGTGAATTAATAAAATTAAATAAATTAATTTGTTTTACTTTCGTTTTACATGACCAAACCGTAAAGTTGTATGATGTTTTATTAATATTTTTAATTTAAATCTTGAAATAGGGCACACGTAAACATATTTTTATGTGCGCTCTAATGGGATAAAATTCACATGTAATTTTCAAATTACCCTAGAGCTAATCTTAATAAAATATACTTATCTGTTATTTCAGTAAACCCAAATCTATCAGCATATACCGCAAACATCCAATAAATATATGTTTCATGTATAAATTGTTTAACATATTACGTATATCATATATATAGATGTAATTAAAAAAAATATATATCGTTTAGTGTTATTCAAAATTGTTTTAATTTTTTTATTAATGTGTTGCATTCTTACCTTTTTTTTACAGGTTTAAAATATTTTATTTTAAAGTATTTTTATAACTGGTAATATAATTTTTAAACTGTGTATCTTTTCTTTTTGACTCCTTAATTTGTAAATAACTGTTTAGTAATAATTTGTTTTAAATACTATATATTACTTATTCCACTTACATGTATGTATTTTATTGTATATGCAACTTATATGAAAAAGGTTCTAAGTGCCGTTTATTTCAATAAAATAAAATATTGTGTTTCTTAACCTTCTGTTTGAATTTTGATTTTTTTTCCTCGTAAACGTTTTTTCCTGTCATAATTTTTTTTACTGCCAAAATTGAATTTTGTGACTTCGCCTTTTTTCTAAGTGGGAGTCTTATTTTTATATTTTCTCTGGTTTCATGTTCATATTGACTTTGATCATTTTTTTCCTAAATTCTGTGATTTTTAAATGAAATATATTATACAGGAATATCATCGTATTGTTAAATATTATTTGCTCATGATTTAGTACTTTTAATTAATTAAACATCAAATGTATACTTGTGTATCGGTTTTTTATCCCAAATACTTCTAAGAGCTTTGTACTATGGTTAGGTTGTTTAAATTTTCTTCTTCTGATGAAAATAGTATTCTGCAACAGTAGTCAATGCGTAGTTTAATAAGTGTGTTAAAAATAATTTTACATGAATCCTTATCAACAAATTTTCAAGTTATTTTGGAATCTTTTTCATTACCGTCCTAGTATTAGATGAAATGTACGTATCAAATCCATCGTTTTTCATTTTTATGTATAACAATAATAAAAATATATATTTTAACGCATAACGTTTATTATACATTAACCTTGAGATTGTAATAGTATGTACAAAGTTATTTCAATCTAAAAAATTAGCAAATAAACTTCCGACTAAATATTTGCATCTTTTAAGTTCTCATAATCTTTACTATACAAACCAATCAATTATAACGGTGTCAGTGCATATGTTTTTTATGAAAGTGATGTTAAAATAATTACAGGATCTACCGCTAGCATCTCGATTAGTACACTACTTACCAAAAATGTAATAATCATGTAATGTATTTCTTTGATAACTATTACTATACAAAAAGAAATATAGAAATAATGAATCAAAAGTTTTTTAATGTGGTGGACCCTGACACAAAAACGTCTGTCAGTTGCAATGTTTGTAAGAAAATAGTGAACAGAATAGTGAACATTCATATAACATGAAGAGCCAAATTTGTTCCAGCAAAAAGAAAAAAAAATTGAGAGAGAAATATGGATGTATAAGCATTTATAGGAATTATTCTCCAAATGCTTGCAAATATGCTAAATTCATTTTACAGCGAGAGTATCTAGGTCCTGTGCTAATTTTATATTCCGCAGCCAGGACAACTGCTTATTGGATGTACTTGCCGTAGTGATTCTTGGGAAAAGATGACCAGAGTGGTTTCCCGTTGCCTTCTCTGATGGATTTTTCTGTCGGGGTTTCCTTCCCTTAGCTGGTTGGTTTTGGTTTTGAGGCGCCAGAAACTTGCTTTTCATCCTCTCGTTAGCTGCTGCGATCACACAGTTATGATTTTAATCTTAATGTCTAGAGTTTGCGACGTAGAGGCTAATGAATTGGACTAGTCAGTTGTGTTGCTGGTGAAATGCAACTGGGCGTTCGTAGCATTATATAGAATCACACCCTCCAGCAAGATATGACTCATTGTTACCCTTCTGACAGTTCGAGCCCTATATTTTATGATGAATTTCTTTTTTATTTTAAAAAATACCCAAAACATTACAAAATCATTTACTATTTTGGCTTACTATGGTAAGCCACGCAAGCATTGGTGTAAAAATTTAAGAGCGGGTACTTTAGTGTTAATATTGGAGTGTAAAATCACCTTTCAGATTTCTTTCTGGATTAAGTTTTTACCTACGAGTAACTATCGAGTCAAAAACACTTATTTTTATGGCAATATTTGAGTTTTTCCGAATGTTTGTAGACAAAAGACTGGATTTTAGCCCCTCGGGAGTCATTTAGATTAAAAAATTACAACAGGGATGGAGAATATCTTAAATAAGGGAATAAGGAAGTCTAGGCATTTACAGGGCTTTTGACCTGTCATTGGCTGGTTTAAGTGGCCACTTTATATACTGTGTAATATTTACCAATTCTCCTTTGTTTGAGCACCCATATTTTGATGTCGGATGAAGCTTTCAGGAATAACTTTCTCTCGGATCTTCCAGGAAAAAATGAATGATTGTTGAAAATGGGAGAAAAAACTATTTTTAGCGAGTCAACGACACATTGACTGACTAATCAAAACGAATAGTGGAGGAAGGGACGACAATTCGGGGGCGGAAGGACAATTGTACGCGTTTACAGAATCATCATGACAATGTATGTAAATTTTAAAAAAAATCATAGAAATTTTGAGCGAAGCAGATATTTAATAAATTTTATTATTAAATACATATTTTTCAATTCTCATCTTTTACATTTGCTATATTTAACTTAATTTACATTATTGTCTTAAGTTTCGACATTTTTTTTTTGTGTGTGTATGAGTGACCTATTCTTATATACAAAGGAATTGTCAATATTTATACACATTCTATTTGTTTACCCAATAAAATAAATAAATAATCATTATTTTGCAAATCGCGGAACGTTTCCGGATTATTATTTTTTTTCTGAAATTCTGAAATCGATTCGGATAATTAGCAGTTCGGATAGTCGGAGTTCGAATAATTAGAATTCTACTGTACTAAGACTAAATATGCAGTGTCATATCAAAATAAATAAATACTGCCTACCTTAGAACAAATATTTGCTGTACCTAATGAGGGTAGACAATATCAAACATGTTTGCTATGATTTAATTTTTTATTAATTGTACATTTTTTCACTGTTTTGCAAACATAGCATATTGAGTTATTTATTATAATAAATACCGATTTTCAGCACCGAAATGAACTAGATAATGTCTCTAATATCTTCGAATTAACCAAAAAAATCCACTCTTCATTCACTCGGACATGGAAAATACGTAAGAATATCTGAGCATTTATTTATTTGACCAATAGTGTACGTACTTTGTATTAAGTACTATTCATACATCAGCTTCTTAGCATAAAAAAAGTGTATCAAGGTCGGATAGAGCAAAAACGAATCTTGTTCCTTCGTTGCTGTTGCATTGCTCATTTTAGACGTCTGAAGAGCTGTTCTAGTAATTAAAAATACTTTTAATGCTACAACCGATGTTGGCGCCTGTCTGTTATTATGATAAACAAATTTTACTCATATTATATACTATTACAACTTAGCTTCGAAGACATTTCGTGACAAAGATAAAACATTATGGAAACATTATTACGACATTGAAAAAAATATAACGCTTGCGTAACACCTATTATCGTCTACGGATGCGAATCGTGGCACCTCACCATGGCCCAAAACGGAAACATTCTGAGTTTTAAAAACAGGTGTTTCAAAAGAATCTTGGGTGTGCGGCGGTTTGACTTTGTAAGGAATAAAGTAATAAAAGAACGGGCGCAGCAAACTCCGGTGACAACTGTCATGAAGCGGAAGCGATACGATGGCTTGGCCATGTGTTGCGGATGCCTCCTGAGAGCCTTAACCACGCTTGCCTATATTACAAGGCATCAGGTTCTCGACGTCCTGGACGTCCACTGCTGACTGTTCGTTGGCAGTTCGTGTCAGAACTATGGGACCCAAACCTAACTTGGGAGGATGCTCAGGAGCTGGCAGCTGACAGAGATACTTGCAGGATCTTTTTGGACTCCATATGTTCCATCTACGAAGCGGACATGGACTGATGGAAAAAAAAAGTCATAATTTATTATTAACTTTTTTAAAGTATTTTTTTTTGTATTTTTACTCTACCTAAAATAATATTTTTCTGAACTGAATTTTATTAGTCCTAACTCAACAAAAAACTTTTTTTACATTAGTGCTATGAAGTTGGAACTCGTGTCCATATTTTATTTTTTATTTTATTTTATTTTCATTTTGTGGTCTCACCGGGAATCGAACCCGGAACCTTTCGTGTTTGAGTCAGGCGTCTTGACCACTACACTGCGAAGGCCGCATTCAATAATAGGGGCACGAGTACGATCGAGACATGTAATATGTAGGTATATTTATATGAATAAATCAAATTTAAAAATAAAATAATTATAGCGTGCAACGCAAAGAACGTGTCCACGTAAATAAAACGTAAATAAAGACGGTGACACTTAAATTCACAAATTCGTAGGAACCAATGGCCGGTTTCATCGCTTTAACAAAAACATTTTTAATAAAAAGAAAAAATCTTTATATTTTATTTAAATTAATTATATGTCCTTCTACAGTGATAAAAATTCCAAAAAAATATGATATTTAAATCAAAATCAATAAACCGACAGAGAGGATAGAACGCCATATTAATCTGTCTTTGTAGCGTACAAATCTCGCTTCCTCTACATTGCATGCATCTTCAAATGCACATACACCGATTTTTTGGATTTTTGACATGTCGTGTAGGATTATGAAAAGGATTCGTTAGTCTCAAGTCTTATGTAACATAATTAGTAACAAAAATTAATTGCTCATAATCACCAAGCGTTTCATAATAATTAGGCTCCTTTTGCAATCAACAAAAAAATGCTTACACTTAAATAATACTGATAGATTTTTTTTCAAATCTTACATGTGTTATTAATAGGCGTTAAATATACGTAAACAAACACGAAATCCACTAATAAAACAAGCAATAAATAATTCAACATTTTTATGATATATTAAGATATTTAATAATCGGCAATTAAAATGTAGTTAGCTTGTTCTTTAGTTGTTGTACGCCTAAACTATTGTAGTAACGTAAATCAAAGTATGTTTTATTTCTAAAGCATTATTTTTATAAGTTTTAATTGCTCGGTCTTATAAGGAAATAAAAAATAAAAATAATCATTTTTTAAGAAAAGCCAATGAAAACGGCATGGTTTTTTTAAATAAAACAAAATACAACATCTGTAGGATCATACCTAATTTTTAGTTTGTATAGTTTATTTAAAATTTCTTACAATATTTCAACTTATTATTAGAAAAACCTCTCTTGTAAAACAGTAATAGGATATAATAATAGTAATATTGTTCAACATTGAGATTTCTCAACAGATATTGCCGGCGCAACGACGATAAATTAACTATGTAAGTGATCAAAACTAAATTATTGTTTAAATTATTAGGATTCTTCACTGTTTTTTCGTAAAAATTAATGCTTTTTTTTAATGAAAAGGAATTAAAAAACTACTGGAAATGATTAGGGCAGGTCTGAAGGTCATAAAAAGTCAATTTGATATTGTTTTAAATTAAATATTACAAACAGAATTATCACTTTTAAACAATTCTATCAAAAAACGTTTTAAGTAAAGAATTTTTTTTTTTTTTTAGTGTTACCGAAGGCACAATTTTAAGTAGAAATAAAAAAAAATGTCAGAAAACTGTATACGATTTAAAATGCTTGTATTTATTTAAAAAAAAAAAAAAATTGGCTTCCGCCACTTTCATGTTTAATTTGTTATCTTTAAATTATGACATGAAATTTTAGTTCAATACTTGGTCTTTATTGAGATCCCAGATACCTAAGTTTAGTCTAAATTTGAAATGGCGTAATCTGCAGGTCTAAAAGTAATTATATTTTAGTTACATAAAACTTTTAAGTATATTTTTTAACAGAAATTACATTTAAAAAATATTGTTTTTTTATAATAGATGTTTTTTATTATTGCCTGATTTAAAAAAAATATTCGTTTAAAAATGGCAAAATCATATGATTTCCTAATTTTGCGTTCGTTTTACCAGACTACAGCCTTAAAATTCTGTAATAGTTCAACTTTTATCTAGAATACGCGTTTTCGTCATAATCGAGAGAAATTTATTAGAAATTTTGAAATTGCTGTATTATTCAAACGAAACATGTGCTACTGTTATTATTTTATTATATTTATGTTTATTAAAACATTAATTGTTCACTGTACAAAGGGACAAGTATAGTTCAGAGCATTGTGACCCAGAGCACTGTGACCAGAGGAACATTATACGGTCATTTTTCCTCTAGACAAAAAACAAGTTTTTTTCCAAACGCGTTTATTTCACAAAAACCAAAAGAATTTATAAAAAATATTTATTTGAGCTCCTTAAAATGTAGTTTAATAAAAAAACTATAGTTTTTAAGAAAAAAAAGTATGTATACCAAAAACCGGATAGTTTTCAGCGGAACATGTTCTGCCCCTAATTACAATTCTTTTTTTTTTCACTATCACTAGATAAGCATTAGATAATATGCATTAATAAAGTGCAACAAATAAAATAAATCATGACATACTGTAATTAGTTCCAAATTGGCACAGCAGCAAAAAAAAAGATCTAGATCTAAAAATAAAATAAAGATGATGTATTCAACATTGCCATGTACTGTAGTTCTAGAATCCGGATTGATACAATCTAATATCAAATATAAAATATTGCAATTAATCAACATTAACTATGTATCAGAGCAAAACAATCATATGCCTTATTTAGAATATTTTTAAAAAATAATTATACATAATGGCACAATTATTGAAAGTGTAGATAAATGTTACTAAATATTAGTGTATATTATAACTATTTACTGACTTTTCTGTCTGCCGATTTTGAGACCGTGTCTTTATCAGGATACTAATTATGTATACTTGCTAATCCTACTATTCACCTAATACTTCTTTTTTTAAATTAACCTAGGCGTTCCAATTGATATTTTTAATAAAATCATTAACTATGGAGAATTATAAAAAAAACTAAAAATACAAATATGATCAAATTTAAATGCGATACAGCTTGCCCACCACATACCACACACCGCATCTGAGGACATAAGTCTCCTTGGCGGTGCCCACATACACGGAAAATTTGCTTGTTGTCAAACAAGAAAAGCTGCCCGAAGGAGCTTTGAATTTGTGCTGAAAGAAATTAATCCAGAAAAACGTAATATGTAGGTACTTCATTGGATTGAAAAAAGAGGGAAGTGAATTCTTCACTGACTGGGATCAAATTGATTGGACATAATCAATTCGCCGAAATGATTATAAAACTTTTTAAAACCCTTGAAATTTTTTTTGGAAGCCACCAGATCTGTTTATCCGACAGAACCTATAACAGGGCCACGGAATAGGATACAAACGAATCAATTTAAATCCATTATAGTTTTACCTTGTCGTTAAGATAAGGGTGATGTGTATGAAATAGGCTATTCTCCGTCGGATATCACGCGGCTAGATTGATTATTTGGAAATGATTGTAGGTAATATTGAATAGACTTTAGATACGCTGAAATTGAAGTACTTATGCATTGCTTTGTGCAAAACTGGGTGCGAATAGAAAAATGATGATTAAAAATATTTTAACTAATTAAATTTGAATCCATAGTAATATTATGCAACCGTGCATGTGTGAAAGTATTAAAAATATTGAGCGGTTTGTTTATTTAGATCTAATTATATGTAATTTTAAATGGGATGTTCACATTAGAAAATTATATAAGCAATTAAGAGCAATAATTAATTAGAATGTTTATACAAACATATTACGTGTTGTATTGCCAAAAGTGCTATGAGTCGGCTGGTGAAGATCTGGAAGAATCGAAGTATAACCCTTAACTCCAAAAAGAGACTGGTGAAGGCCTTGGTTTTCTCAGTGTTCATGTATGGTGTGGAGTGTTGGACACTGAGGGAATCTGAAAAGAAAAAAATCGAAGCTTTCGAGATGTGGTGTTGGCGGCGAGTGTTGCGGATTCCGTGGACGGCCAGACGTACGTATGCATCTATTCTCCAGGAACTGGACATAGGAGAAAGACTGATATCTATGTGCGAGAAAAGAACCCTGCAGTTCTTTGGGCATATTTCCAGGGGAGATTCTGATAGTTTGGAGAAAACTATTCTCCTGGGAAGTGTCGAAGGGACAAGGTCGCGTGGACGTCAACCGACAAGATGGAGCGGTACAGTCACTGAGTTATCAGAATCATCACTGACGAATGCCTATAGAAGAGCACAAGACCGTTCCAGATGGAGGGAGACTGTCCACAGACGAGTCATGCCTGGAGTCAGGCGTAATCACCATCCTCAGACATGAGGCACGGATTGAAGAGAGATAAACATATTATGTCCCTATAATACTTTACTAATTATTTATTTATATCTCTCTGAATCAATTATACGATACGCTATAACTTCCTGGGGGTTATCAAGTGAAACTATTATTAATTTTATTCAAACTTTGCAAAATTCTATGATCAATTTGCATAAAGATGTATACCGCCAGAGACACAATATTTCAATATCATTGATGTATTAATCTGTAAATAAATTATCTGTTAGGGCTCTACTTTTGTATAAACTAATTTTTCAGCATGTGTCGTACTCCGAGTATAAACACAAGTTGGTACATGATTACAACACCAGGTTTACTAGTATGGAAGGGCTAGCTAGTTGTTCCTAGATATTGCAATAAATATGGCAAAAAGACACTGCAATACAGTATACCTTAATATTTAACATGTTACCAAACAATATAAAAAGTACTGAGTTAAATACACGAGTGAGACGTTTGCTCAAATTGTGTTAAATAGCAAAAAAAGATTTTTGTAGTAGTGATAGTTTTTAATTTTTGATAATGTAATATGAAATGTTTTTCAAGTTAAATTATTGTTAATGTAGGTTAAGTGTGAATAATCGATGTAATTCACAAGAACCTGCTGACGAGTTGTATGTATGCAACTCAACAGAACTTTAATTTAAGACTATTTTGTAAATATTTATGAAAAATAAATAAAAAAATACTTTATAAATTTCGGTAATTAAAATAGTTAATATAAATATCTGACGTCGCGAAATTTATTTTTCTAACTTATGACACTATACGTGTGAAGCTTCGTTACAATAATGATGTGTTATCTTTAAAAAAACTTAATGAATATTCAGATATTTAAAAGCTTTAAACAATACAAAAACAAAGATGGCGCCAGCGTTATCATTTTCGCAAAATAAATGAGCGCGTTTTCTTCCATTTTGTTTTTGGTTGAATACGGGTTTGTGTGTAAAGCTGCGAGTGTATATCAATCACCATTACTGGAACACTTTAGAACTCACCTTATCCGTGATAATTATTGATAAAGACATGTCGGCTATTAATGTAATCAATGCAACCAGTAACGACTCCAACGTTTAACACAATGCGCCTTGTGAAAATTGCAACTGCACTTTGATATTCACATAGCAACTTATAAAATAATTTATTGCGCTTTGTCTAATACTTGTATTCAAAATGTTGCCTCTGTTTATCAGACCTAATAAGAATAACTGTAAACTACTTGATTGAATTGTAGAAAAGCTTTTAGAGTGCTGTAAAAAATGTATGATATAATATGTATTAAATTTTTCTTTTTGTTTTAAGCTTTTCTTTTTCATAATTGTTTTTCTTGAATTTCAATTTTTTTTTCCATAGAATTAAGAAAAGTTCAGAAACCGCATACGCACATCAAACACAAAGCGATTCAACTACTCATAAATGAGTAGGTTTACGTTTCGACCCATTAGTTTCTTTGTAGACGTCGCTCAGTACGCAACTCCTGATTTGAATTCAACTATGCCGTGTTGTGTCCTTTTTAAGTGTAGAAATACTGCTAGGATCTGAAAGAAACACGATGCAAACACATTTCATCTGTAATTTGCAAATGAATGTGTATATAACAAATGCATTACTTAAAAATTAATATATTTTTCCATCTGTCAGATTGTCGAAGAAACAAAATGGAAATTTCGTTAGTGATGCCAGGGTAGTAGTTTTTTTTTTACCCTACTTTGCTCATCTAATAAAATAATTAATGAAAATTAGACCTCAAAATAAACAACGCCGCGGGGGACATTTGAACGAGATTATCTTTAAAACAAAAAATATTATTTAACATGATATAAAAATATCCGTTTTATGTCAAATAAAATTTGTTTTATATTTTAAGTTCAAAGTTCATTAATTCAATTACTCTTATTAAATGACCCTTTACTTATCTACTCTGTTGTGTCAATCAATGTTTCCGAGTGCACAATAAATTTTTAGAAAAAATAACAAATAGTTTTTTTTTTTTTTTACCTCTCATTTGTGTTATGGTTAATTTCTTCGCGATCTGGCAATATTACGCGCAGACTTCAAGTATGCGCGCGGCGAAAGTGTGTCTAAGTGGGGGAATTATTGGACACAGTCCGATGTATTCAAATATGATTCTACGCTCCTTCTGGACTTTTCTTAATTCTATGGTTTTTTCATTGTTTGTTTTTTTATATGTTGATATGCCATGTATTTTATTGTGTTTTTGTTCTGTATAATATAAAAGCTGAACCCAGCAATGCTTTGCTTTTGCTAAATTTGAGTTCACACTCGTACACGGATTAAATGAACACAATCGAATGTTTGATATCAATTATTGTATTTAATCCAAATTAGATATGTACGAACACAAATATTTTATAATTTTCGTGTTTCAGTTTACATTACTTGTGAGGACAGGGAATTTTGATAAAAAGGAATTTGAACAATGTTTTCCTTTCAGTATTTTTCAGATGCCTCTCCGATACTGTGCAAAATAGGCAATGGCATGTCAGACCTAATATACCAGACCATATAATAGACCAGAATATACAAAATCGACGTTTCGCTGTCCCGTTTTCCGCACCTCAAAAGTGCGAAGATTTTGTTACTTTTTTTAAACAGAGAGTATCAAAATAAAATTTTCTGTATCAGCATATTTATTTTTTTTCGAAAATTGTTATATTTGTGTACCGAGCGCCCGACGACAGGAGATAAAACCGTGCATTTTTACGGGTTTTCAGATGGTTTTGGTTCCCATAATAAACCGTTTTTCAAAAGAACAAATAGAAAGGCGTTAATGGTAAATATCTAAAGCGTGTAAAAAAAATCACTCCTCTTGTGCCATAATCCAGAGAGAAAATACGAGAATACGTTTGTATGAAGAAAAGTTGGACCTCGTTTCTTCTTAAGATTAAACATTGTTAAGTATACTTACAAACTTTACTTCTTAATACGTAACCATAGAAACAGATTTGGTATTCTTAAATATAACCATAATCTTAAATATTACCTATTAGTACACATAAAATTCAAATTAATAAAAATATTAATTTATTTATATTTTATTTTATGTATTGTTTTGTCATAAACATATTTTTAAATATTTTTTTTTGAGAAGATTTGGTTTTCCTATGTGGGTAGGTTCCGGTGCATTAGATGCATATTTTGGTTATAATGTGACCTACTTACAGAGCCTATATTTATGAAGCAGTAAAATAGGCCCTCTTTCCTTAACAATCATGTTTATCGGTCCACAATTTGTTCGGGTTTCTGCAGTACTACATCCCTCCTGATTTTAATCTTCTAAGAATAAATCTCTTCATGTCTACGTTACGTCTGCAACGCCTTTCTTTACAATCTACAGATACATGTAATATAAGAAGGGATCTTTACAAAATTAATCCTCCATGTCAAACATCTTGTCGAAATGCGCAAATTTAAAAAAATATTTTTTGACCTCCGGCCGGCCGACCATTCCCGTCGCTTCGCGCCCTCTAGAACCTGGCTCTCTTAGGCTTTAGCACATATGGCTAGTCAAGCTCCAATTCCTAACCCGCCCAAACATATATTGTGATATTTGGAGTAATAATTAAATTCACAAGTTATATTTACGACATAAAGTTTCCACCTATCTATTTGGGTCATTGATTTAACCTATTAACACTAAAATAATATCGACATGTAAAGATACAAGACAAGTAATATTGATAATGTTGATCAGTTAATTATTGGCATCAATTTACCGTTTATAGTTGTTACAGGTTTACCTCAGAACGTAAAATTTATCGCATTCGTATCTACCTGAACTGTCAGAGTTGTTGATTTCATCCGCAGTTTTACTTCAAGCGTACATTTATAAGATTACGTTTGTGGTATAAATTTAGATTTTTAATGTTTTACTTCAAGCGTACATTTAAAGGATTGCGTTTTTGGTGTAAATTTAGATTTTAATTACAATATCATGATAATATTGGATAAAAATAACTGGATTTAATGATTACAGATTTTTTCAATATTAATTTGGACACACCCAAAATTTTGTGGATAATTTGAAGAAATTGTATTTATCGTGATTTATACCCAGGACATATTTTTATTTGATTATGTACGTTTTGATTTATAAGATGCAACCCGTCTTGAACCAAAATTTCAAACAATAAATAACAAATAATAATTTTAAAAATGCTTTTACAGGCACCTGGGCCCATATTACAAAAGAAAAGAAACAGAGTTATCTTCAATTGTTTTTAAAACAAGACCGAATTTTTGCATGAAATTTCGAATATGTGTTTTTTTAATGTTCAATTACATTTACCGACGAAGATACGTAATGTTTTTATTTAAATATACATATATTCAAATATAAATTTTCGATTAAAGATTGCTTTCATAACTTCCCATTGTAATCGAGCCCCGATACTTATATTATTTTTTAATATAAAGTTTCTTTGCTTTTGAATTTTTCACTGTTACTTTCTCTTTTTCGTATTTTTATAAAATTATTCAGATCAGTGTGCATCGTTTTATAATAAATATTTAAATAAATTTTCATGTACCCTTTAATTAAAACTTATTATCACACCAAATTATTTTACTCTTCTGACGTACACTAATGTAGCAAAAAATGCGTGCATACATGGAATTTGCAATTTCTATTAATTATTGGTGCCAACGCGGTTATTATATCCAATATAAATACTAATAAATTCAAAAAAGAAATCAATGACAACATGCAGGCATCATCACCGTAGGAGAGTTATGATGGGTAAATACAATACTATTTTATTTTTATCTATTTTTAATAACTAAGTTACAGGTACAAACATTTTTTTTTATTGTTTTTGAAATTTATTTTCCTAATTCAATTCTTGTAAATTATAACTTATGATACATTAAGTTAATTTCTAATTATTAGTTTGAAATCATTTTTAGTCGAGTATAAAGTATTTATTATATTATAACTGTATTATTGGATATGTGACTGAAGATTTCAATAAAGATTATTTTTTTAAACTGAAGTAAAATAATTTTATTATTTGTGTGTGCGAAAAATTATAATTTTTTTAGGTGAAAATAGAAAAACATAAATCATAAAGAACATTACTTAAAATAAATTTATATTAGAAAGAATACCACTATGATTATTTCTTTCATATGTATGTTTATTACAAAATGGAATATCTTAATTCATACATATAGAAATAATGAAAATAAAAGGTAAATTAGATATGATATAAAAATAACACATAAGTTTACAAATCCAAAGAATAATATGTTAAAAAAGTAAGAGAATCTTGTAACGAAAAGCTCCCTTAGAGACGTGAAAATATCAATGTCTAAAGTAATATTGCTGTCTATGCTGGCGCTGTCTTAGGTAATTATCCGGAACATAAAAGCTTATGCTCCGCATAACTTCAGGGTTGTCAATAATACCGTGCACCAATTGAAAGAAGCGCGTTGTTAAATACACATTTCTTCTAGTCTTCAAACTGCTGTAACCAAGCATACCCTGGAGGAGCTCGGTGGAATAAAGCCATGGATAATATCCGCACTCCCTCATGTAGAGAACCCAAAAAAAAATCTTCTGAACCCTCTCCACCATAAGAGAGTACTTCTTAAAGAAGTCTGTTCAAAATTCATATAAAATAATAAATATGTTTTTCTTACGCTTTTCGCAGTTAGTACACAATTATATTATTGCATATACTGTACCTTAGGTATAGAAGCAAAGCTCTTATTGAAATACGGACAGTTCGTGTGAACTCATAACAAAGAACTGCTACCAGGTATTCGTATATATTCAAAGTTACTTTCCTACATCAAATGTATTAATACGTTAATACTACTGAGTATAGAAATTACGAAACCTAAAAGCTGTGCACAAGTGACGTAATCTGTGGGCAATCTCTGAGTCTTCGCCAGAGGCGTCCGAGTATAAATTTATTGAATAAACGCATATTTGTGTAATACTATTTTTCTTTTCATTTTTCTTCTTTTCGGTTATTTCTCAATTCTGAAGGTCGTGATCATTCACCTTTTGCCTGCAGTACAGGTAGAAAAACATCTCCGTGTAGCGTAGGAACGCTGACCGACCTACCTGCAAAAATAGAATAGAACCGTCGAACTGGATGTCCAACACAACTGTTGACCCCTACAATAGGCCCCTCGACAGTACTTTTCTCCCCAGTCATTTTATTCACTATGCGCCTCGAACGTTTTTGCCCCATTTCTTAATTTCAGTTTTTATTTTCTAAAAAAAAATATTGGTTTTTTACTTGCAATACAGGCTAATCAAGGGTACTGTGCCGCTCAATACACGTTCAGAGTTTAAATATGTTTTCTTGAACATTTTAGAATTTGTGACTATTCCCTTTCTATCTCTGTACCTTTCATTTATAATTCGACGAATTTAGACGCAAGTAATAACTTAAAACAACCAAAGACAGGCCATAAAAGGAATCACGTACCGAGTACCGTTTTTTTTTTATGTTTGACCATGCGTGATATGATGATACTTGTGAAGTAAAAGAGCTGAAAGTGAAATTCTACCGAATTATTTCATCGGCACGAAGGTATACAGCATTGAAATTCACCATGGTAATGCTTTACACATTAATTTGATTTTTTTTTATTTTGAAATTGTAAAAAACTGTAATTGGGTTGAAACGTTTATTTTATGACCGTCTCTAAAACTTATTTTTTGTTGTTTTTCCAATAAAAAAGTTGCAATATAATTATTTATTTATTTTTTGACATGTTGGTACTCGTACCTTTATAGAAAGTAATTTGAAAGTAAGTATAAAGTTATAAATGTTTTGTACATACATAGTTAATGATGTAAACAAATATTTAAATACTTCATTATACACCAGTTAACAATACTTCAAAGACTAATTCTAAATTTTAATCACTGAGAAGTGTTTCAATGTTTTTTTTACATTACAACCGCTTATGTGGAATAAATAATACCATTAAAAAAAGTTAAAAAAGATGAATAAATAATCTGCGCCGCCACTGAATTTACTAGTCATTAGCCACACTTATCTACAAGTACATGTGATGTCAAATTCTCAATGCAATTTTGTAGTTAAGCAAAACTTATGTTTCAAACCTACGTAGAAACCAATCCCCGATTACAATGGGAAGGCAAGTAATTTACGGGTGATTGCCGATGAAATTTGATCGTAAATACGATTGGCACGTGGAATGGGAATATCCCCACCCAATAAACAGATATTAAATTTTTTATGTAAATATGAAGTTATAAATGGAATTGAGTTGTAAATAAGTTACATATTATGTAAAGTGTATGTAGTATTAAATATTAACACACTAAATTGTATGTATAGTACTAACACATGTGTAAATATTTCAATAAGATATCTTAAACTTGACACTGGCTAGAACACCCCAGTTAGGGGTTGAAAAAGCCAAAAAAACTAAGAAGAAGAAGAAAATTGGCACTATGTTACTGAAAAAGCAACTAAAATTTTAATACAATTATGTAGATTGATAGATAATGAGAAGTTATACCGACAAACATCGTTAAAACTCTTGCCTTCCTTTTGTTATCGGACTCCTGGCAATAAGTTTATGTTCAAAAATTTAAAAAAATGGTTGCATGAAAAATATAACTAAATGTAATTAAATATTTGTATATAACCACTTACCGACTTTTCTATGTCTACCGGTTTCGAGACTTACCCGTCTCTTCGTCAGGACACCAATTAAACTTTAGTAAAATTTAGTAAAATGTTTGACCACAAAGTTTATGCTTTAAAAAATATAAGTTATAATGGATTATTTTGCACGTTTCAAAGAAAACTAAAAAATTCATAATATTTTTTTTTTCTTGTGCCCGATCAGGTGTCTCCGACTTTGGCAATCACTTATAAAAAGACCTCAATTTCTGGTACTGCCCGGAAAATCTACTCTACTAAGAGTTTTTTTTTAAACTTTTTTTTAAAACGAGGGAATATCTGTGTGGACTCTTATCACTGAAGCACTCTCAAGATTGCTCCAGACCAAGGAGTTATAATGTATTTATTTATTATAAAACTTCAAGTACAAACAATAAGTACTTTAGCGGTCAAAAGAAGAGTTGGTCAAAAATTTGTACTAAAAAACGAAAATATATTTTAAAATAACAATGAGAATATGTTTAAAAATGCTATAAAAAAATGGATAGTGGAGCTAGGTAGAAGTAAAATGGATTGTCTCATTTGCCCAAACCAATATTAAATATACTGCTCCACAAGTGTATAGCTTATGTTAGGTTTTTGTTATTTTCATTGTGCGTTTTGTAATATAAATAATAAAGATGTAAATATATAACTAGTTTTTAAAACAGTCTGAATATTTTGTTTATTATCTCTGTTCATTAAGTAAGTCGTCTTTGTTTATTCTCAAATGTAAAAACATTTCAAAAAAGTATATTGTTAAGTGTCCTTGGCACGGGTAACTCCAGTGAGGTCACATTATTTTTATTATAGTTTATAGTTTAAGTGTAAAATATGAATAAATAAATAAATGAATATACATTAAAAAAAAAAAATTAAATTAATATAATAGCCGTTTTTTAATTGAGAGATAAGGCTTGCACATATTTATAACATAAAAAAGTACATTCTGTTATTTAAAATTAAGGTACCCTCATATTAAGAATATTAAATTATTGAATCGGGCTGTGGTTTTATGAAGCTATTTTCTTGTGTTTTTTTTATTTAACTTTTTTATGTAATCAATATTTTATATTGGTCTTCTCAGATACCGAGAACCTCAAACATGGTAGGCGAATGCTCCATAAAACACTTTAAGACAGAATTGATTTCTTGAATTGGCTTTTGCAGGGTTTTTATCCGAGAGTAGCAATCGAGTTGAAAACCACGATTCTGTTTCTATTTCAAATGTAAAACTGTATCTGTCATCCACCCAACACAAATAATATATTAGGCAGACAAATATCACAACAAAGACGATTAAATTCATATAAAACGAAATATGGATCTTTTGAAGATGTTGTTTTGACGAATTTGAATCGAATCAACCGTAAATAAATCGGAATTGACGCACGCATATTGTTTTTATATGTTCTTTGAATCAGGGGGTGACAGGGTGGAAACATTAGCTCTTATTTGATGACAAACTGTACGCATACAGTGGACGTCATTTGTACGATTCGGAAAATTCAAACAGTTTGATTTTCTAGAATTAAATTATTGTGACGTCTTTTATGCTTGTGATCTAGCTGATTTAACGTTTGAATAAACACATTATACATACTTTGAACTTATTTACACATTTTGCTCTTTAAACCTGCTTTAACTATTTCAAAGTTTCTGCTAATTAGTTGAAAAAGGGAAAGCAATTAAAGAAAAAACATTTTGGCTTTTAAAAGGAAATTCTCAAACCATACGATAGAAAATAATCTTAATGTCAACAAAGAAACTGGACTTAAAGTTCTTTAAGTTGAAAATAAAATATTAAATTCAGACAACTTGGAAATTTTAAAAATTAAAATATCAATTCATAATAAGATAAAAATCATAAATAACCAAATAAACGATATTTCCTTTGGTCAACCCCGTCTAGTTTTGAGCGTATTCGTATCAAATTACGCCTCTCATCTTCAAAAGACAAAACGGTTTGATTTATTAGTTCCATGTGTAGCATAATACTGATAGAATAAAATAAGATATAATTCATTAGTTGAGTAAACCTTGATATGGAAGCGAGTGTTGCTTTGAAACTGGTGGGTAAAAAAAATAAAAAATAAGTTGTTAAAAACAAAGTTGTTTTATTTATTTTATTATTTAAAAATAAAATCTTTTTAAAAAACACAAATTTTAAAGTATTTTTTTTTATTCTAGGTTATATTATGTGTACAGTAATCCTTTTTAAAAAATGTTAAAATATTTGATTTCAAACCTTTATTTTCCTAAATTCAAACTTTCAAACATTTTGGTGGTAAATATTTCATTTCTGTTTTATGTTTTTATCAAACTCTTAATGCCGTCAAATGACCGATAAAAATATTAAAATTTCGTTCCCATCATAATGTAGGAATGAAATATTTACAACCGAAATAGTTTTACTCTTAAATAACGTGTATATTTATTTTCTTTACTCTTACATTTCCTGTAAGTTTTGCATACAGGGTGTAATTATATATTAGGATAACGTGTACTACCACCAAGCACGCAATCCTCCATGTGCATTGTTCACTAATGCTACATACATCCTTGAGAAAGGCCAAGAGCACGCTGTCTATGTAGTAAATGCATTATGCAATAAGATAAGGCACATTTCTGTAAATAATCTAAAAGCTTTAATGGCAACTTTTGATACAAATAACACCCACGCTAATTTGCTTTCTAATGCATTCGTGACATTTATTAATGGACTATCTTAATTTACGCAACAAATTGGATCAACACGATTTTGTTAAGAATGTCAATTAATTAACAGTATTTCCGATTTTAAATGTGTCCAAGTGGATGACTAATATTTTTTTTTCCGCAACCAACGGTGCATAAGACACTGCATTGGTACAACAATTTTTTTGTTCACTTGTAACATGAATGTATGTTAATCGGTATTACGCTTCGGGTACCAGTCCAGGCCTATAAAATATTCTAGCGTAAAAACACATTTTTAAATAAATATTTCATGACAACCTTGTCGGGAATCGAACCCGAGTCCTTTTGCATGTTAGACAAACGCATTGACCACTACGTCACGAAGCCGACAGCAATATATCGATGGCTCGGTTCTATAGAATAATAACTCAATTATATGAAGTTTTGAGTTATACTATTCAGTCTATTTAAAAAACACCTCTTTCCAATTCTACAGTGGTTAGTTTTCTATTGTAAATAAAATGTTTTTATATGGAAATAAATTAGCTTAACAATCTTTCAGCTCCATAACTTATTAAATCGTAGTGGTACATAAATATGAATATATTTAAGGTGATATAAATAATTATTTGTTACAGATCAATTTTGATGTTAATGACAAAAAAACTTTATTTGGATAACCAACAGCAATATTTATCGTACATAACAAATAAGCCAATTGTAGGTTTTCACAAGTAGCACTACAATACTACAAAAGAGATGAAGAACATTTTAGAGAAGGTAATAAGAAGTCTAGGCATCTACAGGGCTTATGACCTGTCATTAGCTGGTTTAAGTGGCCACTTTACACACTGTAACATTCACCATTCCGCCTATATTTGAACATCTAAATTCCTTCAATTCTTTCACCTGTTGATGATTGTGAAGTTAAAGACCTTTAAAACCTTTGAAACCTTTATTTATACGGGTGAGATTCATCTTATTGAATTATTTCACCTACATACTAGGCAACGTCTGAAATTGTTATTTTTACAATTTCTGTACTTCTTTATAGACCAGGTGGATTAACCAACAATATTGTTAGTTTGTCCAAATTTTTATAGACAAGGGCTGGATTAAACTCCCTGGGAAGCTGTTAACATTAACGTATTTCAACAGAGTTGAAGAACATTTTAGAGAAGGTAAAGTGAAGCGTGAGAATGATCATCTTAATTTCGTGTAACAAAAATGATCAAGATACTCTGGGGTTGGTTTACCGAATCAACGCCCTATGCACGTTCAATTGTACCAATTAAAAGTGATGTAGTTGATTTTCTGCTTCACGTAAGTCGTGATGATGGTAAGTAATTTGTTTGTCTAATCTTGATGAGAGGTCTTCCATCATACTGCACTTCCCGAGAGGATAGGAGATAGGAGACAGCTTCCACTTGGAGATTCTGATCAATACGTCTCTAGCATGCACCAACTGCAATCAAAATGCAATTTGCGATTGCCTTGAACCGCACGTACCTGCCTAATAGACCTAACTCGCTTCGAGGAAATTATGACATGTCGATTGAATTACTAAAATGTCTTGGTTTTCGTATTAAATCGAGGTTAAACTAAATACTCAGTTTGAAAATTAACATACGATCAAATGTACAAATTTATCGGTTTTTATTTATCGACAGTCGAAGATAACTCTGTTAACTTCCCATTGTAATCGGGGTCCAGAACTTGAAATATATCCCTAAAAAATATTTAGGCAATTAACGCTTCGAGTCCAGTAACAATAAACATTACATTAAAAGTACTCCCTTTGTATACTTGAAAACATGTGAAAGAAAATTTATTTGAAAACAAAATAAATATTTTTTAACTTTTAAATATCAATGGCAGCTTAACAAACTAGTTAACCTAACTCTAACGACACTTTCTACACAAATCAACAAAATTTTGATTTCTCAATTAGGCAAATAACATCTCTTATTGAATAAAACAGTAGGTATCAGAGAAAGTAGTAAGATGGAACCCCTATTTGTTTTCAAGTACAGTAATTGATTATATAAATATGTCAATCAAATCTAAACCGGCAGTGCACTACGAGTTTTAAGTCCCATCACTTATATACATAAAGAGTTGAAATATAGAACAGGCAGAAGAAGGATGAACGCAGTCCAAATGCGTCTTCTAATACAAATGTGTAGGAAATCAATGTATGACGGGGTTACGAATGATGAAATCAGACGAGAGTGTAAATTTGAGTCAGGTTTAATTGATAGATTAAGACAGGGTTTTTGGGATGGTTTGGTCGTGTAGAACGAATGGATGATGAAAGAATGGTGAAACAGGTAGGTTTTAAATATATATTGCGAGAATATATGTAGGTCTATAAGAAGCCTATTTATGACCGTCAAAAGACCGGCTTCTATTGAGGAGTTTTAAGAGGTTTCCTCTTCACAAGAGCAAATGCTGAGAAGTTCCTGATCCTGGCCCACTAAAAAATATTCCTTCTGATCCGAAGCTTCTTAAAAGCATAAAAAGTTGAATTTATGAAATATAAACCTTGTACCTAATAAGCAAGGTAAATAATTAATGCTAACACAAGCAAAAACTTTCAGGAGGGAATATGGAAGTCTTGGCATTTACAGGGCTCATGACTTGTCACTGGCTGTTTATTTATTAAAAAGTCAATATTTGCATTCTTACGGTTTACCTAAATATGTATTTCGATTTTGGAGTCATTTTCAACGAGTTGTAAATAACTCACTATTATAATATGGGATCAATTTGAAGTATAGTGGGGTCCAAACCCTGGACCTCTGATCCGTTAGTTCACAACACTAGCCACGGGACCACAATCCGATAAAATTAATTCAATTTAAGTGGTCACTTTACACACTGTGTAACATTCACCATTCTGCCTATGTCTAAATATCCACATTTCCTCAACTCTTCCATCTGTTGACTTTTGTGAAGTAAATGAGCTGACACCTTCATCATTTGTGTGAGATTCATCCGGCTCAACCATTTCACCTACCAGGCAACGCATGAAAACATTTTTTAAATTTTTATACTACTTCTTACCAACAACAGTTAGGTTAATCAGCAATGTTTTGAGTATGCCGAAATGTTTGTAGACAAGCTAGATTTCCTAGTTTTTCCTCGTTCAAATATTATGTTCTCAATGTAACTGAAAAATTAATTAATTAAATAATAAACCTCTGTAGTGGTTTTATATATCTTATTGATGAAGGTAGTTCATTATATAGTTTTACATAAAAGTATATTGTAATAGTAACTATGTTCATCTTCTTTTTAATTAAAAAAACTTTTTTTAAAAGAAACATTTTTCCAAAAAAAAAAACTTTTTTTTTATAATTTTTTTT
The DNA here is from genome assembly GCF_059751315.1 of Micrasema longulum. Lineage (NCBI taxonomy): Eukaryota > Metazoa > Arthropoda > Insecta > Trichoptera > Brachycentridae > Micrasema > Micrasema longulum. The sequence continues at coordinate 884,294 of NW_028277455.1, forward strand.
TTGTTTTTTTAATATAAACATAAGAGGTTAAGCAAAGTTTTAAAAAAATAAAGGTTAATTACATATCAATGAAATACATATTGATAGTAAAAATAGTAAACAAAAAAATCCCCCAAAGGCATGGCTTGCTCGTGGGTATACAAGAAAATGTTAATGAATTTTTGCTCCTATAATAAATAGACAGTTAAAATTCTTTTGTATTACATAAAAAAGAGAAACCAAACATTTTGTTAAAGATTATATGGTATTTTTTTATAGTAATTAAAAAAGGAAATAAAAAATATAAAAAACAAAGTAATTTTTCTTATAATAAAAAGTCAGCAAAATATATCAGAGAATTTTTTTTTTTATTATTTTTAGTGTGAATCGAGGATAGTGCGTGTTTTTTAAAAGAGGGAAAATTTTAAAGTTTGGAATTAATGAATTAAAAAATTAAAAAATTTTAGGCCTATAAAATATGCGTGTCTCTGTGCCAACTTCGTTTTACAATGTGGTATTTCTAACACACGTTTCCTTCTTTGACTTGATCTATTTGAATTACTTGTAAATAAGTTTTGGGTTTTTAAATATTTGAAATATTTTAAACATTGAAAACAATATATTTGTCTTATTTACACCTACACATTCCTTTTTTTTTTAAAAGGTTTTAGTTTATCTTGTAATATTAATCTAGCAAGCGTATTTCAGCAAAAATAACTTACAAGGTCAACCCTTGAACCGTGTAGGCGAATATACATATGTGTGTGCGTGACGCCTTGTGCACTGTGAATGGAATCAGTTAGAGGGGTCAGGGTGGGAACTCGGTGCGCATGCGTCCACTTCCGCGGGTATTGATTAGACCAGCCCTACCATGACCCGCACAAAGCACATGTCTTATGACGTCACAACAGTACAGGATGACACAAAATTTTGTTTCGGGTATGAAAAAGTTTTGCTGCATTAATTGAAGAAGATAGATTGCTTTAATTTTTGTAATTATTGAAGTATTATTATTAAAAATTCGCAGAATTTTACACTTTTTTCAATACTGTTGATATTTTCTCGAGTTTTTATGCCATGTGTTGATTGTCTGTCTTGCCGACATTTTCGAAGGAATTGTAAACGGCACCACTGATAAAATTGAGATTTTAAAATACGGAATAAATAAATACAATATTTTATGTTTTTTTATTGAATAGACGAATAACTTGTAGAACTCCCTATTCTGAATTAAATTCAAAACACTAAGTAAAATACCTGTAAAAGACCGGTTTCAAAGCTATACAAACTTTTATATCAAGGTATATATTACAAATGAATTCTATCACATTTTTTTATCAATGCTTACGAAATATTACATATGAGGCTAGTAAATCAAGTATTTATGTCATGTAAGAATAGGAAGCGTAATGTGAGATGGATACGATCTTCAAAACTAGACTGGATCGGACTAAAGGAAATATTGTTTATTTAGTTGATATTTATTTTGCCCATTAAGATTAAGATTTCCAAGTTGTTTTATTTTAATATTTTATTTTTAACATAAAGAACTAGAAACCTAGTATCTTTATTGAAATTATGATTATTTCATATCGAATTGTTTGCAAATTCGGAAAAAATATTATTATTAAGGCACTTCATTTGTTTTTTTACTCCAATATTAATGTTTCTTTAAGTTTTAACAATGTCGATTGAATCGCAATCATTACAATTTAAAAGAATTATTAATAACTACAAAGTTAGTGCTTTAAATATAAACTTTACTTAGTTTTTCGTTTGTTTATGTATTTTTACTGTACGAATAGGACATTATAAAATGAACATACTAATGTTTTCAGTTTAAGAGTAGAAAAAAAAATTGTTTATAAAACATGCAAATCCTCGTATGCCTACTTATTCAAACATTATTTGTATAAAGCTTGTTAATTAATTTTATAAAGTGATGAAGCCGACAATTTGTTTTCCTGCGTTTATTTAATTCATTTTAATTTCCTGTGCAATTGTAATAAATTTTGCTTTTATTTTACGTAATTAATTTTTGTATGCATACATTTTTTTGAAGTAAACAATTCTCATTAATGATTACCTTCAATTATTTACATTGATTTTGTATTTAATTTGTACATTTTATTAAACATGATTTATTTTTATGATAATCTATTTGTGACTAACATTTGGGTTTTCAAATTGTGTTTATATTTTTAAAAAATCATTTACACGACATTTAATTAAAATGGACTCAAATTATATCACGCTTAAAAAAACATCTTCTTTATTTTCCTCGATCTGTCCTCTTTTTCTTTGCCTTTATTCGCTTTTTTCCGTTAAAGAGTACTATCATATCAGTATAAAAAAATTATGTATAAAAGTTTTTGGTTCTATTTTTATATCCATATTTTTATCACATACGTTTTGTAACTAAGATAATTAAAATAACCCTTTTTTATTGGTTGGTGAAAGTTATAGCATTTGATAAAAAGCCCTCAAATGTAAATAAATTTAAATTTGAATGCTCAAAAAGTTTAATAAATATGCAAATTAACACTTTCTAGTCATTGTGTTTATTTTCCATTCAAAGCCTGAGATGAACCAGTATATAACCAGTATAAAGTAATCATGTTTACTACAATTTTCATTCATAAGTTTTACTAACATTACTATTTAATAAAGATATCACTTTTTTTTTATTCACAAAAAATGCAGTTTAATTATTTTGTGTATTCCATACCGTGTGGTATTAATATTTTTAACAACATTATATAAAAATAATTTATATGAATTTTGCAATTAGTCAAAGGTCGTTTTCATCCTGCAAAAGACAAAATATTCCAGGTAAATGCTTTTGATCACTCTTTTTTTGTATAAAATACAATACAATTATTCTAACAACTTCAATGACTAAGATTTTTCAATATTATTGATGTATTTTTTAATTGTAATAAGTAACCATTTATATTTTAATATAAGGTATACCCATGAATGAAAACATATTATTTATAAAAATAGATATTATTTTATTATTTATTTATTTCAAAAATTATTTCAAACATTCAGACACACTTAATAAATAAAATACTTAAACTCATTAAAATAGCAATATATCAACTCACTGGTGAACCCGAAAAATTTTTGATAATGATCCTAAAGATAAAAATAACTTTCTTTAATTTACTTTCATATAATTTTGAATTATCTATCCTTACCTCTGTTTTGTATAAATACATTGAACTCCTTAATAAAGATACCAGTCTCGAAGATGTCGCGAAAGCGATGAAACCGGTAACTGGATATTCTAAATTTATAGATTAAAGCATCACTCGTCTTTTATTTGTATGATTTATTAAACATACATTAGTCGACTTACAGAGACACAGTTTATTGTGACATAACTAGAAACAACCCATGCCAAAATGTAAAAATCATTTGTACTGAGTGATTTTTCTTTTCGTGTTTTTAATTTTCTGATGATGTAAGTGTCCACTTACTCAATGTGCATCCAGTTACTATTTGTGTGTGTTTGACATCCACATTCATTCAAAGTATTTAGGTGAAAAAAATCAGTCGTAATAAAATTCCCCGTATCAATAACGGTTTCCGCGTTTCAATTTTTTGAAAATAAACAGATGAAGAAATATGAGGAATATGGACGGACGCTCGAACATTGACAGAATAGAGAATGTTACGCAATGTGAAAAATTGCCAATTCAACCAGCCAGTGAGATATTGTAATCCCTGTAAATGCCTAGAATTTTCTATTCCCTTTCTTAAAACGTTCTTCATATCTGCTGTAATTTATTAATCTTAATAACTCCTTAGGGGGTTATGTCCAGTACTCACCTTCAAAATTTTTGACAAACTTTAATTTTATTTATTTTTAAAAAAAATATACTGCATTGCACAATTTTCTTATATCGTAATAAAATATTTTCATGTCCTGACTTGTTAGAAGTGTGGTAAGTCGGGACTCTTTTTTACTGAAATCAATACATTTACAAATATTATTACGCATTAACACACAAAATATATATTGTAATAAAAATGTGTATACATAAAAAAATACAATACAGATAAGTCATTCAACAAAACAAAGATAAAATAAGTACTTGAAGTTAAAATTCTACTTTAATGTTTGAATAATTTTAAAATTCAATAAGGTAATTTATTTTTAAAATAAAAATAAAAATTAACTAAGTGAAAAATAGAATAATAGTGATACATTTATATGGCCTTATATTTTATTAATGTGTATAAATATAATAATAGTAATAGATTGAACATAATAAAATCCTGCTAAAACAATACAGGAAGCCTTATCAATAATTAACAAAAATATTTAAGTATTTTCCCATCCCCAACAGGTATTTTAAACGTGGGGGTATTTATTCATCGATTCACCCTTTCCTTTAGTACATTCATCTCTCTACCCCAGCACTGAAAATCAATGAGGTGCATTCCGCGAAAAATCCCTTCACCGCCCTGTACCGGGAAGCACGCTCTGACGTAGGCATTGGGGGTGGGTCCGTGACGTAGTACAACGTCAGAGTCGCACCCCGAACTGTGGGCTGAATGACGTCATTACATTCAGGGGGACCTCTGCCAATCGATTCGGAAAACAGTGTAGGTGTGCTATTATGGTGTGTGTAAATGAAACGAAGTAGGACTTGCGAATAGATAAAAGTTGTCATAAAGTAAAGTAAATATCGTGATATAATTTACGTTTTTAATTTTAGTAGAATATGAATCAAAAACAAATGTTATTTCTTTACGTCTGTTGTCTTTATTTATATATTTTAAATAAATAAATTAACTAATTCTAATATATTTTAAACAAAAATGTTGGCAGATATTTCAAGGGAAAAGGTGAATCGTAAAATTCATTACAACAACAAACCATCACGCCGTTTCCCCGTAACGGTAGGCAGCTCTCTGCTAGAACGCCACATCACTCTATTTTTGCATACAGATCTCGCTTCTTCTACATTTGGGGAAAAAGGAAAAAAACTGCATAAACTAAAATCATCAAAAAAATATGTCCAGCAAGTACTTCTTGCGCAAGAAACGCCAAATCAAATATTTAAATTAAATGTTTGAAAATTCATTATTAAACGGCATTTTCGCCACTTCATCTCTCCATCTCAGAACGTCCCGACCAGACCCTAGCAAAATCTGGCAATCCTATGCATAGGGCACTACACTGGCACTCTAACTGTAGTGTATCAGTATCAATTTGATCACATGGTGAGTAAGGTAATCAGACTAACGCTTCAAGGGCCTGTTCAGGGACAAAAAGTGAAGTAGGCCCACTATAAAACAAATTTTAGGGTTTTCAAATCGATTTAATTGTAGAAAATCAATAAAAAAAAATTTTTTTTTAATTTATCAGCACGAGTTTTTTTGCCTAAAATGTTAAATGAACTGTGAATAAATAATAAACAATTTTGAACAAAAATATTTTGTATTTGACCAAATGTTTGTAGACAGTGACTGGAACTTCCCCCGTAGGGAGTTATTGAAATGGAGAACTCAGCAAAAAGAGAAATCCTCCATCTCTGTTGTAATAGATCATCTTAACAACTGCTTAAGGAGTGATATTTAGTTTTTGTTTACAAACATTTGGGTAAACTAAAAACATTTGTAATTTGGACATATTCATTTGGATATACTCAAACATTGTTGAATTAACTACCTGGTAAAAGAAGAAGTATAAAAATTGGAAAATGGTTTTCAGGCGTTGCCGAGTCGGTGATTTGGTTCAGCCGGATAAATCTCACCCACGTAATAAAGGTTTCAGCTCTTTTACTTCACAAAAGTCAACAGATGGAAGAGTTGAGGAAATGTGGCAGTTTAAACATAGGCAGAATGGTGAATGTTATACAGTGAGTAAAGTGGCCACTTAAACCAGCCAATGACAGGTCAAAAACCCTGTAAATGCCTAGACTTCCATATTCCCTTCTAAACAATATTTTCCACTTTCTGTTAAAATACAAATTAATAACTCCTTAGGGAGGAAATCCAGCCAGTCTGCAAGCATTTAAACATACTCAAACATTGTCGATTAAAATTTGTTTATTTTGATACTAATTTAAAAGTTTTGTAATTATAATTACCGATTTAAGGCTCTCCCACTCCCTCTCAACTCTCAGCACGAATACAAAACACGAAACTATCAGACAAACCCTGACTCTCTGTATTTACCAGTTCTGTTATGATTATTTTTTATTGAAAATATTTGTTTGTTTAAAATGTACGTAGACATTATCATGAAAGCTCTAACCATATACAGCTCAACAGAGGACTTTTAGTCCCGTATAATTGGGGGACTTACGTTTCAAAAAAAATGTAATAAACTACTTAAAAGTAAATAAAAAATACTATCTTGTGAAATAGTTGGGAAATAATTCTTTTTTGAATTTATATTTTTTATCAAAACCGTACGTAATAATATTTTGAATGAGTCTGTTAAAACACTGAATTTTGACATCTACCTTACCGGGAATAGAGCCTGGAACCCTGGGCTATGTAGGCAGAAGTTCTTGTTAACCACGAGATAGACTTTTCTCCACTCGATTTCCCCTTTCATGTTTATTTCTACCTGAAATTAACCATCTGTATAATTTGAAAGTTTTTTTTTTTTAATTAAAGATCATTTTATTTGTCTGGATGATTTTATTTTTGTTGGTTTAAAAAAACGCATTTGAAAATATATCTTAGAGGATAAATTACGGTAGTCCACAAAATTGTGATTGTTTTATTGGATCCTAATGCTACAAAAGTTGTTGGTTTGCTTACATAGACAATAGGAAATAATCCAATGGCGTCAAATCACAGGAAAGTGGAGGCCAATTAACATTTCTGGAAATAATGTTGTCCCCAAACTTGTCACGTAGTAAATTCATGGTTTCGCGAAGAGTCCTTTACGTTTGGCGAACTGAATACTGATTTTTCAGAAATATTGAAATAGTAAATTTTCAAATAGTAGAAATAGAAATACATAATACTTCGAGTGTGACCAATCGCAAATGTTAAAAGAAGGATAATCGTAAGTTTGACAAAGGGCAATAGTATCAATGATTTACAGCAAAAAAAACATCTGTTATTAACAAAAGAACAAAAGTTAAGAAAATGATTCAACTTCTAGATATCATGACAATCGATCAAAGAATCAAATGCAATATTGCTAATGAAATAAACAAAATTATTAAAGGAATACTTCCGAGATATTTTCAAAATAAACTTAAAAATAATGAGTTCTTTCATAACTATGCAACAAGAGGATCTAAAAATATAATACTGGAAAAGAAATCAAAAGCAATGTCCCAGAACTGCCTTATGTACAAGGGAATACAATTATTTGAGGAAATGCCAGAAAGCATAAAAAATGAAATAAATGTAAATATTTTAAAATTAAATGTAAAAAGTATGTATGTGAAAAATATTAGGTTATATATAGTGTAAATAGTGAATATAATTAGTGAAAATGTACATATGAAACAGTGAATATTATAAATTAGGATATTAAGTGTATAATAGTGATAAATAATGTTAGAATTAGTATAAATGTAAATATTGTGTTGTAAATATATATTAGACTATGTTAATTATAGAACTAAATAAAATAAATAATAAAAAACACGCTTAACGTGTACTTTTTATAAAAATTATCAATATCTGCCAATTTATATTTAAATTTCTTGCAACAAAGGGAAAATATTTTTGAGTAGGTAATATGGAAGTCCAGACATTTACAGGGCTTATGACCTTTCATTGGCTGTTTTAAGTGGTCACTTTACACACTGTGTAATATTCACCATTCTGCCTATGCTTAAACATCCACGTTTCCTCTTCTCTTTCATCTCTTGACTTTTGTAAAGTAAAATAGCTGAAATATTTATCATGTGGGTTAGACTCATCCAGCTGAACCATTTTACCTACCAGGGTAGTGTACCCACAAGAGTGCTCACAAAAATCATTATATGGAAAAGTTGAAGAAATGTGGATGTTTAAACATAAGTTGAATGGTGAATGTTACACAGTGTGCAAAACGGCCAATTATAGGTTTTAAACCTCGTAAATGCTTAGATTTCCAAATTTCTTTCTCATTTATTTTCCCCTCAATGTTGCAAAAAGAAATTATCTTCACAACTCCCTAGAGTGTGAATCCAGCAAGTCTGCAAGCATTTGGAGACACGCAAAACTTGTAGAGCCTTTAATATTCCGTGAGTTGTTTCTGTTAGTCAAAATCTAAAATAGAAAACTTCATAAAAAAAAAATTAAAAATTTTGCAAGGACCTTCAAATAAGTTGAAATTACTGTTAATGATTTAAAAAAAAAAATTGTTATAACAATAATACATGCTCGAATCAACCAAAACTGTTTTTGTAAAAGAAAGGTGATAATCAGTCTTAACACTAAAAAGTAGGACTCGCGCGGACTACTTTAGTAATGTTTGCAACAAATTTAGATTTAATAACTCTCGGAAGAAGGAAGAAATGTAGTCTGTCTACAAACGTTTGGACACACTCAAATCATTGTCGTTATTTTTCATAATCTCTGAGTCTGTATACAAACAGTTTAAATTGACAAGTTATTATGCGTTACTTGCAAAACCACAATAAGAAAAAACCTTATTTTTTTAAATACTCCTATAACGCCCACGCTGATAATCAGAGTAATTGACAAGTGTGTCAGAGTATGATGTCAGCAAAATTCTTAAACCGCAAATTTCATAAATAAATTATTATTCCATGTCGTTATTTCGACTTAAGTCCAAATGATAATGGCTTCTGAGTACGAGTTTAATAATTGTATAATTAAGTGTATCATTGGACCTATCGCCTCATCAACCGCTGAATATAATTGTATATACCACCCGCGTCGAATTATCGAGTAGTTAAAACAAAACAGAAAATAAATTAATGTAAAAAACAATGTTTCGAGTATGTCCAAATTTTTGTTGACAGGCTGGATTTCTTCCCCATGGAGTTATCAAGATTAAATTTCGTTGCAACAGAGAGGGAACACATTTTTGAGAGGCGAATATGGAAGTCCAATTATTTACAGGGCTTATGACCTGTCATTGGCTGGTTTAAGTGGCGACTTCACAAATTATGAAACTTTCAGCATTCTGCCGATGATTGAACATCCACATTTCCTTCGGTTGAACTCTTCCATCTGTTGACTTTTGTGAAGAAAAAGAGCTGAAACAAAAAAATAAATGTTTTTTTTCTAATCCTTATCATAATCGCGCGTAGGCACTGCGTAAATGCAGTAATTTTTCAAACAAACCGTCACGCCGTTTCCCCGTAGGGATAGGCAGAGAAAATCCCACATATCACTCTGTCTTTGCATACTGACCTCGCTTCCTCTACATTCATACATCTTCTCATGCTCGCACGCCGATTATTCCTACTCTTGACATGTCTCCATCTTCAAGTATTTGATGGACTTGATAGTGCCGTGTCTTTCTCGATCTTCCTCGTTTTTTGCATCCATCAACATTTGCATCGTGTATCCTTTAACCGTTTTTTTGCTGTCCATTCGCTCTACATGCCCAAACCAACGCAGCACCCCTTTCTTGATTCTGTCGATAATGCATGTCTCAGCATTACACAGTTCACGGATCTCGACATTTGTGCACCTACCATACATCGTTTTACCATACATTCGCCTAAGGGATCGCATTTTGACAGCATGTAACGTAATTATTATTTTTTCGATTCTATACTTCATTTCTATATATTAGAATTGGCACTAGCACTCCATTGAGAACTGCTAGTTTTGCTTCATGCGATAAACATTTGTTTGCCAAAGTAGATTTCAGTGCACCGTTCACCCTGTTCCCGGCACTCACCCTCTTTTCAATATATTTCTTAGTATTTCTATCGCTAGTAAACATACTTCCCAGATACACAAATTTTCCTACCTGATTCAGAATATCTCCGTTCACCCTTATCTCACATTTAGTTATATTTTCATCCCTTTCAAAAACCATAACTTTCGATTTATCGAAATTCATAAGCAAATTGCTTTTCTTACATGCATCGTAGACTTTTTTTACCAAGAATTGCAGGTCTTCCTTGCTGCTAGCAAGAAGTACGGCATCATCAGCATACAGAAGATAGTTAACAGTTATGCCACTCATTTTTCCTCTCATTCTTAAATCTTAAAGACAAAATAAATAGTCGACTGCTAAAGATGGGACCAAAAGATATTAAAATGAAAAAATAAAAAAAAAATTAAATCTGGCAATGCCAGAATAACAGATTAAATGATTTTTGAAAAAAAACGCATTGTAAATAAATCAATGTAAAAAAGTCGTAAATTGTAAAAAAAATGTATTCGAACCTATGACGTCATGTGACGTAAAGGACCCCGCTCTCTTTTTAAATCTCTACAATGGTGGCTAATATTCGTTACTTCATCTTGAATATATTATTTGGAGTTTTCGTTTTTCAGCGATCGACTTGCGTGGGCGAACGAAAGAGCCGCTTTCAGTTCTATTGACTTCATCAAATTACGCTCGGTCGATTCTGTAATAATGCTATTTTTATTTATTGTTTTTAATTATGAAGCTCCGAAAAATGTATTTCAGGGGATGAAAGGATATTCACAAAGCGGTATTATATCAGCAAGTACTTGTTACAAGTTCAGAACCGTTCGAATTCAACAGATCGATAACAGCCATTTTAAAGCTTTAACCTCCATAAAAACTTTTTAAATCAAAATACTATTTGAAACAATAATTTTGTAATTTTTCGTGTAAAATAATAAAACCATTGTTTTTATTTCTGTAAAATTAAAAATATACTTGATATGTCAACTGGTTTTAGAAAGCAAATTAATTTTACATATTCTTGATTTGGTTTTAAGCTTTGGCAGAATTTTAAAGTATCTTTTCTGTGTCCATGCGGTTGGAAAATATAGTTTTGTGTGTGAAATAGTACTTAAATCCCGGACAAGTGTTTTTGATTCAATTCGAATTAGAAAATCGAGTGGAGATAAGTCTACCTCGTCGTATAGCAGTTGGTCCTGGTTTCGATTCCTGGCCGGGTGGACGTGATATATTGATTTCAAAGGTTATTTAAACTATCTTATTTTATCGTTCCTGGCTTGACAATTGAAGCGTAGAACTGATCACCTTACCTTCAAGTAACTGGTGATTGAAAAACGCTGCATTCAGTGTACAAGTGCAGTGCATTATTGAGTGCGGAAAAGAGATGAATGATAACGATAGAACCCTCAACTTTCCGTGCGTGAAGTGTTTTAGACATTACCCACAGAGGCCTCGACTTGAAAAATAAATACGTGTGTACCTATCTAGTTATCAGCAAATTTGAATCATTTCCCATCCAAAATAAAAAAGACACAGTTGGAAAGATTTGATCAGTATTTTATTTATGTTTGTGTAGGTATTTTGAAGGTTAATCGATTTTTAAGACCTTGCGCAAAATCGTGATTGTTAACGATTTGTTTCATGCAAATTCACGCGACCTTGTTATTAAAGGGGTTTGTAAATTACTAATATAAAACTACCCTTTTATATAACTTACTCTAAAATCTACTACCAGGCAAACATTTTATTTTTACGTTGACATTTAAACATAAATGTTAGTAAAATTTGCGATTTCAAACTTAAGGAAATTCAATCGATCACCAAATTTTAATAATTTAGATTCCTAAAAAAAAAATTTTTACAACATTACTTTTACTTATATATGCCTTAAACTTTAAATTTTTCAAAAACATTTAATGACATGTCTACTTGCTATTTTGTTGGATTTTAAATTTATTTATTCATTTGTATGTATTTATATTTATTTATGTATATATATCTTAGGCTTAATGTAATTCAATGCTTAAAAAAAAAATCATCATTTATATTTATTAGATGCATATTTAAACCACCTTTATATTATCTTGTTATACCATGAAAGGCTTAAATGTTTATTTTGTATCAGTCATTTAAAAGTATTTTGGGCGTATATAATAAATAAACAATTTTTTTTTTTTAAATAAAACACTTACGTTCAAGATTAAGCGAAACATTCATCAATTTTGGGGGCCATTTTCGACGAGTTGTAAAAACCTCCCTTTAAGACAATGGGAACAGTTGTGATAGAGCGGGGTGCGAATTTAGAACTTTTGATCCGTTTGTCCATGACACCACGTATTTCACCCGATTATTATTACATTTATTTTAATTCACCTGAATACGTAATTTTTTCCTTTAAAATTTATACCAAAGAGTTTTTTTACATTTAATAGGGGAAAATGAAATGAGCTTACGCTGTTAAATAAGTATTTCAGTAAAACGACACAATGTTCATAAAAATATTTAAAAAAAAAACAAATTTCTTCAATGTTATAAAAAATCATTATGGTATGGCAAAATTTTGCTATATTTACTTGTTTATGTTTATTTAAAAGCAAAAGTTTTACTAGTTTATGTATCTTTTGTTGTTTTTTATATAAATTAAGGACACATGATCCGCCAGACTATTTTAATAGAAAGGGCTCAGAATACTAAAATAAATTACTTTTTAACTATAGGTATTTTAAAGCAGATAGTGAAAATACTTTGCAACTATACGCAAAAGCTTCGAAGATGAAGTTAATCCTTAACAAGCACACCCGCGCCGCGGTGCGATAACGAAAGCGCCAGGTAACGGAAAGCTTCTCACTCACTATTCCGTTAGAGCTTTCAGCGCCTCTGTCTCTCTCTCCCGCTAGTCCCGCGAGAGAGAGGCAAGGCGCTCGAACGGTCCCGTTGGTGACGTCACTCCGTGACGTAACGCGCCGGTAACGGAGTGTGAGGCGCTGTGACGTCAGAAGGCGGTGAGATATAGTCGGATGTTACCTCGACTCGGACGTTTAGTAGCGCAGCAACGGTCTGACGAAACGGTCGGGCGGTCGACTGCCACTCGTGAAACATTACTCAACTACAACTACCGGTGCACACGCGTGATCGGGAAACTATTCATCGCACATAATCATAACTCGTAATTAATTACAACCCTTAAAAAATTAACCACTAAATTGACAGACAAATCAATAAAAAGTGATTGAAATGTAAAAGTTTGGTCCTTCCTCAACAAGTTTCGGATAGCGGTTGATTCCTGAAAAACATTTCAGTGCTTTTGTGACATGTGCTTTCGGGTTGCAAATATTTAGTTATTATATTCCGTGACTGAAAAACTGTACATTCATTTCACGAATCAATCAAGACTTGTGATTAAAATATATTTTTAAAAAAAAATAAAGTTAAGTTTTTTTTTTAACTTGTGTGTTTCGAAGTTTGAAACTGATCTTCATAGTGTAATGCTCATCGTTTGATTGTGTAAGCACGGTCCACGCATGAGGATATTGCTAAGCGAATTGGGGCTCTGTTCGGGGTTGAGTTTAGGAGCCCCCCTGGAGACGAAGCCCCCTCGCCGCAGCCCCCGGGACTCCCCAGGTGACTGAGGCCTGCATTCTTGATGTTGTGAACCAAACAATAAACAAACTCTGCCTGAACGCAATTTTATATGTACCTCTAGTAGCATTGCGAGAACTTTTTTATTAATGTGTAGACAGTAGAACTTTTCCTCTCAGAAAGTGCATTAACTTTTGTAACGTGTAGACGTTTTATTGATTTTTATGTGCAGGAATCCAAATAGTGCTTTTTTTAAACTTTATGTAGTGTTTAATTTCTCTACTTTCGCTTTGTTACATTTTATTTTGACTGCTGAAAATCAAATGGGTGACTCTGATCTGACAATGGGATCGAAATCCGGTGGATTTGCATGACTTTTTAGTCTTTTTCGTTTAACTGTGCAGTTTAAGGACTTTTTGGTCCGTCTAAGAGACCTGAACTCGATGGATATGTATTGTAAGAGATGCGTACTAAGACCACACCAACAACGAACTACATTGTAAACAACGGTCACGAGACAACTCAGAGTAAAGGAGACATAAGCTGGTGCAGACCAGAGTCTGCGAGTCCTGACCGGCCAGATCCTAACACAGACTCCAACAATAACAGTTCGAGTTACGCTATCGAATCATCAATCCGTATCTTAAGTAACAAACGTATGTATTTTTTGTTTTCTTTATTTAATTTTATGATTTTTTACACCACTCGAGACACTGATCACTTTTCACCCTTGTACATTGTTTTGTGAATAACATATCTTTAAAATGACACAAATTGATTAGTTCAATGTAAAAAATGACTAATTAAATGTGACTTAAACAAATTGAGTGGTTAATTATGTACTATGAAAAGTCTTGAATTTTTACGTAAGTATTGCACGTTTGAGTCCGAGACTGTTCAAATAAAAATTTCACTAAATGCATCGCTGTTTTTGAATGAGTAAATATTTGCAGCTTTTCACTGCTTATTGAATTAGCGTCGGCGAGTATGTTTGTTCGGCCGACGGCAGCCGAAACACGCGCGTTACCACTTACGCCTCAACCGCGTCAAATGATATCATTTTCTATTCACCAAATTTCTATTTTTAATATAATTCAACATCGAAACATTTTATAATTATAATTCGAGTTCAAATTTTAAAAGTGAAATTAGCGAATGATTAATCTATATACCTACTGAACCACAGTATTCACAAACCCCACTTGAAATAAATATGTTTTTATTATTATTCCATTAATAACATCAAACTTTTTTTCCTTTATTTATTTAATGGCCGGATACCTAGAACGTTTATTAAGGTGATTCACATGTTTTTTGACGATTCTTGAGATCATCGTTGTTGGGAACTTTTTAGACAATTATGCAAATAGATTTTACTTTCATTAGGTTTAAGAGGAAATATTCCCACGGCAGTATATTTTTTTATGTAGTTGACACTGTTAGGTGCTAGTGGTCTTCTTCAAATACAAGTTCATAAATTAAAATGAATGAGTGATTTCTTTTTTAGACTGCATGTCTGTATGAGCTTTACCTAAGTGTCTTTGTAAATGTTTATTTTATTGTCTATAAAATAGTTGTTGATTTCCGTTTCTTTTTTATTCGTTTAACTGTTTATAAGTTATTTGATTATTCACTGTTACTATGAACTTTCGATTTTCGTAACTTCAAAAACGGGTAATTCATTGGTATTTTTTTTCAAAAAATAGAGGATTTATTGTACCAAAATTTTCGTAATGTTACGACGAAAAACAAACACTTAAAAAACCATATCATAGGATGTGAAGAAGCAGTAATTAAAATGAAGGTATAATTTATTTTATTTGTAAATACTGTCTTTTTCCATTAAAAAAATAATAATAATCTATAATAATTTTAAAAATTTAAAAATTAAATTAAGGAACACGCGTATTGAAATTATTTCTTGAATATTAATATCAACTTATAATTCTAAACTTCCCTAAAAAAACCTTTAAAAATACTTAAAAATATATACAAAAAGTGCTGTGGCGTCAGGTTCATCCCATAACGTTTTTTTTGTTTCAACTGATTTATAAATCGTTTGTGTATAAATTTATTCTAAAGAAAAATTATAAATACTTACCATTGTCAATACGAAAAAATTAAACATTTCAAAATCAATATGTATGTAAAGTAGTACTTCTTTCATTACACAAAAAAAAACACTTTTAAAATTTGAATTAGACTTCACATTTTTTAAAAATAAAATGTATGAAGTTGGTAGATGCAATTTGATTTTAAGGATTTTTAACAGTACAAAATAATTTTTACGCTAGTGAATTTTTTTTAAGAACAGGCAGTTTAGTATTTAAAATGGACGTATTTTTATAAGCTAAAAGTAAATTAGTTAACGTTTTCTGTGGACATTATGCAACTGTCTGATAGTATTTATTTAGTCTCTCTTGTGTCAATCACTGCGTCAAGTCTTTAGATGTACAAGCTCTAAGGTATAACCACTTTCCTAAATATATCACAGAGCAATCCTCACTAAAATACTTTAGTGGAATAAGATGTACCAGTGATGAGCAACTTCATACGTATATTCCTAGTTAAAATTACATCAAAAGAGGCAACGCATAACTGCACGACACAAAAGCATTCTGAAATAATAAAATGTATTTCACAGATAAAAATGATTTATATTAATTGATGTGCACGATGCCGACGGATATTTTAATAGCGTATTTTGTTCCCAAATTCCATAATTTGTTTTGAAAAACTAATAAAAACAAATAAGTTATAAAATCAAATTGATATAAATATTAAGAATTAGGTGTTTTTGCACTTTTATTAGAACTTTACTTAGTGACGTTATCAAAAATGTCGTCACATTTATATGTTGTATTGGTAATTTGTATTTATTTTAAATAAAAATATGTAATAATTTCATTTTTGAAGCACTAACTTTGTTGTTATTTATAAAATACGTATATTTTTTATCATTTGTTAATTTAAAATAAGTACCGTAAACTAAGCAAGAATCAGATTTTACAAAATGCTTTTACTTCAGACAGTTAAAAAATTACAATAAATATTTAAACAAGATAGATTTTTCATTTATTAAGCCAACATTTTACTTTAGATGCGCGAAAGAATTTAAAATATAAAGTATTGTCATTTTTTTGTGTATATTGACAACTATATTTTTACAAATTTGTACCGTATATTTTTATTTAAGTAACAATTTTTTGGTTCCTTGTTAGATTTTGGGTTATAAAGTAGGTATACATGTACTTTTTTTGGCATAAATTTGCATTATTGATACAAAAGTTCATTCCACTGATTGATGAATACATTTAACTTTAAAAATGTATTAGAATTGCTACAATTTTTATTTGATATTCGCGTCACGGACCCGCCAGCAAAAGTAACAAAGCCTGTATTTTAGTTACAAAGCTTGGATAAATTTTTCCTATAAAACATTTGTTTTTAAGGGATGATTTAAGAACCTCGGCCATTTACCCCTTCTCTGGTTGTGCTCCACTGGGCCATTTGATACATGACTACCCGGTAGAGCAAATTGAAGGTATATTAATAGTTTGCGGGTCAACCGGCTGGAATAGTATATATGGACGACAATGTCCGGCATCTTTCGATGCGCGAACCGTATATAAATAGTAGACGAATAGTTAGCTCAGCTCCCTAACTCAGTTCAAATCCCAGGCTCGAATCGACTCAGCAGAGAGATAAATTAAATCAATTAATAATGTTTCGTGTCTATTTTTACCGCCTCCCGAAATGCATTTCATACTAAAAATTCACCCTTCATAGATTAATTAGATAGAAAACATTCATTATAATATCTCAGGTGGTATTTCAATAAATTAAAACAAACAAAAATCTTAACATTTTCTATGATACGTATAACTCTCGCTTTGTTTAAAAATCCACTTTTTTTAATACCCTCTAAATCTCGAAAATACAAATGATTTTATAATCTACTTTTTTATTAATCTACATCTTGGTTGAGATATCTTTACATGTCTATAATGATTTTGTCATTCGTATGTAATTTAATTTATTTTTTAATTTTTAAAGAAATGTTTGCGATCTTATGATTTACCAAATATTTCATTTTGAAGGCAATTTTCAAAGATTTGTACATAACTTACTATAGGAAAATAGGAATTAAGTTGGGGTAAGTGGAATTTGAACCACGAACCTTGGATCCGTGAGTCGGAAACACTAGCTACAGAACCACAAACCGATTAAGAAAAGAATGTAACAAAAATTAACAATACCATGAGTGTAATCGAATTTTCGCAATCAAATTACTTGATTCAACCCGCAGGGAAAAATATTAATAGATATTATCAACAAAACGAATGTTTGGAAATAATTTACTATCGTTATTGACCATTTAAAACTTTTTTCTTTATTATCTCACCAATTTGGTGTATTTATATTAATTGCTTTTCATTCTCATAAACTTGGGATAAAATAATTCAGGATAGTTTGATTGAACTTAATCAACAGATCTATTCCTAACATGCCTTATTTTCAATCTCACGAGTCCATAATAATTACAAAATTTATTCAATTTGCACATTTAATTATTTTGATTAACTAAACTGAAGATGTTACAAAATGTAAATGGTATATTTTATTGATGTAACAAAATGGAAGCGAAGCATGGAGTTGGAAAAAAAGGGACGAAAGTAGACTGAATGCTGTTGAAATGCGATCCCTCAGGCGAATGTGCGGAAAAACAATGTATGATAGGTGCCCTAATGTCGAAATTAGAGCAGAATGCAAGGCTGAGTTAAGCATTATCGACAAAATTAAGAAAGGTCTTTTGCGATGGTTCGGTCATGTGGAGCGAATGAATGATGAAAGAACGGCTAAAAAGATTTATGATGCGAATGTGTCTGGTTGTAGAAGTCGAGGAAGGCCGAGAAAGACATGGCATGATCAAGTACAACAAATTCTTGAAAGTGGTCATGTGAAAAGTCGGAATAATCGACGTGCGTGCATGAGAAGATGTATGAATGTGAAGGAAGCAAAGGAAGTGTGCCAGGACAGAGTGGTGTGGCGTTCTATCCTCTCTGCCTACCCCTCTGGGGAAATGGCGTGATGGTTAGTTAGTTAGTTATGTATCATAAATTCAACCACAATATAAATAAAACATTTATTCGCATATAATCAATTCAACTTTATCTGGCATAAATATAACAGAGACATGGTTTATATTTTTATTTAAGTTATTTATTGACAATTCCTGATGAAATCCCATTATAATTATATAAGAATTTTTAATTAAATATAAGCTTACAATTAAAAATACTTAGTACACTTTCACTTATTTAATAATTAATGTTGTTGTATTAATAAATTCATAATACTTGTAAAAATATTAATTTCATTAGATACATGGCTTTGTTAGATCTACACACAATACATTTTTTATTATAGCAACCGAATTTTACTTATCTCGTGTTCTGCGGTATAAAAGTAAACTCAACCGGGTTGTGATGCCGTGATAGTATTTTGGACTCACGGACCAAAGGTCCCACGTTCAAGTCCCACTCTACCACAACTAAATTTCCATTTTCCCAGCACTAGTTTTGTACGACTTTTGGGAAATGGTCTGAAAATATATATAAACTAGTAAATTATAAGAACTCAAGTCATTTTCTTTTATCTTTAAATAAAAAAATCAGTTGTGCATAAGTTCTGTCCGTTTTTTCCAAATTTGAAAATAAGCACAAAAAAAGCAAAATGGTAATGGTTTAATGTCATTCGAAAGAAAGTTTTCTGCTGCAAACAATATTATGTTTGCTTTAACGTTACATTATTTATCATATTTGATTTCAAACCTGTAAAATGGAGTGTCTGTTCGTGTTTAACAGAGGGAATAAAGAAAAAACCCAACGAAGAGAATACATTATTAACAAATTTTGTTGAATTTAGCGTCTTGCTTTCTTCGTTTGGAAAAAAAAGGACACAACTAATGTTAACACCATGCTGTGATAATGAAACATACATTTCTGAGAAATGCATTTCTTATTAAATACCGACCCTGGCAATTCAGTTTCATTATTTTACAATTAATTAGTCATCAACGTCATCAACTATGAAATAATTTTATACATAAATTTAATCGTAAATAATATCTATAATTTCAACCGTTCTCATCCATGCGCTGTTCAGATACAAGATTTGTAATCTTGCTCTATTTTTTTGTTAACGATAAAAAAACACTTAAATTTACAAAAAATAAATTGTAGCTTGATTTCATTCCAACCATGCACTATGTAGCTGCAAGACGTGCTCTAATCCAGCTAATATTTTTTTATGAGCAACTAGAATCCATCCTTACCGCCCATGTGCTGTGTATCTGCAAGCGGTGTTAGAATACCTATTGTATAGTACCCCTGATGTAGTTTTCGCAAAAATGGCGCTATTTAAATTATCCATAATACAATAACGTATTTGAGTATTTATTAAGCCACGTGATTTGCAGAGCCCTCCCACGACACACGTGTTAAAGAATTACATGTGATAAAGAAGCCACGCGACAACGCTGGCAAGCGTCGTATGAAAACATACGAGTATATACGAGTATGTATCTGAAAAAATAAATATTCTTTTTTTACTAAATTTACCAAGAATCATTTTACTAGCTGTTTTGATGATAGGCAATTATTCTGGTAACAGAATATGATTTATCAAACATATTTGAAAACTCAGCATTCTAAGCTCCATTAATTTGTTATTTATTTTTTGCTACAGTAAAATTTATAATAAGCCTAGGTTTATTTAGTTTCCGGGCGAATGAAGAATACCGTTTCGTTTGTGAAATAAAACCAGAACCCTGAACGTTTTTGACTTGATGGCTACTCTCACGTACAATCCTGAAATAAACGAAAATCGGGTGGAAAAAAATCTACCTCAATGTTATTGTGATAAATTCCCGTATTTTTATATTGCTTGAATTCCATAGTCCTGCCTTCCACACCCTGTGCTGCATAGGGCATTGCATTGGCAAACTAAATTAAGTGTAGTTCAATCATGTGTTACATGAGGGTGAGGCGATAAATCTTTAGCGCCAGGTGCTAGTCAACGAACAGTGTAATATTACAGTTAAAAAAATATTTCCAAACATTGTTTTACGTCCACTCTGCCAGAAATCAGACCCAGGACCCTAAAAACGGCAGTCGTATACGTCAACCACTACACAACGAAGCGTACTTATCTCCACTCGATTTCCTTATTCAGGACTTACCTGGAAGCAGTCATTCGAAACTAAAACGAATAGTTCTGGTTCTATATATGTTTTACTATTGCATGGTCAAATCTAATATTAACAAGAATTTAATGCATCTGTGCCGTCCTAATTAAAATTTATCTAATCAAGGCTAAAATAAGTGAAAGTATTATGTTTGAATGAGGGGAATATTTATTTTCGTATTGCACGCTAAGTTAGCACTGTTTATTTTGCATATCACACGTTTATTTTTAATAATTTGCTAGAAATATGCTAAATTGCATTAGCCAAAGGCTTTATTGAGCCGCTTACATCTTAAATATTGTCTTTTAGCGAACTGTATGCTTTCTCGCTGCATTTCAAATTATTGAGGAGTTTCTAAGAGTCGTAAATTATTAACAGACACGTAGCGAGACTAATATTTACATTATTTATAGAATCTTAACACAAAAAAGCCGTTTTTATCTTTAAAACATTCTTTTGGCTTACAAAACTGAATTCAGTATACTAAGATTAACCAATTTACATTAGTTTATAATGTATTCAAGCTTTCTTATGCACAATAAAAAAAAACATAAATTATGGCAGAATTTTTCGTCTGATGTTTGATTATATTCTGAATTTAATTAAATACGCATTTAATCTGAACTTTCCTTATGAATTCAATCAATTTTGCGTTTATTTAATTTTAATTGTAATTTTAGTGTTTTTCTTGAATGCACTTAATTAAAAAGATAAACAATTTCATTAATTCACAGTTCTAATACAGCTTGCATTTTTGAAGCATTTTAATTGCGCCAATTTAAGAGACATTTTTTTTTCTCAAACAACATTATTTACATATTACATATTATATTTACATATAACACTACTCCCAAATTAGATTATTAATATACTCTAACAGTAAAGTAACCTAAGAATTATTTTATAATAAACAAGGACACCATTAAAATGTAACTCATAGCACGTTACTATAAAAGAACGAACAACGACAAAAATTTAATAAAAACCAATAACTCAAGTAACTGAAAAATCATCAAGGAGTTTCCATCACAAATCTCTTCCTACAAGAAAAATCCAATTCTTAACCCATCTTTTAAAAAGACGTTTTGTTCTAAAAAGTTTTATTATACTTAAAGAGTTTTCAACGTGTTTTTTTTACGTAATTTGGAGGTCATATCGTACTGATTTTAACAGCAATTAGATTTTTTCCGGATAATTTATTAAATTTAATTAGATGACACATATTTATTGCTATTAGGAAAAAAATCATTCATAAATCAAATCGGATTACACTTTAAAATTGCAAAAGTCTATAAAACTGCACGCGTGGTCATTAAGTTTATAAAAAATGTGTTTTAAATAACCTTTCAATTGCTGGCTTTTTATGTAAAAACATTTTTGATGAATTAAATCATCGATTTAATTGAGTTGATTTTGTTTTGTTTAACTTATACACATTTCTTTATTTGTTAATTTGTAATGATTTATGTGTACTGGTAATTAAAATGTGTGTGTTTTACTTTTATTTTAACACCATACTTTTGTAATGGCGTTAAGTATAATATATGTATTTTTGTAAGACATGCTGATATTTATTTACCATATTTTTAATGATGTGAAGTCATTATTTGATATAATGTATTTAGTCGTGGCGTAAAGTCAAATTAACTTTTAAAAAAATCATTTGGAAGCTTAGTTATTTTAATTACTTATTTATTGATATAAATCCGGATGAGTGCTATATATTTCAGATAAAAAGTAGCTTTATAAAAACAGCTAATATTTTTGGTATTTATTTTTGAATGTTTCAGGCAAGCCCTAGATTTTATGTTCCTTTTTACAAAAGGGTTTTTTGTTTCAGTTTATTTTATTTTTTTTAATTTTGCATTCTTATGATTGAGCAAATATTTTCATTTTTGAGGCAATTTACAAGTTGTTCATAACTTACCATTATAAAATATAAACCAAGTTGTGTGGATTTCGAACGTTGGACCTCAATCTGTGAGTCCGCAACACTCGTTACTGGACCACAACCAGGTTTTTAATATCTGACATTTTAGTCCGAAGAAAATTATTTGTTTAAATACCGTTGGTGAAAATAATAATTATAAATCAAATAGGAGTGTTTTTTGCAAACATTTTTTTAATGTTATTGATTTGATTAAAACCTAATTTTTTTCTACTTTGTCGTGTTCAGTCAGTCCTATTATTTGGGTAAAATAAGTAGCTAATGTCATTCATTAAAAACAAAACAATAACATATTGAAGTATTACGTATTATGATACAAGTATACGTATTGTCAATGCCTATATTCAAACTAATTATATCCTTTACACGTTTGTATTGTCTGACGTCTAGTACGGGCTTATGATATTGATTTGGATTATAACTTGATTCGGAATAGCCGGCTTAAACGTCAGATAAATCCATTATACGCCAACAGCTGACGGCTGAAAGCGCGTGGGTGTAGTGACGTCACCCTGAAACTGAAACGTAACAAGCGTGCGTATACCCCAACACATGTAAACACGCACCTGCCTAACGAGAGAATCTCAAACGGTTCTGTTAAACAACCCCTCAGATTTGATATGAATGTTTACTATAAAACGCGCAGCAAAATGGCGACGTTATTAATTGTTTTATTAAGTACATCCACAATTAGATTTTTATCTAAAATAAACATTATTAAACCGCTGTAAATTGTGCGAATACATTTTTCGACACTTCTTTGACAAATTTTTAAAAGTATTCAAAGATCGTTGTCTTTTCCAAAGCATTTCATTTTATGATTTATTTCTGGTAGACTTTTTTTTCAATTTCATTTCGAAGTTCTGACTGGAAAAATGAATGAATTTAGATTTTTTTTATTACAACCTCCTAAGCGTCATTAATACATCTGATTACGAAAATAGATATCCTGAATATGTATCCTATAATTTCAAAAATACTGGTGTTTTCAAGAGAAAAAAAAACGTAGGTTAAATAATTTAAATATGTATTTATTTTGGGATAAAATAAATTTAAAACCAAATATTTAGATTTTTTTTATATCCTAAATTATTATTTTCGTACGGTTTAACCTAGTCGTAAAAAGTTGTGATAAAAAACAGCAATCATCGAACCGTGGCCGTTAAACCACTACAAGAATATAAATAATTCTTAATATAGGCATGATATCCATTGATTTGTTACTTAAATTTTTATAAAATATACTTTTTCAGTGACGAATTTTCAAATATACTTAGCATAATAATATTAATATTAAATTAATAAAAAGCAAATTTCCTAAAAAATGTGTTTATTATTTGTGTATATTTAACAACAACGTTTATAACTTGACCATGTAATTGTCTCTTGGTCGATTTTCCTAAAGTTTGTCATTTTAATATTGATGTACCATGTGATATTAAAAAAAAAGTTTCTTATCTCGTTTGAATGAGTTTGAGCTTATGTTTGAAAAAATGAAAGGTAACTGTGAATAAATAAATAAAAAACTCAGAAATGAATCATTGAAAATATTGATCGTAATTTTTATTGTAAACTCATGTACAACTTTGTTTGACGCAAATAAAGGGTAAATATTCAGTAAAGTTAATCATTTGATCTGTTTTATATGGTTTTATTAGGAACTAACCCCCGAAACGGTACCTCAAAGGCAAAATGTTGAGAAGCCCTATTGTCCTTCAGTGATTATCGAAAAATTTCAGTGTTCTAGAAATAGTCAGCGGTTTCAGTCGAGCGCGGCGTTATTCCGTCAAACGGCGAAAATACTTCGTTTCGTCATAATCTTCAGGAGTTTTCTTCTAATTTTCGTTTTTTCTCGTGAACTCGGCACTCAGCCCAAGGTCCTCTCTTGCGTCAAAGGAATTCGGAATAATAGTTTTAAATCTGTGTCTTTATTTATGAGTGGGGGTGTGTCCAGTTTTGGTGATATATTAAGTGAAAGTTTTTATTGCCCCATCACGACAAAGCTCAGGTAACAGAAATATGCTTTTATTAATTACATGACATTTAATTGTTAATGATTAATTTATTTAAACAATTTACAACTAAGTTCCCACGGGTATTAAGTTAATTTTCTTTGAAATATTACAAATATTTTTCTGGTCAGTTAATAGGTGATTATTATCTTTAAATGTGAAATTTCAAAATGATAATACCTACTTAAATAAATTTATTGATAATTATTATACACCAATAAAAATGGAGAACATTTTTGGAAAGGGATGGTAGTCTAGGCATTTACAGGGGCCTATTGTTTTATTTTTGGTTTCAAAAAAAAAAGTTTTATTATTAATTTAAATACTTAATAAAATTTTAGGGTCATTTTCTAATAGTTTTGTGAGAAAATGGGAAACAAGTTTTAATACATTTGTTTAAGTGGGTACTTGACATTCTGTGTAACATTCACCATTCTGCCTATGTTTAAATATTCGTATTTATTTAATAATTTCATGAGATTATCTAAATTGATAGTAGAATTAGAAAAGGACTCAAATTTTACTCCCTTGGAGTTGAATTCCTTTCCACAAACATGTGGACATACTCAAAATAAAGTTGGGATGAAATGTTAATTTTAAAAAAAAAACGTTAAAATATTATAGTTTAATTTTTGTAAGCAACATTCATAATAACATTTTAGAGAAAAATTTGGTTTAATAATTTGTAATTAAACCCCGAATCAAACACCATACAAATAAAAAATTTAAAAAAACTAGGTATATATTATTTTCACAGATATTTTAAAAAGATTTCAATGTTTACGCAACAATTTTCGGTATCTAAAGGCATTTGTAAAAAGGGGCATAAGTTATTATATCGTTTTAATTATGAGGCTTCAAAAATAGTACCTACCTTTTTAAAGTACCTATTGATTACAAAAAAAATATATCATTATGCAGGCACCAATTTTATTTGTCTAGTATTAATAAGACATCTTTAAAAACGGAAATAACTTTCATTTAGGGTATATTAGCACGACAAGACTTTACCGGATCCGACAAACGCAAATTCATCCCACGCAGATTTAAACAACAGTACCGAATACGTACACGCGCAAAATATTACAAACACAGCGTCCACCTCATTTACTCTCGCATACCCGGCAATCTGTGTATCTCTCTCCATCTCACAAACACTTAGGCCTCGCCTTACACTTTCACAGCTGCACTTGAAGTGTTTCGGCCTCAGAATGACGTCATCAAACTTTATACGAACTTTTTGGAGAACAATTTGGAATGTCTATTTCCGTCGGAGTTACATCACTGGGGGCGGAAGGGAGGAGGTGATGCTGTGACGTCACAGCATGGCGGAAACACCCTCGCGTCATACACGAATACAATCACAGCTGGATGGGACATCCCTTCCGCCTACCGTACTACTTACATGTGAAAATATATCACACGACAGTTGTTATGAAAATACTTTTACTTTCAACGAAATTCTTGTTAAGTTTAAAAAAAATCACGAGTATTTACTAATCAAATTTTCTAGGGCCTGGACCAAACCTGAAAAGTAAAAAAAAATTAAGTGAAAACGTAAAATGAACAAATATGGTAATGTAATAGAACTGTAATAAAATTTTTCACTTTATTCAATTTTTTTTTTTTTAGTGCGTTTGTAAACTATTAATTGTGACTTCGTAATGGACATACCTACATGTAAACTGTATCGTATTTCTTTGATATTTTTATCCTTTTTTTGTAAATTTTAAATCAATACTTGGTATCATAAAAAACAGTTAGTCTAATACAAAAATGGTGGACACCCAATAATTTTCAAGGATCAATTTTAAGATTCAGCATGTTTATAACGAATTATCATTTCAAATTCGGCCTGAAAATGTCCATTTGAAAATTGAAAAAGTAATACAACGTCATCATCAAAATAAACAAGATAAATATATCAAGTCTTGTGCCCTATGTAGACTCGTGTTACACCATACAAAAAAATCATTTATGTATTGTACCTATGTATTAATAAAAAAACTTACTTAAAAAACCATCCAATGACACGTCATAAGCCCTGTAGATAACTGGACTTCTGTACTTCTTTCTCTAAAATGTTTTTTATCTCTATTGCAATACGTTAATATATTTTTATTTCCAATCGTTGAAAGAAACGCATTATTTGCTAAATATGAAATTTAGTCAGCCGCTGCTTTAAATTGATTTATTTATGCTTTATTAAGTTAGCTCATAACATCTTAAGAACAAATATCAACTTTTAATAATATTACAATTTTTTATCAAAATTTCTCAGTTACATATTTTTTCAAATTAATTTTAAATTTTTCGTTTTTTTCTCTCTCCTTTATTTCTTCAGGTAACTCATTGTACAGCTTCAATCCCTTGTACAATGAGTTTTGAGATTCTGTTTTTTCTCCGCATTGGTAATTTTATCCTTTTTTTATCCCTTGTTTCATATGTATGACATTGTTTGTTAAATTTAATTATAGTTTTTTTTTTATTCGTCCCCTAAATTATTTTATGCATTTAAATTGCTACATTATGTTTAATTTTCTGCTTTACTGTGAGCAAGCCAAATTCTTTGTGCATTCTTTCTACATTAGAATAAATATTTCTTTTGAGTATAATCTTCATCGCCTTATTTTGAAGAATTTGTATATTTTTAATTTCTTAGAAGAACAGTAATTTATGCGTGGACAAATGATTGTTTTATATAAAAACACTCCTCGTTATATCTATTACATTTCACAATCTTAACATAAATGATTTTTTTTTTTTTTTATGTTACATATTGAGAATGTGTTTTGAAATTCAAATATTTATCCAAGTTAACCCCGAGATATTTTATTTCTTCCACAGAATTTATATTTAAATTAACAATATTGTATCCCATTTTTTTCTGAATAAAAACGTGGATTTTTTTCAAGAAACAATGTGTTTTTTTGTGCTGTAAACAATCAATATTGCTGCAGATATCGAATTACAAAAACAATAACAATTTCAATAGTTTTAATCAGTGCCTATCCTAGGTTATCCATAATAACTAAGCTAATAATTTTATGTCATGGCCCGAGGCGCAGACCTTCGAATGAATAAAATGAAATAGGTTTTACATTACGTGAAATAAGCCATTATACATAAAATAGTCTAGACGCTGGTAAAATATAAATCAATATAAGATATTTGACGTGATGGATAAAAAATTGGCTCATGAATTCATCGCTTATTTAATTGAATTAAACCCGAATAAGCGTGAGAAAAAATGACATCATTATTAAATCGAAAGTGGTTATTGGCACGTCTAGGTTACCTGTTATATTAAATATGTCTGTTGATAGTTTTTGATAGATCACTTATTGGATTCATACACACGTATTCCCATATTTTCACCCTGGATTTTGGCACTATAATATTTACTAACGACGAGTCTCAATAGTTTTGCTTTATTGATAAATAGTTTATTATGGGATCTAGAACCATCCAAAAACCCATAAAAAAAGCGCAGTTTTATCTGCGGTCTTCGTGCGAACGGTTTACGAATTTGATAAATATTTTCAAAAAATTCAAAATGTACTGATACAGTAAATTTCATTTTGATACTCTGTTTTTTTTAAATATAACAAAATTGGTTCAGTTTTGAGGTGCGGAAAATGGGACAACAAAACGTCGATTTTGTGTATTTTAGCTAGGCATAAAAGGTCCGAAATGCAGTTGTCTTTTTATAGGAATAGGATAGGAAAACAATGTTCAAACACCTTTTTATCGAAATTCCCTGTCACCGCATATCCTCACAATTTATGTAATCCGAAACAAAAAAATAATAATGTTTATGTACATATCTAACTTTAACTAAATACAATAATTTGGTTTCAAATTTTTAGTTGTGTTCATTTTATATATTACGTTTATAGTATGTAATCAAATCTAGCAATAGCAAAGCATTGCCGGATATATATATATATATATATATATATGTGTATATTTATCATAGAATAAGGAATAGTCCAGAAAGAGCGTAGAATCATATTTGAATACATCGGATTGTGTCCAAAAATCCCCCCACTTTGCCTCACTTTCACCGCGTGCATGCGCGAAGTCGCCGCGTAATGTTGCCAGATTGCGAAAAATATAATCATTTCACAAATGTAAGATAATTGTGTATTTTTTTTAAAGTTCTCTAAAATGTTATTGTACTCGCGGAAACATTGTGGAAGACAAATGGAAAAATAATTAAATATTGAAATAATGCATTTCCTACTTACACGTGCATTTTTGCTACTTACATATGAAATGTGATCCCATTCTGTTTCTTTTTTATCCCAGCAGTATTTTTACACTTTAAAACGACACAACACTGCATAGTTGAATTTAAATCGGGAGTTGCGTACTGAGCGACGTGTACAAATAAACTAATGGATCAAAAGGTAAAATTACCCTTTTAAGTGTAGTTTAGTCGCCTTCTGTTTGATGCGCGTATGCGGTTTCTGGACTATTCTTAATTCTATGATATACATATTTAACATCTACATATTCATACATTTATTTTTCTTTTTGCGAAAAACGTTTAAGATACTTGTACTGCAATTGGTAAAATTTCCTGTGCACTAGTGTGAGGAAAAAGTGATGATCACTAATTATTGCAAAATGTGGTAAATCACAATAAAACAAGACAGGAAGAAAGGAAGCAGATTTTTAAAGAACGCGTTACGTGAATATTTCAAGCCATTATTGTTACGAAAACAAGATTCTACGGTAAAGCCTAAAAAATACTTAAATCCAATTACGATTGTAGAGTGAAGAGCAGAGGTTGCCATTATTCATACTCCACCCACGCACAATTGAATGGTACAAGGCAAAAACGGACTTGTTCAATTTTTGATTTCCGAGATATTAATACGATTTTCCGTTCTACAAGATTGTGCTCGCTTTTACGTTACATATTATATTTTATTT
This sequence comes from Micrasema longulum, assembly GCF_059751315.1. Taxonomy (NCBI): domain Eukaryota; kingdom Metazoa; phylum Arthropoda; class Insecta; order Trichoptera; family Brachycentridae; genus Micrasema; species Micrasema longulum. The sequence continues at coordinate 913,834 of NW_028277455.1, forward strand.
AATTACAAGCCTTCAAAATCGAATGTCAAATAGACGAAAGCGAGCATTTTTGACAACTTCTATTATACCATTTTCTTTTTCTTTTGGTACTTATTTTTAAATTTTGAAAAAAAAGACTCAACGTATGTTTACTTACTCCTAATAAAACACTTAAAATATGGCTTGTTGACTTATTAATTGTAAGAAAAAAATATGGGGTCACGGGAAGCAAAAAACAAATTCGACGATTGCCATATTGACCTAATTTTTTCCATGTTAAAAATGTTTTTTTTTAACATGTTTTAGTACCTAGACGTTTTGGTTTATTTTTTAGTGATATTGTGTGAAAAAAAAAATTCAATCATTGATTGAAAACGTGTTTTACTAAATTCATGAATCCATAATCCCACAAATATTGTTTTAACTCTTCGTTTTGGTCTTCCGTAAATTTATTATTTTGTAATGATCCCATTTTTGCTGTGCACCCTTCAATTATTATCTGCGTATACATGTACATATAACATTACCTTTCTTACAGAATATAAAAAGCACTTTTGCAGACATGATCAATAGTGATTTAAAATTAAATTACAATCGGGCTATAGTTTGCATTAAGATATAAACATTTTGAATATTTATTTTCTATTTATTTATTTACATATATAAGTTTATTGTACATTATTTGAGACATAAATTCCAACTCCATGGGACTAAAAGTCCTGTGTTGAGATGGGACGAGCAATTAATTGACACAGGCATATGAGTTTATCACCACAAATATAGGATCAGAAACATATTTTTTTTTTTTTTTTAAACATACATATGGCACATAAATATGGTAAACAGTAAACTCAAACATTCGGAAAATCATCACGGAGTTTCTCTCAAATCCCTCCGACTAAGAAAAATCCAGTCTTTAACTTCTTCCGTCCTTGGGAGCTTAATGTGCTCTTTCGAAATACTGAACACTGTCGATGCGATAAATGAGAGATGTCTCTGAGCAAAAGTCGTACGGGTTTTGGGTACAACATAATTCCTGCTCTGTGAAAACCTCGTAAGGACATTTTGCTGAGACCTCTCCTTATTATTTGACCAGAAGTGTGTTAGTGCTTCTTTAAGGTACAGTTGTCTCATATCTAGTACCGTCATGTATTGAAATAACTGTTCTGACGGGTATGTTGGAGGGTGCCGGAATATTACTGTCAATAATAATTTCTGTGAAATTATGAGATTATGACAAGAAAATATACACGGATAGCAAATGCGCCAACCGCTAGATCACAAAGACCTGGTAAAATATTGTGGGTCACAAAATATAACAAATAAGTCAAAATGAGTTATTGAAAAACAACTACTCTCCGTACTTTACTAATCCGTGCTAATATTATGAGTACGAAAGTTTTTTTATAAGTTTGTTTGTGTTTATTCACAATGCAACGAAGCAATCAATCGACGTGATTTTTTGCTTAAGGGTAGCCAAAGAGCTGACCAGTATCATTATTATTTATTCCGCAAAAAATATCGCTTGTTCTGGAAAATTCACAGCGGTAAAAAGAATTCTGAGTGGAAATATTAATGAACGTGAACAGAATATATATGCCACGTATCCATAGACAAACGGACCGTCGTATTTTTTGTATGGCAATAGTTGAAAGTCCGGCAATCGATACCGGCTACACTTTGTCCCGAAAAAATACCTTATTGCTTCGGGAAAATTTTTATTGCTAAACGACAAAAATTATTTCTCCAAAGTGCCACGCAAACGAAGCCGTGGGTAAAAGCTAGTACTTTAATTGATCCGAGTATTTTTTATAAAGTTTTTATTTTTTTATTTACTTAAAAAAGAGTATTTTTTATTTACTGAAAATACGAAATCAACTGACGGCGCGGCATTAAGAACTTTGAAAAAATTACATGTCAATTTTTTTTCTTGATAATTACAATATTATTTTATGTTATGTATGAAATTTCTTTTTTTTTATTTGATGCTTTTAACACTAACATGTTTGCGGGAGAAAAAAATGATGCCATCGGTAATGGTAAATCGGCCACCGACGGGCATAAGACCCGTCAAAATCGATATTATGTTCTCATAAAAAAACACTATACGATTTCTCAATCGCTTTCATAAGTGTACTCTTGAAAAACTAACGTTTTATATCTCTAAGAAACATAATAAGTTCAATATAGTCAAGGGCAAACAATTCGAAAGCAGAAGAAGAATGTGTAAGAATGCAAACGAGATTCGATTTGATGTCCTCACAAAAAATGTAATTACTCAAGAATAATTATAATTAAAATCTTAAAGCAAAAAAACGAAGGCTATATATTTATTCCATATTATGTGTAAGCGTAATCACAAAAAAATATGTGTCAGAAAACATAAAAAATATCCATGAGAAGTATCATTACTAAAATTGTATTTAATTACCCGGTATTATGTACAAACAATAAAACAAATTGTAATCGGTTGACTGAATTTTTTTAATGTTGACTGGTCACATGTGAGCACGACATCAATCACAATTTAATTACAGTTTAGCCAAGCTATAAATATTCACAATTAACGTTGTATAACTTTATAATTGGCACGCTTCGATCGAAATCATCCGTGATTTATTGAAATTTGAAACTCTTTATTTTTTCACCGGCTAATATGCCAGCGTTTTAGACCGACTCAATCAATTATACATTCCGTCGGTTTCGTAAATGTGCCATCTTTACGTAGACACGAAACAATTACACACATATTTGATTTAAAATTTAAAATTGAATACCGAGCCGTTGACCCGTGAGAAAGAAATGAAAATCTATTTCAAATTGTTTGGTTATCCTTTTATTTAGTTCAGCGTCTGCTTTTCTTGACGCGTACACAGGATCAGCCGTTTGCGTGACGCGGTGCCTTCCTCTGACGTCAGCTGGCGCTGGTGACGTCACTTTCATCGATTCGAACCACGTGATTTCGGGAGCTTTTCGCTTGTCTGTGGAAATTTGAACGACGAGGGAGAGAAAAGGAGAAACGAGCGTCGGCGGTCTATTTCTAGCTTCCTATCGCACTCCTGACTACGTCATATAGCTCGTCACGGTAACCGCGTACAGCCGGTTTATTAGGGGTTTTCTATCTAAAGCCGTACAAGTGATTAGCCGCATTTTATGATTTACAATGTTTACATCACCGCCTGCATGACGCGAGTTTTTTGTGTATTTATTATATGAGTCCCTATGAGTTTAATGATAGCCGCATTGAAATAATTCAAATACTTTCCTCTTTTATAAATAAATCTCACGTAATCATCTATAAGTTATATTTAAAACATTGAGTCAACTTTGAGGTGCACGTTATAATATAGTAATTTTTGAAATACATAAGAATACCTACGTAAAATGTATCTAGGTTTATCAATTGATTTTGGGGCAAAAGTGAAATATGTAAATACTAAAAAATAATGTAAGTGTATATTACAAAAAGGAAGGGAATTCAAAATGCGTTTATTTTGCAAGAAATTTGCTTTAAAATAAAGGTGGTGTATTTGAAATCATATTTGAAAAGTTGTACTGAAAATTATTCACAAACTACAACAATAGTAAAACAAATTTTGATTTCAAATCGATTGTCAGGTATGGGATTTGTATTGATCGTTATGAAAACCAATCAATTGTGATTATCTGCATATTGGCAAAAAAGGAAACATTTGATAATTGTTTACATTTGTGATTAGACCTCCAGTATAATTAACTAGCTACATATTTTTAAAATAATAAAATGGGAAGAAATGTGATGACAAGCTCAATATAGCTATAAATTGATGCCTGTACCTGCTTTAAAATATTGTTGAACTGTTGACGTATTATCAAAAGACACGTTTTCCGTTACTAGCTTGATCTTAAATAAACCAAATATGATGTTGCTCTTATAAATTTAGGGAAAAAAAAGAAAATTTCGATATACTTGCAAACATTAATGTAAAAAGGAGGTATTTATGTGTAGCTCGTTGACTGGGTGCCGAGTGCAGAAAACCTTTTTTTTATACCTTATAAAACAGTTTAATATGTACTTAAAAATATAACTTAATATGTTTACATGTAAATTTAGTGAATTGGACTGTTTTTACAAATGCAATGATATATCTTATTACATGTAATATTTTCCACAGTAACATTGTTATTATAGCATTTTCTCATCTCTCGTAAAAGCATTATTCTTTAAACCATCATGGCCTGCAAATATAAATGCAATATTATACCTGCTTGTAACGTGTTTATTTAATTATTCGTAACAATACGGAACACGATAAATTAATGAGCACTTAAAAACGTAAACGTAAGGATAACTAGGAACAATAGTTATTTTGTTTAAATCCCGTTTAATTTGATCATCAAATACAAGTTGAGTATTATTTTATTTTCACGAGAAGACATAAATATAATTAAGTCTGAATGATGTCTCGCAACTAGCGATGAGCTGTCTGTTATAAAATAAGTTCTTGCATTGATGTGTCTATTTAATAATAATGTACATGTGTACCTATATTATATACACATGGATACAAACGCTAAACGATTGTGTACAAGTTTCGTGTCTAAACACGAGATGTTTCGATCTAAGTAACCTGACTTATCAATCAATCTTGTTCCAGTGAGATTTAACACGAGCGGCGATTTGGTACTTTTTGTACGCTTTCGGCCTTGCATAACTACACTGCTTTCAAATCATGCAAATAAATAGGTATGATGTTACTTATAGAAGAATTTTAACATTCTAACGTCCAGTTCATTAATAGGACATTTTCAAATTACGAATTTAGGGATACTGAGAAAATGAATGTTTTAATCTTCTCTTCTTATGTCGATTTGTGTATTGACATGCCTTGAGCCCTCAAAAATTACGACACTTAACTCATACCCAAACACTCGGTCACGGCTAACACTATTTAGTCGCTCTTCGACCACCAGCCAGGCGTAAATTTTGGAATCGAAGCCAAAAAGCCTACTTTTTTTTTTCTTATTTATAAATCATTTAACACAAAGTATTTTACAAGTTTAATACGTTAAATAACATTCCCAGGAGTTACAACAACTCAATTTGGGACAAAAATAATATAAATATTTAGAAAATAACACATATTGAGAACAACAAAAAAAACAAAGCAAGTTTAGCTCCTTTATAACTAAATATAGCACAACAATATATACAATATTTTGAGCTTGTCCAAATTTTTGTAGTGGATTCGACTCTCTGAGGAGCTGTTTATATTAACGTATTACAACAGAGATGAAGAACATTCAAGAGAAGGTAATATAGAATTCTAGGCATCTACAGGGCTTATGACCTACCGATGGCTAGTTTAAGTGGCCACTTTACACACTGTGTAACATGTGTACAAAAATGTGGAGTAACTCAAAATATTGTTGATAAATCCGCCTGGTCCATGAAGAAGTATATAAATTGAAAAAATAACATTTTCTGGCGTTGCCTAGTATGGAGGTGAATAATTCGATTAGATGAATCTCACCCGCATAAATAAAGGTTTCAGCTCTTTAACTTCACAAACATCAACAGATGAAATAATTGAAGAAATAAAGATGTTCAAATATAGGCAGAATAGTAAACATAATTCGGATATACAAAACGTGTGTCAGACCAAAGCATGGCGTATACAACAGAGGCGAAGATAGATAGAGAGAAAAAAAAAGTACGAAAAACCAAGTAGAAAAACTAAATAGAAAAACCAAATAACTGCTCAGAACGTCAGAAATGAAAGTACCAAAGGCAATCGCCTCAACTTGTGTCATGAAAGCGTGTAAAACCTATCGGATAAGCATTGTAGAAACGATTGTGTAACTTTTTATTGGTAAATATTTGTTTATGAATGATTTACAGTTTAAAACAATTAATATTTCAAAAAATATTTTTTTTTTTAAATGAAAAAAACAGATTATAAGCCCTTTTAATGTCTGGGCATCCATGTACCCTTCTCAAAAAGTGTCTATTTTGAAATATCAACAATGCAAATAAATCATAAAAACAATATTATCATAATTATTACTAGGTATTTTTTGTTTTTTTCCTAAGTAGTTATGTTCTAAGAGTGCAATTTTTGAAATAAGAAGGTTTTTGACACAGTGTCTATTCTATGTTAAATATCCACAAAAATGACACAAATCCATATTGCAGCAGCAGTTCATGAGTGCAATCGCGATTGATTTTCTTTTCCGTATATGTAAGTACTAATGCAGTGTCCTATGCATCATCAGATGTGGATAAAAGCATGATGATGACACAACACCAACAGCTAGTACACAACTTCGAGGCCCGCACTGGTATTTGGTATTGCAGTAGTAACCCACACATGTGTTAGGTGAATCTTGGGTCCATTAAACCATGGCGCAAGTGTTCCTCCCTGAGGCGAGAGTTGCATCACACGGTGGAACGTCTCCTGCGGTGAGGTCACGTGGACTGTCCAATACCCATTCTCACACACGCGCGTCACTCACGGAAATCAGTGCTATTTTTAATTTTAATTAGCATGCGAAATTAATTAACTTAGCTTGCGAATGTTTTGTTTTTTTTTTTCATAATAAACAACTGATGCTGTAATTCACATTAGTGTAATCAAATAAATATTAACAAATTACAACAGGGATGGAGAATACCTTAAAGAAGGGAATATAAAAGTCTAGGCATTTACAGGGCTTATGACCTGTCAATGGCTGGTTAAAGTGGCCACTTTAGACACTGTGTAACATTCACCATTTTGCCTATATTGAATGGTGAATGTTACACAGCGTGTAAAGTGGCCACATAAACCAGCCATTATTAGGTCATAAGCTCTGTAAATGCCTAGACTTTCATTTTACCATATTTAAGGTATTCTCTATCCCTGTTGTAATTTGTTAATCTTAACGACTGCCGAGGGAGTGAAATCCAGTCTTTTGTCTACAAACATTTGGACAAACTCAAGTATTGTTGATAAATATAATTTAATTTGTGGTATTACACTTAACAATATTAAATGTTTAGTAAATAAAATACGTTATACTCATATTTAAGAATTAAGATAAAATTAAATGATTTTTTTTTAAATGAGATTTTGACACATAATAAAAGAAGAGAACGGTGAATTTGGCAATTAAATTTTCCAACTCCATTGTTCCATGTTCAGTTCCTAGCTGCAGCATATGACGTACACAAACAGCCCGTAGACCTCCTCTTTGGCTGCCTAATTATGTGCATTTTCTTAATTCAGCATAAACTGCCGATTAACTGTCAACAATTGACCTCTAAAAAGTCGAGAGCATGATGCTTTGTAAAAATGGCAATGTTGTCATATGACTCTTAGAAAGCAGCCACAGTATATGACTCAGCCAATCGCATCGGAGGGTAGTTGCTAATATTTCACAGCATAAATTTTGATGTTTTTTTTTTCATAATAAGAAAACAATTATGTCGCTGAGTTAGTTGTGCTAAACAGCCAATTTTATCATTATTTTTCACAAAAATCATTAAATAAGTGGTACCTTTAGCAGTATCTTACGCTTTTTTCGTTTATCGTAAATTCGCAATGCTAATGTTAAAAATTCCATTCCGAAATTGCGCGTCCACGTCAATCTTCAAGCTATTAATACGACACTGTTTGGCGTCTCACCTGACAGGTGATTGTTTTAAAGAAACTACCTCTTAAAATGCAATTACGAGTTAAAAAGTGCTCAACGGAGTGAGTGTTGGATTTTGATGAATTGATTTTTTTATAGTAAAATTTAAAAGAGTTCGTGAGCCCGATAGCATTACAAAAGACGGTAAGTATCATCGATATATTGAGCTTTTCTATTTTTCTATTTACCTACATTGCTGGAACGTGGTAGGAAATTAATTTGAATACTATTAGGGTATATGGAATACTCAGAAAAATGCGTTTCTAACCAATGAATTGCCCTATATACATTTCGATTTCGAAATAGTAAAAAGTTTAAATATATTATAATAGTAGCGGACTCATCAGACGTTGTCCTGCCCGAACGTTGGCTTCCTTGCTATTAGCTTGGAAAAATACGTTTTATTGATAATTAGGTACCTAACTACTTGTTTGTGATTTAATTCCAAAACTTAAAATATTTCATTTAAGTAGGTACCTAGGTACTTGTTTATGTTTGAATTCCAAAACATAAAATAAATATTTTTTTCAAATACGGCATTATTTTTGCAAACGTCAAACTCCGGTCGTCTCACCAACAAAGGGGTGTACTTATGTAGGAATACGATTTTTTTTAATGTATTGAATTTAATAATATTTTAGTGTTACCAAAAATCCAATACAAAGAAACAAATGGGTAGAAATTATAACGAATGTAAGGAAAGAATCTGATTGAGATTCACAAAAAACAAATGCTGTTTGTAAACATTTAAAAACAAACTATTTTATACCCAAAAAAACAACATCTTTCCATTTTTTGCAAATGCATTCTCCCCAAATGCAACCCTGGTAGATCGATGAATTAAACATTTATGCTCCTAACTTATTTTTTACATATTAGATTGACGGTTTTAATATCGACAAACACGCACAGCGCAAAAATCTATTTTTCTCTGAAAACCGCACGTAAATCGGTTAAGCCGTTTAGGAGGAGTACGATGACATCACACGTACAGAGGAATTATATATATAAAGATAATTATCTTTTTAGTGTTGAAAATCCTTTCACCGTGACTAAATTTAATTGAAGTACTAAATAACTTTGAAATAAGCGGTTTTAATTGCATACTTATAGAATTAATCTTTTGGTGACTTGTATGAACGGCGTCGGTAGATTGAGTAATATTTAAAAAAATAAAAATCGGTTATAAATGTATATAAAATACCATAATGATAAAACATATTTATAACTAGATTTTACACTGAAAAAAAACTATTTTTGCTACTATTCGTGTAATCGTAATTTGGTCATGAAGAAGAATGACAATATCCCTCTATGTAATCTGACAAATATACAATGAAACGGGCAATGAAAGCATTAGAGTTTAATTGCATTAGGATTGCAGTTTTCGAAATTCACATTAAAAAGAAATGAAGTGTTAAGTAAATAAAAGCATTTATCGATACTATTCCTGGCCGATTACCTTTCATTCCCATCCTTCCCTTAACCCATCCTTATGGTACCTACCTAACATCAAGATAGAAGAAATTCAAAATTAGAAGATTCGGATTTAGAACAAAAACAAAACAACATTTTTAACTTCACATAAAATCAGATAAAAAGTGGTTGGTTTCGTCGCGCGTCGTTAAGAACATTGTTACATTTTATAATTCATTTTGTCATCAAGTCCCTGAAATTGAAGAACATTCACACCATGTTAAAAGTAGGTATCCATTCCATGTTTCTATCCTGTATTCAGATATTTCCTTATCACAAAGCTGAATGAAATTCGTTTTTCATTTACCTATTCGTTAACATAAAGCTCCTCGATTTTCGATAAAAAAAAGTTTTTATAATGGTTTTTGGATATGTGGAGGAAACGCTTTCACAAAGTGAAATATCCTATCATGTTGGAGAGGGTTCAGAAAAAAAAGAGTATGGTAGTTATCCATGGCGTTATTCCACTGCATTTCTCATGGGCAAGCTTTGGACCAACAGTTTGCAATTAAGAAGGGACAGGTTCATACAGACCCATTATTTCAGACTGATAAGAGGTTTCATCTTCGAGATCATTCGAGAACTTACCATTTTAGAGAGTTTTTATGTTTCTGATAGTTATCTCCGACAGCTTCAGAACAAACTTTTTAACCTCCCGGCTTCCAGAACCATCCGGCCTCTGGTTATGCCGATTGGAAGAGCATTCAGGCAGCTGAACATTATCACTTTGGAGATCTACATCTTTTGCATTAGTGAAACTATGTTTGAGACCCAAATACTCTTTTTTCGCTTTTGGAGAGTATTATACCTTATATATATATATATATATATATATATATATATATATATATATATATATATATATATATACATTTTTTTATAAAAGAAATTCAAGAGTTCTTATCATTTACTCAAATATTTAAATTTGTAGACCATTTCCTAAATGTTGTAAATAACTTGTGCTGGGAAAATGGAAATCGAGTTGTGGTAGAGTGGTATTTGAATCTGGGACCTTTGGTCTGTGAGCCCACAATACTACCACGGGACCACAACACGATTCAATATCGATCCATTGATCAAGGTTTTCTGGATTGATTGCTGTCCCAAAATAACTGCTTAAGCATTTTATGTTATTTGTTATAAAATAAAAAAAAAAACAATTTTAAAAGAGGTTCGTTTAATTTTAGAAAGTGATAAAATCATTTGGGTCTTGATCTGTAAATTATCTGCATCAACGAAATACCTACATCTACAATATTTTTTTGGTATCTGGTCTAGGAATTATAAAACTTTGCAATGAAAATCACCCTTTCAAATTTATTGAAACTTTATATCGACATTGCTCAGAATTGAACCAGAGTCTCGCGCATGATAAACCAATACTTACTTGATGATCATAGAGTGGACTTTTTCAAATCCGATTATATTTTTTCACCTAGGAATAGCTTTCGAATCGAACGTATCCAGGATTGTGGTTTTATTTTACACAGAAAAATAAAATCTTAGTTCCTTCCGAACTCGAAAGAAATAACAAAACGTATTTAATTTTTACTGAATTCGCTTCAATAAAGTGCGTGACTTATACCGAGTATATGATTCGTCAATTCAGCGGTCATCGCGATCACCTAACAATGGTTGGTGGAGTGCCCATCTCCAGCGGGTCTGAGGGCCGTTGTGCGCGTATTGATTTGTAGGCAAGAATCTGTCAGTTCACTTATGAATGCGTACGGTAGAGTACAGTAATGATGATGTTTGACTATTATTGATGATTCTTCAAGATTGACAAGACCGATACATGCTTCCAAACAAAACATACAGGTTACTTCAAACCTATTTACATGAGACCTTAAACCTTTACTACGAAAATGTGACAAGTTTCTCTAAAATATTGTATTTTCGTTAATTTAAACGAGTTTTTAAATTCATTTCAATATAAAAATCATTTACTATTTATAAACCATGTCGATTGTATTTTTTACAAAACATACATCAATTTTTTTTTTATTAATGTCTACTTACTCAAAAAGTATAGGTAACCACTATTCACTTTTATTTTCCAATCATTAGTTGAAATACTAAATTTCTTTCCTCTTTAATTCAATAAAGTTTTTTAAAATATTAATTTTTTTAAATTTTCAAAATATTTAAGGCTTTAAGTTTGTCGTCAAACATTTCAATAAATACTTGAATATAACCACTTACTGACTTTTCTACATCTAGTGGTCTCGAGACATACCCTTCTCTTTGTCAGGACACTAATTTCACTAACTTGCAAATCCCACTATACACCTTTACCATAGAAGTTGCATTACCAACGTTGTTATAGGATGCATGCCACTCAAAGCCAAAGTACTCTGATTAAATATATTTTTTAAATAGGTAAATAAAATAAAAAAGTAGGTAAGTGGTTGTATATAAATATTTACCATCATTTAAAGAAAAATATATACCGTACTGTAATTTACAATACGTTTGATTTGTACATCTATTCAATTAACAATGATGTATATCAAAACAACAATTGATTTATTTTAATTTCAAATAGTACCCAATCTGTTTATTAAGAAACAAAATAACATATTTTAATCGCACTTAAAATATTAATTATATTTGGGGAAACTGAATAAAATAACAAAAAAATTGGTTGCATCCAGAAGCGCTATAAATAAAAGTTCGATTTCAGTTCATTGCTAGTTAAATATTTGCAAGAAAATACATTGACCTAAAAAATCAGAGACTGGGTAAGTTTTTAACGTTTTTTTATTAAAATTAATTAATACGCAATCCGAGTGAGTGATTGCTTTATAATTTTAGTAAATAGTGATTATCGCGAATATTTCCTTGGTGTTCGTTCGTAATGCAAATTAAAATACTATATGCCGTACCTATTTCTCAAAGTCAACCATTATATTATATTAGCAATGAACGGTACAACATGGTTATAGCTAATATTTGTTTCGTAATTTGCGTATGAGTTAATCACTAAGAAAATGATGATTCATGGAAAAAGTAATGAAATATTAATCTGTTATAAAATATTATTTATTTACATTTACATACTGTACTCAGCGTCTCTAAAAAAAACTCATTACTGGGTCGGTAAATAAAAAAATATAAAAATAGTGATATTTTTGAGGCGCCTAGCGACATTCTTCTTCTTTTCCACATCTGATCCGAAGCGGAGCACGTGGACATCACAAGACGCCTCCAGGAGACCCTATCGCCAGCCAACAACACGGCTCCTCCCAAGTCAATCCCGCGCCCCTTAGTTTCGCCGAATAAAGCCAAAAGATCGTCATTGACGGCCTTCCAGATCGGTGGGAGCCCGCAGATAAAAAACAGCGGCAATATGGGTTTAGGTTCTCCTGAAGGATACGCAGCACGTGTCCAAGCCAGGTCTACCACCGCATCCTCAAAACGCTCGTTTTAGGAGGTTGCGGCGTCTGTTCTTGGATTTATGCTTAATATTCTCCTCAAGACTTGATCTCAAAAATAAGAACTTCGGTGTTGTAAGCTTTGGCCAAGATTTGCACGCGTACAGGAGTATCGGCATTATACAAGAGTTGAATAATAAACTTACGTACAAATAAATGTGAAATAGAACCAAAATCCTCAGGTAAAAATTCTTAAAAAGGAAATCGAGTCAAGAAAAGTTTGCCTCGTGGCGAAGCGGTAGTGGTTCCGGGTTCAATTCCTGGAAAGTTCAACGCGAAATATTTGTTTCATTGTCCCTGGGCTGGCACCTGAAGCGTAAGACTAACCGCCTTACTTTCAAGTAACAGATGATCGAGACACGCTCCATTTACAAAGGGTTTGATGATGATGATGCGTTTACAGAAAATTATAAATGAAATTAAATGTAAAAATATGAGTGCATTTGCTTAACCTTCATCAGCTATTTCCTTTAAAAAAAGGAGTGACAAAATGCGCCTAAATATACATGACACCTTTTCCTTGAATTGTTTCAATATTACTTATGCAAAAAATCATTGCCGAATAATTCGGTAAACTCATTGATGATCCGCTTTGATTTGAGATGCTGTGGGAATAACCATCCCACTGATTTCTTGAGAATTTCATGAACCTGTTCATCGAATTCTTATCATACGACGACCAAGTCTGATGATGAATTACGAACGTAAAAATCCACGTGGGATTGTATTAATGATCATTATTTTTATGATTAGAGTCATTGTACCATAGATCTCGTGAGCACTTCTTATATGGAAAGATACCGCATTTATTATTATTGTTTTATTATCATTTGAGTTGAGTATTGGCTAATGAACGTTAATAGTCAAAATATAAGCGAAATATTAAATTAGTTTATTGTTTGTCAAGCACATTTCCGGTGATTTTTGTTAATAAATAGATCTATTTAAAATACGCAAAGGTTTCACGTATTAAACTTATTCTTTTTTTCTTAGTTAGGTACCTACGTGCTTAAAGCATATTGATAAATTTAAGGTTTAGTACTTTTAATCCATTAGCGCCTTTTGGTTCTTAAAATAGTGTTTAAAATGAAGTGATTAAATAACCATAAATGTGTTTTTAGGAACTAGATTTTCTAATGAATATTGAAATGAGTCGTTAAGAAATACCTTAAAAGTATCGAATATGTAAATGGTGTTTTATTCGTCAGTAGAATGCGGTTTAAGTGGAGATGGGTCGAAACTTTCGATTTCGCATCTGCGCATGCGTGGGCTTTATGAAGGAGAAATCTGTCAATGATCGATAAATCTTTTGGAATATCTGGTATGCATTTCGTTTCAAATCATTCGTTCTCGAGAATTCACAATGCAAATGATTGAAAATAAGATGATTGAATCGCTTTGTAAATTAGAGAAAGTTCCAGACTGAATAGTCCATTGATACATTTTGATTTACGCATCCCACATACTAAGATATTTATTTATTTTGTGGGATTTTGTGCGGTGAAGACGGGGATTCTATCATATTTGTTTACGTGGTTGGTGTAACTAAAATAATTTTGAAACTAATCAATGTATTCGTTTACATAAATTGATGTTGTGCAAATCAAATCATTTAAAACATACGTTGCTAGGGATAGTCAAAATATTAAAACAATTCACTATTTAAATTTATTTGTTTATAGTTACATTCCGATTAATTTTCCTGTTTTCAAAATAAGGTACCTTTTACCAAAGGCCTGGAGCCTAATGACGCCCGCGCGATACGTTTTCTCCAACGGAAAACCATAAAAAAAAAACAAAAATATATTATTTAAACGCAACAACCGGAATGAAGACGAGGTTCGCCAATTTATTAAAAAGTTACGTAGAATTCATTTTTTATTTTTATATGAGTCAGGTACTTTATTAAAATTGATATATTTCTAACTACTTTGTTACAGTTGTATTAATTTAAAAGATTTAGTACAAAATTCACTTAAAAACATAAATTGTTTCTAATAACCTAAATCATCATTATTTTCCTTATTAGCTCAGAGTGGTGTATGGGGCACTCCATTGGTAATCGAATGAAAGCGAATCTATGTATCAGTCTAACGCTTTCAGGGTCGCGATTATGAACGGGTATCTTCATCGGTATATACTGAGATGGTATAAACTAATATCGATATTTGTGTACGAAAGTTTGTATATTTGTATAAAAATTTTAAGTGTCTTCGTCGGTTGCCGATAATTTATCATGTACAGAAAAAAAAATGTAACTGTATTCTATTTTTCATACAGAAAACTTAATTTAACTTTATAGATAAAATTAAAGATAAATTTTTACTTCCCGTCATAATTGAGGCCCAGGGCTCGTTACATTTTTTTATCTTCAACGAAAATTTTAGCTTTCTGTATGAAAAATAGAATACGAATATTTTTTTTTTAAACATATTTGATTACAGGTTACTGGCGAAGATATTTTAAATTTTTACACAAATATACACATTTTCGTGCATAAATATCGATTTGACTTTATTTATACCTGTAGCGATAAAGATGGCGTTTGTGATCGCGGCCCAGGTGTAATACCAGGAACAATGAAATACTGCAATGGAGAACTAACTTTCAAACAAAAAATTCCCAACCTCTCTATCAGGGATCGAACCCGGGACCTCAAACATGAAGAAGGACTTAAATCTACTTGATTTTTTTTATTTTTTTATAATTATTATTATTTTTAGCCATCGAGTCAAACTCACATATTCAGGATTCTGTTTCTAATTTATCAACAGAACATTATTATTTGACCACCCGTACACAGAGTCAAATAATACAATAGGCCTCATTCATTTTTTAGTGCCAAACGGTTTAATTATAAGCAAATACAGAGATAAATATCGATTGATTTCATTATTTTTTTGTGTTTTAAGGTTCGGTTTTCATCTAAAGGCATACATCGGGGCTTTTTTATAAAAAACAATGTTGAATTTAAAATGTAATTAAGAACATACCGGCTAATTTAAATTACATATCATTAAAAACGTCAAATAGCAATTCTTTATCGCGAAGATTTTGAAGTTATTTACATCAATTCCGCAATAATAAATCTACTTAAAATGTGTGTGATAATGGCTGAACCATACACAAAGAAAGATTATATTATACACATACATACATTCATACCCATCATCTAGAATCTAGACACACAACACATACCTAATATAAAATATAAATTCACTAGTTCCGCACTGTATCTCGTGATCAAGGCCACAGATAGATAGATGGCCAAACGGGGTTCTTTTTAAATCGAATGTTAAAAAACCCATAGATATTTTAATGGAACCGGAGAACATTTTTAAGAAGGAAATATAGAAGTCTGGGAATTGTATGGATTCACAACGTATCATTCATCGTTCCACCTATATTAGGACTCCCACATTTCTTCCTTTCTTCCATGTGTAGTTTTTGTGTAGTAAAAGGTGCAAAATCATTATTATTTATTTTTATTTAAACACTTTATAAACATTGACAGATTATTTACATATTAGGGAGGATAATTTGCCTTAAAGTCATTTCTTCTAACATATCCAAACCGTTTGATTTGAGAAAATAAATGGTAAATATGAACATATTGTATATATAATAAAACCGTTTTGATTTTATCAAAATCGCTTTTTTTTAGAAATGTAAATTACATTCTTCTATGAGGAAAGGAAAAGAAAGAAAGAAAAAGAAAACTTAAATATTCTGATCGTGACATTTTAATCGTGTTTTAAATTTAAGTAAAAAAAAGAGCGCGTTTTTGACAATATAAGATGGATTTCTCAATCTAGCAGCTAATACTGTGAAAGAGGAGGCAAAATAATTAGAGTGGTGTATGGGTATTGAAAATTTTGTTGGAGATTCGAGTTATTTTACTTATCTACCAGTAAATCCTTAAAAACACATTTTAACATTATTTATACCAATTACCAATTACCTATTACCTTTATATTATTTAGAGCACTATATAAGTACTGTCTAGTAAAGAAAAACAATATACCAACTTTTCGTTTGAATACGGTTGTGATTAATTTGTTTTTTTTCCTTTCGTTGTTATTCAATTTTATAAATATTTTTTTATAGGAACCGCTTTGTAACGTTGTTCTTAAATATAACCATATCCGCGTTAAAATAATTATTTATTTATAGATTCTTTATACGTATCGTCATGATCGTCGAACAACGATGTGATTGAGATTTTCTTCAACATTACATGAGAGCGCTTTAATTTTTTTGACACTTTATGTCACAACTTAATAAGTTAATAGGTATATTATTTAATACATGGGTTAGTTATTTATACTTTGTTTTTTGTTTCAAACCTGGAATAATACTTCTTCAAAATCAAGTAATATAAATGAAAATAAATGTCGCATTTTCACACATCCGTCATTGTTCTACGATCACCACGATATACAGTACATTAGACAATAATATAAAAGCAAGTATATGGCCTTTAAGCAGTTTTTTCCTTCCTACCGCTATAATTCTTACCGTTTTATTGTGATTTCATTCCATCATACTTTAAAAGCATCTGGTTTTCTATCTACATATGACAATAAAAAAATCTAAAAAATACACTAAATATTTAAAAAGTACGTTTCGTAAAGAAATGTTAACGGTGTTTTAAATAAAGTACTCGGTACAATAAATAGATATTTTTGTCGCATTTTAAAAATATTTAAATTACCTTTAAATTCAATCAACATCCACTGAATCTCGCGTTATTTATAGATGAATTTGTAAACAATAAAAATAAATTTACTCCGATCAATTGTGTTCCGTATTTGTCATTAATATGCGTGCTTTGTTACAAACCATTCAACAATCTACGTGGGTGATAACTGTCGTTCAATAAGTTAGAAGGTACAGTTTTTTTTAGAACCAGCTATTTATATCTTTCGTACACAAAAAATCTAGTTTATTTATTAATTTTACCGAAACATACTCGTACATTCAACGGTATTAAATATTAATCATTAACTTTTATTACTAAACAGAAACAAATGGGATGCATTATTATTATGCAAAAACACGTCTTCTTTATAAATAATGCAGGACTTATTCGTCTATTCAACTCTGAACTATTTTAAAAACCAAAACATAAAATGTGCAGGAGAGCGGTTTTTCGAGTACTTGAACGGTACGTTCCAAAATATTGTAAACGCTATGTTATGGTAGGTTCCAAAATATTCTAAACGCTTTGTTATTGTAAAGAGTTGTTCAAGAGTATCCTGGGGTCTATTCTAAAATAGTTAACCGGATAGGAATTTCACAGAGAATCATATTCTGTAAAAGTAAACATTTCGGAAGATTGGCGTTTCGAATAGTTTAGATTTAAATAGACGTATCATTCTTTTATTTACATTGAAGGGATATTTACTTTAAGAACTGTGTAAAATGGCGGCCTCCGTGGTGTAGTGGTCAAGACGCTTGACTCACAGACGGAAGGTTCCGGGTTCGATACCCGGTGAGAACACAAAAATTAAATGTAATTTTTCTCAAGCCTGGGTGTTCTGTGATGTAATTCACCGCTGTAATTGGGCCTCCGGCCTGTTGTGGTGCAAAAATAAAATAAAATAAAAATAAAATAAAAATCGACAATTCTAGTATTTTCTTTCATCTTAAATAAAATCCTGTTTATTGTAAAAAAAAAAACGATAATAACAAAACGATTTGTCATTTAGACTACTTGATAACTTCATACATTAAGACGCCATTTCCAGAAAGATGCATCTAGAAAGTTCGACCACAACTGATGTCAGGACGTGAATAACGCGGGAAATTCTGAATTGGCGAATAGGATCAAGAGCCTTGATACTCTGTGGCATATTGTATTTATAATGCCATCTATGTCTATTTGACTTTATTTCTAGATGGCCTTCACACAATTTCTTAGAAGACTTGTTCCTCAACATTCGATATTGACGAAAACTATAAGCGTCGTAAGGCTGCCAAACTTTTTGTTCGTACGCCCCCTCCTCATAAAGAATACATTTGTAAAAAGTTATTGGAGTGTAAGAGCATCAATGGCCTCCATATGTGTGGCACGGTAGACAAGCTTAGCGAAACATTTACAACAGCGAGGGATTTTGATTTAAAAATATGATTTAAAAGTATGCATTATACTTATATTTTATTATTATGATATATTAGTACATAAAATTATAAACAAAAACATGGATCTTTTTCTTTCTTATCTCTTTCTTGAATAATTTATATTAGGTCCTAAAAGAGATTAAAGCACAATTTCTATCGTCGATATATTGAAAATTACCTGGAAAAAGAATAAAAACTAATTTCAAATATCAACTGATCATCAAATATGTCAATAATGTAAAGGAAAAAAATACCCATGATCGGGAAAATCATAGTGATTTCCTTCTGTTTGAAGTAATAATATTGAATTTATTGCCATAATTAATACAAAAGTAAAATTTTGCTATTGCGTTGAAATAATAGTGACACTTTACAAACTTTATCCATTTTATATAGTGTCACTGGCATCCTTTAGATACATTACGAATGTGAATTAACTTAAAAATATATATTAAGTGGGCACTATTTTTTTTATTATTTTTTTTATCGTGCACAGTGAGCATTGATTTTAATTAAACAATACTCTACCAAATATTCGTATCTAACAATTTACCGACTTTTCTATGTCTATCTCTTTGTCAGGACGCCAATTAAACCAACATGCAAAACCCACTGTACAGCTTCACCATAGTTGTTGCACAAAAATATAAAACCAACACGACATGCATTTAAATAAGCACACGCACTGACGAAGAGACGGGTACGTCTCGAAACCGTTAGACATAGAAAAGTCGGTAAGTGGTTATCTACAAATATTTAATAACATTAAGAAAAATGGTTGACCACGAAGTAAATGCTTTAAAAATTAATAATAAACTACATTAATTTAAATATTATATTTGAAGCACTAGCTTTATGGCCATTTATTTTATTTTAATATTTATTTAATTTTCAAATAAGTTGCAACCGAGAAGGAAAACATTTTTGAGAAGGGAATATGAAAGTCTAGGCATTTACAGGGCTTATGACGTGTCATTGGCTGTTTTAAGTGGCCATTTCATACACTGTGTTAACATTCACCATTCTGCCTATGTTCGAAAATCTACATTTCCTCAACTCTTCTATCTGTTGACTTTTGAGAAGTAAAAGAGCTGAAACCTTTATCATGTGAGTGAGATTCATCCGGCTGAACCAATTCACCTACTAGGCAACGCGTGAAAACAATTATTCAATTTTTATACTTCGTTTTTTACCAGGTAGTTAATTCAATAATGTTTTAAGTATGTCAAAATGCTTGCAAACTGGCTGGATTATTCATATTTAAATTTATTGCAACAGAGAGGGAAAACACTTTTGAGAAGGTAATGCAGCCACTAATCTATAATTCATTTAATATTTCTTAAAATAAAAACTTTTACATTCAAATGTAATTTTAATCTAACATTGAGTTAGTTTTATTAGTTTAAAAAAACACTTTTTAATCTAATACCTTTAATATTTTTGATAAATGTAAACGGCATATTAAATAAAATTAAAATAAATATGAATACGGCGATGTATTAGAACGTTAAAAAAACTATTAATGATATTTTTTGTGATATATTTCAATAATCACCAGCCAATGACAGGTCACAAGCCCTGTAAATGCCTAGACTTTTATATTTCTTTATCAAAAGTGTTTTAGCTCTCTGTTGCAACAAATTTTAATATTTCCTAGGGGGGAAATCCAGCCAGTCTGCAAGCGTTTGAACATACTAAAAACATTGTTTGTGCTAAAAATAGTGATTTCGTCACTATTTTTCTGAAGGAGCGGAATGCGTTTTTAGTGCCTCGGCGTTTAAGGAGCACTGGTGTACATAGAAGTAACTGCCTATACTAATACATATCTCTAGGATCGTAACAGGATTCACCTAATGAAAAACACCAATACATTTCTTCCTGTATTATTTCTGCACCATGATCGTGACCACAATATTTAAAATATTCTCCATTTTACAATGTTTGTGTGTTTATAGCGCATTTAAATTATTTAATAACTAGTTTTAGCGAATATTTTAAGGAAACATTCTAAACTGCATTATTTTCGAAGCGTGAGATTTTTGCCTTGTTTTTTTAATATGTTTTATAACGCAAAAATTATTGTTTATGCCAGATAATTATATTATGGATATAACACTTGGTAATTGATATTTTCATGGATATTCAAAGGTTATGAAAGTATCAAAACGAATCGGTTTAAAATTATTTATGCTTGGAGATTAAGACAGAAAAATTTTTTTTTAACGTATTTTGCGTTCGAATTTTTAATATGCCTGTTAATGTGTTAGTGCCTGTCGGTGAACCAAGTAAACATGTAAATTTTGTTTGCGTAACACTCGAATATATTATTTGAGAACGTTGTGTCACGCACACGTGTTAGTTAAAGGTTTGAATGGACGGTAAGTATTCATATTTTTTTAAAATTATGATTGCACACAAATTGGTGAACCATCTTTCGTTTTAGGTATTTTAGGTATTTTAAACGAAATGAAGTGCGGTAGTTTTAGTAATTGTCACATGAGGATACATTTTTAAGGCTTTTACTTAGAGTACCAGTTAGTTGTAAATAATTAATAATCCATAACAATAATAATGAAAATCCTTTTAAATATTTAATTTCTCATTTTGCGACCTATTTTCAAAAATAGGTCGTTTACCATGTCAAGAGGGCAACTTCTTTGAATGGATCGCACATGGCTGCAGCATTCGACAAAATGGCTACCAATGACGTCATAGCTGCGTGGCGTCACCGCGACATCAGCTGCTCGCTTTGCTTTACGTTTTCCTACCCTTCCTCGGGGCGGGGGCGGGGGCGGTCGATATATGCGAAGGCGGGACTATTTTTAGTACACAATACGATTTCCGTTACGTCACTTCCACACAGAAACAGCTGAGGTACAAGAAAACGGATAATCATGCTTATTTGTTTATTCACAACTTCAAAGATAAATTACGCTGGCATTCCTAAATAAATAATGTACTGTGTGTGTGTAGCATGCTATTTTACCACTGATTTTTTTTTAATTGGCTGTAAAACATTACGCTAAAGGGAATAATAATAATTGAAAACTCAATCGATTCAATTTGTTTTTACTTTTAATGCGTAGATGCTTATTTACATAATATTATGCCTTCCCTTGAACACACGACTTCATTTGATTGATTGAATATTCGAACTAATTGACGAATTAGAAATATTAAAAAGTGGTTATTTCTAAAGACCTTGCCATGGTGATACAGCGAACCTTGCAAATGAATGAGAAAGTAAAAGATGTTTTAATTGTAATTAAATATTTGTAACGGTAGGCACCTTTTTGTGTTGCAAGCCGCCATCAAAGAAACACATTAACACGGCGTGTTTCATTATTTCCGGACATCTAATCAAATTAAGATTATAAACTAATAACTTTCTGCATCTCGAGACACTAATAAGTTATAAGTCAGCGTTGCTAAACTCAGGATGATAGAAATTAAAATGGAAGCCAATCTTCCGATTGTGAAATGTCAATAAAATATCTGACATGATAGACGGTCATTATACTTCGCTGACTTACCGACTCGACGTTCTCATTTTGCCAATCTTTTGTATATAATATTCAGTTTATCTAGCCGATACATACTGTAACATTTTGTTATTTTTGTAATCATTATCAATAATAAACCAAGTGGTTCTGGTTTTATGCATTCTAATCCGGCGTCATGAACCTAATATGTCATTTTTACAATTTCTGTCGTAACCAAACATAACTCTAGTTAGAAAATTAAAAGCCAGAAAGAGAAATAGATCCTTTGAAAAATTGACAAGTATTTTTCGGTACAATTTTTTCCTTAAAAATCTATAGTGGTCATTCTATGACATATGCATTGTGCAAAGCACAGTTAACAAGATAAATAATAAATATGTTAAGTATGTCCAACTGTTTATGGACTTACTGGAATAACACCCACATAAGATTTCATATTACGAAACAAACATCTCAAAGAAACGAAGAAAACAGCTTTTTCATTATTTATTATCTATCTGTACCCAAATGTCAACCGAGAATAAGAAATGATTAAGGAATTTTTGAATTCTAGACATTTACACTGCTTTAGATTTATCATTGATACTGTGTTCACTGTGTAATATTCCCCATTCTGAATGCACTATTTTCAAATTTTGGATATGTCAATTCAAAGCAATTGTCTTTTTACGTTATTTGACAACCGAGATTAAGGAATTATTGGCGAATTTTTGAAATTCAGACATTTACATGACTTTTTATCTATCATTGACACTTTATACACTGTGTAACAATCAC
Organism: Micrasema longulum; assembly: GCF_059751315.1. NCBI lineage: Eukaryota > Metazoa > Arthropoda > Insecta > Trichoptera > Brachycentridae > Micrasema > Micrasema longulum. Next base: position 936,779 of record NW_028277455.1, read on the forward strand.
TATTCTGAATTTACAATTTTTTTAATTTGTATATATCTGTTCAAAGCAGGTGACTTTTTACATTATTTGACACTTCCAATATACTTAACATTTTCCAATAATTCCTTTATTTCGATTGACACATATTTCAAAAAAGTTATTTCTTTTTCTCTGTCGTGATCTCGGTCTTTTGTGTTATGGAAAGCACGTTTGTCTACCATGCGAGAATTCTCGGGTTCGATTCCTGACATGGTTGACATGAAATACTCTTTTTTTTTAAAAGGTGTTTTAAAAAACGAACGTATGCATTATTTTATCATTCGTCAAAGTAAAAAACATTCCGACTGTTGTGCAGATTTGATAATTCACTATTTTCTCAAAAGCCTTATTATTTCAGTTTCACTTTTCTATGGCTGGCTGCTTTCTGCATAACAACGTTCAATTGGACGTTGCCAAACGAGAAAAGCTACCTAAATGAGCTCATTATAATCTGATTGCCTCGGGATATTTGTGCTGAAAGAAGGTGATCCAGAAGTACAAACAAGATCACTTTGCGTACCTAAACCTAACATAAATTACAGAAAACCAAAATAATGACCACTATTTTTTAAATTTATTTTATAATTGGGCCTTTGCCATAAGAGTTTCGAGACAAAATTTTTGATCGTTTCTGCATGATTTTTTTTATGGGGGACGAAGGTCGACCCAATTTTCGCCTATTTTCAGAGCATGCATGTCTTTTTTTTGTTTTCGAAAGACGATCGTCTGTACCCCGTACACATTTCTTAAACATCATACAAGACACAGCCATTTTTGTACCGGTTTCATAACAAAACCAGCTCATTTCAATTTGCCTGTCGTTTAGCAACGCGCTTTCGTGTTTTTCTACTTTAATAACATACCTATGTACAATGTAGAGTTCAATATGTTTTGCGGATGGTGCATGCCTTATACGCGCATCTCATTTACTTTTTCAAATATCAACTTGAACCCTGGTCTCAATGAGTTTCATGTTGGCCACATCAGCATTGTTTCTTGGGAAGTTTGTTAATTAGCAGCCATTCCGCTTGTCTGTGGGTCAGTTACACAATACACAAGATGGAATCAAGTTTTTTAAGCCCACAATATAATATTATTCCGATAGATAAATTGAAGCCGTAACTAACACCTGACTGTATCGCTCAATCGCTGATTTTTGAACGGGTTCAGAGGCTGCGAACTGCCTTCATGGTATTTTTAAAACCTCTCTTATCACGCCGCGCGCCGCGCTAATTAAAAATAAAATGATTAGAAATATTAAATTAAATACACTAAATTAGTGTGTAAGCGTTTTTTTAACGCCCAATAGGCTTTTACATATAAGTGTGTTTTATGACTATTTATTAACACTGCTTAACCTAACAACGCTTTCTGAAAGAAGAACTATTAATGATCTCATTGTATTGTATAAAATTGTAAACCCTCTTTTTGACGCACCAAAAATACTTGAATTGATTAATTTTAGAGTACCTGCTGTCAACACTAGGAGTACTTTATTGTTTCATTGCTCCAGTACTTCTTCCAACCAACAAAACAATTCATTGATACCGAAACTGCATAGGTTAGGTAACACTTATGGAACGGCTGCAGACATTCTGTACAATTCTTTACCTCTTACAAGTCCACAATATCAAGTTTATTTGTAGCTGCTCGTCAAGCTATTATTGACAATTCAATTCCATAAATTTAAAAAATACTTACTTGTTTATTTTTATTACCTTATACTTGTTTTTTATTTTTTGCTATTATATCAAATTGCATTGTAGTATTGGCAAATACGCATTTCATAGATACATATTTTTATTTCTTATTTTTTCGTGATAATATACGCTTGCTTGTTTATTAACTTAACTTAAAAATGTCTTTCTTGCTTACCACTTTATATAAATAATATTTGCTTTACAGAATTTATTTCATTAGCTTATATCTTTGCATTTTTTGTTTATATGCTTACTGTTTTTTCTTGCATACCTTTGTTTTGTTTTTTTTTTTTTTTACTTTGTAAAACTTTTTATCATATCCTTTTTAACTAATTTCACAATTTTTTTCTGTATATTCTGTTTATTATTTAGTATGTTAGCATGTATTTCATTTTTATTTTTTGTAAATGCCTTTTGGGCGTTAATGAACAAAATAAATAAATAAAAATAAGTAAGTGATACAAAACACAGGTCGTAGGTACATACAATTTAAGAAATTCAGTACGAAGATCAACAAAAAACTTCAGAGAATAGAACACCATATCACATTGTCTTTGCATACAGATCTCGCTTCCTGTACATTTATACATCTTCTCATGGACGCCCGCCAATTATTGTGACTTTTGACATGTCATGCGATGTCTTTTCCGATCTTCATAGGATGTCATTTTTTTAGCCATTTTTTCGCTGTTCATTCGCTCTACTCGTAGATGTCCAAACCAACGCAAAACTCCTTTCTTGACTTGTCGACAATGCTTATCTCAGCCTTACATAAGTACGGATCTCGAGAACATTGTGTACCTACCGTAATTAATTTTATACATTTTTACAATAATTAATTTACACTTTTATTTGATTAAAAATTTGATAAGTAATTTTGTGTTATAAAAATTAAATTACAAATAACAACACTGCCGTACAAAAAGGCAACTTTTTGACCAAAATCACAAAATGATTTGTATGCATGGTATTTTCCATAAGAAATGTTAAACCATTTGGCATATAGCGATGAGCAGTAAAATATTTATTTCAGTATGAAAAACGATATAATTTATTTTAGTTTTTAAAGTAATAAAACAATAAATAGAGATTCATACGCAACAACTCAGTGAAGATATGACAAACACAGGTTTAAACAATTCGCATGCTGTGATTTTACTTATGATTATTTGTAACTTTTTTTTCTAATTTGCTGATAAATACTAAAGTGTCATATTTTATAATATGACGTACCCTAATCTGCCTTTTTCTAAACTTGTTGCAACAGAAACGGAAAACATTTTTCAGAAAAAGGGATATAAAAATTTAGGCAGGGCTTATGACCAATCATTGGCTGGTTTAAGCACTGTGTAACATTTACCAATCTGCCTAAGTTTTAACATCCACATTTCCTCAACCCTTCCATTCGTTGACCTTTGTGCAGTAAAAGAGCTGAAACCTTTATCATGTGGGTGAGATTCATCTGGCTGAACCATTTTACCTGCTAGGCAAAGCCTGAAAACATGTTTCAATTTTTATACTTCTTATTCCCGTCAGTTCAATCAACAATGTTTTGAGTATCAAAATGTTTATAGATAGAATGGAGTTTCTCCCTAGGGAGTTATTTGTATCTCATTTTTTTTATAAGTCAACAAACAGGATTATGAGAGCCTTAATAGAATGTCATTAATTATATTTAATACAATTGAATAACGGAAAATTTAAGGATAAATTAAAGAAAATGTTCCTGACATAATTAACATTAACCGTATTTTGAAAATAAAAATGTATGTATTATATGTGCCTGTGTATATCAATTTTTAAAAAATGTGTTTTTTAATTAATTTTTATTAGTGTCAAATTTTCTCAGTTTTTTAAAATAGTTTTTTTTTATTTATTGTATTATTTTGTTTTGCATTTTTTGTTTCATTTTTATATTATTTTGTAAACTTGTCAAACATAAGAGCCAGACTCTTCTATGCCAAGTTCAACCTTAAGTGTTCCATTTTTTTATTGTATGTATTGTTTTTTTTATGTTAACAAAGGTTTTTATAAAAATAAAAAAATTGAATTAACTTAAAGTAAGCAATCTTAAATCATATTTAAATGTACAATGAGTATAGTCATGATATGATCAAGGCAGACATAACAAGTGTGTCATCTCAAGCCAGGAGTGATAACACCGCTTGCTTCTTGAATGCTAGCATTAGCTGTAGGAACTGTTAAGTAGGATTTTTGTTTTTGTTGTTTTGTTTTGAGGATCTTTAGCGGAGGGTAAAATTTATTGCAACAGAGAGGAAAAACATTTTTGGGAATGCTTTTTTGCTTCTGATGGCAGTATATAAGATAATGTTTTTTAGTATCTATAATTCGCGAGGAAAGCTTTGTTCACAAGTTTTTTAGCGTTGAGTTTTATAATACGCCGTATAAATTATGGCTTTAATGAATCGTGTGTATATGTTTGTATAGGTAATACTCGTAGTTACTCACTTCTATTTATGTACAATAGTTTCCGGTAGTAATCCACAGACGACATTCACTAGATTTCCAGATACATTTACAAGACGTTCTCACGCTTACGGGAAATTTCTCAAAATAACGTGAAAATATACACAACGCCTATTGCCTGCTGACACACATAGTTTCACTGAATTAGAAAATTAAATCTTACAGATTACACAACAAAGGTTTTATTTTGTATTTTTAGTACGTAAAAGTAATAAAAATAATGTGAAAAAACTTGGTTTTAAAAAAAAACTTTTTCTACTTTGAACATGTCATTTTGTGTCCAAGGAGTTTAGCGATGAACAGATCAAAATATAAAACGGACACATAAATTTAAATACTCATTATAGGTTTATGAAAATTCAGGTTTTGTTACGTAATATTACTAACTTTAATTTCTATGAGTAAATAAAAGGGTATTATGTAAGATCTTTGTGTTATATAGAGGCTATGTTAATCGTCAAATCTGACACCTCGTAACATTTCGTTACAGTGTTAATTCACATATATTTGTGGATATTTTTGCCAATAAATAAGCGATTTTCATAGTGAAATTTCACAACCACAGCTCACTTTCAAATCTCGATCAGAATACAAAAAAAGTTTATTTTAGTAATAAAACATTATGTTGATATTACGCAAAAACCTTGCAGAAAGTTGCAGAAGTTTTATGGGTGTTCGATCAGTCTGATCTCTTTTTTAATTAGATGAGACTGACATTTAAATAAAAATGCATTTACATTACAAAGTGCATATTAAAAAGAGAAACTCTGACTTTAATACTTTTTTCATACCTTAATCTGAAACCAGGACAATGTTTTATATCCTAATTAAAAGCGGGAATGTCATAAACTTTTGAATCTAGTTTTTTTTTTCATTTTATCTGAACATAAAAGGTTAATTAGAACAATCAAATATTAATTTGATAAAAAACTTTCATCTGTGAATAGACAGATTCAAACAACCCCTGCCATCTATCGTCGGAAAATTTAAGTCACACTAAGTGGGTAGTTCTGGGAAAATCCGCGCGGCGTTGAGTTGGAGGGAAATTTCATTTTCTCACCCATTCAAATTTAGTTCACAATTTAGTCGTGGGCGTTCAGCGCTGTGTGGCGCTACTGTTTCCAATGTAAATAAAATTCAATTATTCGTATTTCTGCATTATGTTATTAACATAACACAGTTATCTTTAACGCACAGATTTTCAGCATAAACATGAAGTAATTTAACTACTGGTTTAAAGTTAACCGTTCAGTGATAAACTGAGCTATACAATGTGTTAGGTACGCCCACAGACACGTGTGCAGATCAAGACACTCCCAAATATTATTTTTACAATACGAAATAACCTATGGTGTAGTCTTTGAAGAAATTTCAATGATTAATCGCCCATAAAGACTGCGTATTAAAAATGATGAGAAAGTTTTGATTTATGCCGCCATTTAAATGCGCATTTTGATATCACAATTTAATTGTATTTGTTATTTTTTTAAATATACGAATTTTCGACAAAAAGTTCAGTTTACATTTATTCTTTTGAGCAGGTTTAGATACTAAAATTTCGTATTTTTTATTTGGTCAGTGAAAGTTATTTATGCAGAAATACATATTTTTTTATACTAGAATGATGAAGTTCGGTAGTTTTTTTAAAACAAAATATTTGTTAGCAGGCTATTAAACTAAGCCTTTTTAAAAATTATTTTTATGTGGGTATCGTTTTATCAGAGGTAGATTTTTTTTTTTTAAGTAATTTTAAAATTACTTAGCGTGTGACGTCTCAAGTTCTCTTCCCCTTCTTCTCGAAGAGTTCCGCTGATTGGGCAGTTGATTTACAGTAAACCGGAAATCTATCACAATTCTCAAATCATCAGTTGATTCAGAAGAACTAGTGACGTCATGCAAAGTAGTTTGTTTTTATTATTATTTTTTTATATTTTCAAGAACTTCGCCAAACCATTAAATTTTCTAATTTTTACCGAGCCCAAAAATACATTTTTATATCTTATTTCCGTAGGGCTGAACTTCCCCATTTAAATAAATTTTTAATGACATTTTTCAAATTTCATCTGCTTTAGTAGATCATCGTCAAACTTAATCAGTATCTGATGGTGCATAGGGCTCTCCATTGATAAAGAATATGCTGTAAACTTCAATCATATGTTACAGTAAAGTAAGGTGAACAGCCGTACGCTTCAGGAGCCAGTCCAGAGATATTAAATTATTGCATTTTTATATAACCTGAAAAACTTTGTGTTGATTCAAATCGAACCCAGGACCTCAAGCATAAAAGGCAAAGATGCGAACCACTTAACCACGAGGCGGACTTTTCTCCACTCGATTCCGTTTTTCAGGGTTTTCACCTAAGAGTAGTCATACTGTCGAAATTTTTCGTCCAGGATTCTGGTTCTATTGTACTCACATATCTATATTATCACCTGCCTGAACACGAACAGAAATAACTAAAATGTCCGTTAAATAATTTGTGTACTCTGAACAATGTATATACTATGTATATGCTTCTTCAATTTGGTCTCCATTCAATAGGACTCATATTGACCATATCGAGTCCATCCAACACCGTTTTCTAAAAAAAGTGGCATAGTTGCTCGGATTGCAAAGGGATTATTATTCCAATATTGAAACAGAGCAATCTCTCAATTCATCTTCATTGGAGAAACGTAGAACTGAGATTGACCTTATATGCATTTTCAAAATAAGTAATGCTATAAATGATGCCCCATCTCTGTTGCAATCAATTTCTTTTGATGTTTCCAACTGTATCACCAGAAGTTAAAATCTGAGATTCATCAAATCTACGAGCAACTATTGTTATTATGCGCCAATGTGCAGAATGTGTAGATAAGTCAATTTGTCACACAACTTGGAATTTTTTGGAATAGATCCTCCGGCTTTTTGTAGATTTCTTCGCCACTAAAACAGTGTGGGATGAAGATGGATTCGCATGGTTTAGCTCAAAGTCTTATATCTTGATCGTGTTTATGAATATATTGTATACCATTATTTTATCGCCCTTGTCTGTCTTTGCTACATAGTGTCATGTAATTTTTGTTCAGTTTCTTGTATATGTATTCCATCATATGACTGTTGTGATTGGCTGAGGCCATACGTACAATAAATGAGATACTGTTTGGAGTAAGTCTCGAGTTTATCTATACATTACACGATTCGTGTTTTATAATACATATTTTCCGTGGACTGCTATAAAATATCAATCTAGTAAACTCTCTCCCACATGATACAAGTCCAAGATAATATGAGGTAATTACAGGCAAAACACCGCATTATATCTCAATCCCGAACAGCTAAACTGCTTAAGCTTCCCGACGGAAAGTGCACAAACCACGCATCGATCAGCGAGAAAAATACGCGAAGCCTACTTGATTTTTTGCTCAAGTTCACAATCTACGTTGCGCTTAGCTTGAGCGCTTAAGACCATGCCTACGGCGAGTTCATAGTTCAACTTTACTCCATATCTCCTTGAGCATACACGCCGCAAGTCTGGCAGATTACGAGAATAAGGATAACAAACAACTGGTATATTTAATAAATTAGTATCGTAAATTTCTATCATTATTTTTAAATGAATTATCACGAAGTGAAAGTATTAGCCGGAATGTGAAATAATTTCACAGACTTGTATCTGCCTCACTAAAAAACTATTGTGAAGCGTTCCTAAATTACCTAATAAACACTTTATAGTAATATTTTCTGAGCATAATAGTTACTTCGCTCGATGGGTCAAAACATAAAGATAACTAACTTATATTTTAGTTACTTTCTGTTCTATTCAGACCACATTTTTTTATTATTTGGAAAATGTTTCATCAAAAGTATGCAAGTGACTGTAAAAATGTAATAATACAAATATTAACACCGAATTCCTAAAACAAAAAAGCATTTATCTTTTGGTGCTGCAGAGGGGCGTTTATTCAAAATATTTATTATTATTTAATTATTCTTTTCTTTTACTGTCGGCCTCGTGGTGTTATGGTCAGCGCGTTTGCCTGCTATAAAAAAGAGGTCTCGGGTTTGATTCCCGGCATAGTTGATATAAAATATTTATTTTAAAGGGTGTTTTTACACTAAAAATATTTCATAGGCCCTAGACTGGTACCCGAAGCGTAAGACTGATCATCTTACCTTCATTTTATCTTATTTTATTTATTTTTCATTTTAGCACCACAACAGGCAAGGTGGCCCAATAAAGTGGTGAATTACTATACTACTTAGGCTTGAGAAAAATCATAATTATTTTTTGTGTTCTCACCGGGAATCGAACCCGGAACCTTTCGTGTGTAAGTCAAGCGTCTTGGTTACTACGCCACGGGGGCCGCCTTGTATGCTATGTGGCAAAAATGATCAAGATACGCTGCGATTTATGTACCAATGCAGTGCCCTATGCACCATTGGGTGCGGAAAAGGTAAAATGATGATTCTTTCAATACGGATTTATTATTTTCCTCGGCTAGCCGCCTTTTATTGCACACAGTGTACCTACTACATTGTTCAATTTAAATCAAACAAATCAAATAAACCACATACCATTGGAGAAACTAATATGAAAATGGACAATTAAAATATAGATATGTACAATATACACTAGTACATGAGAAGAAAAATTAATATAATTAACATAATTAGGTAAAAACTGAGATTCTAGACATTTTTTGATTTGTGCATCACTCGTCTTAAGAATATCAACAATATTCCCAAATTTCTTACCAACCTATTTATGGCGTTGATTTGATCGTTTTCTTCCAGAAATAACGTTTGTTGCTTTATACGTCTTTGTGGTACATGAAACCTATATTAGTACATAACATAATATATTTTTTTAATTTTTGTTACCCACTAAGTCTGGAAACATTCCAGTGTGTCACATTTAAAAAAAAATAGATGTGTTTCCTTATATAATACATTTATTAAATACCTTTTAACGTATGTATTATAAAGTACTAAGGAAATGTTTTTTTGGGTTATTTTTATTTTATGGTAAGATCTTTCATGTTAATAATGGTTTTGGGGAGATTATTGAACAATATTAAAAAACCGCAATTTAATATTCGGTATCGTTACGTTTTTAAATATTTTCTCAAAACATGTTTTTATTCGGTGTTCACGAATCATTATTGAAGAATTACGCATTAATTAAACAATTTGTATCGGATCTTAATGCAAAATCGCTGCTTCTTTCATGAGTTATTTGTTATTTGACCGCCGCATCATAATTCACCAAATGTTCGAGAATAAAATATTACCTCAAGTACGCGCTTAGATGCCATAAATAATTTCCAACTCTCTAAAAACCATAACTTGTAAATAACAAACGATGACTTTAACATTTCTAATAGAGCAGTAAATGCCCAGAATGGTCATCCCGAAGACGTTCTCCATTATATAATAAATCTACTTAGGGTTTTATCTTAAGTAAACGTAATAGGTCAATCTGCCTGCCCGTATTTTAAAAAAATATATATTTCTGTCATAAATTTAAATTGAAGACATTTGAAGTAATATTGTCAAAGCTGAATAAAAAAATGCTTTGTATGAATTACAAGACATTAAACTACGAAGCTTCTATTCTTTATTGTTAATTCTTACGCAATCAATTTATATTTCACATTGTAAAAATTATAAATGGAGATCCCTGCGGTTTATTAGTTAAAACGTTTGCCTCGCGTAAGAGGATTCCGATTTCAATTCCCGGCAAAACTACATTAGTTATACGTGATACTTCTTAAGCCTGGATGTTAACATTGCGCAATTTATTTAGCACTATTATCAAACTTTCTTACCCGTTATGGCACAAAAAAACAACAGTTTTAAATGGGATTTTTAATATTTCTTGAACGTCCTTTTTTTTTCATTTATTGTCTATTTTTAAGTTTTTTAAATGCTTTTTAAATGTACTTTTCGATACAGTATTTTAACAGCAAATTATTTGAAAGCAGAAAGTGAATTTCAGGCCAATATTTGAAAAGGTTTTTTTTTTTCATTATGTAATTAAAGAAATAGACAGCACCAAAATGTTAAAAAAATAGTTTAATTCAAACGGACCAGTGAAGTTTTTCTGAAGTTTTTAAAATTCTGTTTTTGACATATTTAAAAAAAAAAAGTATTAGCGAAACCGATAAGACGATTCTAGGTTTTTAAAACGGTTTCCAGGTATGTGTTAGGAGTGCTAACGTTGTTGAATTTTTTAAAATTAAATGGCTAAAAGCGGAAACCGTAACCAAACTATACGAAACAAGCCAATTACTGCATTGTAAATGTCTAGACTTCTATATTCTCCTTTCTAAAATGTTCTCCATCTCTGTTGTAATATGTTATTCATATAAATATGTTAATTAAAACATGTCAGTAAATTTTCAATTGTATTTAATTCCCGCAATGTAGTAATTCACTTATTTTTACCGCAGTTCGATACGTATAGTATTCATTGAATGCAAAGGATTTATATGCAGGTGTCAGAATGTATCCGATGAATGTGTAGTTAAGCTACCGCCGTCCACACTATTGAAGGCAGTGTATTTAATCAACTTAATCGATAATAATTGAACAGCCTCCGTTGCACTCCACTTCGCCAGAGCTGGCTGTATCTATAGTAGAATGCCTTGTCTACTCCAAGTGATGGCTGATACAGTGAGATTTATTGGCCAAGGAATGAAATAATCCGATCTTAGTATTAAGAGACGCAATTTAATGTCTATTAATAAATGTAAGCAAACATTTATATGTAACCACTTACCGGCTTCTCCCCGAACCCGTATCTTTGTCAGGACAATAATTAGATACGCTAACGTTCAAATCTCAGATTTGCATCAAACAGAAACATATATATATATAATAACCAACGTTCTTAAAATTTTAGAATTTCCTAAATTAATGTATCAAATACTTTTGTGTACCATATATTATCTTATATATACATACTGTAAACTAATTTTTATTATTTGTTTCTAACATTAATTTGTCAATACTATTTTTTATACGTATATCTAAATTTTTTTTTGTTTTAATTCTTTACAATTTGCTTTTTAATTCAATCACTTTTCCTATTTCCATCTTTTTTTCTTTTTTACTATGTAAAGTTTCACTTTTTATTTTGCATAGCAGTATGCTTTTAATTGTTTCTACATGTATACAAAAAAGCGTTGTTTAATTTTCAAATTATTACCTACTATGTTTGTACTTACCTGTATATTTTTTTGTAAATGCCCCTTTGGCGTCCTGTAAAATTAAATAAATAAAAAAATAAAAAAAGTACATGCTATTTTTTTTAATATTTTTTTACGGGAGTTGCATTATTTTTTACCTTGCTTATAATGTACAAGGTTTATATTTACTTCAAAGAGATATTAATTTATTTGTTTACTTCTAAAAACAATATTCTTTTAATTTTACTTCAATGAACAATATTTATCATGTATAATGTTATATCTCTTGACCAGTCTTTATGACTAGGACACGTGCTATTGAACGCTAACACTTGAACGTATAATAATAATAATAATAAATGTTTAATCGTGAGGGAACAATAATTCATAAAAGAGGAAGGGAAGAATATGAACGTATCAGGTATAAGGTGACTTATTTGCATGTTGGTTTAAGCTTCTAATAGCAAGTGTCTTATCAGCCGGTTGGACTTATATTTTTGTGCAACTACTTTGGTGAAGATGAGTAGTAGGATTTGTATGTAAGTGTAATTGGTGCCAAAAGACAAGAAGGGTAAATCTTGAAACCATTATACATAGAAATGTCGGTCAGTAGTGATATAAAAGTATTTACTAACATTTATTTTTGTTTTAGCATTTAACAGGAACCTCTTTACCGCGTTCTAAGAGAGTTATCTGTGTATAGAAAGTTTAAAACTATTGTCCGCCTCGTAGCTCAACAGTCACTGCGTTCGTCTAAATTTACATTATTTGTTTTGTTTTCCTTTCTTTGAACATGTATTTTTTTTGTGTTTGGTTAATATTATAATTATTATTAATATTATTTATAATAAATATTATATTATAATATTAAAAAAACGTTTTTGAAAAACCCAGCAACACTATATTAAAAATTTGAAAAAATAATCAATGTGCATGCTATAGAATTAAGAATAGTCCAGAAGGAGCGTAGAATCATATTTGAATTCATCAGACTGTGTTCAATATTTCCCCCACTTAGACACACTTTCGCCGCGCGCATACTTGAAGTCACCGAGTAATATTGCCAGATCGCGAAGAATATAACCATAACACAAATGTAAGATAAAAAAAATAATTTGTTAGTTTTTCTAAACTTTTATTGTACACGCGGAAACATTGATTGACACAACCGAGTAGATAATTAAAGGGTCATTTAATAAGAGTAATTGAATTAATGAACTTTGAACTTAAAATATAAAACAAATTTTATTTTACATAAAACGGATATTTTCATATCATTTTAAATAAAATTTGTTGTTTTAAAGATAATGTCGGCCAAATTTCCACCACGGCGTTGTTTAATCCGAGATTCAATTTTCATTATTTCTCTTATTATATGAGCAAAGTTGGGTAAAAAAATTTACTACCCTGGCAACACTAACGAAATTTCCATTTTGTTTCTTCGACAATCTGACAGATGGAAAAATAATTCATTTTTGAAGTAATGCATTTGTGACAAACACATTCATTTGATAATTACACATGAAATCGGATTGCATCCTGTTTCTTTAAGATCCTAGAAGTATTTCTACACTTTAATTCGAATCAGGAGTTGCGTACTGAGCGACATTTACAAAGAAACTAATGAGTCAAAACGTAAACCTACTCATTTATGAGTAGTTGAGTCGCTTTCTGTTCGATGTGCGTATTCGGTTTCTGGACTATTCCTTATTCTATGGTGCATGCTTAATGATTCGTTTAATCGATATTTTGAATGTTTTTTTTGGTAGATATTTTCTTTAAATATCCGAAAAACTTTTAAAATATTTTTTTTTAACAAGCCCACTCAGAAAAATACGTTATTTTGTCACTATCAAAAAATTACGTAAGATAAATATATACTAATAATGTTTTGCTTTATTAAGCACTAATTAAAATTTAATTAAATACCTACAACGTTTATTTGGATGAAAATGTATATTTTATGTATGAAAACGTGAAATATCTCTTTGGAAATATATTATTTTATGATTATTAAGTAATTATATATTTAATTTCTTAAAAGGCTTTCTAAAGAGCGACAAAAACAAGATGTATGTTTTACGTGAAAAATGAAGTAATGATAATAATGTACTAACATTGTTTACTTTGGCTGAATAAGTTATTTTATTTTGGTAATGTATCTTTAGATATGAAGATGAAACAAGTTTATTGGATTAAAATTCTACTTTATTTTTTATAAAATATACAAAGGGTATATTGTGACGCGTTTCGTCTTGTTAGGATATTTTCGAACAATAACCCTTTGTATATTTTATAAAAAATAAAGTAGAATTTTAATCCAATAAACTTGTTTTATTTTGGATACATTATCAAATTAAATATGGGATTCTACCAATTGTCTGCATACACAATAAATATGAATAAGTTATAGATGAATTTGATGTAATAAATGTTTTAAGTGTGCTGTTAATTACTATTTGTTGTTATAAATAGTACTGAAGTGTGTTAAATTAAAATGCAAATTTTATTATCTAACCAGCCTTGAAAATAATCAAATACGTCAGCTAATACCAAACATGTAAATACAAACTTAGATCAGCCGGGTTCCTCTGGTGCTCCTGGGCTCTCTTCCTTCCTGTTCCGGTCCGCAGAAGACCAGGATCTAGGAGTTCCGGTCCTGAGTCGCATATGCGTGCATCCAGTCCGCAACGGCAAATTTTGGACCAGGAAACGAAAGACACAGGTTTCGCATCAAATTCGGTGTTCATTGATGTCCTTACTGCATTATTCATTACTCATCTCATTCACGTAATCCTGCATCGGTCATTTTAATGTCCTTTTTATTTATATCGTGAATTTTAATTTGTTTTCAAGGAGAACAGCATATGAAGGAAGCGCTTTTTTGCGTTGCTAGTTTAATCTCGGATTTATTTCATCATTTAATTGTGAATTTCTGATCGTATCGATTGCGTCGTTTTAATCAAATCAAAAAAATCAAATTAAAACTCTGATACGGTCAATTTATTACCTTAAATTGCACGTTCTCAGTTTTTTTTTGTCATTTGATTCTTACAATAAAATTCCTTATTAATATTTCGATCAAACATTTGAATCGATTTAAAGTAACTTTTTTTCGATATTTTATATTTTTCAGTTTACTACGCAACCCTTTTATCTCATCAAGTCATTTTTTAATGTTAAATGTTTCAATTTTTCAATTTTTATCTATATCAATCGTTGCATGATACAATATTTTTTTTTGTGTCTGTTACGTAAACCCAAAGGTGTTGTTTGACTGTTAAATGTTATCTTTGGGAAATAGAAGATCTTTTTTATTACTTATTACATATTATATTGTCACTTCGAAATGAACAAAAAATAATAGTATGTACTAAGTGTAAAAAAGTTCCCACGAAATACCGTAATTTAAAATTCTTCATAGGTGTGAAATTTGATTGTTTATTTAATTGTCTTCCGAAAAATTTCTGGTGTGATTTTGAAATCCTTTGTTATCCCCTTATCGTTTGTCTCTATGGCTTTTTTGTTTCTTGCGAATAAAGCAGGAAATCCACCTTCATATTTTCTTTTAAGAAGATATGCACGATTCCATAAATTAATACACGAGAAAAAATTTAATATTTAAAAAACATATTTTGGATAGATAATTCTTTACTCCCTGACCATACAAATTTGTTCAGGTGTAAAATTACTCATTTATTTGTTACATGAGAATGCATTTCATGTAATTAATCACTGTTGGTACACAATTAAATATTTTAAATCGGTTATTTTAAATCAAAATTCGCCAAAAAAAATTACTCCTGGGAATTAGTATAGCGTTGAGCTGTCACCAGTTTGATTGTGTAAAACTGTTATTTAAAAACTCTCAATATTATTACTCTGATGACAAATAAGTTCCTTTCTAAAAATTTTATTTTGGATTTGTATTTAACGCGGGGTTTTCATTTATTTTTGGAAACTTATCGTTTAGGAAAAATAACAACGTTTTATATTGAAATGCCCTGACGGTACAAATTTGTAAAGGTTTTTTTTTTAAGTTTAAAAATAAAAACAAGAAAAAAATGATGTAATCATTTTTAAGCTGTAAATAATGTAACTCAAAAAAAAGTTTAAAAACTGTCTGATATCTGTGTTCAGAGAACAAAGGCTTTTAAGTAACCTCAATATAATATTTTTATACATCTTTACAGAAAAAGCATGAGAAAGCTCGCTGGTTAATAAATCAATAAACAGTCCAATGAAATAAAAAACAAAAAGTCGAATAGCAAATTTAAAAGTGTTAATTAAATATTTTTCATAATTGTAGTTATCAATATAATTTATACAAATAGTCTACAATACTGTGTTTTATGTTTCTTATATGATGTCTTCTTACTATTTTGGATTGTATTTACTCATATTCAACTCGTTAAAACAACTCGTTGAAAATGGCCGTCAAAATGAAATATTTGGGTAAATCATAAGAAGACAATTTTTTTTCGAATTTTTTTCATAAAAAAATTCAATATTTTGAATTGTCACAAAAATGTTTTCTTTTTATGTTTCGTTCTAAATGAATTATTATAACTCCTAGGAGGAGAAGTATTTTGTTCATTTTTTATATGTTTTATTAATAATTGAAGATATAAACAAAAATTAAAAATCATGACATGTTGGACATTACATTATCCAATATAATCTCAATATATTTTAGTTTTTCTACTTACATTTCTTACAAGAACTGCATTTTAATTAAAATCATTAAAAATATACAGATTTAAGGTGTAATAACTAGTAACGAGTTACCATAAAATTTTGGAAGCCTATGTGAATAAATTACCGTAAATAATTGTTACCTAGTATTTACCTTCTATGTATTTTGGCATTTAAACTTTCGACCGAAAAACGAAGTTCGGCACAAATGTCTCCACCATCAATCATCCAAAGATTAAAAATATCTTTAAAAAATATAATCCTTGATTTGCTTGATTATGATCTGGCTTCAGAGACCACCAACGGCGTTGCACAATAACAAAAACTAATGCGAACCGACATTGTATAAAAAACGCAGTTTATCTAAATTATAAACATTATTATAATTAATTAGCGTTTCTACCTTGTTCCGGGATTTTCAACGTAGGTTTAAATGATTTTCTGCGATACGTCATAAATTATGCGAATATTCAAATGATTAATAATTATAATAAAATGATTACGTTAATCATAATTTACGTGACTTATGTAAGTGCAGGCAATTAATTGAAAATCGACAAAAAAACTGTATAATTTTTCGCATTTTTCCGCTTATATGAGTGTAATCCGGATCTATTAATAAAAATTACATATGTATATTTTAATTATGTTAATTTGCTCGTAAAATTACTATTTCTTTTTGTTGTTTGTTAAAGCTTTATTTTTTTAATTTTATCGATTGGTGCGTACCCAAGCATGTCAATACGCTATGTCCGACAAAGCCAAGTACGCATTCCAGACAAGGTTTATTTTAATATTAACTTATAAAATACCTTAAGTCATATACTCGTATTGTGTCTTTAATATGTCCTCGTTATAAAGCTTTTACATTCAAAATTCACAACTGATGTTTTAACATTACACCCAAGACTATATCTCAATTCACAGAATCGTGTTATATAGAGAAGACTAAATGGTTCGAACACAAAACACCATAAAATCGAAACCATGGTTAAGATTAAAATAATTTAACTTCTCCGGCCGATAAAACCGATAGAAAATCAATACTTCAACCGCCTGTACGCGTTTAAACTGTCATCTTTCCAGACATTGTGAGATGTCTACGTTGATTATAATCTGCAGTTAATGGAGTTGAAAATCCGTGGGTTTTCATTAAGTCTGCGGTTAACCGAGCTTCGGTGTTTACGAGCAGAATTGCGGTTTTTGCTTTTGCGGACGCTACGTTTACCGGTATTGCATTCAATAGTCATGCATACATCCACATGTGTATGTGTATGTGCACACTATATGTGTTGGTTTTATAACAATGTTGGCGATGAAAATTTATTTTTAAATGCCCGGCGATTATACGGTGTAGGAAATACTGTGATTTATGGCCGCTCACATTTCCAATACGGGGACAAAGAAAGATAGGGAATTTATTATATTTTACACAACACGAGTACATATCTACTATTTTTTTAATATATGCATTTCAAATTATTTTAACAATAAATTGATATCATAAACCTATTGATTAAAACATACTCACATAATGCAGTTGTTTACAAGACATTAAAAAAACCTACACTACAAATAAAATAGACACGATTTAAAATATTTTTTGTATAATATTGTGATAAAACAAATATTCAACTATATAAATAAATAACAAAAAAACTTAGTAACGGTATATTTTTCTAAAAATAAAATCTTAATACTTATATACTCACGGTATTTAAATATTGACATATGAAAAAATTGATTAATTTTAATTTATGTTATAATACAAAAACAATGAAGTTACTAAAAATAACAAAAAGAACATAATAAATGTTACTCATAGGAGAAAAGTATTAAATGTAAGATTTTGTTTCATATCTATTCAGGGCATGTTTAAAAATAATGGGCCTTACTTATAAACCTGTAACTTTTATATTTTTTGTTAATCAAAATTGGTTTATAAGATAAATAATCAAATTACATTTAGTGTGTACTCGTAGATACATAAATAAGATAGGATAAAGATACGTTAATTTTACCAAGGGACAGTCTACTTTTTACCAGGTTTATAAGTAGGGCCCAATGTAAAATGTTTACCTTGGCACGAACCAGTGAGTGAACATTTTTTATTTAAATAATAAATAACTATAAAAAAAATATCTGTTCTGTTATTCACAGACGCAGTGCAAATAAAGCATTTTTTCATCACACGCGACATTTTTCTGCGCAGCGCCACGTCTGATCACAACGAAAGATGCTTAGTAAATTAACGCACCGAAGGCCACGAATTGAAACGCTATCGACTTCACACTTATACAAAACAAAACAAACCATCATACGGCTTACCTGATAGGTAGACAGAGAGGATAGAATGCTAAACCACTCCGTGTTTGCAAACAGACCTCGCTTACTCTACAATCATACGTTTTCTCATGCACGCACGGCGGTTATTACGACTTTTGATTTTGACAAGTGCATCAGCAAGTATTTATTGAATTTAGTCATTTCATAACTTTTCGTTCTTCTTCGTTTTCTAAAGCGGTCAACATTCGCATCGTAAATTCTTTTGGCCATTTTTTTGCTGATTTTGTCAACAACACTTGTCTCTGTCTTGCTGAATACGCGGATCTCGACATTTGCGCACCTTCGTGGATAGTTTTATCTCACACTCATATCGATGATTTTCTGGGGAATCCGAACGTCGAATTTCGATTCCGTCTCTGTTTGAAAACAACATTACAGTTTACGGCTACCTACAGTAGGTGGCATACGAGTACTCTCTTCTTACTTTACGTACTTTGTGTCGAAAGAATGGAAACATTAAAATGCCCAAAGGCTCTGCGTCGCGCCATCTTGAAAGTTTAATTATTTAGGAATCTCCACATAAATTAAACTTTTACTTTCACTTAAGCAAAATAACGCATTTGGATTCTGGCAAATAAACAATTTATTGACCATGACTTTAACGGAAATGAAGAGCTTATTTGAAAAGGCAATATGGAACACGAGGCACTCAAAAAGCTTAGTTCACTGTAACAGGCAGTTTTTCTTATAATTATCAAAAATGCCTTTAAATATATGAAAACAAGTAGGTACTTGATCGAACCCATTGAAGCCGGGTTATTTGATCAAAAGAAATAGTTATTAATCTTATTTTTAATTAAAACACAGTTCCACCAAGAAACGTTAGAAAAAAACTCAATATATTATGAAATAAGAAAAAATTGAGAAAATGCCAGTACTCATTCTTCATTTTTTGTTTTCTTTTATTGAGAGAGCATAAATAGTTTTTTGATTACATAAATTATTTTAATTTTTATCGGAAAAAAAAGTTTTCATAAATGAAATTAAAAACGTCGCCATCAAAATGGTTAAAAAGGTATAGTAAAAAGGTATAATAAAAGAGAATACCAAATAATGTGGAATGAATTTTAACAGAAATCGGAAACTTCTTTCTTTCAAAAAAAATAAGTTTTTGATCGTTTAAATATGTGACTTATTTATTTCCATGGTAAAACACTCACCATGTTCTTTGTTTTTAAATTTCTTCGATTAAGATGATTCTTCACATTTAATCATATTTATATCAAACGTTTTTGATAAAAAATACTACACAAAATACGAAAGAAAAGCAGGTAGTTTTTAAGAGGAAACACGTACTCGCTTTTCTTCATACAAACGTTTTTTTGGATTATTATAGCGTTCGAGCAACGATTTTATCATTCACATAATAAGTTTGTTTTTATTTTTTGCTTTTTTGATAAAGTGTTTCTTATAGGAGCTAGGACCATCCAATAAACCAATAAGAGCGCACAGGTTTATCTGCCGTCTTTAAACGTACGCTATAAAAATATGATAAATAACTGTATTCTGATACTTTTTCTAAAAAAAACTATTTAGTTTTGAGGTACGGAAAATGGGACTCCAAAATATTAAATATGTCGACTTTATTTAGCCATAATCAGTCTGACGTGCAATTGTCCTTTTCGCACAGTATCGTTGAGGTATCTGCGAGACATCTCTCTCATCAGTGAAAAACTATCTACAAATACCTATTTTTCAAATTTCTCTGTCACCGCGTTTCATCTTAAGGGTTGTACTTTGGGAATCTGCTGATTTATTCGTGTACTCGGTAATTCCTCAGCTGGTTATTCGCATCACTAGTCTATCGAATGGCGTTACCTAACGTATTGATAATTTCCTGAGCGGGAAATTTGTGAATTATTATCGAGCGAACTCAATAATCGCGGGGTATAAAATATAATGTTAAGGAAAAGTTGAGGTTAGAAAGATCGCAGTCTCTCGCCTTGGACCCACTTCGGGCGGTAGAGTAAACAAGCGAGATAATGTTGGGTCAGTGTGAGTAATAACAATGTTTAGGCAGACTTATTTCCAACATCCAACATCCAACGTGCATAATAAGATTAATGCGCCTCGGATATCGCAACGCTCCGCGGAGATTTACATTTACAGAGGCCTTAAAGCTATATCATACGGATCGGAAAAGTGCTCAGATTTGGACACTGAGAATATTGTGCTTTTCTCTGTGTCCAAACGGATAAAGAATTAAGTTCGGTGTGTAAAATAGAACCAGAACCCTAGACGAGTGTTTTCGACTCGATGGCTACTTGAAAAATGAGATTAGTCCGCCTTGTTGCGTTGCGATAAGCACGTCTACCTATCACTATTGAGGTCCTGGGTTCCTTATTTGTTCGATCTGTTCCTAGCAGAACGAACGTGAAATATTTCATTAAAAGGTTTTTTGAGCTGCAGTATTTCATTGTCTCTAAGACTGATCACCTTATTTACCATCCTAATCATCTCAATGTAACCGATGATCACACTACGCTGCTTTTGTTTTACAAAAACAGTGGCCTATGCACCCTTAGTTCTGCCGAATAAAGCCTAAAGATTGCCATAAATGGCCTTCCAGGACGGTGGAAGGTCGCAGGTGGTATTGATTTGCAAATAAAAAATTCCCTCAAGCATGCCCTACACGTACCCGAAAACTCTTTTAAAGAGACATCTTGTCAATTTTTCTCAAAGTAAAAAAATAAATTTTGTTCAATAAATTTGTGAAATATCAATTTTACAGAGCGTGATTAATTGAATATAACTCTTCTGCTATCTTCGAGAGTCTCTTTATGCTGAGAGTTTGGATTTTGGTATCATTGAGTTTAGGATATGTTACATTAATATATAAATGTATTTAATTTGATACTTTTGGAATAAAAAATAAAATCAATAAATAAAATAATTAAAGACGTTTTCACGACAATATTCCCCAGCTTGCTTTGTGGAATACGTGTATAACCAAACACATATACGAAAATACCATTGCATATGAATACACCTGTAGGTATGTACATTTAACACTCTTAAAAGCATTTTGTAATAACGTATATAAAGGTACGATCTGTGGGTACAATTTACTATGAGAGATTGATAGCCTCCAGATCCGCGTGTCTTGAATTCATTTCCTGATTTTTTAACTAAGAAACCATGTTATGATCGCCGTTTTATATCTCATTTTACACTCGTGATTAGGACCAATTTAAGGTAACTAATTTAATGGTAATAACGGCATTTTCAAATGTGCAAAAACGGTAAACTCCGAGCATTAAATTCAAACGATAACTGAGAACCTAAATTTGTAAAAAAAAAGGTGGTGGTTTTAATGCGAGGTTACTTTCCTTTGTTTAGCTTATCAATTAGCACTTCGAATCACTGGCGGCGTCTGACCAAGAACCTTGAAAGTGCATTTCTTTACTTGTATATTAAGTTTAATAATATTATAACGGTAGGATTCGTAGTCTATCTCGCTCAAATCAGGGTTTTGGCAGATATGGTATTTTGCATCCAAATTTAGGGTAAAGTAGACAAAATCGTCCGCCAGAGTCGATCTTCATAGATCTTTTGGCGCTAGTATTGAATATTAATATGACGTTTGAGTATAATGTTGCAACGAATCTCCGTCGCTTTGTTTAACATAATTTTACTTCAAATTTCGTTTCGATGCGTAGGAAGAAATAACCTTAATGCAATATACCTGCCTCTATGCATATTTACGAGTATGTTAACTGTATATATTTAAAAAATTGTGTTTAAATAAATAAATAAAACTACTAATTTATTTCCACATATTTTTACTTTTAAGTGTACTGCACTTATGCACATACAAAGAAACCGCCTCTGTAAGAATAATAAGATATAACCCGCTAAGCTTTTCTTTAGACGCTTGTCAGCGGGTGGAAAATAGAATGTGGAAGGAAATTACGAAAAATATACCATAACACTCAGACCAATGGAGAAAAATTATTTCTTGGATTTTTTTCTTGCAATTGGCGGGAATCGAACCCGCGACGCTAGTTTCACAGTTAGATGTTTTACCAACAGCGCCACGGCGCTTGTTGTGTAAGGTTAGGTTTAATCACCATTATAACCCAGCCCGTACCTGACATAGCTTTTTTCCTTCACAGCGAAAAATTTTTTGTTTTCAAATATTTTATTTAAATTTCGTTATTATAAATTTTTGTGACACGGAGTTAAAAGTTGAATGATACAGAGCGACCCTAAGTAATGACGATTTTATTTATTTTTTGCTATTGTATTTAGTAATACTTAGAAAATTATGATTTGTCAATAATTTTGGTTTATTTAAAAATAGTGTTTTTTGATGAATTTATGTATAAAAAATGACTAATTTTATGTCAAGCTCTTTAGCAATTTCGTAATGATGATAAGTGCTATTTTTTTTATTAATCCGATCTGGACATAATAACCTGTTTGTCTTTTATTTTTAAACGACTCAATATTTTACCATCCTAATCATAGTTCAAAGCATCTCTTTAGTGATTAATGTTTTTTAAATAATGTAATTATTTTTATGAAATCAATTTCATTAATCAAATCTCCGTGCTTTCACATTGAAGTGAACTCTCTTTGATTTAATATGTACGAATGTTAACATCACGTTTTACAGTCCAAGTAATAAATGATCCGATGTGAGATTTATTGTACAGCTGTTTTCAAGGAGTTTCACCCTTTAACCTCGTTGGATTACGGGTCAAGATGGCTTCAACCAAAATGGTACTGTGCTAAAAATACCGTACAAAAACTAATCGAGAATTCGATATATTCCATCTTGGGTGAGTTCTAAAATGCCTAATGGGTAAAAATGAAATCATTGCCATCGTTGAACAACGGCGAATGTGCGAAAAATGCGACATTGACTTAATTTTATATTTGATCTCGAATAAATGCTTTATATTCCAGATTTGAAAAAAATATTTTCATAACTAATTTAAGTATCAAATGCTTTACCTACTTTTGTGTTATTTATGTTCAAAGCAATGACAACGTGGTCAAACATTTTAACTTATGTTAGTTAATATTAGTATATAAATATTTACTATCATTGGATATACTTATAATATTGTGACATTGTTTTAAATATATAAAAGTTTTAGAAACAACATTTTTTTCACGGGAGAAATACATTATAAGACAAAAGTAAAAATAAAAAACAAAACCATATCACACCAAAAAGAGGCAACCTCTTGTGCTTGGAAAAAAAAATCATCACGCTAAAGTTGAAGAAAATCACGTGCATCGTTTTGATCTACGATTATGATGAAATAATATAAATAAATAATAATTTATAGTCCATTCAAATAAAAAAGTTTTCATACAAATCATTAAAATGTGCGTGCTATATGCCATATGTTAGCTTGGTTCACCGACGCGCACAAACCCACTAACGACATTGAGGTATATTACTAGAGTAAACATTAGCGTTCGAAATATGTTCCCTTTACCTGCGGCCAATTGGCATATGTTTGATAGAACGGACTTTAATCTGTTGCGAGCGTTAACTGGCTACTTTTCTCCTCGCAATTACTAAAATGCCTTTATACACGCTAAGATACAACACAAATCGATCTGGAAAAGCGATGGTATAACCTTTCACCGGTAAGTAATGTTTTAATCTTAATCAATACTTGTTTAAAATAATTATTAAATGTTAAAAAACGTCCTTTTAATATGTTACTAGCTATCTCCTATCTCTGTCCTGCTCAGTTAGTCGGGCGTATAGTGAAACGATAAACAAAGGTGACGCGTATGCGGAAGAGAGGGACATACTGAATAGAATTTACAGTAGACCGATGGAAACAGTCCATGCTTTTTACTGCACTACTTGTTTTGCTGTTCAAACTTGCTTGTCTTTTGGGTATGACTTTTTAGCTCGGATTTGTATGGAGTGTTATTCTTATATATCATATCTCAATGATTAACGAAGGTTTTTTTGTTCGTAAATTTAGTTCAATTTTCAAGTCTAAAGTTTTTTTCATAACGGTTATTTGGTTGCAAAACTTAGGTTCCACGCATACCTGTTAAATCTTGTTTTTTTCTTCTCTTTGTAACCTATTATTTTGTTTGATGCACCTTTTTAATGAACTTTAAAATACTTTTTATTCGTGAATACTTTTTTTATAAAATAAATATTTGCGTTCTTATGATTTACCTAAATATTTCAATTTTGGGGCCATTTTCAATGAACTACAAATAACTTACTAATGCAAAATGGGAATTAAGGAGGGATAGAGTGGGGTTCGAACCTCGGACCTGTAATTACAACCCGTTTTGATATTTTTATAACGTTTATGTTATTCGTTGTAAGATCTTTATTCACTGCTATTATTGTAATTTTGTAAAAGGTTCATTGAACCGTAAATAAAAAGCATTTATCATATAGCTTCGAAGTATGATACCCGTAATAAATTGCTATTCCATGATCTAAGATGATTAAATTCAATTTTAAACTCAGCCCATGACTGACGGCTTGTAAAAATATTGCAGAGAGAAAGAAAAAAATACGTAAAGAAAGTTCCATAGATAAAATTAATAATAGGGACTTTAATAAGTTCTAGCTGTTTCCCGATAGATGGTGTCATCTCAGTATTTTTATATCGAACAATACTATAGCCAACATTATCGTGAAGCTCCTCATTAGACTTGAAATGTTATTCGGTCGAAGTGTAAACAACACATTTTTTTACAGCGTTAAACATGTCCAATTTTGTGTCAAAAAAATGTGTTTGTTAAAAATTATTATTCTAAAATTGATTGATGTACGGACCCGTTTCACACATATTGTGCTGATCCATCAATTGGGTGGATACTTTTTATTTTATTTTATTTATTTTTTTTATTTTTTTTATTTCGTTTTTACTCGCGGGTGAAAATTTTGCGAAAAGAAATCGTGTGAAGATTAGTCGGCCTCATGGTGTACCGTTTCGTGTGTTTACCTGCCTATTGATGAATGAAATGAGACCCGTAGGGCCGATTACATGAGGCTTAGCATGGAACAGTCGACTGTTGCCTGATTTAAAACAGTTTTAAAACAAAATCTTTTAGTGGGTTTTTAGTTTTTATACATGATAACTTTGAAACTAAACTTTAGAAGATTTCCAGTTGATAAAGCTCGAAAAACATGTAACTGCATTTTTGACTTGTTTTTTCTCATTTTATAATTTAGACGGTATCATCGATATTTCCAATAGTGGAATTTCATATAGATGAACAGGAATATAATTTGTTACCATCACCTTGAGGATTTTATTCGCAAAGATTGTTGTTATTTGTATGAGACAAAAAAAATCTGTGTTTGGACCTCAACGTCAATGTTTTAAACGTAAGATGGTCATGATTGTTTATGGTTAAGCCACCCTGTGCACGTTCTCTATGCAACGCAGAGAATCTATGTGTTACAAGATTATCTTAGATATTATCTATGCGAGACTATGGCCATAGATTGTGACGAGTTATTGCCCGCAGTTCTCTAAGATTCCCTTTCATTATTCGAATATCGAACACACATCGCCAATATAAATGGATAGACAGTGTAATAATAATTATCATCAACACTACAAGTTATATAATTATTTTATTAAATAAAGCATGCATATATTTTTGATAAATAAATCTTAGGTATAAGGAAATTTATGATTTAAAAAATATATATATTTATCAAGCCAAATATGCAGTATTATAAATGTTTGTAAAGGGCAGATTTGCCGTTTATGTTAATAAAATAAATAAATTACACTCAGACCGATTGAGAAAAATTCTTTCTTAGATTTTTCTCTCGCAATTGGCGGGAATCGAACCCGCGACGCTAGTTTCACAGTTAGTTATATTATTTTATTTTCTTCTTACGTATATCCACACAAAGTGCACATGACACTACAATTTCACACCACATTCGTTCTAAAATATTAGAGCTGGTCAAAATCTTTGTAAACAACAATTTTAAAGAAATAAATCCCCACATCACAAGGCGACCAATTAATATAGTCGGATAAACAACCAATTAAACATCTACGCCTACCTGTGATTACATTTTTTCGTGTTCAAACCTTAAGCAGCTATATGATTTAAGCTTTATGAAAATAAGTACCATGACAGAACAAATGAGTCACGTCAGTTCTACTCTGAATTTGAATTAATTAGTCACCCCCTCTCCGTCGCCTTCATATTTTGAAATTGACATTGACATGGCATATTAAATTAATTAGCTTTACGGAAGTGTTAATTTAACCGATTATTATCATTATCATTTCCCTTTCTGCATCTCGTGATGCATAGGGCACTGCTTTGGTAATCTGAATGCAGCGTTCTTCGATCACCTGTAATATAAGGGTAAGGTGATCAGTCTTACGCTTCAGGTGCCGGTCCAGAAACGATACAACATTCCATATTAAACTACCTAACTGCCGATTGTAATATTATTTATTTTTCTGACAGCCCTATTTTAAAAACGTTTTTTTTATTTGGAAAAATAACGACAATTTTTACATAAAACGCATACAATATCTTAGAAAAAGAGTAATTTTATCAATTTTGTGTAATTCTATAATTGAAGATATAGAATAGACAAATAACTTTAAATTTTGTGTTTCATACTATGTTCCTTTGTTAAATTACCTTTTAAAATCAAATAAAATGAAATAATGGAAACATGAATTGTAAAAAAATATAATAGTGTATACTCAGTAACAAAATTAAACACCTTATAATTTAAAAAAAAAAAACAAATCAAAAAGTAGGTTTTAAAAAATGCAAAATATAACATTTTAACTATTAAACTAAATATAAAATATTATGTTTCCATACATATATTATTTACATAGAAATAAAATTTAAAAAATACATTTTAGAAAAATACATCTTAAAATTAAGGTATAACATAAATTGGAAAAAATGCCCACAAAGACTTCAGCGTCTGAGCGTAGGCCATTCCTTTTATAATTATAAAAAGTTCATATCATATAAATATGGTATGACATGACCATGAAAAGAAAGGAAAAGAAAAATAAAAGAAAAACCAAATTAACATGTGCTGATATTACGAACACATGATTTATTTGCAGTATGCATTTATTTTCAATTTTAATTAATATATTTTTTTAAAGAATGTGTCTATCTGTCCCTTCCATGCGAATCCAAGACCTCAAACCCACTTTAAACAGTACCAGTGATTTAATGTTTTGTAGTTCCTTAGTTAGAAGATTGAAGGATCTTGGACCAACATGTAAGGAGGGCCTCTGTGCGAACTTAGTTCTGCATCCTGGAACTGACAGTACACTATCGGATCTATTACTAAAATGATTTAAATTATTACTAAACAATTCCCTTTCAAGTAAACATATTTCGGGCACTGAAATAAATATTATTTTCTAAAACTAAGGAGTCCACTCTCTATGTATAATTTATTACTAGGAAATAGTCTATGTTTTTGTAAATTATTTTTAATATATTTTTCTGTTCAATTTATATTGAGTGACTATGCGCGTCCAAGACTCCTCCCTACCCTATTATACCATATGTTATTGATGATTGAATTAAAGCGTAATATACGATTATTAATTTTTCTTTGGTTAAGATAGTTTTCAATCCTTGGAAAACATTAGATAAATATCTGAGTTTATCTGTTAGTTGAGCTACTACTACTACTACTACTACCACCATCACGCCATTTCCCCGTAGGAGTAGGCAGAGAGAATGGACCGCCACACGCGTCTATCCTGGCATACAATCCTAGCCTCTTCCACATTCATACATCTTGACATACATGCCCTTCGGTTCTGTCTGCTTTTGACATGACCAGACTTAAGATTTTGGTTTATCTGATCATGCCACGTCTTCCTTGGTCGTCCTCGTCTAACGTTGCCGTTCATTTTTGCAATATATACTTGTTTTACCATTCTCTCGTCGTCCATTTGTTCTACGTGACCAAACCATCTCAGAGACCCTTTCTTAATCTTATCAATTATACTTGTCTCAGATTTACACTCTCGCCTGATTTCATCATTCGTAACCTTGTCATACATTGATTTCCCACACATTCGTCTAAGAGATCGCATTTCAACCGCGTTCACTCGGCTTTCATCCTTCCTCTGCCAGTTCCATGTTTCACTTCCATACATAAGTGTTCGGACTAAAACTCCGTTGTGCACTGCCAATTTAGCTTCGATTGACATGTTTTATTAGCAATTACTGTGCATGGTGCTCCGTTTATTTTGTTGTCCGCATTCACTCTCCTTTCAGCATCTTTTTCTACTCTTCCATCTCTTGAAAACATGCTTCCCAGATACACGAATTCTTCTTCCTATTCAAGACATTCATTGTTTAAATTTATTATGCAGTCAGTAACCTCACTTCCCCTTTCAAATACCATCACTTTTGACTTACTTTCGTTCATCATTAATTCGCTCTCCAGACAAGTGTTGGGACTAAAACTCCGTTGACTAGTTGGGCTATATGTTTTTTTCATTTTCGCCTATAATCTATGTATATACCCAAATATTTAAAGCTTTCCCCTGAACTTATTTTGGAACACTTATTACAAATATCTACATTACATTTTAAATCATGGAAATTAATTGACAAATTCTGTGAAGGGCCACTTTTGTTTGAGATTCGAAAAGGCAAATACATGTTATTTTCTTGATTTAAACTAAGTAAATTTGTTTCAAGCCAGTTATAAACTATCGTAACACTTTTTGTAGCGTTATTAAATGTATGTTATCCGCAACGGTTCATAAATAAAAGTTTTAAAAAAAAAAATTATAAGAATTACTAAAATATGTGAGTTGTGTTAGACACTACAAATGCGACAGATCCGCTTCTTGGCTAAATGTTTCTAAGTCTACCAATCAAGTAAGTTATCACAATACTTAATCAAGTGGCTAGTCACATACTTGGCTTGTACCGGTCACTTAAATATTCACATACCAGTTAAGTAGGCACTCGGGGAACAAGTCTCTTGTTAATCCCAGCCTATATTAGTCATCGATTACCTGAATAAATATTTGTCGTCTAACCGCTGCGCTGCGCCAGCTGAGATAACTCCGATTCAAACTCAACACCAATTAACCCTAATTGAGGACCGTTTTCACCAAGTGAATTTTCTACAAAAAAAACAAATGCGTTTTTTTATTGAAATGGGTTTTCCCGTGTGAGCTTTATCGATTGGTGAAATAAAATTTTAACAAAACGATATATATGCAAAGTTGTAGCGGTTAAAATATCGTGAATTTTTACAAAACGAAATAACTACACTACAAAGAGTTTTTACAAAGCGAAATATCTAAATATTTTTTTGAGGTGTTAGTTTTTTAAAAACGAAAAAAATCACAAACAAAACATAATTTTGGCCAAGAAAAAAGGAGTTTAATAATAATTATAAAATAATGTTATTTTAAATATAATTTTTTATCACTTTATTTGTGCGATTATGTATGTAAAAAATATATAGGATATAAATACCTAAACGTGTATATTTACATAGGTATTTAGATATGTCAGTAGACATGTAATTTTACATAGAATCCGTTTAAAATAATTTAATGTAAAAGTAAACATATTTAATTCCCAACATAAATTAATTTTCCATACATTCCCATCACAAAAATATGTATATATTTATTTTTTGTGAAAATTTGTGAATTTAGAACATTTAAAAAAATAATTTTACTGATTCTACACTTTTAGTATATGTGGAGGGATTTTATATATCTATAAAATCTAATTTTCATTTTATTTAAAATTGTAATAGTTTTATTTTAAACATTAAAAAACCTTCTCCTGAAAAATTCACATTTTGTAGATATTTCGCTTTGTTGAAACGTCCTCAATTAAGTTTGTTCACCGGTAAATAAAAAGCGTTGTTAAAATGAGAATTTCGTTTTCTAATAAAGTTTTCTGTTTAAGTTCAAATAATTTATCATCGTCATCATCATTCCCGTTCCGCACCTGATGGTGCTTAGGGTACTGCATCGGTACACCAATCGCCGCATATCTTGATCATTTTTGTTACTTCAAGCTAAGATGATCAGTCTTACGCTTCAGGTAGCAGTCTAGGGACTATAAAATACTCTAGTGTAAAAACACTCTAAAATAAATATTTCGTATCAACCATGTCGAGAATCGAACCCGAAACCTCTTTCATGGCAGGCAAACGCGCTGACCATTACATCGAGGCCGACTTTTATCCGAAACACCGAATTTATATGAATTTTTAAAATCATTTTTGTTAAAAAAAAGGCTGGACTTTTTTGGTTTCAGCTCACAACGATTTAAACGAACACATAAATGGTCCAGATCTTGTCTTTATGTTTGTCAATGCTTCTTTTCTTTTTTTAAAATATTATTTTATAGTAATATTTAAACCCTTTAAATTGTAAACATGGACAATGCCAGTTAATAAATAAATTAATCACCTCAATTTTTAAAATGTTATATTTTTATATTTAAATTAATCTATACGAAGTATATATGTAAATACTGTGTGGCATGAATCAATATTTGAACAAATATGTCTGATTTTCATTTTTTAAATAAAAATCGTCAAATATGTTTCCACTGACACAACAATCGAGAATAAAGGTGGTGTGACCTTCCATCATACAAACGTATTCCCTTATTTTCTCTCTGGATTACGGCACTGGAGCAGTGATATTTTGTACACTATATATATTTACCGTTGGCGTGTACATATTGTTTTACATTTTTTATCAATTGTATCATACAAAACACAAAGAAGACGAACTTACGGTGTGCAAATACGATAGAAAAAAAATAAAAACGGGTCAACACAGAAAATTTTATTCTGATACTCCTTCTTTAAAACATGAGCAAATAGTTTCAGTTTTGAGGTGCGAAAGGGGGGCTGGAAAAACGTCTATTTTAGTTAGGCAAAATCAGTCCGACATGCAGTTATCTTTTCCTCACAGTATCGGAGAGACATTTGCAAGAGAGTGAGTAAAATGCAATGTTCAAATTCTCTCTCATCCGCCTATCCTCTTAAGCATTAATTTATCTTGTATTACTTGATCTCAGATCACGAAAAATTATTTATCAAATTGGTTTTTCGGTGTAAATCTCATAACCTATTCCGATTTTTTTAAACACGTTCAACCTTAAGCATTTCCGCGTTTGTATATCGTATAAACGGAAATAAACGCAAAAATAACGTTTCCCATTTCGTGGTACCAGGGCAGCATAATCTCACATCGGCGCATTCAAATCTCACGTACAATGTGAAGATGTATTGTATCGTGGCGAAGGTAGTTAGACTGAGGTGCGGTCAGAGGTCGTTACGTGTTATTGCAGTCAACAGCAATGATATATTTATCCACACATAACAAATAAATTAATGTTCGATAAAAACAGCGAGATGTAATTCCATACCATAATACATCACAAAATACATAGCCGTTGTGAGGAAGGTGTTAAATACATAATTGCAGAAACTGCACGTCTAGGGAACATTAAATGATTTGGCTATGCAAGGCGTAGCTTCATACATTCATTCACTTCTTGTTTATTTGCAGTGCGCAGTACGATGTATTAATTTATTAAATCGTGATTTATTTTTCAGCTTTAATTCTAACGTTTATATCAATTCTTTTTTTTTCTTCTTACTGTCTCACTAAATGCTGAACGTCGTGATCTCCAGAGGCACTAGGTGCATGATTCGCCAAAATTCCTTCTGGTTCTGGAAGTTGATGGCAGCGTTCAATGAGGATCCCGTTATTTCTTTTACTTGGTCGGTTCATTTAAAAGGAGACCCTTGGCGTTGGTGCCATCTTGGTTGCTTACCTCGTCCCAAATAGAATCCTTTTCCTGCATGTCGAAAAGAGTCTTCCTTTTCTAGTAATCAGACATGGTTATAGTATATTACAATCAAGGTTTTTTTTAAATCAAAAATGAGTTTTTACTCATTTTGATGCAAAAACATCTAGGTCTAAGAAATTTGAAATTTTATTTTACTTACCATACAATAATACTCTACTCCCAAAAGTAACCAATAACTCATTATGGGACACAGCATGATGGACTTTTATGTAACAGTCAATGCAAACAAGACACTGGTTGTGACCAGTGAGGTGTTCCTACAGATAAAAAACAAGTACAGGTAAACGTCGTTTTGCGCCGGTTCGATTTACGCCGATTTACAATTACGCTGGTTGGTGTCGGCGTGGTATTCTCCGGTTCGACCGACACCAGACGTCTGTAGACGCCGCATTTCTAATAGCAGACACACTTTTACCCGTTGTTTTATTATATTACCGTGTACGTGAGCAGCCTATTGTGCGTGAGAAATTGTTTCCAAGTTAGTTCTCGTTTTCTATGTACGAAAAAAAAAAAGGAATGATTGTATATTCTTATTTTATTATTATTAAAATTAAAAGAATATTCAAATATTTGTAGAATGTGCGATGATTCTGCAAGAAAGGAAGCAGCAATCAAAGCAATTGAAATTGGATGCTTTTTTCAAAAAGCGTGAGAATTTGATTTAACACCGACGAACTGGTGAGTAAGTATTTAATATTAAAAAACCATTATTCATATCAAGAGATTATTATTTATTTTGCAAACGAATTTTAACTGTATTTATTAAATACATTTGTAATTTCTGATGAATATATATAGGTTATGTATTAAATAAATGTGTTAGATTATTCTTGGAATTTTGACGCGGAACTTAGCTTTATATTTTCCGTCATATTTTTGCCGGTGTCTCTCGGAACAGAACCCCGGCGTAAATCGACGTTTACCTGTACTTTGTATGCATATAAATAAATAAATAAACAGTTTTGGAGGCTCTTTAACATAGTTATTTCATGATCCTGTTGTGCCCTGCAGCCTGTTGTATTTACAATCATAGTACGGCAAAGACGTAAATATATTTAACGCTTGTTTTGATAGACGTCGCGATTGTATTACAACAATATGATTAGTTCATAGTAGTAAATAAAAAAAATACCGAATTAATCGGAATTAATCGTCTCTAATTTTCCGGGTGCACAAATCAAAAGACAATAAATTGTATCTAGAATAGAACAAAAAATACAACCAGCAAAATATTGAGACTATTCCAGAAAATATGATTAATGATATGTGCGTTGTATTGTATTATTATACTTTAAGTGTTTGTTTGGATATCGATATTTTCTCATACCTTCCAGGTAACCTTTGGAAGTTGTTATATAAGCTTTACTATTTCCAGTAGTTAACGTGTTATAACCATCTGAAAGTAGATTCTCTCTCTCCTCATGGGTGTTCGTAATAATTTACAGCGAGCAGAACAAACCGTTTCTCTACCAAATGATTTATTCCTAGAATTTGTTGAAGGAACGTAATTACACAAAGAGAATTATCATTACGCATGCTTTGTAGGAAGATTAATGAATCTTCTCATTTTTTGCGAATCGGAAGTATACAAGCTTCTCTTCTTATTATTACAAAATAGTACTAAAGTGCACATAAAAATAAAATACAGTAGACGCAAAATTAAATAGAATTAATTTTTTTTAATTTCAATTAACGTGATTAACTCTTGTGGCTGTGATGTCACACTAGTCGACATTAAAAGAGATGTATGTTTAATATGTGCCCGTGTTTATAAATTTTGTGTTTTTATTCAAATTTTTTTAGTGCTATATTTTCTCAATATTTAAAATTGTTTAATTTTTTTATTTATTTTATTATTTTGTTTGGCATTTTATGTTTTATTTTTATGTTATTTTGTAAACTTGCCAAACACAAGAGCTAGACACTTTTTTGGCAAGTTCAACCTTAAGTGTTCCATTTTTCTACTGAATGTATTGTTTATTTATGCTCATAAAGGTTTTTATTAAAAAAATAAATAAAAAAAAAGGAAACAATACTTGATATATCTCTCTCATTTTTTTAAATGATGAACTCGTATTATTTGTAATCTTTAAATTGACATTTTCACACCGGATTTGAAAAGTAAAATTTGTACAACTGTGCTGGATTGGAAAACAAAAAATATTTATCTTTGCTACATGAAGAATGAATGTCCACTAATTCACCAACACGTCTGTATAAGAGAGAGCACGAAGATAGAACTCATAACAAGGAAGATAGATACTGTTTTGAGGTGAGTGTTGTGTAAAACAGATTCAGTCTTCAGCCGGTTGATCACAGTGATGGGGAACGCACGCGCGTAATATGAGCGGCGTGTTTACTGTTTTTAATTTATTTTTTATAAATTATGGATAAATATATTATATGTTTATTTACATAAATTATGGAAAAGAAATTATTAAACACAATGTCTCTATGTTTTTTTTTCAAATATCTGAACTTTAGAATATTCCGTCTTATACTGGTGGTAACACGATGTTACATCACCGCTCGCAAAGGGATTATTAACCACAGTCTTAAGAGTTAAAAATATACTATAGGGTATACATATATATGAAACATGTTTTTTTTACAAAGGATACAGAATTTAAAATGCAATTATTCATAGGTAAAATGTTATACCAAAAATCTTAATATTAATTTATAAAATATTTATTTATGAATGACAGGTTAAGACTTTAATCCACTTAGTTTGATAACCAGTTCTATTGCTCTCGTGACATCGTCATACTGGTATGGTTAAGAAGTTTAAACTATATATAGGCTGTGATATTAGTTCATGTAGGCAGGTATGTTTTTTTTTAAATATTAAGATAGAATATATGTTTAACGCTATTTTTTAAAGGAAATAATAACCTCCATATGATCTAACTTTGTTGCAACAGAGAGGGAAAACTTCGCAAAAGTCAACAAATGGAAAAATTGAAAAAATGTGGATGTTTCAACATAGGCAGAATAGTGAATGTGTTACACAGTGTGTGAAATGGCCACTTAAACCTACCAATGACAAGTCATAAGTCGTGTAAATGTCTAGACTTTCATATTCCCTTCTCAAAAAAGTTTTCCCTCTCTGCCGCAACAAAGTTAGATGTAACAACTCACTAGGTAGGAAATTCAGCCTGTCTGCAAACATTTGGAAATACTCTAAACATTGTTGAACCTTCATTTGATTTTATTGTGAAAATACTTACGCAAAGTGGCATCAAGAAATTTCCTTTACGAAGACCCCTTCGACGTAACCTAACGGTAGCTTTATCTTTTACAAATAAACATTGGCAATTTATTTTTTTGTCGATATTTTATAACTTGTCAATTAAACTCAAAACGCTGAATTAATTAATATTTGATAGTTGCACTTAAGACTGCGCTACACGACTACAAGATCCTTGAGGAAACTCAACAACTTGTCATAATTCATGGACACCATTACATCTGAGGTTTTCTACAATGGGTGACTCACTAAGGACATAAATAACTCTATTTTAATTTATGATTGTCGAAAATGTCTAGGGAAAAACAGTCGCGATAAGACATATAAAATGCATTTGTAAAAAGCTCAAGAGTATTCTATAAATGGAGGTGATGCAACTGCGCTTTCAAACTGTTGGTTATCTACTGCGTTAGTGTGAGATAAATTGTTAATAGTTTGTTCATAAATAATGATAAACGAATTGAATTCAGGGTGTGGCGCTTTAGTTTGATTCATAACTTAGTCCTGTTTCAATCAGTATGGAATTAAACTTCCGAAAAAAAAAATCTGATGTGTTGAAAATGTATCTTCAAAGATGTGTCTGGACCGATATGGACAGATATATTAAATACCGTCTGGACGGACAAAAAAAAGTTATTTAATTACTCATGTGAAATTAAACCAGAACATTGAACGATTTTTTTTAATTCGATTGATATTCTCGTGTAAAAATCCTGAAAAAAATCGAATGGAGAAGTGTGCGCCACATAGTGTAGTGGTAGGAGCGTTTATATGCCATGAATGAGGTCCCAGGTTCAATTTTCAAAAGATGGACATGAAATATTTGTCTTAAAGTTTGGACGCTGCTATATTTTATTGTTTCTGGAATGACACACAAATTGTAAGACCGATCTCTTTACCCGTATATGTTACAAAAGGGATCCATATACCCTGAAATCGATTTATTTACGGACTTATTAAGTCCATTACAATGGTAAATATATTTTTTTGTAATACCTACATGTACAATTGAAACAAAATGCAACTAAAGAAAATTAAAGCTAGGACAAAAAATATAATAAAATTACTACCTTATGACAAGATTCGGTCTATCTTAGTGATTGTTTAAATTTAGAATGACTTACACCAAAATAGTCTTGATCTTGACTCGAGTTTACGATTTTGGGACATTGGTGCATGCCAGCCATAGTTTCTGCTGTACTGATCAAGAAACAGCACATTATAATTTCGCGACCGGCGGATCGGCATTGAATGCCGCTTGTTCTTGTGATGATGGTACATCAATCAAGACATTTAGTGAAATAAACATCAACATGGAATCCGTGTTATTTCTTCGTTTTTTAGCGGTTTAGAGACTTTTCCTTATAATCGGGGCCCAGAATCTACATATTTTCCTTCATTTCCCCTATTTCCACATAAACAATAATTGAAAATATATAACTGTTAACTTCCCGTTATGATCGGAGCCCAGAATCTACATATCTTCCTACATTTCCCCTATCACTAATACATCTTCATGAGCAATCAACGAAAAACTTAAACGCTCTAACACACACCCTCACCAACATCAACACATATCCACACACCCTCACACACGTCATATAACATAGATAAGTAAGTACTAACACTTTTTTTAATGTATTATTCAATTTACTTAGTAAATGTTGATAACGGAACTATTTTTTTGGTTTATAGTTTTTATAATTTTACGCATTCATATGTGCTGTCTGATTTTCTAATTAAATGATATAAAAACTGTTTTAGTTTCTTTATTCTATTGATTAATAATTTATGTAAATAAATGCAACAGACTAAACCTTAGAAAATTAAAAAATATTGCATATTTAGTATTTTATCATTTGATCAATGTAGTAGATAAAGCAAATTTTTGTTTTGACTGATTTAATATTTACATTTTATTTTGGAGGTATTGATATATTGATTGATTGATAAAAATAAACATCCTACGACTAATCCAAAATAATTATTCAATTTTTCAATTAAATTTAGTCACTCATGTATGCTTTTTTTAATTGTTTGATTGATTTTGTAATATACATTTTTTTTCAAATGCTTCAAAATAAACAAATCGTGCATTCTGGGGGGTAATTACAATCGCTTACGTCATAAGTACACATCGAGAGGGTTTTTTTGTTGCTATTTCTATCTACCTCGGTTTTACGAAGCCGGCTTTACCGACAAGACGATTTGTATTTTAGGGAAAATAATCACAGCAGCACCTTACAGCGCATGCGTATTATTCCATCTCAAACGCCAAATAATCTGACGCATGCGCTGAATCTACCTTAAATTTTCAAATATTTATCCCGAGATAGTGCTGTCAGTACTGTTTTAAATGTCTAATCTGCTAATCAATGGTGCATAGAGCACTACATTGGTACTGCAATCAAAGCGCACGAGCGAAATATTTTTTTATTCATATGTGAAGGCTAGATTTGAGTACACGTTAACAAGTGCCCCTCCATTTTATTTTTTACAATAAATTGGAATAATATACAAAAGTTAACAAAATCCAGATCGTGCAAAAACTCATAACTAAGTTTATTTGTGCGTTTCTAATGCAAAACAAATATACTTGAGAAATTATTATGAAAATAAAAAATATTTATAAAATAAAACGGTACTTCAAATTTTTTTTCAAAACTACGAATTTAAAAAAGAAAGAGAAATAATAGATTTTGGACTTTGACGTTTTGATTTTTAATGAAGAAGAAGACGATTGTCTTCTTTTTTTAATATCGATGTTAAAAAAACACACATTTCATAAACTTGTACTTTAAATTGGATAAAACACGGGAGTCACATTGATCGAAATGTTTACGAAAAAAGATTTTGTGATTGTTGCGATTTCCAAAACGTCAGAATTGTTGAGATGATTTCAATCCATTAAGAACAGTCAGTATAAAATTATGACTAGTTTGATAATAATATAATTAATTCCGCACGAATCGATTAGTGGATCAAGCCAAATAGGTAAAATGTGTGTACTGTTTATGAAATTTGGTCTATATAAATTGGTTATGTTTTTGTATGATTATTTTAGTTTATATTATTTGTAATGTTAATGAAAATTAGGTAAATTAGATTAATCACGTTTTTTAAAATTATTTTCATGTTAACTTTGTTAAACAACTAATTTAAGGCATGTTTCACATTTTGTAAAATGTTTCCCTCTGCACGGGACCCCCAGTGAGGGAACATTATTATGTATAAAAAAAAGAATACAAACAATGTGAAAGTATAAATAAATAAATATGAAAATAGCATATCTAGGACAACTGATGTTTTTTGCACTAAAACAAATCGGACCTCAGATGTTTATTTCAACTCAAAAAAGCATTTTTATATCGAAAGTGCACTTCGGTGTTTTAATAACCTAAAATATGCATTTTTAACTTCAAAACGGCAAAAAGTGGACTCCTGTGTTTTATCCTCTAAGGCACAGAAATTAATTACGAATAATCAAACTTGGGATCCCAGATATTGTAGCAAAGAACTCACTGGGCGAACAAATCTTCAACCGTTTTGCTTTTTCATAATTTTTGCCTGTGAATAGTTTTCAAGTTGATGACTCTTGTCGATAGTTAGACGTTGCTTTAATTTACGCACAGAACAACATTTTTAATTCCGCTCATAAACGAAAAATGATGTGAATATTTTTAAATAAATAAATATTGTTTTATCCGCTAGAACTTTTCAGCGGTCAATTTATTATACAATTGCATCATTTTAATGGACAGTTATTTTTAATCGCAAAGCAAGGTGAGTAATTGAAAGCCTATGGCTTTAAATATGAGATTCGTTCTTCTCTTTGATTCCGCCTATTCAGCTGTCAATTAGGATTTAGTAATGCCTTACTGACTGTCAAAACAATGGCTTGGTGTAATTGTTTATCTCATAAGTGTTCCGACCGCAAGAAAGATAACTTAGTAGAATGCAGTCATACGTATCTGGTCGATATTAGATCTAATGAACTGAGCGAATTACATTTTTTAGATAAACTGATTGAAGATAATTGTAACTTACAAATTAACGATACTGGATTTTATAAAAAAGTAATCCATTGATTTTGAAACAATTTGTTACATAAATATAATATTCCCACATAAAATTACTTTCAATAAGATGGACGTACGAGATATTATATCGGTGGCTCAGATTCATAGAGGGATAACTAAAAAAAAGAAGTTATAAGAGGAGATCCCAAAAGAATGCTCGTGCGAGGTTTTCCTGTAATTTGAATTATTTAATACCAAAAACACGTACAACTTACGCTCAGAAAAAAATATATTTTATGGCCCCAAGAGTGTTTAATGTCCTGGATGAACATACGAAGTTCTCAAAAACGAAAGCTATTTTTGGAGAATTGCACAAGTTTGGATTTCGTCTAAGGGAAGAGACCATTGCAGGAGACTGCTGCGAGATATTGCACAGATATATATACTATCAAGCGTGTTGTCCAGGTGTTTATTGAAATAAATATTAATGTAATATTTTTAATTTTTTATTTTATCTATTGTTTTATAATGTGCATACTCGTACTTCCACCCTCCATTATGTTGTATCCCAACTCAACACAGGGCTCTTGGCCTCATTGAGTTAGAGATATATTTTTTTTGTAGAACATATGTATTTCTATGAATAAATAAACAAATTTCAAAAAAACAATATTCATTACTTTAAAAATTATAAAAATTACCCCATTCATTGTTTGACTATTTTCATACTAATCCACATGGTTTAATTTAATAAACCTGTCGAATGGTTACAAAAAATAATCAAATCAGTGATAGCCAAATATGAATGTACAGTAATTAATAGTATATAGAATGTTACATATAACATACTTATCACTTTTGAAAAAAAATTAGAGGCATATAGTGGAGTTTTTAAATAAAATAATCTGATAAAAATGTATTTAAGATTCCTTGAAATATATAACGATTTGTCAAACCATCACGCCGTTTTACCGTAGGGGGAAGGATAAAAGATATCACTCTGTAGACAGATTTAGCATCCTCTACATTCGTATATATTCTCATGCACGCGCGCCGATTATTCCGACTTTTGACTTGACATGTCCATATTACCAATATTAAAGTAATATATTCATTGAATTCAATCACGCTATCTTTCTCGATCTTTTTCGATTTCTGCGTCCATCAACATTCGCATCGTCAATCAATTTAGCCGTTCTTTCGCTGTCCATTCACTCCGCATGTCTCAGCATTGTGCATCTATCATAAATAGTTTAACCACACATTAGCTTGAAAGATGGCGTTTCGATAGCATTCAGCCAACTTTTATGATTGTTTTTCCAATTCCATTCGCTTCCATATATTAGGGCCGGCACCAGGAGTATTTTGTGAATAGCTAATTTTGAATTCCGGCAAAAAAAATTGCAAATGAATTGATCGAATTTTGCCTTTCATTATATACCTTTTCTTACTCATGTTTGTCTGAAGTGTCTTTAAAGATTCTAGATAAAATCATAAGATTATTGTTTATTAAAATCATTTCAGTGTGAAAATATAAAGTAATTTGATTCTTTTTTCCTAATGTACGGGGGCGCCAATACGATTAAACGTTCTTGCAGTAAACCAGTCCTAACATAATAACAGGATCCAAGATTACCGCCATTCTCAATAAGTCGTGTAAAATGTTATTTTTTGGCAATATCCGAATCTCTGGTTTACCTTGAGATCGCCGTGAGCATCTAGAGTTACTCTGTCTGTAAAATTATAATACTTAGCCTGGGGATAACAAAGTATGTAGATAGCTAAACATAATGAATATGTATTGTATTGATATAATAATATAACAATACGCAACTGAAAGGATGCAAATTGCATATTGTGATTTTATGTTTTTTTTTATTACTCTTTTTTATTTATTATCATATAGATTTTATTCGGAAAAAAATACGTTTAAATCTGTTTTTAGTCATATGTATGTTTATATTTAAACGTTTCGCATTACGTATAAGAAAATATAATTAATTTGCAGAGGAGTGGGAAGTGACTTC
This sequence comes from Micrasema longulum, assembly GCF_059751315.1. NCBI lineage: Eukaryota > Metazoa > Arthropoda > Insecta > Trichoptera > Brachycentridae > Micrasema > Micrasema longulum. Next base: position 978,332 of record NW_028277455.1, read on the forward strand.
TTCTAAACATGTAACTTTAATTTACGAATAACACAAAGTACAAAATTTACACTGTTTTAAATATGTACTATTTAAAAATGTTTATATGTTTAACATCTTCTCTCTTAAATATTTTGAATTACTGTCAATTTTTTTTTATTTTCTTCAATAATGTCTTGTTATATGATCTTTTAAAATATAACGCATTTTCGAAGTCAACTTATATTTCTTGAAGCAAAAACATTATTAGATATGTTGCCCTTATAGATTCACATATTATAACGATTTTACTTCTAGGACCCTGTTTTTATTATTAGTAACTTTAAAAAAAAAATCTTTTTTTGGCCAGTTAAATATATAATTTGACTAACAAAAATTCAAACTTTGTGAGAAGCCCTCAAAGACTTGATGTCAAAACAATAAAAAAAAACAACACATTTTTTATTTAAATAAACGAACCTATGACCTTTCGTTAACTTTTCATATTTTATAAATTTTACATTTTTGTCACTTAACCTGAAAGGAACCTGAGTTTTTATTACACTTCAAACTATTTTAATTTCAATATTTATCTAAAAATATTTACCTGAAATTGGCCCACCAATTTTAGAGAATATATCGATAATTTATTTTATTTGTACTCAATCATATGGATAGCATAATTTTGCACTCTTCTATTAAATCTAGATAGGTAAAAATATATGTAAGGTTCATCTTTAAGCCATTTTTTATTTGGATTTTACAAATACACCACGTAAGTACAAATATAGCTTTCTTTACAGTCATAATAAATTCGTTCCGATTTATTTGATATTCCCATGTCCATTTTTGTTAAAACACCTACAGTTCAGACTAATTTAACGATTTTCTATGCAAATTAGATCGAAAATGGATGCGTTTAGGTTCGTATTCCGTATATGCAACGCGTGAAATCTTGTGAAATCAAGTCTACTAACAATGGGACATAAAGAGTGACGAATCATCTTCGAAATAATGATTACTAAATCAGTAACGATTTAGAAATCAATAAAAAATAGTAGAAAGTTTTTATAACTTCTTATCCCTTAAAAATGATACAAATACTTTACATTTTACGCCAAAATAATCTCTGTATTTTATTATATAGATAAAAGACGAGTGATATTTTAATCCGCAAATTTGAAATATCCAATTCAAGTATCACGCTTTTGTGTATATAATAAATTACAATGAACTTCCATCAAGAATTTTCACTTACAAACTTAATCTCTGTATGTTATTTATCTATTTCCAATTGACACGACGACTTAAATAACTCCACCAATATTATTAAAATCAACTTAATATTTATCAAGTTAATATATTGAGTTTTTACAGTCTGACGATGTCAGTCGCGGCAAAACATGGTCACTGGTAAAAATGTATAAATTAAAGTTGAATAAAACTATACAAGTATTTTTATTACTATTACTAATCAAGTTGTTATTTAATAAAGTGAGTGACTCGATATGCTCAAAATTACGCCAAACACACAAAAATATACACAAAAAATAATCATTCAAGTCATACAATATTTTGAGTTTGTCCAAAAGTTTGTAGACAATATACTGTATTTCACCTCTTAGGGAGTCATTAATATTAACGAATAGCAACAGGGATGGAGAACATATTTGAGAAGCGAAATTGAAGTCTATGAATTTACATGGCTTATGACCTTTCATTGGCTGGTTTAAGTGGCCACTTCGCAAGATCCATATTTTTTCAATTCTTCCATCTGTTGATTTTAATGAAATTAAAGAGCTGAAATCTTTATGGTTGCGAAGAGATTCATCTGATTGAATTTTAAACAACACTTAAATCAACAAATGTAAAAATAGGGAAATACTTTTTTTCTTTTACATTTTTAAAGTAATAAAGGTCTGTAAAATACTGTCCGGTAATTTATTTTTTTCGCTAGTTAGTATTATAAAAAATACTTTTAAAATTGTAATTTAGAATTCCCGCAAAAAAGGTAAATCCATTGGCCACGCCCCTAATACGTCACGATTTATGTTTATTTGTTCCTGCCATTGAAATTTGTGTGGAACAATTGCATGAATCTTGACGTCACAACAACCAAGGCCAAACACGTCGCGTTTTTCTACTAACATATTTTTATTGAATTTATTTTTTACATTTATGTGTATAAAAACATTTTTCTACAATATCCATACCGATTTTGAAAATACAATTAAATATTCTAAATCCAATTCACATAATTTTATCGGTAATCGTAGTATGCGATATTTCCCTATTGAAGAAATGTGGAACTTAAGTCAGGCCGTGTGCAAATTGGTTACTCAAACCAGCCAATGACAGGTCGTAAGCCGTGCAAATGCTTTGACTTCCATTTTCCTTTCTCTTAAATGTTCATCATCCCTGTTGTAGTTTGTCAATTTAAGTAATAGTAACATTGATACTTTTGAAAATTCAATGTCACGCGGTGAAATCATTCTCAATGAAGTAAACGTGCCGACGGGTCTGCCAAACTTCTCCAAAACCAGTTTTTACACAAATAACAAAGTGTCTTTTAATAAATGAGTAGAAAATATACAAATACATTGCTAGAACCAGTTAGAGCTCTATTCATTTCTGTGCTAACGGCCAATTTTCCTAAAAATCATCGCCAGTATAATGGCCTTGCAAGAGTAATAAAAAAATGCATTTTTGCCACTAGTTTGCATAATTTTGTTCAGAGTAGATTCTTGTGTCTATCAAAAATTTTAATGTGTGTTTTTTTAATATTCACATATTTAAAATAAATTCTTCGTTTTATAATAGACAATCTTTTCTCAATCTTTTATTTATCATTGGGATATTGTTTTTTCCTCCTAAATCACGATCACGTGACTCATGGAAAGTAATTTAAGCTTAAAAAGGACGAAAATATGATAGCAAAATAAGGATTTATAGATGGAATTCTTTGAGAATGTGTTCAAAAGGCTAAGTATTTACGCCCACTTAAATACTATTAAAATGGAATATTATGCACTTGTACAGTCATCGCTTTCCTATGGAATAATTGGATAGGGGGGGGGAGCTTATAACAACCATATTAAACCATTAGAAACTGTTCAAAAATGCATCTTAAAAATAATGCTTCACAAAAATCGCACTTCCCCGTCTTTCTAATTGTTCCAAGAAGCCAAACTTTTAGATATACGACAAATATATTGTTTTCAGGGTTTAAAATATATTAACAAATTACAACAGGGATGGAGAATATCTTAAATAAAGGAATATGGAAGTCTAGGCATTTACAGGGCTTATGACCTGTCATTGGCTGGTTTAAGTGGCCACTTTACACACTGTGTAACATTCACCATTTTGCCTATGTTTAAACGTGCATATTTCTTCAATTCTTCCATTTGTTGATTTTAGTGAAGTTAAACCTTTATTGTTGTGAAGAAAATCATCTGACTGAATTATTTCACATACTAGGCAACGCCTGAAAACTATTTTTCAATTTTTAAACTTCTTCTTGGACCAGTTGGTTTCATTACAATATTTGAGTTTGTCCAAATGTTCGTAGACTTAAGATATTCTCCATCCCTGTTGCAATTTGTTAATCTTAATGACTCCCGAGGGGGTGAAATCCAGTCTTTTGTCTACGAACATTTGGACAAACTCAAATATTGTAATGTTTAAAATATATATTTAAGAACCAAAATTTATTTACAAGTAATTCAAATAAATCAAGTTAAAGAAGGAATCGTGTGTTAGAAATACCATATTATTAAACGAGGCTAGCACAGAGACATGCATATTCTTTAGGCCCAAAATTTTTTATTACTTTTTTACTGATAATATTTCATTAATCCCAAACTTTTAAAATTTTCTTTCTTTTAAAAGACACGCAATATCTTGGATTCAAACTAAAGATATGAACTCTGTTTTTTTATGATATTATTTGTTGCCCTTTAATGAAAAGGAATATTTTTATGTTTTTTAAAAATATTTTTTATTTCCTTTTTTGATTTTAATTACTTTAAAAAAAAAGAAAATACATTGCAATCTTTCACAGAATATTTTCTTTTCTCTTTCTTATGTTACACAAAAATATTATAACTGTTTATTTATTATAGGAGCAAAAATTCATAAACATTTCAAGTATACCCACGAACAGGCCATGCCTTTGTGGAATTTTTTGTTTACTATTTTTACTGTCAATGTGTATTTCATTTCTATGTAATTATCCTTTATTTTTTTAATACTCTGTTTTATCTCTTGTATATTGTAAAAAAAAAACTTTAAAAAATTAAATAATAATAAATAAAATAAAATGTGAACGGACAAACGCGTTGATATTTATGCGGAGGTGCAGTGGGGCGTTGGAAATAAAAAGTTAAGTGAACAAAAGTGAGATAGTGTAATAATAGTTAAGTTATTTTTCCTTAATTTCAAGTGTTCAATTGTCAAAAATAGTGGTTAAAATGAAAAAAATCAAATCAAATCAAAAAAACAAAAACAAATCAAAAATTAAAATCCTGTAATTTTGTAGATATTTTTAAGTAGGCGGGTTTTTAATCTTAGATTACAAAAATAGGAATAAACATGGAATGGTTTGGTCATGTAGAACGAATGGACGACGAAAGAATGGTAAAACAAGTATATATGGCTAAAATGAACGGTAACGTGAGACGAGGACGACCAAAGAAGACGTAGCATGATCAGATAAACCAAAATCTTAAGTCTGGTCATGTCAAAAGCAAGCAGAACCGAAGGGCGTGTATAACAAGATGTATGAATGCGGATAGAAGTTTATGTAATACTAGGAATGTATGCCAAGATAGACGTGTGTAGCGGTCCATTCTCTCTACCTACCCCTACGGAGAAATGGCGTGATGATAGTAGTAGGAATAAACATGTTGTGGTTGAATGTGGTCCGAACCTTGATTTAATCTGGAATGTGTGACACTACCACCGAATCAACATGCATCGTTGCGAATCACTAGCTGTGAACCATTTACAATAATACCAACACAATTAGATATTTTTTAGTGCTTTTAAAATATTAGTACAAAAAAACCTTAAGATAAATTGTTACACAAATTATTTGAATAAATTAAGTATATTTTTTTATTCTTAATAAATGGCAGATTCACTGTGTTAATGAATAATGTCACATATCACAAACAATGATTGTAAAGTAAAATTATTTTAGTGCCCAGATTTGACAAGTTCGACGTCAATTGTTTATACGTTAGTCCTGACGATATGTTGCGTATGACGTAAAACAAAACGAATTTATGTAACACATATCTCAGATTAAAATCTTAGAAACAATATGGTCGCATAAATTGATTAATACGAAGCGTAATTCTATCATACCTATATTACAAAAACTAGTACCTTACCCAAACCAGATTTAAAAGTTGTCGAAAGTGTATTGGTCACCGTTGGATGCCTTCGTCTTACATCAGGTAACGTACCCAACATAATACCATACATTAATGTATGTACCTATAATGAAATGGTCATATACTTGATTTTCTACAAAAAGTGTAGACATTAGACATGCTAATACTACTTGTTAGTGGGTTAGTATGCCTGGTGAGAATCCCACGAAACTGCTAATTAATTATGTTGACACATGTTAATAGTTCAGGTTTTCCGGCTAAAATAGTCACTACTGTTAAATAAAACATATAAAACGTGTTTAAAATGCTTACATTCAATTAATAATACTTAATAAAGTATTTAATGTTAGTTTTTTCATAAGAAATCCAGGCGTAATGACAATATATTTCTTACAGGCTTTGCGTTAGATCGGTATTACTTTTGGCAAAGACAAATGGCATTTAAAGTTTGATATGCTTTTAATCTAAACATGTTTACCAAAAAAATACTCTTTCTTTAAAAGAATGCAGGGTGAGTAAAAATAGTTTTTTTTAAAAAACAGCTCGCTGCATTGTTTAAATTTATATTTTTACAAATCCGATAGGTATCAGTCAATCAAGTCATTTAATTATTTAACGACCATAGAATTGAAATTGTCAATTCAAATTACAGGTACACGGAATATAAAATCTTTCCCAAATTAAAATTCGTATAACATTTTTTGTTGGAAAATAGTTCTTATATTTTATTATAGCATCGAACAATATTAATCGCTTTGAATTCTTAATATATCAAAGTAGAAGCAAAACTTTTCAGGACTCGATATCCTTGGATTCCGTATTATTAGACCAATATTACCTGCGAATCAAGCCTTTTATAATATATTTACAAACATATCGATATTACATCCGCCATATTGCGTTAACCGAACGGATTCTCATTATAAAAGTGGGGGTTTTATTTATTTTTAAATTGTGTTAAATCAAATTATTTTTCATGATAAAAACCGGTATCTTTTGAAAATATCGTACATGTGTTTGGCTAATTTTAACACACTTATTTTGAAGTCATTAAATAAATACCTACTATTATAAATACATAAACATTTCTTTAAATTTATCCTAAAACATTAAATCATAGAAAAAAGGTCCAAGTATTTTTAAATTGTCTAAAATTATTTTATCTTTAAATAATATTATCTAAAAGATTTATTATGTTTTGTTTGCAGCGATTTTAAAAACAATTAGTTATTGCATATAAAAAAAATGACGTTCAAGTGGGCGTCCATATTTTGAAAATCTTATAATCTTGCAAAATATAATTTAGGTATATAGCATATATATGTATATGTATGGAAAAACAAGTAAATGAATGTTAATATTATGTTCAACTCTGTAGCTTTAGAGAAAAACTAGTAACACTATTGATAATGATACATTATTTATTTGAATTCCAAATTAATTCATTATTAGTTTTAATTATAAAATTACATCGATAAGTCGGTAAGGCAAGGTAATTTACCCGGTAACACACTGCTACATTGTACGGTCAATAAAAAACCCATGTTGTAACATTGACAAACCAACGGACATCGGAGATGGCTTTAAGCTGTTACATTATTCACTTGCATTTACAATATTAATTTCTCAAATGAATAACTAAAATTCTAACTTCTACATTGTAACGTCAATTCTCATGTGATTGGCTTTTTGCTACTGTGGCTAAAGACTGGTCATTTCGTAATCGCAATCTATAGTTGATATGAAATTACAGATGACAAAATATTTTGTATTTTCCTGCTCTTAGAATATTTCAGGTGTAAAAATATCCGCGAGGCACGACATTAGGAGCGTCTGCCATTTTGACATTATTGCATTGAACAATTTAACCCTTCCTTCCCGATGATGTGTAGCTAGTACACGTTGCATCTAATAACTTTAATATCTCTATAAATACAATAAATACTTAGTTAATTTTTTTGATATTTCTCTGTTACACATGTACGTATCGGTCAAAATAACTTATTGATTAATAATAAACACTTATTGGGCACAGAAACAGTACAAAACATCAGAAATCGGAGGTACATCACCAGTACAACCTATGTGTCGTAACTCGCGGCGTATAAAGTAAAAAAAGTACCAAATACACGATTGTCTCACATACTCTTTACGTTTCACTTTCAATGCTACAGATATATTTGCGAGTGAGAGAGATAATATTACGCTACACGCAGGCCTAAAAACAAAAGCCAGTACACTACATTGCTGGGTGCCATTAGCGCTCTGAGCTTTGTCCAGGGTAGACTTTTTGCTCGCGCTGCGAGCGTAAGCTTATTTTTTTTTTAAATACTTTTAGCAATTAGATTTAAAATATTATTATTTCTGACTTTAACTTTAACTAATATATTTTTTTTTTATCATTTTATTATTTTGATCATGTACATTGCTAGTTTTATTTAAATGTCTAAATTATTCGTGATTACGTGTGGATATAAGACTATTAATTCAAATTTGAATTATTGACATTGTTTATTTTATTTTAATATGTGTTTCCATTAGTGTTGACATGTAATTGGTGAAAAATAAGTAGCATCTTTTTTTTAATGTTTCTGTATTTCCAATACCATTTTTTTTTTAAATTTGTAAGCCAAATAAATAAACAACAAATAAAAAAATATAAATATTTACTTTTTCCCATTTAAAATATTTCCATTTGGCACACATATTAACTACACAACACCGGAATGCGATGATGTTTTTGGCACGGGAAGAGAAAGGTAAAAGACGAACATTAATATTTTCTAGAATTTCTTTGTGTATTTTTTCATATTAAATCATCATATCCGACTACATTTATTATCAACCTTTTTAAAACGCATATCACTTATAACGCTATAACAAAAATCATTTTTATAGGCAGTCTATATGCATTTTCGCCTAAAAAATATGGCGTTCTATACTTCACAATCTGCACTTATTTTTTTACCGCCAACACTTGAGTGTCCTTCGAAGTCAGGTTCGCGTCCAGCAGTTTAAATATTAACTGCTAAACAGTCAGGAATAAACGTTTAGAACGCTGAGAACCTGATTCCTTTTAAAATGCACAAGCACAAATAAAAGCTCTATAGAGGCATCCACGGTATGTGGTCCAGCCAACCAATTCACCTTCGCTTGTCACCAGAGGTTACTGCATCCATCCATTGACATAGCTTTATTCTGAATTCCTTGCGAAACCACCACTCACTCATTTTGTTTCTGTGTCGTAAATTATTACAAAAACTTAAGCATCTATCTTTTCTAACTTTTGAAAAATGCCACGATTCATATTATGAGCGTAATTAAAATGCATTTCATTTTTGCCATCGACCTAATAATATATAGAGACGCGCCTTGAGCCCTTAAAAATTATGACACATAACTAATGCCAACGCGTATTAAGTCGTTATTTTACCGCCAGCCGGATGTGACGTCAGTTTTACATTTAGAACCGAAACCAAATTACGTGTTTGTTTGTGAAAACGTGTTAAAACCGTTGTATACATTGCAAGAAAAATTGTGTAACATTTCATTGGCAAGTATTTATTTATAAGTGATTGACAACGCTTTAAATAATTAATATCCAAATATATCAATGATTTATTTAACAGAAGTGCATTTGTAGAAAGACAGTTTTAAAAATGTAATAAATGTCAGTTAATAATATTATATTAGCATTCTGCAAAATCCATAAGAAATAAATAAATAGGTAGAAATGTAAGGAATTTGTAGAAATAATGTAATTGGGATCCTTAAAAAACGCATTTTGTTTGAAAAAATATTTTTTAAAAACCTTTTTTATATAGGGACCTAAAATGAGTGTGAATAAACTCGGTAACAATGGGTATTTTGCAAACAAATAAATCAGCAATATTTTAAGTTTGTCCAAATGTTCGTAGACAAGGACTGGATTCAACTCCCCGGGGAGCTAAGGAGGGATAAAATTTAATATGATAAAGTATATTAATTATTTGATAATTTTTTTTGTTGTAAATATTAAAATCACCAGCAAAAAAGATTTATTTGTTAACATATTACAACAGAGATGAAAAACATTTAAAAGAAGGTAACATTGTTACACAGTGTGTAAAGTGGCCACTTAAACCAGCCAATGAAAGGTCAAAAGCCCTGTGGATGCCTAGACTTCTATGTTACCTTTTCTAAAATGTTATTCATCTCTATTGAAATATGTTAACAAATACATCCTTTTTTTGGTGATTTTTATGAATACAACAAAAAAAATTGAACAGTTAAAATACTTTATCATATTAAATTTTATTTTGGAGGACCGTGTATTAAAAAACATTAATAAAAATGCTTTCTTGGTCTCCTTTGATACATTCGTTTTGTTGCCATAATGAGAAAAGCAGAATGTATTCACCACAATTAAATCTGCGTTCATCACAAAACGTTTTTAATTAAGTAGAAAAGCTTTCATTAGTCAATTTTCAAAACGCCGACACTGTCAATAAAACAAACGGAGGTCTAGAATTTAAGAGGTTAAGTGAATTCAATAATATCATAATTTGGAGAGCTGTGGGTGAGACTTTTATAAATTGCCTATTTAACATAACGCGAGAATGAAAAATGCAGTCGATCTTGTCAATAAATTGAAGTGTTTCACGCCCAAGTTAATTTGTTTTTATCACTAATGCATTTTTAGTCATAATACGATGCGCTTTATGAGGGCGATCTCGATTTCACTCCTATAAAGTTTCCAAATTAATTCTAACATTATTGGCATATTTTCTTATTCTTACTCTCCTTCATTAAGACATATTGACATAAATGATATTAAAAACAACAAATTATCATTATTCGTAAAATACGATCCACACTTCAAAAGGTGATTTTCAACTAATATATGAAACTAATTATTCATAGATGGCGCTTTTATCATTTTTTATTGAATAATGCCATTTTTATCTATTCACAAAATGGTGTAAAATAAGATAACTTATTTTTTGTTTTGTTCACCTTTTTGTGAAAGGGACATAAGTTATATTGTTAAGGTATTTGTTACAAACAATATAATTCAAAATTTCCGCGAGCCAAGTTTTGTAAAATTTCCATTAAAAATAAACGTAAAAATGGCATTATTCAATAAAAAATAATAAAAGCGCCATCTATGAATAATTAGTTTCATATTTTCGTTCAGAATCACATTAAACAAATATTTGCTTACACTCCTTGTACTGCCGCACTTAAAGGACAAATTCGCTTTTTTTTTTTCTTGAGGACTCCTTCTTTCTCTTGGCCTAGGTCGTACGACCTGTTTGTGACGGTGGACTGTTCTGGTATGATGACATCCAGCTGTCCATCGATATTTTTGGCGGTCTTCCTGGTAGTCTTCTGCTGTAGGGGTTTTCAGACTTAATGGTGTTTGCAAGCCTCGTATCATCTATGCGGTCCACATGGTTCAATACTCTCATATATCCTAAAAAAAAAATTCACCCGCTAAAAAATGGTTATCAAAAATTTATTTTTAATTAAAAATATATTTGCGTGAATTTGCGCAAGCAAAACCATTGTAATTGTTATAATTAACTTATGAACCATCATCATCATTCCCTTTCCATTCCGGATGGTGCATAGGGCGCTGCATTGGTACACCAATTGTAGTGTATTTTGGTATTATAAGTCTTACGGTTCAGGTACCAGTCTAGGGACTATAATTTAGAAATATTCTGGTGTAAAAACTTATAAACTATCATCATTCCATGTCCGCTCCCTAGTTGGAACATATAGTGTCCACAAAGATCCTCCAAGCATATCTGTCGGTTGCCAGCTCTTTCGCATCCTCCCAAGTCAGGTTCGCATTCCATAGTTCTGACACGAATTCCCGACGAACAGCCAGCAGTGGACGTCTGAAACATCGAGAACCTGATGCCTTGTACAGTAGGCAAGCGTGGTTAAGGCTCTCAGGAGGCATCCGCAGCACATGGCCAAGCTAACCGTATCGCCTTCGCTTGATGACAATTGTCTCTTGTTGTCACTTGCCTACTTTATAAACTATAGTGATACGCAACTCACTGTTCAATAAACGATCATTAAAAATGATATGAAAATATTTGAACCTCTTTTTATGTTATGCACATTAAAAGTTTTGTTTTCAATTTCGAAAGAAATTCGATATCTGGCTTAGTGGCTCGCCGAATATCTGGTATCCGGCCAAACAACTATCCGTTTCATCACTACTCTAAATGTAAGATAAAAAAATACGAAAATTGTAATAATCGATATAAGCATTTTACTTTTTTAAAAAGTCATAACTCGAAAACAAAATATCCACTGAATATGTAAGGTTTTCTTATATCGTTAAAAAAACACAAAAAAATATTTTTTAAAAAAAAGAAATATTAGCGTTCTTATAATTTACTTAGATATTTCAATTTTGGTGGCCATTTTCAACGAGTTGTAAATAACTCACTAATAGAAAATGGAAATCAAATTAGGGTAGAGTGGGGTTTGAGCCTCGGACCTCTGGCCCGTGAGTCCGTAACACTAGCCACGGGACCACAACCCAATTTTCACTTTTTAATTGAAAAGGTTTATTTATTAATATTTTATTTGGCGGCATCGTGGTAAGCGCATATAGTGTGTACTAATATTGCCAATTGGTATAATATGTATGTGTGAACCTGCTTCTGGGATTGTTCGGCCAATATTTTTTTCTATGAAGTAGTTATGCGCTAATACGGTGTAAGTAAGATGTAAATATGTTTGCTAAATATTCGGAACGCCTTTTTCTTGTACTGAAAACTATTAACCGACCAAAACATTCGGTAGACTTGTACCTGTACTGTATTTTTGTATGAATTACTGCGTCATTTTTTTAATGAAAGAATCGTGTTTCGGAAGGAAGTTATTGATTTGATGCAATAATCCATAATATGATATTGGTAAGGGGTACCTAGTATCTAGCAATGAAGAACTTCAGTGCAACGGGAAATAGGATTTGAAAATATTTTCTTACACGCGGTAAAAATTAGATTGTTCGGCGAAGTTTCTCGAAAACGTATGAAAAAAAAAATGAAGTAATTTCAACTAAATCATAAGTTCTTGAATCAACCAATGATAGGTGTTTCGATAGATTTCCTGTTTCCGCGAAGCTATCTCATCGATTAGCAGAACCCACCGACAAAAACTTGTGACGTCACAGGTTGAGAGATTTCAAAAATACGAAACTTAGCGCTAATAATACGATTTAATAATATAAAAAAATGGTCTAATTTCAGCGTCCGTAAACAAATATTTTTTTTTTTTAAACACGTAACTTTTTCATTATAAGTCTGTTAAAATATTTGGCAAGTAAGAAAAAAAAACAAAATTGAGGAAGAATTATGAAAGTCTTGGCTTTTACATGGCTCGTGACCTGTCATTGACTAGTTTAAGTGGTCACTTTACACACTATATAAAATTCACCATAATCCAATATACGGATTTTTTTATTGTTAATTTTATATGTAACCACTGCAGGTCAATAATTAAATTTAATAAATAAATAAAACCTTGTCAAATATACAATTTTTCCTTTGGTTTTTATTAATATGGTTTAATTAGAAATAATATTTTTTATTAATATATTACAACAGAGATAAAGAACATTTTATATAAGGGAATATAGAACTCTAGGTATTAACAGGGTTCATGACCTCTCGTTGGATGGTTTAAGTTTACACACTACAATATTTATTGTACGGCATCCTTGAGGTGATATTCATAAAAATAGCTCTTTATATAAATTATCTACAATAATAGACAATGCCTGATTTTTTCAAATTTTTATATTTTTTCTTGGGACAGCTAGTTTTATAAAAAATGTTATGAGTTTTTCCCAGGAGGGTTGAATCAAGTTCTTGTGTTTAAAAATTTTGATGAACTCAAAAGATTGTTCATAATATTTTTTACTTGTAAATAGTTCCATCGATATTTTTCTCCGTAAGCTATTTTTTGTTTCTTCTAATTAAACGTTTAAAATTTACAGTTCCCTCAACGGTTCTATTAAATACACATCAACAGTTTATTTATATGATTTTTTTTTATTATTTTTTTTTTATTCAGGAAACATACAGTATGGTTGCATAGTTTTATATTTTACACAGTTAGACTTAACTCTAATGGACCAGTGAAGTTTCCATATTATATTATAATTATATTTAAGGTCATCAATAAACTTTTAATGCAATAATAATAAGTATAAAAAAGAGAAGGAAAAAAAGAAATAAGTTTAAAAATTAAAATTAAAGTAAAAAAGTTTTTAAAAATTTGTAGCTAGTATTTACAAATGGAAATAATATTAAAAATGAAGAATTTTTTTTGTAAAAGTAATTAAAAGGTAGGAATTAAAATAAAGAATGAAAAACCTGCTCAGATGTAAAAAACATTTTCGAAAAGGAAAAACATTTACATGTATACAGATTTTAAGGGACTCAAAGAAACGATGAGAAGAATTTTTGAATGAAATACATATAAGACAATAAATTTAAGTCAATTAAAAAAATTATGTACAAAAAAGTACACGTTTTTTGTTATTATATTTGTACAGCTTTTTTTGTTTTTTTAATATTTGTTCTAATACATTATCATTAGCCATTAGTATTAACAAAAAAACAAAATCTTATCCATTTCTAACTACCTAATTCATTTTTTTTAATTTTCTGCTGACGAGATATTACAATAACGTTTCAAACTATTTAAAAAAGTAAATATATCAAAAACGGATTTTTCTCATAATTTAAACATTTTTATTTTTAACAATAATGAATAATAAAGTTTCTTATTTTCCTTAGTACGTAGCATTAATTTAACTATATTTTTAATTTCTGAGAAATTCCTAACAGTTTCCTCAAAGTGTGATATTGTATTACCATACAATACAGATTCAGTTAATTTAAGGCATCCGGGTAGAACTACATAAGACGTTATCCAATTATTTCACAAAAAAGTCAGAATAATAAAATATTCTGGTCTCGTTCTATTCCAATATACTCCGCGGTAAGGGGAAGCGAGAGACGTATGTATTGTCTGATTGTTTTCTAGAGCTACCGAACGGGAGTAATGTCTATGGTAATAGACTTGCTTTATATACAGAAATACAATTTGATGTTATCAAAGTAATTTAATAATACAAACACCTTCGGAAATTGACAATACGCACAAGACAAAACCCCATTCTCGAGTTCAAACGCCTATTTATTTTTTGGATTTATCATTATTCTGATTGAAAATTAAGTAACGCTTTATTTCCTGTACTGATTCTTTTTAAAATGCGAAACAATAATGGAGAATTTGAGTTTTTTAATTTATGTAAATCTAATGGTGTTTTTTTTTATACTGTACGTTTCAAGATTTGATATAATAAACACTTTTTATTTTATCTTTTTTGTTAGAAGAAATTGGCATTTAGTAATCATCCTTCCAATGTCTTAACGTTCAATAAAAAAAATATCACATGGTAACTTTCAAAATGATTGTTTAGTACATTATTAGGATCATGAACGTTATTTACGAAATCAATCAAAAAATAAAAATATCAATCCTTTAGTACCTAGATATTAAAAGTTTGTACGGCATAAAATAAAAGTGTAAAATATTTCATTTTCTGTCAATAAAAACTATTTAATCGTTCATTTTCTATTCTTCCTTCAAAATTATGTACCTAAAGATCAATTTTCTACTGGCACCGTGGTGTTATAGCAAGATGGTTACCTCACGCACAGAGAGTTCCGGGTTCGATTCCTAATGAGATTACGAAAATCAAATGTGATTTTTCTCAAGACTGGGTTTTCCATGCTGTAATTCACAGCTCTAATTAGGCCTTCTGACCTGTTGAGGTATAAATCAAAAAGTGTTTTATTTTACACAAAAGAAAATATGATGGAGTACTATATCGATTGGCTCGTGTACCTAATTAATCAGAAATTATCAGAACGACAATTCTTTTTCCGTCAAATAAATTGACAATACAACAGATCGCGTGATTTATTGTTCGTTTTTTTGGCGTGATTTGACTTTTATATTATACATGTTTTGGTTTATGAATTTGAACATAAGTGGTTAATGCTTAAAATGTTTTTTTCCATTCCACCGTTCTAATTTTCAATATTCAAATTGGGCATTGTTTTTTTTTTCATTGATATTTTTATTATTATTTTTTATTACGCCGACAGCTTTAATCTTGCATAAAATTTGCATATTGGCTTTAATTTGTTAAACGATCCATTGTAATTATAGCTAAAAAGCTAGGTCTCTTGTGAATAATAAAACAATAAAATATTTATGGTTCTTTTATCCACACGTTTCAGAAAACCGTGACCAAAGCGTAGACAAACGTAATGTGTGTCTTGATCGCATAAATAATAAAAGCGTAATACTTTCTACTTCGTAAATTTAAACAGTGTTTATTTTATAATTTTAATAATTAGAGCACCAAATTTGTGGTTATTTATCATAAAAAAAAATAAGTGGTTAAAATCAAAGTTGTTTTTATTTATTTTATTATAGTGTTTATTTTTGTTGATAAAAACATTAAACTTGACATATTTCTCGCTGGCATTCCCCACTCTCCATATTCACACTACCCTTTCCGAGATTTTTTCCTTTTTACACCACATCTGCTCCCAACGGGGCATAGAATACTGCATTGGTATACCGACTATCAAAGAACCCGAGACCTCTCGCATGATAGGCAAACGCGCTGACCATCAGAGCCCGAGGCGGACATGTAGATGATCGCAATATAGTTCTCAAATTCGGCTTTTATTTTTTCAATTTTAGAAATGTACCTTATCTATTTTCATATTTTTATCATTGAGGAGTATCAAGTAATATCGAATTATATTTTCTACCTGGATGCGTAGGTAAATTGGATTATATCCATTGATAAAAAATTCATAAGGCCAGGAACCATGACGATAAAGAATTAGTTTCCACATTAAGAAATATCTGAAATAGAAACCGTAGAGAATTCTAGAATTACATATTTTTTTACGGATCAAAACCGCCTTCAGAAAGTATACTACTTTGTACGCGGCTTATTTTTGTATTTTTGATATGATAAAAATTCGAGATTGGCAACATATACGAGGAACAGTCTAGAGAAGAGAAAATGAAGGTCTACGGATTTACAGACCTTATGTGATTTTCTCAAGCCTGAATGCTCTGTGCTGTAATTATTTTTTATTTGAGTGAAAAAAACATTTAATTATATTCTTCTATTTATCAAATATTTAAGAACGTTTATTTTTAATTTCTTTTAATTAATTTTATTAGGTAATTCAACAAAGATACATACTTTTTTAAGGTATTCGTCGATACAATTTCACATGCATATAATATGTTATGTCTTCAATTATAGAATTACACTATATTGATAGAATTACATTAGTTGATTTTATATTTTTTTAATTTCTTATACAGTATACAGTACTATGAAAAATAAATTGTTCGTGTGTACAACTTATTGACTAAGATTTATTCCTAACAGAATATTTCCAAAAGTTTTGAGAAGAGTATTATGTAAAATGACCTTTTTGTTATTTTGGCAGTATATTTCGTGGGGATACTGGCAAAAAACGTTAACTCGAAAATATTCGGATTTGATTTAATGATACAGTTTTGTAAAGTTTTTAATGCTCTATAAACTGGCAAAATACACTAAGTCATATTAAATTTCATATATCTGTAGTTTTAAAAATAAATTTTAGGGTACGTTGTGTACCAAGTATTCTATTCAGGCTAAAAGCTTTGAATAACTATGTATTTACTTATATAAAAAGAAACGGAAAATTTAAAAACATTTTCATTAATGAGCACTTAACATCGTGTTATGTTTAAATAAAATATAAATGACTAAAATTGGAACAAAACTTAAATGCTCCAATTCTCAAAACAGGGATTTGAGAGTTAAAGTTTTTTGCCAGTATACCCACGATATTATATTCCCGACACATGCGGGTCATAGGTGTGTGGTATGCAGCAGTACTTAAAAACAAAGGCAGTTTAAATATGTCCCGATGTTTGAGTGTTCTCAATCTCGCATTTATTTGTATTTTATTGAGGAAGTTAGTATCTACTTTATAGTTTAATATTTCATAGATAAATTTTATATGAAAACGACGCGGCGTTTTTGTCAGATAATCAAATTCAAAAATGATTTGAAGTTGTTCGTAATTTGAATTTGAACTTGAGCTATAAATTTGGGACTTATAATATAAAAGTGACTTTAAGGACTTTTTAAAAATAGATTCTATCGAGTTCATATAATCTTGATATTGCGGACTCTATACGCATGAGGCATACTCAAGATTACTGCGAATCAAACACACAGAGATTCCCCCGGGACTTTATAACAGCTGCGGTAGGAGTTGGATTTGCTCCGTGTTACAATTAACCAATGTAATATGTCTCCTGGCCTGTTGTGGTGTAGAAAATAAAATTAAAGTATGCAAATACTGTGCCTATGCACCTATGGATATACCTCACAACTATGTAACTATACGTATTACGTAAATCTACATTTACAGTTTTTTACTACCAAAATATGTTGTATATTATCGTTATATACAAATGTACTTTTACATTTCCTTGATTGAATAATAGAAGGAAGGCATATTCCAACAGTAATTCATTTATGTAATTTGATAGTACCGGCGTTTAAGTGTGAATATTGATTAGCAAAAAAACATGGATACATTATAATATCGTCTTATCCAAGGTAAAATGAGATTTCTTGCGATAACCGTTATAGGTTTGTTAAAAAAAATTCGATAGAACCGGTTTTTGTCTATTTTATGCATAAGCGCAATATCACTTAGAGTTATTTTTAGCATAAAATAATATATTAAAAATAATTATTGAATGACCCGGGAGCCCCCACGATTGAATGGTGAGAATGAAATATTTGAAGGCGATTATCCATATAATCAATAATCGTCTGTGGTAGAAACAAGAATTTAATAATGACCGCGCGTGAAATACCTTTTTTATAGTTGATTCAGTGTGTTAAGTATCAATATTCAAAATACCAATTCGGTATGGTCAATATGTTTTTAAGCTCTTAAAGACTGCTGTAGTGTATAAATTGTTAACGGGACTGTAAGATCTACATCACACTAGATGATGGACGCAGCAGTAAAGTTTTGTCTGCAAAATCGGTAAAAAATCTCACGGCATTACAACCCAAAATACCATTACACTTGTCTTTTTAAGTGTATTTTTTTGTCTTCTTCTTTCGCGTCAAATCAGAGATGGCTCAGAGTTGACATAGCTTCAATCGATGATACATGTGCTATAGAAACAGCATTGCTTCCTTATTATTTTATTTTTTGCTGTCACCTTTATAATAATTACTGTACCGTTGACACATTATATTTTATTTTATTTATTTTTTCACAACTTTCACTTACATACCTTCTCATGTCAACACACACACTGATTTACTTGTTTATTTGTGGATATCTATAATTGATTTAATTTTCTGTTTTTTCCTTCATACTATTTTATTATTTTCTCTGTCAGTACCTTTTCTGTTTCTCAAAATCAAATATCGTATATGTGTATACCTTACGTACAAAGACGGCAGATAAAACTCGGCACTTTTTTTGGATTTGTCTATGGTCCTAGTTCCCATATAAATCAATTTATCATAAAACAAACACAAATGGTAAATTTCTATAATTTGTAATTAAAGCTTTACTTTAGTGGCATAATCCAAGAAAGAAATACGAGAGTCCTATTTCCGACGGTAAAAACTATCCACAAGGCACATAAAGTGTAGATTTATTTTCATTTTATTGTATTTTTTTCAATTATTTATACTTATTTTATGGCAGACCATCTCACTAACCCGTTCACCATGTGCCGATTAATCTCCACTCGATTTCTTTTTGCAGAATTTTTACCTCAGAGTCCCTAAATAAATAATTAAAAATTATATAAAAAAAACTGCGGCTCCCTACATATACAATGTCGTGTAAATTTGAATGAACGGCGTTGAATTAGCCACACCCTCTTAGATTTATTTTTAATCTTTAAAAAATATGGGTTTCATTTACATGAAAAATACGTTCTACGTTATTCTATTTCGGATCTTCGATTTTTTATATGAAATCGTAAAAAAATTCAAACTAAGCATTTTTAGTGCAGATAAAAATACCGCGAAAGATGAATGTCACACAGTATGAAAGTGGTCGCTTGAACCAACCAATGACAAGTGTACGTAGGAAAATAAAAGTGTTTCATCACGATTAAAATATCAATCTAGAAAAAATATTTAAAAATTATGATTTTTTCAAGCAGTTAATGAAAAACCAGACTCAGCTTCCCGCAGCCGATTCGATTGTATGAATGTAGGTATTATGCATAGTAGTTACTTGGTCCACTCACGCTGCGAGATTTTAAATAATACTTCTTTGTCACTTTTATAGCCTCATGCCGCGACTTCCATTTAAGATGAGAAATAAAGAAGAACCAATGTTTACCGTGTCAAAAAAACCCCATGGCCAAGTTTATCAATATAGTTTATCAGAGAAATAAATTGAATCAAATCACTTTTAAAATAATAACATTAATGTGCATTTGAATATGTTATTAATAAGTAATCATTTTCATTTATGTTTCTTTTATATCCAAAAGATCTAAATTAACAATACTAAATCAAAAATGTATTTTGCACTCGAATCTAAATGAATCTGGTTGTGATCCCGTGGCTGGTGTTGGGGACTTATGGATCAGAAATCCGAGATTCGGACCCCACTTTACCCCGACTTGATTACTTTTTTTTAATAGTGGGTTATTTACAATTATTTTAAAATGGCCACCAAAATTTTAATATTTGGGTAAATTGTAAGAACGCTAATATTTCTTTAAAAAAAATTTATTAGTAACGTGAATTAAAACAAACGAAACAAATAGTTATAAGATCTAAATTTTATATTTGAAGCACTAACTTTGTGGTTATTCGTTATAATAAAATATATGAAAACAACTTTGTTTTTAACCACAATTTTTTTTTCAACCGTACGGTTTCAAAACAAACAAGCTTCTTCGTTAAGGTTAACGTAACTTATGGATTCTTTTCTTTTTATTTTTTTCATGTTTACTAAATACGACACGTGAAGCCAATAAATCAAATACCAAATAAACAATTCGTATTTTTTTTAGTCCACTCCTGTCTAGCTTCGAAAATAATCATATCAAATTACCACCCTTTTAGGGAATAAAAGACTTGATTTATTTGCTCCACGTGTAGTATTTAGTTAACATGATAAAAGTAAAATAGGAAAGAATTAATTAGTTACGTAAATCTCGACGAAGAAGCTTCTTTGCTTTGAAACCGATAGGTGAAAAAAAAGTTCTTTGTGAAAAACAATATTGTTTTATTTATTTTATATGTTATCGTTTGTCGTATTGTTAACTCAAAACAAGATCTGGACTTTTTTGGTTTGAGTTTACAACGATTTAAACGAGCACTTAATCAATAGTCCAGATCTTGTTTTGATGTCCCTTATGTTTGTCAATGCTTTTTTTCTTTTTCAATCATTCATAGTTATAAATCACAAGGTTATTTTAACAAATAATTATTTTATCAGTTATACTCAAAATGGATTCTTGTGAATGACTAAATCCATATATTTTTTAAGGAATAATATACTAATTTACAAGTGACAAATGTTTTGCAATTCACATATTTAAAAAAATCATTCGCTTCATATTGCGAAATAAAATAAATTAACGCTCGATTTCATTTTAAAAACGGAACTCAAACCCGTTTGGCGGCAATTCTTCCCGCGCTTTTTGTGTGGTTTAATTTTCTGTGTTGACATCACTGCAAACATGGCTCAAGTGCACTGTGACTATTTTTGGGACAGTAGAAAGTTTTGTAGGCCAGCATTTAAAAAAATCCCAAATAATGAATATTCACAAGAAGATGTCTGTGACGTTAATTTACTTGTATTGCCAAAATTTTTAATTTAGGGTAAATGACAATTTAGCTCGACAGTACCTACGTAAAATATGATATGAAAACATAATACAGGGTGTATAATAAACCTTGTCACATCCGAAACCACAATAATCAGTGTGACCAAGATAACATATTTGCATATTAAAAACACAGAAATAGATACGTTTCAAAATTAGAAACAAAAATATTTTAAAAACTCAATGGTTGTTTAATCCTGCTAAATTTGTGGAGCTGCGAGAGAAGTAAGAATGGGAACGAGTGGCGGGCGACGTATCCAGGTACCCTCTCCGCACTTCTCTTTTCTCCTCTGCAGAAGTAAGCAACCATTTGGTTTTAAATTATACATTTTGTTAAATTTTGAAACGCATCAATTTATTTTAATTCGCTAATATGTCATCTTTATTATACCGATCGTCGTGGTTTCGGATGTGATAGGATTAACCATATACATCTGTATAGTACTTGCATCTATAGATATGAAATCTTCATTATTAGAAGCCACATAGAACACGCATCTCAGATATCGAATCCTTAGTATGCCATATACATAACAATAATAGAAAACATAAAAAACAAATTTATAAAGTACCTAAAATACAAAACCGGTCTTCCTTATGTACCAACTCTCGCTGCCTCCACCTACCATGGAATCACTTCACTACAATACGGCAGAGTGTGTGCGGACCAACTAATGCCTCTGTACTGACAAGATTAGTTGACTGTGCGGAATTAGTTAGTTTAATAACAATACATCAAGTTCCAGTCAAGATTTGTAGACG
Organism: Micrasema longulum; assembly: GCF_059751315.1. Classification (NCBI taxonomy): domain Eukaryota; kingdom Metazoa; phylum Arthropoda; class Insecta; order Trichoptera; family Brachycentridae; genus Micrasema; species Micrasema longulum. The sequence goes on from NW_028277455.1 coordinate 1,000,453, forward strand.
GTTCTACCTGTTTCATATACCAATAAGTAAAACGTCGTATGCAAAAAATGCTTTTTTTCGTAAGACTTTTTCAGTCTTCAATATCAAATTTAAAGACATGACTACACAAATATTACTCTCTCGGATTTTAAATTGACACTTAAAATGCATTATGTTACTTGATAGATACTATAATAATAAATATGAACATCTCCCCTCCCCTTCTTATCCTCTCTTTATGTATCCCTTTCCTAATCCCGCCAAAAAATAAATATATATTGTTTAAAAAAATATACAAAAATATATATTTAAAAAACATTTTTATATGTATAGACTATATTATGTTTTAAATTTTCTTTACTCACTTTGTACAATTTGTAAAAATCTCTTATTGGTTCCGAGTTAATACAATATATCTGTTGTTTACTGTAAACATGTATGTACAACTGTTGGTTTCCCAAATAAAATAAAAATTCTAAATTATTTTTCTATACGCGCACAGTGGTGCGTGTAGGCGAACGCGCCAACAAATTCAATAGACGGACTTATCCCCACTCGATTCCTTTTTTTAGGATTTTTGCCTTAGAGTAGGTAGCCGTTGAGTTAAAAATACACTTGCAGGTTTTAGATTCTATTTTACACACATAATGGTATTCTTTACCCGCCCAGGCGCATTTGAATTTTCTGCTGGAATGCGAAATAAATCAATTAGAATGTGTTAAATGTAAATAACGAAAGCAATAAACACCATAACTGGTTTAATTTTTTACGGTTTGTTTTTTCTTAACTTTTTATTTATTTATTTTTTAACAATTATCATTATTATTTTTTTATTTAATTTTTTTAAGTTTTTTTATTACGGTATTTTTTATTTGTTTTTGGTTAGACTATAAGAAGTTGCTAGTGGCAATAAGTTCGCCGTATAACCGTTTGCCATTGTTTTATTTAAAAATAAATATGTATTTATTTTCGTATTTATCACATAGTGTATAAAGATTTTTTTGGTCAATAAAGATTTTTAATTATTATTATGCCTTTGTAAACAATCACTGCTAATGTTATAATTTGGTATGGTATTTGATTATTATTTTTTAATTATTTCGTAATATAATATTATGGCCCTATACAGAAAGAGAAAAACAATTAATTCTTCTCTCAAAAAACTTCACGTAACGTCATACAAACTTGTGAAGTAAACACCTTACTTATAAAAGTTTTTGTCTGTACTGCCAAAGAGATTTTATAATGCTTTAATATTTAAAATAAAACGATTCGTTGTTTTTATCCTCAATTTTAAGTATTGATAAATATAAAAACTTTTATATAATGGCGTATTTTCTTTTCCAAACCTAATGGTGCATAGGGCGCTGCATTTGTGCACCAATCGCAGTGTATCTTGTCCATTTTTTGTTACGTGAAAATAAGATGATCAGTCTTACGCTTCAGGTACCAGTCCTGGGACTATGAAACTTTCTGGTGTAAAAACACCCTTTTAGATAGATATTTAATATCAAACATGTAGAAAATCGAACTCGGGATCTGTTGCTTGGTAGGAAAACAAGCTGACCATTACACCACAAGGCCGACGAATGTTAAGCTTCGAAATTTTTGGGATATATCACACTTTTTTTTTCTATATTTTTTCTTCCTATTTTTCTTATAAAAATGGGTATCAGTGCTACAAAGCTCTTGACATCACTGCGACCTGTGTATGTCTATTGTGACGGGTCATCTCAATTTATTTATTGCCTTCCAAGCCCAAGGCCCCGATTACAATGGAAAGTTACCTTCGACTGTCTATAAAGAAAAACCGATATTTATGTACGAAAAGAAGTATATTTGCATGAATATTTAAAGTATATTCGTCAGTAGCCCATAACTGAACATGTTTAAAAGAAAAAAACGGAAGTATATTCTGCTTTTCATTCAGAAAATTTAATTTTACTTTGTAAATAACATTAAAGATACTTGGAAATGTAAACTTCTCATTGTGATCGGGGCCCTGGTCTTTAAAGAGCCGGAAGGAAGGCGAATGTTGTAATATTGCTAAATCTTCCCTATTAGGCGGGGGGCGAGTGGTCTAACATCCTCAGATTAACCCAGTGGTCCTCGTATGATGTTTTTTCATGTGATATAAACCATTACATTTGTGTATTCTGTGTATAGATATTTTATTCTTATTATAAGTTTCAGGAAGGTTCATTCTAGCAGGTGTTAATTCAATCTGCAGTCCCTGTGAGGGCTCTAGTGACAACCCTTACTTGAATTCAGCTATGTTTCATTAGGTCGAAAGCAAACCTTTGCAAACACCCCTTAAACAGATCCTTCGCATGCTGCTGACTGGGTACTTTTTGCTAAAGCTTCTGGGCTCTCTACTTAAATTCATCATGAGGAACACGTTCGGGCAACCCACAGTAGGACTTTGAGTATATTGGTACTGTCTCAGCTTCGTGCAATTCCTTTCAATAGTATTTATAAAAAATCTTTTATTTCTTTTTCATTGAAGACCCTAAAAATATTCAAATTTTTATTTTGAAAATGCTCGCGATTGAAAAACGAGAAAGGTAGGTTAATCTGTGATAAAACTAATGTACCAACGAAATATTTTTTTAGACTTTTTAAATCGGAGTGAGATAAGAATCGTAATTCAAGCGGCAATAAAATTCTAAGTTATATCTTATCATGACACGACATGATTGCAACCAGTTATGGTTGAGTATGATATATCTGTAAATAATATTAACAGTGGCATAATATCGCTATGAGAACGGCGTCCATCTGCAATACTTAGTTGGCTCTCGTGATAGGAGATACCGGCCGCCTTAGAGTGTAAGCTGTCTGCTCTGAAATTATCCGAACAGCATCCGATCTTATCTGCCATCTATATCACAAACAGTAGCGGATAAATGAGAGACCATTTAGCGTATGAAACCATGCTTTCTTAAACTATGATCTTCAAAACTATTTTTAATCAAAATTGACTTGTAAATATCTTGACAGGAACGTAGATTATGAGCGTGGTGTTTACTTAACAAAGACTATGGACCTATCTGTAATTGATTTGAGCAAACACTTTATGACGTTACTTAGTATATTTATCAATCGGCCATTCGAAAATATTTAGACCTTTTACATACCATGTATCGCATCTTTAGGACGAAAACGACTTAATCAAAAAAGTCAACGACTTCAATGAACATTATTTATATTTTTGCATAAAAAAACGCAACATTATTATTATTTATTATTGACACTTTATATACATATACAATAAATATACATATAAGGGCGGGCATATTGCCTTAAGGCAATTTCTTCCTACCTACCCAAACCGTTCAGTTTGATAAAATTATGAATACATGGACATATTGAATCTTACAATTTTATACAAAAATTAAAAGCAAAGATTAACAAAAATAAATATATGTATAAAAAAAATTAACACTTTACTATGAAGAGAGGAGAGGGGATGGGAAGGAAAGAAGAAGGATAAAGGAACAATTTAAATATTTAGATAGTGACATTTCAATCTTGACTTAAATGTAAATAAAGAAGGGGCGTCTCTAACATTAGTGGGTAGATTATTCCACAATCGAGCGGCTACTACTGTGAAAGAGGAGGCAAAAAAATTAGAGCGATGACAGGGTATTAAAAGGGTTCTCTCGTTACTAGAACGAAGAGATAGTCCGTGTTGTGAAAGAGGTTGGATGAGCTCTCTCAGATAAACAGGCGAAGTGGGATTATTTAAAATATTGTGAAGAAGTGATAGAATGTGAATGTTTCTTCTATGCCTGATACTGAGCCAGTGTAGTTGCGTGCGATACTCGGTTATGTGGTCAAATTTGCGAAGATTAAAGATATAACGAATACAAATATTCTGCAATCGTTTTAACTTATCAAGCAATTCAGAGTTAGCATCTGGATAACATACATCCGCGTAGTCAAGGAGTGGAAGAAGTAAGCTCTGAACATTCGGGCGGGAATAGGACAAAACCGTTACATCGGTCTCTTTATTGCTCAGAGAATTTAGATGCCGGGTCAGTACAGAAGCGACGCCATTAGTGTTATGTTTACATTGCTGTGTGAAAGACGAAACGCAGACAAACATATAGTGACCGAAAGCCGGTTGAGTCGATTTTATTCCGAGACAAATGGCATGTTTACTTTATTTTTTTAAATATTAAAACGACCATTTGAGCTTTGTGATTGTTTCGTTCCGACATACCGATAATCTTAGTGACTTATTTAAGTTGATGTCATTTTATTATTTAAATTATCGATAATCTAAGTGACTTATTTACGTTTATGTCATTTTGTGAATAAATAAAAGCATGTGTTTGGTAACCTGATCTGACCTAATTAAATTATGTCAATAGAATGACTCATTAAATAAATGAGTTGTTTAAACTTACAACAATTTATTTTTACTACGCTTTTTTTTTATAAACTCATAGCTGAAAGCCTTCGGTATAATTTACTAGTCAAAATTTGGTGGCTCCTTCGAAAAATATGAAACAATGAACGAAAGAATACAAAGATTTCACAATTTACATTATTCTTTTTCAATTTCCTAAAAAATTGATTTTTTGAGTTGAGTCGTTTTCATCCTAAAGGTGCGATATGGTGTATTGAAAATTGACAAGCAAATTATTTTTACCACTGTATACTGGTTTCTAAATTTTTGTTTTTATAACAAACATATATTTTTTTAGGTAAACGGAGCCGTATTTAAAAATTACATATTTTTTAATGATATTTTTTATATTGCCCTTCTCTTGGTATAGTGGTCAGTGCCCACCATGTAAGAGGCCTCGAGTTCAATTCCAACATGGTAGCGCCATTGAGGTGATTTTCACAAAAATGGCGATGTATGAATTATCCAACTATGCATATAAATTTATATAAATGGAAGACGTGAAATATTTATTCCAAAAGGTGATTTAATACAAAAATATTTCAAGTCATTTGACTGGCACCTAAAGCGTCAAACTGATCATCTTACCTTTATGTAACAAAAAAGATCAAGATATGCTACAGTTGGTGCACCAATGCAGTGCCCTATGCACCGTTAGGTGAAGAATGGGAATGATGATGAAATTCTGTTAGTCTCCTTTTATCTTCACATTATATATTACATGTTTTTTTACTATTACAATGGCCTTCTTAACGATCACTTCCTGCAAAATTTTCGTCGTTCTTGCTTCATTAAGTATAATTAATTATGCATTTTATGTCCATACTACTTTTTATTACAAAAATTCATAGATTATAAAGGAAATCCGTTTTTTATTTTCATTATTTAAATCAGAAAATACTACGGTTATTTTAATAAAACGCATCACTATAATAGAAAGATAACACTACCATAATATCTGTACCTCAGAGGCAGACGGATGCAAATCCAGAATTTGATGAAATGTCATTTCGGCTTTCGTATCCAGTTTATTATCATGTATATTGATTTTGAAGAAAAGTCTTTTAATAAAAGCACCAATGTATTAAGATACTGAAAATACAAATTAACGTTCTGAATTATAGTCCTTAAAATGTAACATGATTAAAATGACAGTTGTCAGAAAAAGTGACGACATAACTTTGTAGTAACGTCAAATCAGTTATTTATATTGACACACGAAAAATCATTTGTATCTGGCGTGTTCATTTATTTTTTTACTATAATGCTTGAAACATAAATCAACATTATTGTATAAAATCAGCTTTAAAACTAAAAAACAAAACGAAAATAAACCTAATTATTAACGACGTTCTTGCAAGATTACATCATTTTGCAAAAACGTTAAAGATGAGACAAATTGATCAATGTAAATTGTTCGAATAAAAAAATTATTCGTTTGGTGTTGTTCATGAAAAAGGTATAAATGACTTATTTTTTGGTGAACAATTATGTTAAACACACTAAAATAGGCTTGTTTTTTTGTTTTTTGATATCAATTTTCGGAAACAGAGTTTCATGATTGCATGAAATAACTGATAAAATCGATCTGATCAGTGGTCAGTAATTTCTCATCACTAATGAAATTAGTTTGACAGCTGTCATTCTAATCAAGCTATATTTTAAGGATTATAATAGAAATCACTTAGATAAAATATATTCTTTAGACTATTGTTAAACATTTGCCGTTTGAATTTGCATCCGTCTGCCTCTGAGGTACAGATATTAAAATCTAACTTTAAGGTCTAAATAAAATTGCGTTGTGTGTGAAGATCACAGAATCTGAAATAATGAACTTTCGATAACTGGGTTATGGTCCCGTGGCTAGTGATGCGGCCTCAAGGATCAGAGGTCAGAGGTTCGAACCCCATTCTACCCCAACTTGATTTCCATTTTCTAATAGTGAGTTATTTACAACCCGTTAAAAATTTCCGTCAAATCGAAATATTCGGGTAAATAAAAATAACGCAAATATTTTCTTTTTCTTTTTAAAAAAATATCAACTTATTTTTGTCAGATTACTCGATTAACTAATTGCGATTAATTTCGTCATCAAAACAGATGATAACTGTGCTTTCTAACTTCAGCTGAAACCAATATTTTATAAATTATTTGATATTTTAAGTCTTAATCAACTCGTTATATTCTTTCTTTTGAAGTTTTCAATGCCTTTTTTCAATCCGCTAATTAATCACCTATTTAAAACAACACTAATTTTTTAACGTATTAGCGCCTTGCACTTTGATTTTAATTCCTATAAATCTTTAATAAAGGAATTATAAAACGAGTTTAATTTATATGACCAATGAACATCATCACAACTTAAAACTCAATCATCGATAATATTCATAACTTTTAAATAGCTTTCTAGTGATCGTGGATTTATTGATGATAGGGATATAATAACTAATAAGTAATAATCCTATTAAAATGTCATGTTTTCGATCTCCTGTATCTTCACGTAATTAATAAACCTTTTATATTCTTCTCGTTGTGTCTACCGGATCGTCACCTGTCAGATCGTATTAAAATTAATCTACAATTAATAATTGCGTTTGATCTGTACTTTCTCACAATTAAAGCTAGAAGGCTTCCTGGCTGTTGGGAAAGGCTTCGTTTCTGTTTATGGTAACAAGATTACTATCAAATTTATGATTACGATTCAAGGCGTAATGTACCTCCATCTTTGTTGAGATAAGTATAGCGATAAACTATCGGCTGTGTGTAAAATGCTGTTTACAATTTGTTGGTAAAAAGCTCAGCAATATAAAGGAATTACATTTTATTATTTTAGTTGTTTCAGATAAATCATAAAATAATATACAAATAAATACAACAATAATACACATAAATTACAACACCTACAACCTACGGCATGTTCATCGGTCATTATATGAAGCTTGACAGATAATGCAAAAAATAAATAGGTGTTTATTTTTTAACCATTTTGCTTGAGAATTTCTCTTAGTAATTTATGTTTTTTATGTCATTCAATAATTGGTATTTCATTAAAAACTTTGGGTTTTAATTTATCTTCTAAAAGGATTTAAATGGTAATTAAAATTAGTAAATATTTTTCTGCGGTGTATGCTTATATGGAACCATCTTATAATAATAATTTACACTTGCTTGTTTTAAAAGTATTATAATAAATGTATCTTTATGTTTGTAATAATCGGCATTAACCTTAAACTCCACGAAAAAATAATTTAAATGAAATACAATTTAATATATAAATAAAAGACGAGTGTCCACGACGAGAATCCATAAATTTGAAATATCCAGTGACCGGTTTCATCGCTTTCGCGACATCTTCGAGACTGGTATCTTTATTAAGGAGTTCAATGTATTTATTCAAAACAGAAGTAAGGATAGATAATTCAAAATTATATGAAAGTAAATAAAATAAAGTTATTTTTATCTTAAGGATCATTATCAAAAAAAATATTTTTTTTGGGTCCACTAATGATTTTTTTTATAAAATAAATTACAATGAACTTCCATCAAGAATTTTCACCTACTAACTCAAATGTTTCAACTAAACCATGTTTTGAGTAATGTTTGTAGCCAGGCTAGATTTCTTCCCTTGAGAGTTATTTAGAACTAATTTGGTTGCAACAGAGAGGGAAAACATGTTTGAGACGGGAATATGAAAGTCCAGGCATTAACGGAATTACGACCTGTCATTGGCTGGTTTAAGTGGCTACAAAGGGTGCAAAGTGGCTTAAACCAGCCAAGGACTGGTGATAAATGTCTAGACTTCCATCTCCATTTCCATTCCATTCTCAAATATGTTTTCCCTCTTATTGCAACAAATTAAGTTGAACAATTTGTTTGTTATTTTGTGTTAAAAACATGACACAAAAAAAAACTTTAGTACTAATAATTTTGTACGTATTTTTCTCATATGAGCTTGCCTTTACGATTCTCTTTTTTGTTTAAATCCGGTTATCCGGTATCAAACTAGATAAAGACGCCATAAGAAGATATTATCGTGCGTAACGTATTCACGATCGATAGCAGAAGACGAATTGCACTCTACGCGAAATGCCCTTCGTCAAGCGAAATAAACAGATCTGGAGGACACGAGCCTTCGATCACCATCGCAGCCGTGTGACCGCGTGGGCGCGCGGTGTCGCCCGTCGTCTAATTTGCTATTCGTGCCCATTTGGCAATCCGATTTCTACTATCGCAGCATCTCTCATCATCCGAGATGTTCGCGGCCACACCTTCCCGCAGCCAGTTACGAGCCGATACTGACCCACTTGGAGAGAAAACAATGAGGCGAAAGCACCGGGCGGCGAGAGATTTCTGCACGATATTGGATTCGAACCCGACTGATGCTGTGTCGAACCCACCTCTGAAAGACTTTCGTACATTAGTACATCGTGAGCTTGCAATAAGACGCGTCGACTTGAATAGTTCTGCATTAGGTACTAGGTACCTACACAACTGTTTTATGGGCGCTGTTCGAACCATACATTTTCTCTTTGTTTCGGCTATAAAGCGCTTCAATGTAAAAAAAAAGGCGCGTTTAAATTACCTTATGGATGTTTTTTTTCTGCATGATCAGAAAAACAGGCATAAAGCTCATAAGTTTCCAATACAGAAGACAAAGTATTTATGGAAAGTGAGGCAATATATTTAATCAACTTCCGGCAGCCACAAAAACTCACAAGTGCCAATATATTTAATAAAAATGTTTGCATTTGGTTGCTGCGCATCGATAGGGACGAGGTTGTCAATCTTTTTAAGGTTCGAGATTAGCGGAAATTGACTAATCGGCTTTCCTTCCAAACTTTTATTTGCTTTGCATTTATCTTGATATTTTTATGTTTTTTCACTGTGTATTTTTTGTTTATTATTATTTTTTTATTGATAAATTTCATAAATGGTAGGTACATGTTTTTTTTTTATTCTATACAAATCTACTTATATGCATCTAGTAAATGTTATAACTGTAACTCTCTAATAAAAGAGACCAACTCTTGTGCTTGGAGAGTAACTAACACTATTATAATTATTTATTTATTAGACTTTATATAATTTTGAATATACAAGTACATCAGAAAAAAAAACAAAAACATTAATAATACAAAGAAAAACAGAAAATACCAATAAATTCATACTAATTAAAAATTAATGCAGTTTTTACACTTGTTCAAAAACTTTCTTTAGATTTACCTTGAATTTATTTAAAGATATATTTATTTTAATAGTTATTAGTTCATTAGTATTTAGTATATTTGTATTATTTAATTTAGTACTTACTGTTATTTGCCATATTATTTATTTTTCTCATTTCTTACTACAGTATAGATTGAGTTTCCGTAAACCATATCTCAATTATCATTTCAATTATGTTTTTATATTTTAAAAAATCAATTGATTTCAATGATACTATTATTTTGTAAATTTGATTATGTATGAATCTTAAATTGTATATTAATAGTTATATCTGATTATTATTTTTTACATTGTCTTCTTTGGAATTTTTTAATTTATTTTGTATACTTTGTTTTTCTGTATTGCATCACATGTCATTAAAATTTAATTTATTTAATTTTACCATGTATTATTTATTTTTAATTATTACGGCTTGACACGGGCACAGCCTAAAAAGCCTTAATGAGTTCAATAATATTTGAACGAGTGTAATTTTTTAATTAATAAATAAATAAAAAAGTAAAGTGGTCAACAAACACAAATTAACCCATAATGACCGTTAACGATTAATGTTTTGATGACTATCAAGATTAAAATTTGTTGCAAAGGGAATATGGAATTTTAAGCATTAAAAGGGCTAATGACCGGTCATTTTCTGGTTTAAGTGGCCACTTTACACAATGTATAACATTCACCATTCTGCCTGTGTTTGAACATCCACATTTCCTCAAATCTTCTATCTGTTGACTTTTGTGAAGCAAGAGTTTAGGAAATGTGAATGTTCAAACACAGGCAGAATGGTGAATGTTACAGTGCGTAAAGTGGCCACTTAAACCAGCCAATGACAGATGTATTTATATATTTTCATTTAATCTAACGATTCTTAAAATACTTCATATTTTATAACCAATATTAGCATATCAGTTTGATGTATATAATTACAACATATCTATCAGTCATTTTAAATTAAACGATTTTATTGATTCACGACGCGACGCTTATATCCTTAGTGAATTTCTTCTTTTTAATTACATTTTTCATTATACCTGTTCATGTACAAGTCCGTTTTAATTTTGATCCTTCACCTATTTTATTTTATTTTATTTTTGTACAATATAATACTTTCAAAAAAATCTTAACACCAACAAGGTTGCACTTTAGCATTTTGGATAATGACTTCATAATGTTTCATCAAGATGGTTTAACAAAATCATAATTTTATCATAAAATCGAAATCAAACGATGAGTCGATAAAATTAAATTAATTAAAATTTTTGTTAATTATGAATTTAATAGCTAAACAATCACGTAAAATGGCTGAAAAATAAAAGCTCTGTACATAGCAACATTATAATATGTTATGAATATTTATGCTTTTATAAACGTTGCGTAGTAGTAAAAGTAAATGATTTAATAAACTTTGATAATTAATATACATGTTACCAAAATATTCTTAGCATTCAACAGGTAAAAAATAGTTTTTCTCATTGAATTTGCATATTAACGTCTATTTTGATATGTGTTTTATTTTGACATGATAATGATAAGGTTGGTATACAAGTAATTATTAAATTATTAATAACGTTTCCGTGCATATTATGAATATAAAATATTTTATGCAATTTAAGCATCCATGTAATACTCGTTGGAATCTGGAGACTGACTTTGAGAAAAGAATTATAATTTCTCTGGAATTAATTCTGTATTACCTATTTCTATTTTGTATTCATTGAAACCATTTAAAAATAAATTCCAAACCCCAAAATTTTGTTAATAGTTATATTTATTAATAAATATACAACTCTGATTACCATCCATCATAATCCAGGGATATTTTTCAAGTATATGTTTAATTGTTAAAATTCTTGTAATTCATAGTAACTTGAATATAACCTTGCATATTTTATCATTCTTGCTTCCAGAATAATATTTCCTAGGTATTGCTTTAAAATTAAGATGTGTTTGTAGAACTTTTAAAGTTATACGTATTTGAAAATAACTTATTCATTTCGTCTTAAAATGATATTTCCATTCTATGTAATAACAATCATATTTATGTTGCCATAAAAAAACAATGAATGTGACGTTTTGTTAGCTATATTATTTTTAAATACGTTGTGTGTCTATTTTAAATTTATCTTTTATTCACAATATATTTATGTAACATTTATTGAGATACAAATCCCAACTCCACGGAACCAAAGTCCTGTGTTGAGTTGGGAGGAATATATGTATAACACTTTAACAACATACATATCACCATACATATTATACAGAACAAAAACATCACTAAAAAATACTTGGAACTTCAATATATACAATAATTATTGATTTTTATTCACGCTTCCAAAATGAAAAGTCATAAAAGCAGACAAGATTTTTTTTAAACTTATATTTGTCTGAAAACTAGTTCAGATAACCAAGCATAATCTCTCATAATCCATAAAAACGAAATAGTCGATGTGAGTCATGACTTATAAAATGGATAATTTTACAATTTACTGGTAATAGAAATCAAAGTTACGTCTAAGCTTTTATTCTATTGTCACCTCGTCACTGCGTACTTGGCATACCAGGGGTTATAGAGCGTAATACATACTTTATCTCGCAAATGCAATAAAGTAGTCTCTTTAGATCAAACATACTATAGTTGTTGCTATATATTGTAGACACTAGTTAGTGGAATATAATAATGCATTCTTCAGTGTAATAACTCTTCCAATCATTTCAACTTTGTCCCTGATTCTCTGAGTACAATCGTACCTAGGCACTTCTCATTACTTTTGTGAAATAATCAGCATTAGCATCGTAAACTTGCAACGAATCTTCAATAGCATTAACTGCTAAGTGAACTTGATAAATTTAAGAAAATGGTTACCGCTAAATGTACGAATTAAAATTAAATATTGAATGGGGACGTAATAAAAATAATGTCAGTTAAAACAGAAATTATATTCACAATCAAAAAATGTTAGATTACCAAAATATGGTTTAAAACTACGAGAGTCCAATAAATCCATCTGAAAAAAAAATTCTGGGTGAAAATCGACAATTTGGATTTTAAAATAAAGGCACAACACTTACAACATTTAAAAAAAAATTAAATTACTAGATATTTGGAATTGTAAAATATGATAATTTAATGAATTTTAGACATTTAAGAGAAAAATATTTTCAACCACCAAAAAAACATCGACATCCTTTTTCCAGTGAAATTAGAAAATACTGTTAACTTTCTGAAAGTACCGGCTCAGCACCATGCGAAGGAACTGATTAAAGGGTACTCGCAAAGGTTTGCCTTCGACCTAATAAAGCTCAGCCGAAATCAAGTGAGGGTTATTACTAGAGCCCCGCCCAGGGCACTGCAGATTAAACAAACACCTTGCTAGAATGAACCGTTCTAAAACTTCTAGATGTAGGTTCTTCAGTGCAGATGAAGAAACACTTATGCACATTCTATGTGAATGCGATACTTTACATCATAAAAGAAGTCTCATCCTCAGGGGATCTCTGGTTAAACCTGAGGATGTTAAAGAGCTCGCCCCCTATCTAATTTTACGGATCTGGGCTTGGACGGAAAGATTAAGCAAAATGTAAACCCTCTTTTTCTACACAGTACCCAAGCTCTTTATAAAACTGGGCTTGGAGGGCGAGAACTATTCACAGGGACCCAACACAATAGATCTTCACAGGTCGCAGTACGTCAGGAGCTTAAATAGCACTGACCCCCGCCTCTAAGAATAAGAATAACTTTTTAAAACAATTAAGCATTTAGCAACACCATTCAATATATTTTGTTATTCTGATTAGCATCCCAACTAAATGAAAAAATATACAATAATTTCCTTCACTTTACATTGCGAACTGTGACGCAACGAGACAATCCATCCAATCTTGCATTTATGTATATTATTATCTGAGCCTATATTGCCTATTAAATTCTGTGTCTCAATACCACTATGCTTCAATCATATTACTGTCTGAATTGGCTTTATTTTGATAATCATTTGAGATGCACAGTCCCGCATACATCAAATGTGCGGAGCTTTTAATTTTACTCAGTATTTTTTAATTCAGTGTTTTTGTCGTTATCATTTTGAAATTAGTTCAAAACACGCTCTACAGCAACTATTTTTTCAAAAAAAAAATCACACGGTTGTTTGTGACTGACAGAAAATAGCTTGGAATTAAAACATAAAAACGCACGTATCTTTTTATTTTTATAGAAAAAAAACCAAGCATAATTAATCTATAAAATCACTTAATCCATTTCAAACACTTCATAAGGTCTGAAAAAATCTACACATTCAATTTCCTTTTTAAAAATCAATCTTTGTTGAAACATCTACCAACCTTTTTTAAAATCACTTCGCTTGTCATTTAAACATGAATCGCTTAACTTGCATCCATGAATACTCAACCAAAATCATTTATAAATAACGCATAAATCCCCAACTCCTTTTATTGTCTTTACTATTTTCTTAGTGTTAAGGCTTGGATTTTCATATTTTGTAGTAAATAGATTGGTTGTTAGGTCTTAAATAGGATGATGCCAGGTTTCGAATAGGCGGATCGGACTTGGTTCTTACGGTGTAGTAACAAGCTAATGAACTAACATACCTTATTACCGTCAAATTTGGAAAATTAGATTGACGGTGACAGGCAAATTTACTTTACGTATACTGAGATGCACGGGTTATAATGCCATTATAAGAACATTCAGTCATTAACCGTTCACTATAGCTTGATTTTTGTAATGCGTGGATCTGAAAAGAGGTCACAATACCTCTAGAATAGATTTGGGTAAGTAGGGGTGGCATTTTGAAACCGTCAATCCCTCCACGTACACATTCCAAAATATAAGACACAAAGATCCTTATTATGATGAATTACGTATATATATTATGATTCTTTTTTTCATTTCCAACTTTTTGTGTTTTAATTATTTGTCTAAAGAATTGCGCTCAGAACAAAGCATTGTCTGAAGTGTGTACGATTGTGTGATATGTGGTTATGCACAGTACCGAAATCACGGATTAAATCGTTTTATATACGCAACTCTTCCTTATTGGTCAAAATTATGACAGCATCAACTATGTAGATACTATCGAACACCAAGTACCCCAAGGCGAGATCAATTAGAAACTTTACAGCATTTTTATTACTATAAAGGCCAGTTTTTCATTTGGTACTATAGCGAAATTCGAAAGAGTTTGATTTTATTTGATTTCAATCGATATAGATCTATGCACATAAAGATCGTATTTTTTGTATATTTTATTGATTGATTTAAAATTCCAAATCTTAAAAAAAGTACCTACACATATAAAAATATTCCTGCGTACATATTGGGAGTTTTAATAATAAAACTTTTTTTTAAATTATTGATAACACGAGCTTTGATTTTATTTTTTAAATTATAACATTTTCACGGTTTTAATTTTAAAATTCTTCAGTATTCATATCGTCGCCGTTCAGACAAAAGTCACTTACCCTAAAAATGACAGTTTTGAGATAGGTACGTAATTCGAATCGTCAAACTATGTTTTATAAGAGTCGAAAATCACTAAGGAAAGTAACTAATTTGAATCGGGTAGTAGTCCTCTGGCTAGTGTCTCGGACTTATGGACCAAAGGTCCGTGGTTCGAATCCCACTTTACCCCAGCTTGATTTCCATTTTCTAATAGTGAGTTATTTACACTCGTTCAAAATGGCCCTAAACATCAAATATTTGAACGCAAATATTTTTTTTTTCTAAAAAAAAAAAAAGGTACATAATAAGAAAAAAAGTTGTGTAAATGAACATTATTTGTTGCGAGTAAAAAACAGTGGTGCGGCTTTCAACAATGTATCTCAGACAAAAATCACTAAAGGCAGATAGAAATTATTGACAGTTTATGCATATTTGCATCATTTTTAAGTATGACAGTTTTCTTCCTTAAAACAACATTGTATTTGTATTTAGGTGAACAATAAAATATAAAACAACAAACATGTTAAAAAATATTTAATTATGTAAAATGATCATTTGTAATATTTCCCTTTTTGGGTTGCATTGTCCGGATCATAAACAAGCAAAAGTCACTAAACCAAATTTTAGCCACCTTGCCACATTAAAAACCTTCCAGATATATGAAAATACATGTCATAAAAAAGGTGTCAAAGGAATTTATAAAAAGACACGAAGGAATTGCGTTGTATGCAAAAAACCCAATAATCTGATTTTTCCTAGTTCTCCAAACTTTCGAATTGCGTTTTCTCAAAATGGTGTTTTTGGGGTAAGTGACTTTTGGCTAAACGACGACATGTATAATGCTTCTTTCTCATTTAGTAAAAAATTACTTTCTTTATTCATACCTGCACATGTTACATAATTTTTAATATAAGCTTCCACTTTTTATCGTGCGTGTGTTATTTAAAGTACGAATAAATGACATTCGATACTATCAATAATTTTAACAATTCGCGTTTTTTTTTTTTTTAACTAAGCGTGCGTAAACCATTTTTGTCTTTTTTAAATTTATTTATGTATACGCCCAATGGGCATTTTTATGGACACATTTATACATAGGAAATTATTATAAAAAAAGTAAAAAGACTCAATGGTATATGATAGACTTTGTGGGAGTGGAAGCGGGAGAGAGATGTTTATAATTGAATTCAATTCAGTGAACGTTTAAAAAAAGACAACTTGTTATCAAAGAAATCAAGACTGGTATGTTTGTTGGCAGACCTAAAAATTCTGGGCATAGGGGAATGAAAACCATAGTTAGTTCTATGGTTATCGGTATGAAAGAATAAGTTTTGTCTGAGGTTTCTAGTTGGGATATTTAATTTTATTGAGCTCAGTAGTTCAGGCGCATCAAAGAGTGAGTTGAGAATTTTAAATAGGACTATAAGGTCGGTTTTATTTCGACGGTCTTGAAGAGAAGATATATTTTAGGTAGTTTCTAACTATGTGTCTCTGGATAAGCCCAACCTCCAGCCTATCTTCCTTTAAACGTATTTCTGACGTGAGATTGCATTGTAAGACCACTAAATTAGTTATCGTGTAAACATTTTGATAGGTTACAACACTAAAAGCTTGTTCGATGCGTGTAAAAACGGACCCTGCCATAAAGATATTATAAAAATTTGAGCCAATATAATATTGGGCATAGTGCGAAGCGAAGTAAAAGAATGAATCCATCGAGCGTGATAAATCACATTCTAATAAGCAGCTGGATACATTGTGGGAACGGGGCCGGAATCGCGGATAACAAACGACCTAATAGGTCACTTAGAATGGGCGTTGCAACGGCGCGCGGCGCGGCGCGGCGCCTCTTTGCACTGTGCGATACCTTCAAATATTTCACAGTAATATTTTAATACAATATTATTTATAACCATTTGTATTATGTATGGCTTTCAAAGAATGCTTTTCTTTAGATATAGATCTGATAAAGACATTAAAATCACATTAAGCCACATATTATTAATTTAATTCAAGATAAAGTATGTATATTGTACGTTAGTATTTTACATATCGCTGGGCCCCGATTACACTGAGAAGTTAACAGAGTTATCTTCGACTGTCTATAAAGAAAACTCGATATTTTTTTTTACGAAAATGAGAATATTTGAAGATAATTTTCAAGTATCTTCGTCGGTAACCTATAATTGAACATGTTTAGAAGAACACATTTTACGTATGTTCTGCTTTTCATACAGAAAACTTAATTTTATTTTGTGGATAAAATTGAAGATAAATGTTAATTTCACATTGTAATCGGGGCCCGGATCTAGCTTCAAAATATTATTATATCTACCGGATCAGCCAATAAATTAACAAGCGCTATTGTGGGTTTGTCCAAATTTTTGGATACAAGGACTGGATTAAACCTCCTTTATTAAGATAGTTAGTTCTTAAGATTTTATTGTGTGTATGTTTTTTTCTCATATGTATTTGAAATTATAAAACTTAAATTAAATTACTAAATATCTATAACAGAGTAATTCGCTCTCCAATTAAACCTTATTTTTGTTCAGGAAATAATGTTTCCTTAGATTTGGATTGAATCGGGTGTAACCATAGAAAATAAATTTTTGATACGGTTACTTATATTACTATTTGCATCTACTATTTTGGTTGTTTTTTTATTTATTACAAAGCATTTCCACCCAGAAAATTACGCGTACTACGTTATTTCGTGACTGAATGCTTAGGGAAACAAAATGACGTGTGTAATTTTCTTTGTAAGTAAATTGTATTTTAATAATAGATCGACATCAACGCACGCTGTTAGGGATTGAAACTCGCTATTTAAAAAAAGGTTTTTTTTCACATTATAATGTCAACCTTAAACAAATAAAAATTCATTAATATCTATATTATTAGTGTATTTTACAATCATTTTTATTATTTAATTAATCTACTCTCTCTATGAGCCCTTCTAAGTACCAATTAATTTTTATTTTCTAGTCATTCCTCCGTTTAAATTCAAAAACACTAAAACTTTAATGATACCTGTATCTCGCAAAGTAAATAATTCTCATAATGTCGACTGAATTTTAATTACGCATATTAGTTTTATTGGTTTCGCAGACTGCGTTCTATCCAATAGTCGTATTTCTTTGTTAATTAAAAAATATTGTGTAAATTGATCTACCTGACACCTGTCAACTGTTTTATTTTACAGTGACATGAATAATGTAAACTGACTAGAAATTGATAATGTTTTCTTAAACTTCTTCAAAAACAACATTAGTTCCGACGAGAGTGAAATAATTCCATGTTTTCTTTTTTTAATAACAACCTGTATTTCCGTTTCTACGGCAGTCCTATTTCTTTTTAATTTATTAAATAATAAGTCACTATTTAACATTATATTTCTATACTACATATAAATAGTGGAAAGGTATTCAAAATTAATTCAAAGAAAGTTTATTTGTAAAGCTTTTAATGTTAAAAATATTGTCTTTATTCGTGTCTTCCTACGGTCTGTACATTATTAGGACGCAATGTATTCAGTAAACCGACTATTATTGCTTTATATGGGTTTCGATCCCATAGAAACTATAGGTTAAAGGTCCTCGGTACAATCTACACTGTATCACAATAATTATATTACTACTTGTATTTTCTAGTAGTACTGTAACAAAAAGAATAAATAATTGGAAAAGTCTAAATTTAAAACGCGTTAGTAATACAAGGCAAATATTTTATTAAAATTATTACTATTATTACTACTACCATTACGCCATTTTGTTGTAGGGGTAGGCAGCAATGGCGAGCCGTGATTAATTTTAAAGGAAATCTACAAAAAATATTCATTAATTTATACCTACATATTAGTAATTGATACCTAAGTAGTATAATTATAAAATATTTTTTTTGTGGTTCTGTGAAAATCAACTCAAACAACAATTATTATAAACCACGCGATATTCGTTGCTTTATTGTATAATATTTTTATAGAATACTTCTACAAAAGTTTATTAACAATTACCACAATGAAATTTCGCAGTAATTGTCAACACTGAGCCCTGGCCGATTCCTTTGAAAATGAATAATGCCAAAAACGGGCACTACGAACGCCACAAGTCCTATGTGATATATATTATGTCAACGGTATCCTATCAAAGAAAAAAGTCCTTCGGAAATAATGTTCAAAATACTAGTTTCCAAATAGAGAATCTTCAAATAATATTTGTAATCTGCAAGATTGTTTTAGTACTAAAATTTGCAAGCTTGTTTTAGTACTGAAAAGCTGACATGGGAAAGACGTAAAATTTAGTGTACTTTTTTGTATGGAGTAAAAAGCTGAGGTAATCGGCTAGTTTTATCGTGCACTAAGAACGGACTGGGTGCTGAGCGCACTTCATAGATATTTTTTGTAGAAAAATATAAACGGTGTTGGTGATTTATAATAAATAACAATTATTTTATTTATTTTCCCATAAACATATTTACTATAAAACATTAATTTCAAAAGTCAAATATAATAATAAGCTGTGAATAATCGCTTCTTTTGGCAATTCGCCCCTGGCAGGCAGAGAGGATAGATACACGTCTCTCCTGACATATATTCCTAGCTTCTTCCACATGAACATATCTCGTGACCAGACTTGAGAAGTTGGTTTATCTGATCATGCCACCTCTTCTTGGTCGTTCTCGTCCTTCGATATCATTCATTCCCGCCATATATATCTGTTTTTCCATTATTTGGTCGTCCATTCGTTCTGCATGACTAAACCATGTCAATGACCCTTTCTTAATCTTGTCAGTCTCGGATTTTCACTCACGCCTGATTTCATCATTCGCAACCCTGACATACATTGATTTCCCACACATTTGTCTAAGGGGTCTCAATTCGAGTAGAAACAATTTATATATTTACCCGTTTTATTTTCGCCTTAAGGGCATTTTCACACCAGGCAAGTATGGTTGGTACATATAAAAAACGCTGTCGAACTACATAATTTCCTATAGCAAGAACACACTGAAATACCTCTGAGATAAGACTATTTACAATTTACAATCCTGGTGTGCTAACAGATATAATGTCGGAATCTCTAATTAGCTTTTTCATTTCTATACGCATTCTGAAACCAGTTTCACACTCTTGTTGATACGACTATTCAGAACACAAATCCTCGAGACACCATTCATAATACAGGACTATTTATACCACGATACATTTACTTTGAACTTTATGTACTATTTTATATACGTATCTCTTGTCCACTGTAAACCACAGACGCAGGAGTGTAGTCATAAATTGCTTGGTTTTTAAATAATTAAGTTGTACCGAACATAATTGCCGTGAACCGCTCGTAATTTGTTTGGAATTCAATCCTGATTAGTTATTAAAATGCATATATATTAGTTTTATAATACAAAAATGAGCCTAATTTTCAATTTATTAGAACTTCCAAAGAGTACTATATAATTGGTGTTTTTTTGTTATTTAGTTGTAATATTTTAACAATTTATTATTTTTAGTGATACCGTAAAACGGGGTTAAATTGCATCACTTTTTAATAACTTTTCAGCTATAATGATTTTTTTCATCGAGGAGATGAGTAGTGTTTTTGACAATAAATGTCATGGTTATATAATATATTTCCTTTACTTTTTTGTGGTTATAAGTATATTTTGTAGTTTCATATACAAGCTATAATTTTTTGAAAAATGATGCAAAGTAAGCCCTAGGGCGGGGTGACATTGCATCACTATTTTTTTCCTTCAGTATCTTAATAGATTCCACATGGACATGGAAATATTAATATTAATATGTTTTGGTAAATTTAGTAAGAAATACTGGTATTATCAAATACATGACAAAATTCAACATACGAAACCACTTTACTCACCTTAGAATGCTACACACTGTTGAAGATGTGATAAGAATTACCTATAGAAATTATTCATAAAAACTGCACAACCAACCCAAACCGCTAATCGCTCAGTACTAAAGTACCATATTGAATGGAAAATAACCTTAGGTAAGAGTGAAAAGTGACATCCATTGAATATTTGGAGAAACAATGAGTTATTGTTAGTAGCAATGACAACAGGTGTCTCTAAAAACTTTTTTTTGTTGATGCAATGTTACCCTTGATGGTGCAATTTAACCCCGTTTTACGGTAGTACTCGTATGTTTTAAAATAAAACATAAAGCTAAAATTCCTGTTAGAAAATAAACTAAAACAACCCATTTTAACCGTAAATTTTAATTAAAAAGATGTTATTTAGAGGGTATTAGAAGTAAACTTATAAATCTCCACCAAAAACGGAAAATTAGTTATTGAACCCAAAATATACTACAAATACAAAAAAACTACCTACCTAAATAAAAATGTAATTCAAAGCCGTCTCTAAATCTTGCAAAAACATATTTCAATTATACTACTGGATACCGAAAACTTAGCACTCTCAATTGAGTTAATTAAGCATAATTATTAGAAATCTCACAATTTTTTTTTCAAAGTTTTTCGCAAATATCTCAGTAACATAAATGGAGATTTCTAAGTTTTTTTTTGATACTTTTATATCTTTATTGTGTTGTTAGGTAACAAACGTTTTACATAAGATTCCCCTGATAATTAATCCGTTTATTGATTTAATAAATGAATTAAAAAATAATTCGTGCTTCCTTTAATAAATTCAATGACAAAAAATGTCTACCGTACGCATTTGTTTATTTCTAAAATTAATCACTTAATAACTTAAAAAGCTTCTGTGCAACTTCTGTGCAAACTTTTAATCGTTTTATTTTAACCCGTATAATTGTAAGAAAAATAAAATAATACAAGAATATATTAAAATCTTAGCCTTCACAGTGTTAAGTATTTTTAAGGAGTCCACAGATACTTTCTCGAGATTCAGTTAAGCCTTACTGACGGTTCACACCCTTCGGCAGCTCATTACCATAACGGAGTAGGTTAATTAGTACAAATGGTTAATTAGCTTTCAATGAATCGAAACGCTAACGAGAAATCGCTAGAAAATTAACTGTACCTACATCAGCAACATTTAAAACTAATTACTACCAACAAAAAGCTTTGTTCGTTAAGAGTCCTGGCGTTTTGATGATTTTCAGCTGATTAAATTACCTCTGTAAATCAAAATAATGGAAATCGATATAAATTTCAATGGGAATAAAAAACATGTTTTAAAAGAAATAATAAAAGACAAGAGATTTACAAGGCTTATGATCCGTCATTGGCTGGCTTAGGTAGTCACTTTACTTTATTTGTAATATTCAGCAGTTTGTTTACACATATATGATTCTAAAACACACAAAATTAAAGGCCTTTTTTTCTCTAAAATAGTCCGGTTACGGGGTGAATTACAGCGTATTAAATTATTAGTGAACCCCTTATGCAAGGAAAGCGTTTTAGCTAAAACACACTTTTCTTTTTCATAATAAAAGTCAATCCACAATCATTTAAAAAAATATTTCTAGTTTAAAATATTTTTCGTAATTGAAATATAATTTTTATAAATAAATTGTTTTTTCAAATCGAAGCGAAAAATTTATAACAGTGAAACTACAGTACAATATAAGACTTTTTTCATTTTTTTAATATAAAACAAGCTGATTGATTTTAAGTAAGCGTTTGACACCTTTATGAGTTTTTTAAAAAACCACTTATCATTTTAGCAAAATATTGTTTGAAAAACCGTTATTTTTTTTTTATATACGAATAAAATAGCTTTTATACAATATTGCGGGATAATTACTAGAAGTAGGTAAGTAAAAAATCAGCGTTTGTGAGTTACCCACTAAAAACACGTTTTTGTCCTCCCCCATGAATGCTACAAATAGACAAGTCATGCATTCAAATTATCATAATTAATCACTACTTGCCTATTTGTAGCATTCATGGTGGAAGACACAAATATGTGTTTTTAGTGTGTAACCTAAAAAAGGTGATTTTGAAGTTACCTAGTTGTACTTATTACCCCACGATATGTACCTTAATCGGCATAATACGTTTTTTACTACAATTCCAAATACTAAGATTATAAATCCACGTAAACAAGATAACTTTTTATTTGCACTGCGTTGACTAAAATTAAAACATTTCCAACAAACACTCCTTTTTTCATTTGCATAAATTAACTGCTTCGATAAATTTCTAATTTCGTATCCACCTTTTTTTAGTGATTTCAATTAATAAGCTTTTACATTATTTCTAATGTCTTAAAGTAAATTATTTTAGTTTATTCATAAGTCTGTAAGTCTCTGATTTGTTATAAAATCACTTTACGCTTTTGTTTTCACTATATTCATCTTGATATTTTTTTTAAAAAAGCAAACCGAGATAAGCAGATTATTTTTGAATAAGTAATAGTTTTATAATTGTAACCGAAAATAAAAAATAAATTTAAAAACGTCAAGAGTTAGTTTATTTTTTAATTGAGAAGGCCATATTTTTCCCCTTTGTGGTTTCATGATAGATACTACGTATTACTTATAAAAGTAATATTTAAAATGTAAAAAATATCGAACTTTTAACTGCTAGTAATTTCCATACTAAGTTTGTTTTTTTTTCATATTCTTGTTTTCTTCTCAGTAAAAATAAACTTGCTTTTATCCTAACAGAATTAATCAAAGTAGAAAAGTTAATGTAATCCATTATTGTGTAATTGTATATAAAACATGATTTTAACTGTTTTTATTGTTATCCGATTAAGGACACACATATGAATTAGAGTACGGAATTTAACCATAAACATGAGTATTAATCAGTTTTATGACAATGATATTTGATTACTTAATGCCTAATAATAGAATTGTGCGCGTTTTCTACACATGACATCCTGGAGAATGCAACCATATTGAGGCTACGGGCTCTATATTATAGTTGTTCTCTATGCTCAGTAAGTTGTGTGTAATATTGTGTATTATATATAGTTGTGCATTTCTCAGTTGAAGGACTGAGTCAGAGGTTATATTGCAGTTCAGTAAAGGCTTTACTGGGAAAGAGATTGTTCCAACTAAAAGACAAATGTAGAATGAACACAATCCTTCCGATTTATCAACATAGCATTTTTTAGATTACTCAACGTAATAAATATATTTAAAAAAAATATTTTTTAAATAGAAAAAGATTTTTACACCTAGACTATGAGGTGAAATAATTTAGGTGAATGTTATTGAATTTTTACTAGACAAAAATGAAAAAATGTAAGAAATAATGATGGTCAAACATAAGAAAAAAATCACTAAAATACGTAAAAAATAAAGAAATATAAAGAAAAATAACTTTGTGATTTTTAACGTTGAATGGTTAAATAACTTTTTTTTTGTTTGTTTCAATTCGCATAATTCACTGTTATTAAAAAAATATGGATATTAAAGTTCTTACAATTTACCCAAATTATTTCAGTTTTGGTGGCCATTTTCAACGAGTTGTAAATAACTTCCTATTAGATAACGGAAATCAAGTTGGGTTCGAACATCAGCTTTTGATCCGTGAGTCCGCTACACTAGCCATGGGACCGCAACCCGATTTAGACCTTAAGAATAAAATAAATGGAAAGCTTTAAAATATTTCAATCGATTTAAAAAAAAAATAATTATGGTCATTTAGTTATAAAATGTGTCTAAGGTTATCAAAGGTTTAAAATATTTCTTATGTAGGTAGGTGTTTTGAAAACTCTTAAAAAAACAATAATAAATATATATTAGAAAATAATACAGGTATGTTCGTGAAATTTAAATTTATGACTCTTTTAATGAAAACACCCTCCAAGGCAGACTACTTTAGTAAAACTTTTGTTTAATATAACGATAAATAGAATCGATCAAATTATAACGAGATGCGGGTTTTTTATTTAACATTTTTCTGCGTTGGCGTAGTTCAAGTGACTTTGGAATTCAATATTTATTATGCATACAAGTTTCGGAGTGCATAATATTTATAAACGGTTTGACACGAGTATAAACTATTAGTTTTATACAAGTGAAATTTTATTCTGAATCTACGAGCAAAACAAAAGAATACATTATTTTTTATGAATCATATTTACTGTACACAAATTTACCTACAGTACCTGATCACAAAACAAAATTTATAGAGGGCCTGTAAAGTCAACGAAGTTTGATACTAGACTAGATTCTTGCAAGACATAGCTTTGCTTCAATGATTTGGAGTACCGATATTAAAAAATTCGTACGTTTTAACTTGTACTTAATTTTATAAATTGTACATCGGCAGACTTATTGACAAATGGCAATTTCTTTGAAACGACTGATGAAATATAGGTGTTATACAAATAATTAAAGTCGTCATTTTTTTTTCGTTTTCTTTATTTTCAAGTCTTTCGTTTAATTTTATGATATTTTTCTTCAGCAAGGTAGGTATTACCTACTTTCCATTTCCATTCATAACTCGAATCTGATGCAATTATGAATATATGCAAAACAACCTTTATCTAAATTCAGGCTTTGCATTGGAGATCTCAAGGTTCAATTTCGCTTGTGTCTTGTAATATGCTAACACCGTTTTTGCTTCACTCTATTTAGTGCATAAAGCTGCCCACGCAATTAGAAATGAACTCTGATTAAATTAAATATCGGATTACTATTAACGGACGGTTCAAACGGTAGAAATTAGTTGGTCTCAGCGGAGGTTTGATTTGCTCCTGATTGTATTCGTAGATCGTTGATAAAAGGAGCAATGTCGTTAAATTAATTGATCTTACACTTAATGAAGGCGGTAGTATCAATTTCGAGTCAACTGCTAACAATGGGATATTAATACCTCAAAGCGTTGTTCTATGAAAGCATTACGAATTTCAATGTAAACTTACACAATATATTTATATCTATGTATATATTGAACACACTTTTGATTTTATTAAAAGAGTCATGTTATTTCATATAGTGATAAAAAACTGCATCAAAAAAAAACTATGTTTTGAAATCGTCAAAACTATATTGATAAAACTGAAATAATTACATCAAATAAAATACGAGCTTTTTTTACACACTTGATATGCTTACATATACAATTTACAAACATATAAGACAATTTCTCTTTACCCACTAAAACCTTTCAATTTGAAAAGGTGATGGTAAATACCTAAAATTATTAACACAAATGTAACCATTATTTTATTTTCCTTTTAAATGTTTAAAAAAATATATAGTAAATGCGGTGGATAAATTCAAATAAAAAAATAGATATTAACTGAGGAAAAAGTAACACAGTACTATGAGGAGAAGAGAGAGTAATAGTGGTAAACAATAAGAGGAAAAAATAGGAAAATTCAAATGATTAAATAGCGACATTTTAACCGAAAGTAAATATAACTATTAAAAAATCATCATTGTTTTCCTGTCCTCATCCAGTGGTGCATAAAACGTCGCATTGGTACTAAATGAAATATTATTTTGTAAAAACCAGTTTTTAAATAATAAAAAAAAATATCAACCATGTCAGGAAACCAAAGATGCAACAAAACATGTATAGTGTATAGTGTATATACATATCAATTTGACTGTTTATCATTTTTTTATGCAATTTAAGTCAGTGTTCATCATGGACCTGAAAAATTAAGCCAATATTGATATTACAGTGAAAGTGCCAATAACATTTGATACTTCTTATTTATTTAGTTTAAAGTCATGAAGACCAATGAAAGTTTCTAATGCATTGTAAGATGCTGTAGATTGTAGTTGCGTCTGTTACAATCCCAACCGTACTGAATATAATATTTCCACCTGAAATATTTTCCTCCGTTCTGATCATTCTAATGTCTACTCCACCTTACCCTGACTCCTGACTCTTGACTCCTCATAAGAATTTAACACTAAATACCGATGATATCGCTTCACCAGTTTTGCAGTTTCTAAACGGCCAGGCCTAAGATCGCCGAAGATTTAGGGCAAGCATTTATTGTTTCCAGTAAATTTATGTGTGAGAACGAATTGGATCTATTTCCTATTGGCCAATAAGAGTATTGATTTAAGGGGCTCACGACTCGTCCGTCTCCGCTGTAATTCTAAAGTTTATCAGTACGTTGCGTCAATTGTTTAAGTTTAACCCTCTGCGACGTTTCGCAACTCATATCTAACCTTTCTTCCGAGCCGACTCATATTCATTTCGCTACAACAAAACCTAAATCGTGAAACATGCCTGTGGTTTATTCTCTTTGCGCTTACTTAAATTTAACAGTAATTGTCATAACAAATTTTTATGTAATTACTTTATTTAATTTTTTTAATTAAATATTTTATTATGCAATCCCTCATTATGCGAATGTGTCGTAAAACGATGTATGATAGGTGCACAAATGTCGAGATCCGTGAACTGTGTAAGGCTGAGACATGCATTATCGACAGAATCAAGAAAGGGGTGCTGCGTTGGTTTGGACACGTAGAGCGAATGAACAGCGAAGGAACGGCTAAAAGGATCTACGATGCGAATGTTGATGGATGCATAAAACGAAGAAGACCGAGAAAGACATGACACAATCAAGTCCATCAAATACTTGAAGATGGACATGTCAAAAGTAGGAATAATCGGCGTGCGTGCATGAGAATATGTATGAATGTAGAGGAAGCGAGGTCAGTATGCCAAGATAGAGTGATATGGCGTTATATCCTCTCTGCCTACCCCTACGGGGAAATGGTTTGTTTGTTTGGTTTTTTTTATGTCTGTTGCAGTATTATCAACTATTTAGTATGTACAAGGTGAATTAAGTTTCCTGGCAATCTTTATCCGAGTATTGTTGGAAAAGGGAGAAAATGTCGGCTGTGAAACTTTATAGGAACTTCTCCGCATTTGCTTGGTGAATATAAAACCTTATTTAAGATGAGCCGTACTCAGTAGGCCTTCCGTTTGACTTAGATAGAGATCACGGAATTTTATGTCCTGTTATTGTTTATGGACCTTATTTACTGCACTACTCTAACCATGTAAGATACTACCTCTTCTGATTGGTCATTGTTACTTATAACGGAATGGATGTGCCTTAGATCCTTACCAGCGCTTCTGCATCGCGCCTCCAGATAATGTCTTTCGACACTAAAGAAGGCAATGCATCAATGAGTGGGGAACATCTTGAGGAGTTCCACCATTATTTACTAATTTTCTAAGTCGCGTTTAACCATTGTAGTAAAATAAAGAGTTAATGCACATTTGCTCGCTTCTTTGAAAGTTGCATTTCTACCTGGAACCCAAAATCTTCAGCATCATACCATTGACGTATAATAAACAACACGTTACTTCCTTAATTAATGTATGTTTCAGCAAAAATTTCGTTATATATATATATTTGGATAATTTATATAAATAAAATATAAGAAAATGTCGCTTGAAAAACGCGACATGTTTGGCATTGATAGTTGTGATGTCAAGATTCGTGACGATATATATATAGTTGGATAACTTATATAGCGCCATTTTTGTGAAAATCATCTCAAGGGCGCTGTACAATAAATAAATAAATATCCCACTACGTCTTGCAGCTACAGAGCGCATGGACGGTTGGGATTCTTGTTCCTCGTCTCCAATTATGATATACAGAAGCTAGATTACAGCACGTCTTGCAGCTACAGAGCGTATAGACAATAAGAAATCTAGCCCCTATTTACATTTTTTAATTTTTTATTTGAAAATAAATTTAAGAGATTTAGTAATATTTAAAAAATATATACATAACAAACAAATTTATAAAAATAGAAGTTAGATAACAACGAGTCTTGCAGCTACTGAGCGCATGGATGGTTGGAATTCTAGACATCATTTATTAAATTTTTATATTTGATAGTTAATAACATTTACCTATTGAAGCTAAATTACTAATCGTCTGGCAGCTACAAAGTGCATGGACGAGTGAAATTCTGGCAACTTAAAATTATCAATAAATTTACAAAAACAAACATTGAGCATAATAGTAAATTTGTAAAGTGTTCGCGCTAAAAAGTAAACAATCAAAAACTAAACAGATAAAGCACTCCAACACTATGGATTATCTCAATTCTTAAATCAGTTATTTAAAAAACATATGATGTTTATCCATATTTCTTATATGAAGAAGAAATATGTTTTTTAGCCACTTAAGTTAGATATGTTTATGCTAAATAATTCAATTAAATTATTTTTACGGAACAAAATTAATGTAAAGGTACTTTTTATTTCTGGTTTAAGACCACCTATATTTTTATACAAATGTCTTCTCATCTTCCAGCACGACTGCCAGTCTTATTAGAAGAATAATGGACGCTGATAGCATTATTGCTATTCGTTTAAATTTAACCCCAGGCAGGCAACTAACGAACGAAACTAATTGTCGCTTAAAACATCAAAGATAACTAACTATACAATCATCTACACGCCGCAAAGCGCTGAAATTTTATAATAATCGCCCGTGTAGCACCGTGTATCATGATTGGTCATTTGTATTTTTCTCCGGAATCTTTCATTTCAAAAGCGAAAATTTTCAACCGCGCCTCGAGCTACTTTGCGTGTATACATCCTCAGTTCTCATTCCGTCCGAGGATCGACTGATAAAATCTCTACCTCGAAAAATCTAATAAAAACGCCCGCCCGTCCGAGTAATCTTCCAATCGGAAGGGATTTATTTGACATTATTTATTAATAACACTTTAAAACCGACGGACCGAAATGATCATTTGATAGAATACTCTTTTTAATTTTCTTTGTAAGATCTACGTAAAAGTAATATCATTAATCATTTAGGATCTACTAGATGACAATAGGGATACCAGAATGTAAGCTTTAAGATATGAGATATGAGATTGTGCAATACAAGAAGCAACAAGTAATATTATTTTATCTAAATGGTAGAGACTATTTGATCTAATACATAATCTATTTTTTTCAATATAAATATTCCCGCTACAATGAACTCCGTTGTAATGACAGTATTGAATAATCCATTATGATTATGATATGCATAAATGCCACATAAAATAAAAAGGACAGAAGACCATAAAACTCCTTTTTTGATTATGAATAGACGATTATATTACATGTTAGTAAATAATATTGATTATTAAAAAAAAAACATGTGCAGCAATTTTTACATTTAGGTACCTACACACGGGCAGGGCCGCTTTACCACTATAGACACACTAGGCCCCGGTCTAGTAGTAATTCAAACCTTCGGAGGGCCCCCGACTAAAAAAAATACCTGATTTCATTTCAAAGTATTTTATACATATTTACTTAGGGGTCCCAACCTCCGGGGGGCCCTGGCCAAAAAAAAAATAAAGGGGTCCCCCCGACTCCTGGGGGCCTAGGGACCTTGGATCTCTTAATACGGCCCTGCTCACGAGTGAATCAAAATGTAGGTATTTTGCAAGCAGAATAATAACTGCATCGCAGTCGCAAGCAATTATTTAATTCAATAATTGACGTATGAATATTTTCAAATGTATGAGATAATCACTTCAATGATAATTTTTTATTATATAGTTACAATATAATGCGTGATTACATTAATTTAACTGCGCAAATTACCTGTACACAATTACTTTTTCATTTCTTTTAATCACAAACGATTGTCTTTTGTCGGTCAAAACCAAAAGTAATTCTTCGTTCTCCAGAAAGAGTATGGCACAACATGTGTTTCGTGGTAGTTGTGAAACGTATAATAACACTGCCGACATACCAACACAGCGAGAAAAAACATTTTATTATATTTATTCTTATACTAGACCACGCAATAATGCTCATCACCTCGGCGTGTGATTACTGGTATTAAGAGACTCCGCCATTTTGTTTTGAGGTCAAGCAATGAGTTTAAAAAATACATCCAAATGCGAGGTGTCATTACGTCCACTGGCACCTATTTACAGCTTATTATAATATCTTATATCTGAGAAAACTCTTCATATTCCTGCAGTGACTTAACGACTGTTATTTTTAATAACGAAACCTTGCGTTGTATTAGATTTTATAAAGTATTGTATCATGTTGACTGAAAAAAAATATTTTTTCGAACTATCTACTTAAAATTTTAAACATAAATCAGGGTTACGTGAATCGTGAAAATTTGTTTCTCACACCTAGAGTTTTCTTCTCTATAATTGTCGAAATATGTGTAGGTACCTATTTTTATAGGCGTATAAAATAATTCATTAATATTTCATTAAATTTAAAGAGTTTTTCTTTAAAAATAATGAAAAAAAAAACCCTTAAAATTTATTGTTCTTTAGAGTAAAAAATAACATATTAATTTTAAGTAATTATCTTTATCGATGCTTTAATAATCGCCCAGGGGACGTTTCATTTATAAATAATTTTTAGTCCCTAGAAGCTATAACTGATTTAAGATTAAAATCAATGAGATGGATATCAAAAATCGTCGATAATAATTTTCAATGATTTATTTTCGATTTTGAATTCATTTCCCACCTTAAAACCATTTAAAAACAAAAATTTACATGTTATTAACTTTTTTTTTTAAATGTTAACATTTAATACTTTGTTCAAAGTTTACGGTCAACGACGCTTAATGGACGTTAAAAACATAATTATAAATACAAGTTTTGGGTCAACTGCAGTTTTTGCGTGCAACAATTCGGCGAAACTCAATAAATCATTGCACTCAAGGTCTCTATACTGTGTTGGTCCATCACATAATAATTATTTCCAATGGGGACGAAGATTCACCGCTAAATTTCAATCATTTTAATTTATGGCACGTATTTAGTATTTAGCAATTTTGCGTCAATAATCTCGTCCCAGATTCAAGATAAAACAAAAAATAT
The DNA here is from genome assembly GCF_059751315.1 of Micrasema longulum. NCBI lineage: Eukaryota > Metazoa > Arthropoda > Insecta > Trichoptera > Brachycentridae > Micrasema > Micrasema longulum. Next base: position 1,032,289 of record NW_028277455.1, read on the forward strand.
ACCTACCATTCATCATAGGGGGCCCGTAATTAATTAATGGGATAACGGTGCCAGTAACAGTTTCCAAATACTCATAAAACAATTGATATTTAAAACAACATTAAGATTGTGGTGTGCACATTAACTAGTACTAATATATCATCATCGCCATTCAAGTTAAATTTTTCAGATTTATTTTAGCGAAATTTTTATAAATAATTCGTCTTATTTCAACGGGTTTTCGTTCTACGTTACCAGTAGCATAAATTAAAGAGTAAACAAAATAAAAATGAAAAAAAAAAAAATCATTATCGAACAGTACAAAGGTAAGCAATTAAGTTTATTTAAACAGGTACGTATTATTCGTGAAATTATTAAACAGGGAAAATTAAAAGCACAACAGTATTTATATGTATTTGTTATTTTGTGTAAAAAGTCTGTTTATCTAGTGTTTTTCATATTTTTTATGAAAATTTTGTGATATTGTTTAATTGTACACGTTAACACATGTACAAATAAGTGAAAATTTTGTTTTACAATAAACAAGCTTAATTCATTTTCGTCAAGTAACGAGTCTACGTATTACAATAATATAATGCCTCTTAGTTATTATATGGGATTTATTTGATTTTATGAATTCAGTAATAGTCCACTAATAACTACAAAAGGTTTCGATAAAGATATCAATATTTAATATTTATTTATTTATTTATTTATTTTATTTTATTTGGGATTTTCACAGCTATTACATAAACAAAATAATTAGAAAAATCTTAACAATACTAAAGCCAATTAAAAAAATCCACTGTAAATATAATGATACATAATATATAAGAAAAGAAGTTTAGTAATTGTATTTGTGTGACGTTTGTATTCATGTGTATGTGAATGTGTGTATGCGTGAATGAATGAGGGAGAGGATACATGTGCGTGTGGGAATGAATGAGGAGAGGGTGCGTGTGTATGGGTGCCGAAGTATGAAAATAATATATTTGCTTAAAACTTGTAAATTGTATTAAAAATGGTACAATAAAGAGCTTAGTAAAAAGTTAGAAACCTTTTTGTTAAAATTCAAATGACGAAATGATATAAATTGTTTTTTTTTTTTTTTTAAGTTTGTTAAATTTCAAAACCGTATTCTGAAAAAAAAAAAAAAGCATTTTATTTTTAAAATTTAACTGATACACATCGAATGTTTAAAAAATAATTTAATTATAATAAAATGTATATATTACAAGTAATTTCACTTACTACCCAAAAAAGAATAGCAGTATCTTTATCACTAGAAAAAGATTTGATAACAAACAATGTTTTCACCTTTTAAAATAATTAAATAATTAAGAATAGCAATCAACTATTTATACGTAATACCATTTTGACGAATGAGGCTGGTTTGTGTCTCTGAAATTCTTCACATCATATGTAAGACAGGCAGATTGCCAAGCAAATTACTTCTAACAATTACATGGCTATATTTACGAGTAACGTTCTATTGCGTTATAATAAATAGCGATGTAAGATATCATTAAATTCTAACTAGATGCACACTTAAAAATATTGACATTTGCTCAACACAACTGCGTAAGAAAGTAGAAATAATTTATTATTACAACTATTCCATTAAATTGATTATTTAAACACATAAATATATTGTGTATTTCTGTAAACAAAGAATCTTGCTACTGTCTATATTATGTCCACATCCGCGCCCAATGGTGCAAAGAACACCCGATGGTGCAATGTAATAATAAAACTCATTGCTTTCCTACGAGGGGAAGTGAATTTTCCGACTTCCAAAAACAGGAATCTAGGCAACTCAGTACAATATATACTTTAAAGGACTTAAAACGTTTTATAAGTTCCCAAAAGAAATAAGGGATGCTGGGTCAATCGCGTCGTTCCGTGGGATGGCATTGGTTTTTGTTAAAAACAAACCACACAGATTGCCAGAGTGCCATCGGGGAGCGCTTGAATTTTAAAAAAATGTTTTAAATATTTTTTTTGCATTCTATTTTGGTTATGAAATACGTTTTTACTAGTATATGACATTTATATCTAACACCAATTAAAGAACTCTTTAAAAAAACTGAACAATTAAATGTTTATGATCTGATTCAAATAGAATCATTAAAATTTATTCACAAGTTACCCTGTGATATCATTGCAGACAAAGATCTGAAACTTGAAAAAAATTGTAGTAAACATGGACATAATACAAGAATATTAGAACAATATCACATACAACATTTCAAAACAAGACAAGGATAATCCAAACTAATAAATCAATGACGGAAATTATAAAATAAACTACCAGACAAAACGAAACAAATGACTCAGACAGACTTTTCAAAAGGCGTAAAAAATATAATTATCAAAGTGTAAAAACAGACATATTCTTTGTAAAATGAATGTAATAATCCGTAAGGGTTAATACATAAATTTCAAATAAAAAAACTGGTTGTTTAAATTTATATTTTGTACAACTATCTAAATAAATACATTACATTCCAAATGCAGCGTATATTGACCATCTGTTACATGAAGGAAAGGTGTTTGATATTACGCTTCAAAAAAACACTTTTTAAATAAAAGCTTCATGTGGGACATGTCGGAATCGAACCCAAAATCTCTTGCACGGTAATCAAACGCGATGACCATTTGACGGACCATTGCGGACATCCATTAATCATATGTAAAAATAAATAATAACGACAATATACATCAATAATAATGCCAGTCTGACAAGTTCCACGAATTTAGTATTAAAAATTAAAATTTATTGTAATGTGCACTCGAATCAGTAATCTTAACAACACTTTAATGCGGTTGTATATAAAATGAAGATGGCCACCTACCGTCCACTTTCCCTCAATATTTCTGCGCATCTTTATTCCGAATTATCTTCAATCTCGTGAATCGAGAGGAGAAAGTAATTCTACTAGCGTCTTTTTGTCTTTAAAATAAAATATTGACGGTATTTATAATTCTGGCGTGGTTTATTGTAAATGGCATCATTATTTTACTTGCGGATAGTAAAACATTGTAATGGATGGATTTTATTGGCCAATGTTGCTTCCTCTCACGACAATAATAATTATTATCAATAAACACATTTCATCAGAAAAAAAGTACATACCTTAATACGTGTTATTAAAACTATACATTTCTTGTCGCACATACATAATATGTAATAGTCCTTAGGTCTTTAAAATATTATTTTACACCTACAAATTACAATTTGCACACACACTGTGGTCCGTATGTACATCCAGTAATACTCCCCTAAAGTGCTACAAAAGTCGATGTGTCGAATTTGATTAGAGAAACTATCGATTTATTTTACCCGCTCTTCCGTGATTTGGGCATGTAGAGCGAATGGAAGGCGAGAGAACGCCATACAGATTTACGATTCGATCGTTGATGGATGCAGAAAACGAGAAAGGCCACGATAGACATCAAATGACCATATCTAACAAATACTTGGAGATGCACATGTCAAAAATCGGAGTAATCGGCGCGCGTGCATGAAAAGATACATGAATGCAGAGAATACGAAATATTTATACTAAAATAGAGTCATGTTTTATCCTCTTTGCCTACTTCTATAGAGAAATGGCATAATATTTGGTATATTTTTAAAAATATGGATATAGTTTCAGAAGAAATTTATTTATTTATTGTTTTATTTTTATTTTATTTCATAGGAAAGCCAACAGTCATTTATAAATTTATAAGATACAATCATATTATCAATACAAATCATTAAGTCCAGTCAGAAGCTTCCACAAAATATTGCTATTGTAAATGTTGTCACATAAAAATTATGCATACCACAAAATAACTAATTGTACACAATTTATAATATTACTAAAAATGTAATACATATTATTAAATCAACTTTTGAATATTGGTCACACAGTTGCACATTATAATATACTCAGTTAACTTTGTAAAATTGTAAACTTATTGGAGTCAATTGTTATATTTGGCGAATATAAGAAAAAAATTGCTAACTGAATGCCTCATATAATGGATAAAATTAATAGTGATCATAAAAATATTTTCCAAATTTTAATTAATCAAGCAACGATTATATATTAAGTATATGATCATCGCTTGATTTATTCAAATGTCAATCACCGTCAAGTTTTTGACATATTTTGACGTATATTTCGTTTGGTAAAACGTCTCACGCTTGACTTATCGTTATTGTCTAACACAATAAAACATGTCCAGGATCACGTTTTCGAGTTTATCATCACAAATAAGTTATAAATCAAGCTGTAATTTAGTTACGAAGCAGTCTGGGTGCACAGCATATGCAAAACGACCCGCTTGATCCATAGATCAAATCTCGCTTTAGCAAATGACATGGAAATTGTTGGCTCGTGTTGATCTGTTGCGAGAAATGGCTTAAGTAACGTAATTCTGAGGAAATTGCTAAAAATTACAGCCGAGACGCGACTGTAACGACTCGAGTATTTATGAACGGAATTGAGATGCAGAAAATAGACAGGTGTTAATAATACAAAGGTAACAAGACAGTCGTTTAGTTAAAGATAATGAGGGGTTGCAATAACTGGTCAATCGTGAACACGATCAATGATTTGAATCGGTCTTGTTATATACCAGTCTCACCTACACACAAGAAAGTACAGCTTTATACGAAGAACTTTACAATAAACTAGCGGACCCGTCAGACGTTGTCCTGCCCAAACGTTGCGCGTTGGCTTGCCTGCCATTAGCTTGGAAAAAGATTTTTAATTGATAAGTAGATACCTAGGTACTTGTTTGTGATTAAATTCCAAAACTAAAAATTGATAAATTTGAATTTAAGTAGGTACTTGTTTATGGTTGAATTCCAAAACATAAAATAAATATTTTTTCAAATATGGCAATCTTTTTGCAAACGTCAAACTCCGGTCTTCTCATCAACAGAGGGGTGTACTTATCTAGAAATAGTTTTTTTTTTAATGCATTGAGTTTAATATTATTTTAGTGTTACCAAAAATCCAAAAAAAATAAATTAATGGGGAGAAATTTTAACAAATTTGAGGAAAGAATCTAATTGAGATCCACAAAAAACAAATGCTGTTTGTAAACATTTGAAAACAAACTTTTTTATAGACAAAATAACAACATCTTTCCATTTTTTTGTAAATGCATTCTCCTCGCATGAAACCCTGGTAGATCTATGGATAATATATTTATGCTCCTTACTTCTCTTTTACATATAAGATTGAAGATTTTAATATCTATGAACACACATAGCGCAAATATCTATATTTCTCTGAAAACCGCACGTAAATCGGTTAAGCTGTTTAGGAGAAGTTCGGTGACATCACACGTACAGAAGAATTATGAATATTCATACACATATTTCATAATGATTTCAAAAATAGTCCTAACTGGCTTAATGCAATAAAAAGCAAAAAAAGCTTGACCGTTTACTGTGATTTTATTTTGTAGGAGCTTAATGATAGGGTGAATAAAAATATGAATGATTGTGGTTGGTTATTGGGATAATTTACAATTGGAATAAAGATATATTATTTTTTGGCAATGGTGGGGCAACTGAATATATTAGTGCAAATAAAATTACATGAAATATTTTTAAAATTTGCAACTCATGCTTTTCACGGTGCATCGCCGATATTTGATTACCAGAATTGTAACTATACATTTAGTCATTTTTTTTAGCATTAACTTCAAACAGATAACCAGTATATAATAGATTTTTAGTTTGAATATCATTTGAAAAAGGATTGATATTCAATTATTATTCGAGGATTATTTATAACCGTTGTTCTTAAATGATATAATGATACATTGTGCGCATTTTTCGCTATGTAATAATTAAACTCGTTTAATTAATAATTTCAATTCATAATACATTGAGGTGTCTTTTTAATAACACTTTTCGTTTTTTATCTGTGTAAAGTTTATTGCTTTTTAAACACAATATAATTTATCCTGTAAGGCATTGTGAAAAAACCAATCAATACCCGCGTGATATTAGTTTATTGGTCTTTAAATAAACAATCGTGATGGTTTCTCTTTACAAATAATGTACTTGTTCTAGAGTTGTATAATGATTTTTTCCTTCTAATTTGTGTTTAAATAAATCGCCATTTACCACATTAGACGCCTATACACCGTCAGAAACTAACTACAATGAGCATTATAGCGTAGTAATGCTTCTTTATTATTCTATGTCCGCTCCCTAGTTGATCCTCCAGGCATCTCTGTCAACTGCCAGCTCCTGCGCATCTTCCCAAGTCAGATTCGCGTCCCGTAGTTCTGACACGAAATGCCGACGAACACGCAGCAGTGGACGTCCAGGACGTCGAGAACCTGATGCCTTGTAATATAGGCAAGCGTGGTTAAGGCTCTCAGGAGGCATCCGCAGCACATGGCCAAGCCAACCGTATCGCCTCCGCTTGATGACAGTTGTCACCGGAGTTTGCTGCGTCCGTTCTCTTATTACCTCATTCCTCACAAAGTCAAACCACCGCACACCCAACATTATTCTGAGACCTATTCTCAAAACTCAGAATTTTGCTGCTTTCGGCTCTAGCGAGGTGCCACGGTTATGCAGGCGTTATATAGGCGGCATTTGATTTTCACTCAGTAAATATCCGATATTTGTCGGCCTCGTGGTGTAATGGTCAGCGCATTTGCCTACCATGCAAGAGGTCTTGGGTTCGATTCCCGACCGCGTTAATATGAAATATTTATTTAATAGGGTGTTTTCACACTTAAATATTTCATAGTCCCTGGACTGGTACCTGAAGCGTAAGACTGATCATCTTACCTTCATGTAACAATAATGATCAAGATACGCTGCGATTTGTGTACCAATGCAGTGCCCTATGCACCATTAGGTGCGGATAGGGAAAGATAATGATGATGAGATGAATATCCGATATCCAGACAGCCTTCATACTATTGAATGTACGCGCCTGCTATTCTACTCCCAGTTCTTTTTGAAAACTGCCATTTTCCGTAACATATATTTTTTATTTAAATCTTAAAATAGGGCACACATATCATACATATTGTTATGTGTGTTCTAATAATAACATTGCAAATATATTTAATTTATAAATTGTTTATCACATATGTCTTGACCATTATTTTAAATTTTGATATGTTTTTTTCTTCATAAATATTTTTTTCCATTTCGTAATACTTTTTAATTGCTTTAAATAAAACTGAATTTTGTGACTTTGCCTTTTTCTTAAATGGAAGTCTAATATATATACTCCCAGGTATTTGAAATTCTCGGCCCTTTTGATGACTTGGTTTGACAGAATCAGGGGATTCGTGAAGTTACACATTACACTTCTTCCTAGCTAAATAAAATGTAACCTCATCGATAACACTACATTATTTTCATCATAAAGCGTAATTTTAACCCTCGAAATCCGCTGGCCAAAATAAAAAGGTGCGTGGCGGTTTTGGGTTATACTCGTATTAGACCCAGTTGTAAATATGGCCGTTTGGGCATTTTTTGCGGGTTTCTAAACATTATTATATCATCACAACATGATCGACCAAATTCCATGGTAATTCAACCGATTTTTAAACATCTCGAACAATTTTATATTTTTATAACATCTCCTTCTCTTTTACCACCACTCACCATGGTTTTTTAACTGTTTGTGATAAAACTGTTTCAGCAAACTTAAAAAATAAGAAAAACAGTTTTTAAAATAGTGTAGCAAACTTGTAGCCACCATAAAAATGAAAAAAATTGAAATTGCTTCTCAAATAACAGTTTTTAGCGGCGTGGTTCGTCATAAGTAACAGTTTAATTATTCATTTTTAAAAGTGTTCCAGCTGATAACACCAATCCGAAATCTACCTATTTATTTTTTTGCATCTACCGATTTTAACTTGATGGAGGTTGGCAAACTTGTAGCCACCCTAAAAATTAAAAAAATGTGAAACTGTTTCTTAGCACTTTGTATCCCGGAGCCGTGTTAACACGTGATTATATAACCACGCGTTGTGTCCCGGTCCCGTGTTTTCACGTGGTTTTCCAGCAGCGAAAAAGTACTGATAAAAGTCACTAGATGTAAATAAAATGCACCTTTTTAGACAGCTGGTAAACCACGTGAAAACACGGGACCGGTACACAACGCGTAGTTATATAATCACGTGTTTAAACGACTCCGGGATACAAAATGTTAAATAACAGTTTTTGGCAGCGTAGTTCGTCATAAGTAACAGTTTAATTATTCATTTTTTAAACTGTTCCAGCTAATACTACTAAACCGATATCTACCGATTTATTTTTTTGCATCTACCGATTTTAGCTTGATGGAGGTTGTCACAATATTTATTGTACATGGAAATTTCGAATAACTACTAAAATACTTTTATTTATTCGGCGAGTTTTTTTATGTGTGTTTTATCATAATAATGTTATAGATATTGTTAAATTAACAAGTATCAATTTGAAAAAGTCTTGAAGAGCGAAACTATTTTCACAATATACAAATTTTAAAATGTAAACTCAAATTGTTTGTTTGTTTCTAACTAACTTATTAAAGTTTAAATTGTACGGAATAAGTATGTATTTGTACAAAATAAACTTTATTAATCAACCTGAAATTTACAAGTTACAAAATCAGTGTTTTTGTTGTTGGCTTATGAATCGTTACAAAGCGCATTAGTACAAATAATATCGCATTTCCGGGTTCAGAATCTAGCTTAATCTCTTCCATTCTACATTATTTCTCCTATACCACCCATAGCTGCCAGGTTGTATAAATAAATATTAAATATGCAACTTGCGCATATAAATATTACAACTTTGACGGCACCCGCCTAGCAATATCATCTACATAATTTGCACCGGTGCGGTGGAGAAACAAATCGACTACACTTAATATAAATTAATAGATAAGTTAGAAATATTTTGCCCTATACCCAATATTATTTATACCGTAAATTACCGCATTCTTTGATTTATAACTACTTTATTAGGTACGTCTTTTACTTAAAGTTAATTTACATCTTTGTAAATCAAAACTAAAATAAAACTGACAGTATTTATGGAATGAGCATTTCAACATACTTCTTTGTTTTTTCTTTCTTTAATGTATTGCAAGTTTACAGTTATATTTAAAAATTAGATAGCTACTATTTTAAAAAGGTACCAACTAAATATTTTATTATTTTCTTATAAGATAGGTCAATAAAATTTACTTTCCAAAAAGGCTACATAGTCTTTCATTATCCAAAATATTTTTTTTTAATAATAAAGAAGTTTTAAATTTTCGTATCTTTTTTACTGGTATTTTTTTATTTAAAACTATCGGGCGCTTCTCAATAAGAATAGGCAGTGAAGTTTTGTATCAAAACGCATGGTTTGCAGTTTGTATACGTCGTTAAAACAGGGTGTTTTGATAAGAAATATTAAAATACAAACCTAATTATTTATTCAAGCCCTTATGTTGCTAGTCTCAACAGATGGTTTATTAATTTGTAGATAAATCATAGATTGAATTTATTATTATTTAGTGCCACAAACAACTCGTAGATTTAAAATTACATTTTTAGTTTCCTAATATTTTTTTCCATGATTAGACCTGTACTTCAGAAACATTTTTGGAATAAAACGGATTTTCTAAAAATATTTTGGAAATTTGTTTACTTTACTCAATAATTATATACATTTTTTTAAGCGTAAGAACTTAGAATGACTTACCCAAATATTTTATTCTGAGGGTCATTTTCAACGAGTTGTAAATAACTTACATTTCGAAAATAGGAATCAAGTTGGGGTAGGGTGGGATTCGAACCACGGACCTTTGAAACGTGTGTCTGAGACATTTGCAACGGCACTTCACCCCGATTAAAATATAATTAAAATATGTATTTTTATTACTATAGAGGTGGTTATAAGAGAGAATTATTTAATTGTTTTTAATCTCTCCAAAGCTTGTATTTTTATGTACCAATCCACTAGAGTTAATCTAATAACCTGTCGATTGGTTTAAATAAAAAATGAAATCTTCCCTTAATATCGAAGAAAAGATTGAAGAATAAATAACCTCGAACTCGTTATTATAAAACGCGAAATGGTCGCGTGCTAAATCTGTGATCGAGCTGCAGAATTCAAAAGTTAACGATATAAAACGGGCGCGGAACGCTTGTTATCACATCAATCATAGTACATCCACCGCTTTCGAAATAAGAAGTGAAGAATGGACAATTTTATAACATTTGGGAGTTGTTGGAAAAATAAGGAAAATACAAGAAAAAGATGAAAGGGCTAAGGATGAGTGAGCTTTCATCTTACTGAGGTCCATCAGCCACAAACCACCCAATTTATCCATTAGCCCTCAAACCAACTAGATATTTCAATGTTTAAAAACATACAAAAATAAACGTTAAACTAAAGTGACGGCAGGCTTTCAATAATTATTTTGAAAATATCTTGTAATTAACGACTTAATTAAATGCCTTGTGTTTTTCATAATTGCCCTGAAGGATATTTAAATAATTATCCAATTTATTACAATTTACTCAACGGTGACGTTCGTGTATTAATTTTGTAGTTAACTAATGTTTATAATTACTGATCAAATGTCAATTATTTACCTACAAAATAAACACGAAAGTAAATAAAAAAAACATTATGAAATATCATCATTATTACCATTCCACACCTAATGGTGCATAAGGCACTGTATTTGTACCCCAACCGAAGCGAATCTTGATAATTTTCGTTACATGAAGATAAGATATCAATCTTAAGCTTTGAGGGCCAAAAGCAGCCTTTCAAAAAACATTTCGTGTAAACCATCTCAGGAATTAAACCCGATATGTTAGCAAACGCGTTGACTATTAGATCACTAGGCGACGAAATATATTTAACATAAGGGTATACAGAGAGAGCTTGCTCACCATATACCGCACACCACATCTGACAACTTAAGTCTCCTTGGCGGTGTCCAAGTACAAGGAAAAATTGTTTGTAGCCGAACGATAAAAGCTGCTCGAGAAAGCTCTCTGCAATCTGGTACCCTTGGCATCTTTGTGTTGAAAGAAATCCAGAAGTAAATAATATGTGTAGTACTTCATAGGATTGAGAAAAAAAAGGGAAGTAAATGAGGAAGTTGAGCCCTACGGGAAATTGGAAATGAAAAAAATATTCTTCTGCGCCGTAAAAATCTGAGTATTGAATTGTATGCCAAAGTTTTTAAAAAAATTATGAAAAAAATATTTTAATAATAACCAACTACTACTTTGTATATTTTGTTTTATTTTATAATTAAAATGCTTTGATATATTCCTTCTCCAATGAGAAAATTTTATGTTTTTTGAAAAATTATTTATGTACCGTATTATCAGCGCTATGATTTTTTAAAGTTTTGTATTTCTGAAATTAATCCGCGTGTGACGTCTCAAGTTCTCTTCCGCTTCTTCTCGGTTAGTTCTGCGATTGGTCCGTTGACGATAAGTAAACCGGAAATCTTCCAACTCTAATCATTGGTAGATTCACATGAACTAGTAACGTCGTGCAAAATTTTGCAGTATAAAAAAAGCTCTAATTTTTACCGCGCGTAAGAAAACATCTTTTGTTTCCAATTTTACATAGGGCTGAAGTTCCTCATTGCACGGTTTGGGTAGGTAGGAAGAAATTGCCTTAAGGAAACGTGGCCGCCCTTTGCATATAAATGTAAACTTTATATGTATGTAAAGTGATTAAAACCATGTCTTATATTGATGAGTTCAGATTTATTTTTCGATGTGTTCGTAATTTAAATTTTAATCATTTATTTTTATTTTTTTTTTTTTTTTATTTTATTATTTTTTCACGCCCATAAGGCTTTTACATACATGAAAATTTTACAAAATATAAGTATATAAACAACATTAAATTTAAAAAATACAATATAAAGCAACAAAAGATAGAACGGTGTTAAGAAGTAAAGTTGGTATAAAAAAAGAAGATGAGTATATAAACAGCATAGATTTAAAAAAAAAAAACACAATATAAAGAAATAAAATAAAGGAACAAAATAAAGGAACAGTGTTAAGAAGTATAGTTGGTATAAAAATAAAAAGATGAGTGTATTAACAACATAAATTAAAAAAAGAAAATACAATATACTGTAATAAAATATAGAACTGTGTTTTAAAGTTAAGTTGGTTTTAAAAAAATTAAAGCAATATATATATATTTCTATTTTTTTTGATAAGCTAAAGAAATACAATTAAAGGTTTAAAGCAGCTAGGTACATAATGTTATAAAATACAATATGAACAGAATATTAAGTTCTATTTGATAAGGAACATATACATTGATATTTAAAATTTACAAGACTCACGCTAAAGACATCGATGTTGTTAGCATATTGGTTCGCGAGTACATGCATCCGCATTACTGGCGAATTCGCGCTGTAATTGGTCGATGATGGACCGCAGTAGAACAAAGTATTACATCGGGTAACTCGACCAGGCACTCGCACATTAATCAAATTGATAAGTTCACAACAATCGAACATCGACATTATTATTTTAAACAAAAAAAGCAAGTCATTTAATTTTCGTCTGTTTTCTAATGTTTGGATGTTTAAATAATCATTTAAGTATGAGTAATTTATGTATTCAATCGGTATACTTAATTTAAAATTGATAAAACGCAAAAATTTATGCTGAACTCTTTCGATGTCCTTAACATGAACCCTGTAATGCGGTGACCATATAACTGAGTTATACTCGAGTTGACTTCGCACTAGGGCAATATACAATGTTTTCATTATGTTTATAGACTCAAAATCCCGTATCGTTCGCAGCAAAAATCCCAAGGTTCTCATGCTCTTATTTGTAATGTTTTGTATATGTTTAATAAAACTCAGTTTTTCGTCAAAAAGAATACCTAAGTCTGTCATCTCTGTAACTTTTTCTAAAGGTGAAGAATTTATTTTATACGTGAAAACGATGGGATTCCTGTTGCGGCAGAATGTCATAATTTTGCATTTTTGAATATTAAGAAATAAATTATTTTTTTTACACCAATTATACAAATTATTAATATTTGATTGCAGAGTTTCACAATGATTAATGTCCGATATTTTTTTAAATATTTTAATATCGTCCGCAAAAAGCAAAACTTCGACATCATGGAAACAGGATGTAATGTCATTTACGAACATTAGAAAAAGAACAGGCCCTAGGTGACTGCCTTGTGGAAGACCACTAGAGGCAGAAAAACAGTCTGATTTTACATTTTTGATTTTTACATATAGATACCTGTCAGATAGATAGGCTCGAAACCAATCAAGGATAGCTCCACGAAAACCCAAACCATACAGCTTACTTAGTAATATTTTGTGAGAGACTTTGTCAAACGCCTTAGTAAAATCGGTGTATATACTATCAACTTGATTTTTATCATTAAAGGCTTCCGATATGTAATTATGGTAAAGCATTAGGTTTGTGGCAGTTGACCGCGCCTTTATAAAACCGTGTTGTTTAGTGTCTATTATATTTGAGACATCATGTTGAATTTGGTCAAGTATGAGTGACTCAAAAAGTTTGGGTATGACTGATTGGATGCATATAGGACGGTAGTTTTTAATATCTGAGTCGTCCCCCTTTTTAAAAATTGGAGTTATATAGCTAAATTTCCATTTGGAGGGAAAACATCCCATTGACAATAGTTTATTGAAAAACGTGGTGAGAGGTTCAGCTATAACTGAGGCACATTTTTTGAGAAAAATAGGCGGAACATTATCAGGACCTGCTGATTTATTTTCATCTAAAGAGAGTAGTCTCTTCTTACAAGATAAAATATTAATTTGACAGTTTGAAAGCGTAATTGTTTTATCAAAAGTAAAGGTTGGAATCTTATCATCTGGAATAGGTTCATCATACACTTCCTTAAAGAAATTTGCAAAAAGGTTTACAATATTTTCAGTGCCATTCACTAATTTTCCATCTAGATGCATAGCACTTGGATATTCGAAATGAGAATTGTTTAATTTTTTTATGTAGTTCCAAAGATTGTTTGAGTTTAACGCCGAATTTTCCATACTTTTTACATACGATTTAAAGCATATCTTGGAAAGCGTTTTACATTCGTTTCTTGTTTTGGAAAATTCCTGATAATCATGAATACTCCGACTTTGCTTAAATTTTTTGTGTAGTACTTTTTTTGAATTTAGTAAAATTTTAAGTTCAGCGGTAAACCACTTTGGATAGTTTATTTTAAGTTGATACTTGGGGACAAATTTATCTATAGAATTAAAAATTATGTCATACATATGGCAAATAGATATTTCTGTATTATCATTATTTAAAAAAGTCCAGGTTTCGTGTAAATATAATGTTAATTCAAGAGGAGGGTGGTAATCATCAATTGGCAAGATCGGATCAACGCTCTTTTCAACATTAAGGTTAGCATAATTTGACAAAACTAATTTATGTAAATGCTCAATCATTTTCTAATGTTTAACCTGAAAATGTAAATCACCTCCGAGAAATTATTAATCTATTAATTAAACTATAAATCATAAAATACTGTAGAAATAGATAAATTTTTGACATCGATGATAAATTGGTTGCTTTCCGATAATGTAAGCAGGGTAATAAATTATCAATTTTATAGGAAATTACGTTTTGTTGCTAACTTTTACTATCTCATGAGCCGCCATTTTGTGGAGCGCTGTTTTATTTATTAATTATTGTTTATTAATTGTTTAAATAAAGCTCCGGTGTAGAAATATGTTAAGTGTTTGTCACTAGATTAGAGTTATTGTTAACGTTGTTCTGTGGTGGCCAATTAAGGTTTACCATAAACATTACTAGTTCAGAGGCTTAGAGTAATATATTATTGTCGATTACAAGGCCTATTACTAAGCTTGATATTAATATTTTAAGAATAATAGCACTTATTCTAAGTTAACGCAATTTTAGTATAGTATCGGTTAAAGTTTAATATAATCGGTTAATATAATCACTGGTTTATTGAGGTCAATATATCTCGCCCATAAACCACTACAAAATAATTAAATTAATTTGTACGCACGTCGAAAAGAATGTATAGGTATTGCAGATTTTAGTATACCGAGAGTGTGTACGGAATAAATACGCAGGCGCGTTGTTAGTACCTACCTTCGATGCAAATTGTGATTGAACTACCGACATCTAGCGGCAGAAGAACAAAGTAAAAAACTTGAAGATTGTGTGAAAGCTGTAACAATGTTGATTTTCCTACATCCATCCATACTAATATTATAAATGCGAAAGTGCGTTTGTTTGTTTATTTGTTTGTGTTTAATTCACGTCTCAACGGAGCGATTGACCTATTTTTTTGCATAGGGATAGCCGGAGAGGTGAGAAGTAAAAATATTTTTTAATATTTCAAAATGAGTCGGCGGTTAGGTAGGATGTTAAAGTATCAATTTGGAATAAATTCTTTAAACTTCTAAAATTGAGTTGCTTTAGGTATAGTTTGTTCGGTTCACTTTTCGTTTTAGTTTTGTAGAAGGATTTTGGATGCGTGAACAGAATAACGACGTTACGTCACCACAGACTAACGAATCATCGTATTTCTTTCATAGCGATAGTTGGAAGACCATGCTTCTTTCGATCCCGGTAAAATATATCGTTCCATTGGGAAAATTCTTACAGATAAACAAAAACTCTTATTTATAAACGACACAACTAATTATCTACCTAAATAATTTCTCCTTAATACCACGTGAACAAAGTTGCAATGCGGGTAAAAGCTAGTAATATTATACATCAGCGCCAGTGGTGCTATTCTAAACCACTTTCGCGGGCGTAGAAAACGCTTTTATCTCGCGTTTTTACATACAAAATACGAAAGATAAATGTGTTTTCTACGGCCGTGAGAGCGTTCGGAATATCACCCCTGGAGATTGATCCTAGAAGTCTTATGTCTAAAAGTCAATTTTTAGAAACGGGATTGTTTATTTTTGTAGCGATTTGAGTTAACACAATTTTTTTATTTCGTTTGTTTTTGTAATATCCTATCTTTTAAAGTAAAAGACTTATTGCTGAAAACTTTATCTTCCAGTCAACCAAAAAACCAACTGGTGAGTAATTGGTAATAATTTGTAATGTGTATTTTAAAAATAAATATATGTACATATTTTCGAATTACACCTGTTCTTAAGTGAGCAGGTAGACATGTATATATTTTCTTTGTAATTGCTAATGAAAATATGTCAATCGAAGCTAGAACTAACTACAGTTTAACTTCAAAAACATCAAAAGATGAAAGAACTGAAGGATTATAAATGTTCAAATACGGGCAGAGTGGTGAATGTTACAAAGTGTGTAAAGCGGCCACTTCAACCAACCAATGACAGGTCGTAAGCCCTTTAGATGCCTAGACTTATGTATGACCTTCTCTAAAATGTTCTTCATTTCTGTTGTAATATGTTAATGTTCACAGCTTCCCAGGGAGTTAAATCCAGTCCTTGTCTACAAAAATTTGGACAAACTCAAAATATTGTCGATATATTTCTTATTTAAAATTACATTCATTATTTTTTGTACTTTCTATATTTATTATATACACGCGTAAGTAAGAGTATTGTTTACAGACAAAGGTGTATACTTCGTTTTTTAACCCGCTTAAGCGGAAGGGCTTAAGCGAAAATAAATAATTAGAATTCTTTAAATTAGTCCAATGCGCTTGCACCGAGGAACGTATTTTTTAATTGCTCCTGTCATTCTTTACATCGAATTAACCCCTTTCAGTACAGATGAAACCAAGGATAAAGTCACATTATCACGTAATCGGAACGACAATTCCAGTATCAATATCAAACAATTCGAGCACTTACAAATAGGGTGACCATGCTACCGATATCAACGGTACAGTTGTAATTTCGTATTTTGGCTGCATATTTGTGATTGAATTATTAAATTTGTGTAAAATATTTTTTAACAATAAATAATCAGAAAAATGTTCTAGATATAATAGCTAATACCTACATATGCGACAAATAATGAGATTGACAGATTTTTAACAGAAATAAACAGATATTAAAGGGCAAGACTCTAGGGTAACTCAAAAATTATTTTTAAATACTTATATGCGCTCGTATATCATATCATTACATTTAATGTTTAATATTTTTATATTTATAAAGTTCTAAAAACGTATAAGCAAAGAGTTTATGTTCTGTAATTTGCTGGAAGACGCGTATAAGGCAAAAATAAAAATAATATATAATGTAAGGGCACGTGGAATTGGTCCGCCTCGTCGTCTTATGATAAGCTCGTTTTCCTATCATGCATGAGATCTCAGATTCCTTACTCGATGGAGTGGACATTAAATATTTATTTGAATAGTGAAAATATATTGAGATAAACTGCGATTAATAAATGCAGTGCCTTTTGCCCCATTGGGTGCGGATAGGAGATTCTATTATTTGTATATCAGTTTATACCTTCTTGGAGTTTTTTCCCATATATTTTGTTCACTTTCATACTATTATGATTTTTTAAGTTTTTCATCGTTTTCGTAAGATTTTCATATTTTATATATTATTTATTTTTTTATAAGACTTCCATATTTAAATCATCTCTACACATACTTAACTACTCAGACTAAATATGGTGTATTATTTTTTTTTAATGGTGCCTACCTCAGAATAGGTATTTACTATACCTAGAGAGAAAAGACAGTGTCTAATATGTTTGCTAATAATTTGATCATCATCATCATTTCTTTTCCGCACCTAATGGTGCATAGGGCACGGGCATTGGTACACCAATCGCAGCGTATCTTGGTCATTTTTGTTACATGAAGGTAATTCAGGTACCAGTTAAGGAACTATGAAATATTCTGGTGTGAATACACCCTTTTTAATAAATATTTCATATCAATCATGTCGGGAATCGAAACCTCTTGCATGGCAGGCATACGCACTGACCATTACACCACGAGACCGACAATTTCATTCTACGTAATTGTATTACATTATTTTTTTTATTGTACCCTTTTCATTGTTTTGCAAATATAAATTTGTAAAAAAAAAAAATAAGACTCGCTTTATTTTCCTCTTCTACCTTTCAACATGCTTTTGTCATTCATGGTCAACCTACTTGTGAGTCATCTGCGTACCTTTTAAAATTAACAATACATTCCTTTGTGTTATAATTGGTAAAAAGCACGCAATTGGTTTGTAAATGTAATAAAAGCTCGCAACGTGCTCGTCATTTGACCGTAATTCTTTTAGCAAACATTTTGAGAAACACAAGTGCTCAAAAACAGTATTTCTAAATCTTTCTAGATAGTATTTATTATTTGGGATAATTTATATGAAAATAATATTTTGAGTTTGTCCAAATTTTTGAAGACAAGGACTGGATTAAACTCCCTGGAGAGCTGATAACATTAACATATTACAACAGAGATGAAGAACATTTCAGAAAAGGTAATATAGAAGTCTAGGCATCTACAGGGCTTATGACCTGGTTTAAGTGGCCACTTTACACACTGTGTAACATTCACCATTCTGCCCATATTTGAACATCTATATTCCTTCAATTCTTTCATCTGTTGATGTTTGTGAAGTTAAAGAAGTTAAAGTTCAGGCATTGCCTAGTAGGTAGGTGAAATAATTCAATCACACGAATCTCACCCGCATAAATAAAGGTTTCAGCTCTTTAACTTCACAAACATCAACAGATTAAAGAATTGAAGGAATAAAGATGTTTAAATATGGGCAGAATGGTGAATGTTACACAGTGTGTAAAGTGGCCACTTAAACCAACCAATGACAGGTCATAAGCCCTGTAGATGCCTAGACTTCTATATTACCTTTTCTGAAATGTTCTTCATCTCTGTTGTAATATGTTAATTATATGAAAATCATGACAAGAGTTTGCGCTGCAATGAATCGAACCCAGGAGCTCAAGATTTGTAGGCAAACTCGCTAAACACCTTTCCTTATTTAGATTTTTTATCTGTGAGCAGCCATCGAGTCAAAAACACTCGCCTAGGGTTATGGTTCTATTTTACACACAGTACTTTATTTTTCTTCCGCCCGGACACAGAGAATATGGACGTATATATGTGGAAATATTCAATAAATCACAACTTATGACACCAAAACAATTATACGCCAAAACAATATTCATTTATAGATTCAAAAACTACTCTTACTCAAATGAAAGACATAACCCCCACAATACATCACATACTAATAATATAATAACTAGATCCTCAACACATATACAACTTAAACAAATACAAACTAATACCACTTTCGGACAAAGGAATTTTAGTAT
Source organism: Micrasema longulum (assembly GCF_059751315.1). Lineage (NCBI taxonomy): Eukaryota > Metazoa > Arthropoda > Insecta > Trichoptera > Brachycentridae > Micrasema > Micrasema longulum. The sequence continues at coordinate 1,051,561 of NW_028277455.1, forward strand.
TATTCTATTAAAATCTATAACCTACTTCCATTATCTATTTAAACAATTAATAACGAGAAAATGTTTAAAAATGCTATAAAAAATGGATAGTGATGCTAGGTAGAAGTAATATGGATTGTCTCATTCGCCCATAACAATATTGAATCAACTGCTCCACAAGTGTATAGCTTATGTTAGGTTTTTGTTATTTTCATTGTGTGTTTTGTAATATAAAAAATATAGATGTACATAAATACCTTGTTTTTAAAATTGTCTCAATATTTGTTAATTATCTTTGTTTTTTAAGTTAGTCTTCTTTGTTTATTCTCAAATGTAATTTTAAAAAACTAAATTGTTGAGTGTCCTCGGCACGGGTAACCCCAGTAAGGTCACATTATTTTTATTATTAATTATAGTTTGTAAGCAAAAAATATGAATAAATAAATAAATAAAAAACCTTCATGTTATTTAACATTCGTGTTTTGCATATTTTTTCAGTCAATTTTAATAGTAAGGTGACGAAACATTTAATAATGTAATAATAATTATTCTTTCCTGCATCTGGGTAGACATAAGATCAGTCGTTTCGTCTTGTTTATCTGCCTTCACCTGCGGAGAGACCACGTCCACATTTAAGGCCTAAATGGGCGCTCTGTTACCAGTGCACAGGTATAATTGCAATGCCTGGTATCGATTACAATCTGGCATAGACAAGGTACGAGACAGATGCGTACCAGAGAGCTTGTACGAAAAATCAATTACGTTTTACACGGCTGGGGCAGGTTGATACAAATATGGATTTCGCATTTCAAGAATTAAAATTAATCTCATAAATTGCATGATGTTTTTCAGTTTCGTCATTCAGTTCTTTTTTTCTTTCATTCCTTCAACATCATTGTCATTCTCTCATTTAAAAAATGCGTTCAAAATTCCTCCTCAATTGAGTAACCTGTTAGGAAGACTGGACAGTGTTCTCTTTGTTTATTATAAACACAATCAATTAGAAATTCAGTGTTGCAAAAAATTGGATGAAGAAAATGTTTACTTACTCCTGATGAAAACAAGAATATTTTATTGAGATATTCCCATGTAGAAGACCATATACTACGAGTATACAAACTAAAAAATACAAAAAACAGTTTTATTTAAACGTAAAATGATATATAAGGCAACGAAGGTACCTTTGATAATCATTAAATTTTATGAAAAAATCTAATGTTTTATTTAAAAAATAAAAAAACAATAAAATTGACTTATTAGTAATTTGCCTTAAAGTTTTTGTTAAATTACTCAAAAAAAACTACATTACGTATACCTTTCTAAGTGAGCACTATTCAATTGTATGGCAAAATTTGTGTAAAGTGTGTGAAAAAAATTATAAAAATTAACTCCTTTGAATAACGTCACAAGTTTTTCTAAATCAACCAGTGATTGAGCGGTGCGATAGATTTAATTATTATTTGTTATTTTTAATTATTTTTTTACTGATAATATTTCATTGATTCTAAGCTTTCAAAATTTTTCTTCTTTTAAAAAACACTCACTATCCTGGATTCAAACTAAAAATATGAACTCTTTTTTTCTATGATATATTTTGTTGCCCTTTGATAATAAGGAATACTTTTATGTTTTTTTAAAAATATTTTTTTTAATTTTTTAATTACTATAAAATAAAAAACCACATAATCTTTTACAGAATATTTTATTTTCTCTTTCTTATGTGACTATGTTACACAAAAATATTTGCCATGCCTTTGTGGAATTTTTCGTTTACTATTTTTACTATTAATATGTATTTCATTGTCATGTAATTATCCTTTATTTTTTTGATACTCTGTTTTACGTCTTATGTATATTGTAGAGAAAAACCAGTTTTCGAGAAGCCAACTGATCAATCAGGACAACTCACCGAAGAGAATTAGTGCCGTGACGCGCGGAGTAATAAAAATTACAAAAAAAAATAAAAAATCACAGCGATGATAATACACTCCATTTTTTTTTTTGGTTAGTTTGATAGTCAATTAACTCACTTATTTATTTAAACCCTGCAGCGCAAGGGACACAGCGGTCTTTAAATTGCAGAGTATCTGGATTATTTGTGTCACAATACAGTTATGGGAGTGAAATAAGGGAAAGAGTGTTTTAGACGCGAATTTTACTCTCAGGTAAATACCTAAAAAGGGGAATCGGGTGGAGATTACTAAAATTACATAACAAACAAAATAAAATATTTCAACGGGGACAACATGTCAAACCAGGAACCCTCGAGCGATGGTTCGACATTATTAAGGTATAATACTCTCCAATACCAAGAGTATGTGCCTCTTAAATATAGTTACACTGAGTGATCATGTTCAACTGCCTGACTGCTCTTCCAATCGGTACAACCAGGGGCGGGTTTGTCCAGGAAGCCAGGAAGTAAAACAAATGTGCTGACGCTGTCGGAATAACAAAGAACATAAAAATTGATGTTTTTTTTAAATGGCCAAGTTCACGACAAAATCTTTTTTCAGTTTTAAAAAAATGGGTCAGTGTGAGCCCATCACTTCTAAGTAGCAGACTGTTTTTTTTAAATTTTTATTTTTTTATTATGTATTTTTTTTTGTTTTTTTACAATAAACATAATAATAAAACAGAGTATTAAAAAAATTAAGCATAATTTTATATCAATGAAATACATATTAATAGAAAAATAGTAAACAAAACATCCCACAAAGGCATGGCCTGTTCGTGGGTATACAAGAAAATGTTAATTAATTTTTGCTCCTATAATAAATAATGGACAGTTATAATATTTTTGTATGACATAAGAAAGAAAAAATAAAATATTCTGTAAAAGACAATATGGTATTTTTTTATAGTAATTAAAAAAGGAATCAAAAAATATTTTTAAAAAAACACAAAAATATTTCTTATTATTAAAGGGCAACAAAATAAATCATAGAAAAAAAGAGTTCATATCTTTAGTTTGAATCCAGGATAGTGCATGTTTTTTAAAAGAAGGAAAATTTTGAAAGTTTGAAATCAATGAAATATTATCAGTAAAAAAAGAATTAAACATTTTTGGGCCTATACAATATGCATGTCTCTGTGCGAGCCTCGTTTTACAATGTGGTATTTCTAACACACGATTCCTTCTTTGACTCGATCTATTTGAATTACTTGTAAATAAATTTTGGTTCTTAAATATATATTTTAAACATTGAAAACAATATATTTGTCTTAGATCTAAAAGTTTAGCTTCTTGGAACAATTGGAAAGAGGGAAAAGTGCGATTTTTGTGAAGCATCATCCTTCATAATCCACGATCGCATCATCTACGTTCATTTCCTATGCAATGTATTTAAGAAATACCTAAGTGCTGTACAGTTTCGAATGAGTTTATAAAATATAATATTGTTTGGTGATGTCTATATCCGTTTGATTGACAGCCCTAGAAGCGATAATTTCCCGATCCTATATCACCGATAAGCCCAGATGTACATTTGCGCACGTATTATGATATACTGCACTCGGTTTATTCGCGTATAAAGCATGCAGAAATTATAATACGGAGCTCGAGTCGAAAGCATTGCGCAATACGGGCTCAGATGGAGGGAGGCTGCGCAGATCCGCCCAGTTATTATATATAACATTATTGCAAACACCTTACGGCCACGAAGATATCGATATACGGCTATTAATAACGGCAAAATAAGGAAATTTAATTCAATTTATAATTACCGTACAACATTACTCGTTCGGCATTTTAACGGCCCATATCCAATATCGACAGAATCCATATGCACACAAATTTACCGACTGAAATGCAAAAGGGAAATATTACTTTTTTTTAAAAATATATTTTAAGAAATAAGGGTCTATGAAATACTGTATAATATAAAAAAAATATTGCTTCTTATTAGTTGCATAAAAAAATATTTTAAATTTATTTTATTTTCGTGTTCATTTTCAACTTTGTTTCAAACCATTAAAATTTTCATAGAACACCGTCATTTTGACTTTGCTAGAATTCCACTCATCCATGCGCTTTTTAGCTGCACGATGATTGGTTATCTAGCTTTCATATATACACTAAAAAATACCTAAATTTTGTTAATGGGGTCTAGAATTCCAATCGCCTATGCGCTTAGTAGCTGCAAGACGTGTTGTAATCTAACTTCTTTTTATTATTTATATTATTCTATTTTTTTAATATTTAATTTAAATTTATTTGTCAATTTTTAAAATTTGTAAATGGGGGCTAAATTTATAACTGTCCATGCGCTCTGTAGCCGCAAGACGTCCTGTAATCTAGCTCCTATCTATTATAGTTTTTAATTGATCTTGATTGAAAACGAGGAACTAGAATCCCAACCGTCCATGCGCTCTGTAGCTGCAAGACGTGCTGGGATATTTATTTATTGTACAGCGCCCTTGAGGTGATTTTCACAAAAATTTCGCTGTATAAGTTATCCAACTATACATATATATATCGTCACAAATCTTGACGTCACAACTATTAATGTCAAACATGTCGCGTTTTTCAAGTGACATTTTCTTATATTTTATTTTTTAAAGTTACATAAAAATAATTCACAATATTTATATTGATTTGGGAAATACAATTAATTATTCTAAATCTATTTCATATATTTTTATCGGTTTTTGTGGCACGTGATATTTCCCTATTCTTTTAGGATTTGTGGGCTGTACGTGCAATCAAATCCATGTCAATTGTATTTAATTTGTGCGAAATTGATAGATACACCTAATAAATTTAATATACGGACCGGTTTCCAAACACGATTTTTTCTTTGCCGGGGCTTAAAAATAAACTAACATTAAATATTTTCAATCTTCCCGAATAACAAGAAAAAAAACACATACCTTAATCTGCTTACAATCGGGTGATACGGAAGCTATATTTCACTATGACGGTATGGTTGAAGATAATTTCTTCCGAGCTTCGATTTCAATCATTTTTGCAGTGGCCATTTTTTTTATCACTGAAACCTATTTAATATTAGAAAGACAGATAAGTCAATTTTAGTTTGACATTGAGCGCAGAGCACAGTTTGAAAATTGAAAATTTGTGCTAGTTGTAGCGCATGCGTCAAATCGTTTGACATTTGAGATGACATGATTTAACCGTTATGTGCAATAGACAACACTTCGGAAGAAATGATGTCACTATTTTCATTTAATTTTAATTCAACGATACCCATATCTTCCTCAAAATACGTATCGACAAGTCGGTAGAACTGGTTTCGTAATATTTAGGTAGATACAGATAGTAGACAAGTTGAGTATACCGTCTCAGCCGTCTCGATACGTATCGTTGGACAAATGGAATTTCAACAACATAAGAATGATTTTAAAAAGTTAATAATAAAAAACAATTTTAAGAAACGCAATAATAATACATTGAGCAAAGAACTAGTAAGTATGGCAATTAAGTGAACATGTAACAGCACAAAAAGATACCATTCCTTAACTTATTATTAAGGTTAACAAGACAATAGACAATACTCAAACTCGTCCCTGTTTTATTTTGGTGTGCAGTACACAGGATCTTTTGTCTTTTTCCTAGAAAGTTACTGAAAAAACACTTGGTTCACATTTAGCTGTTCCCTGGGAGATGATAGTAGAAACGCATCTGTGTGCGTAGTGTAGAGTGTAGGTACCAAGGATTATATCCGTTTCTTTTTAATTTTGTTTGTTATTACTAAACGCATGTTTCCCGCCTAAAATTTCTGATTATTATTATTCTACTTTGATTAAGATGTCAGATAAACTTGTGTATTACTTTTGATATTCGAGTAATTTTACGTGATACAGGAAAAAAGGTATCATTTGTATTGGTATCAAGGTATCGTAATCGCCTCCCTGGTATCATAATAACTTCCACGCGCCTGCTACCCATATATTTAAAACACGCTTAATTATTTCGGATGCCTACCTTTATTCAAGTAAGTATAGTACTTAACTAGGTCCCTGCGGCATCCTGTTGACTGGAAACGCAAGGACTATTATTGGAAGTTGTCCTACCTATTAAAACTAGAAGCCAGGACCAGTTTTTCATGGTGACGTTTGACCTATAGAACCCTTTATTACACGATCACCTGTCTTCCGCTTCCGGTACATACTATATACGAGAAAATTATTTAATTTCCACTATGTATGAATAATTGTTTGAGTCGTGTTGTAGTCCCGTGGTAGTGTCTTACAGTTCGCTGCCCGCTCCACTACAAAATTATTTTTAAAGTTATTTAAAAATTATTGACATTGAAAAAAAATAATTTGGTAAATTCTTATATTCAAAAGGTAGACGCATGTTTAGATTTCAAAAGTAAAAAATAAAAATACTTTCTCAGTATGAGAACCGTGAAAACTTACACAAAATACGTTTTCTAAATTGCTTACCTTACCTAGAATGCGTTGAATAATAAATAAACGTCTTGAAATAATGTATTAATTTATGTTTTATTCCAAATTTAATAAACAATCAAATTCGTACCTCTGATCTCCTTGAAAAACTTCGATATATGTACCATTTAGACAAACAAGACAAAATATCTTATTTTACACAGAAAATACGTCAACAAATTGCATATTAACGAATTTTCCAGCAACAAAATGATATATTTAACGAGGTCGATGTAGTTGCATCCCGAGAGCCTTAACCACACTTGCCTACTTTACAAGGCATGAAGTTCTTTAGTCCTCAACGTCCACAGCTGATAGATCGTCGTTATATAGTATTAGAAATATTATAAGGTCTAGTCATGTTTTGTCTAGTCTCGTCTGGTAAATACAGTCACTATGTAGTTTTTCAGATTGATTTTAAATTTGTTTAAAGTGTAATTTTTCAAGTAGTAAGGTAAGTCATTGTAGTGTTTAAGTCCATTGTATAGTATTTTTTTATTTGTCTTTGTTTTTTTAATGTGACTGTTTTAATTAAGTACTTTGTGGATACCATTTGCTCCATTTAGGGAGCGGAGCGGCCATGGCTTCAGCAAGTGGCCGTCGTCATTATTTTCGTAATATTTGTTCATAAGTGGTCAATTTATTATTCGATACTCAAAAAATTACAATTAGATAGACGCTAATATCATGTTTCAGTCATGCTCACATTAGCTCAAGTTACATAGTAAAATCTCTAGTATAAAATTATGTAATCTCCATAAATTAAACATACAACATTTAATAAACCTGTACTTACTGGTTCTAAGTGTGAAATACTTTGGGTAGACGAACATCTACAATATCTAGATCTTCTTCTTCTGCTTATTTCCGTCCATTCTTGGACAAAGGCCTCCTCCATTCGTCTCCATATCCAGGTCATGACGACATTTATTTATTTAAATGTACAATACAGCACTACTGCCAATTACAATGTACATCAATTATATTATTTGGTAATAACAAAAACATGTTTAAAAAAAAAACACAATAGATTATTAAGGTCCAACATATAGTCCATAAAAACAATAGTTTACTATGACGAATAAGTCGCTAATACACATTATGATACATTGTTAGAGAGGAAGAGCCTTAAACTAATCCCAGCATGGAAAAGATTCACCTCTCTCGGTAGGCTGTTCAACAGACCAATCTTTCTCCTCACAGGCATCATTAACGGTAAATTTGTCCTGAATTCAGGAAGAGCAAATGGTGTGTGTTGTCTAGCTCTTAAAAAGTTGCTCCATATTTATAACTTTATGCGCTTCAAAATGTTAGGATTGTAAAATAACCCATTCAGATGCTTAAAGGCTATCATAGGCAGGGCAATGCTCCTTCTGGCTCGCAAACCTGTGATACAAAGCATACCTAAAATGAACAATGATGGGTACTGCAATGCGTAGTATCCATACTCCCTCATGTAGAAGTAACGAAGAATCTTCTGGGTTTTCTCAACAATTAGTGAGTAATGCCGGTTTAGATCATCTCTCCTCATATCAATTATGGCCACCCTGCATTTTGTCGTTCGAGGTCTCTAAATCAACAGGCTTTTTGCCCATTTCTCGTCCGAGCTTCTGGCTACGTGGCAAGCCGCGGGGCAGGCCCATCGCCATTTTAGTGATGTCAGTGACTTTTTTTCTTCTTCACGTCACTTTGTCTGTCAAGTAGATTCCTAACATAGACTTTTCCGTGGTACTTTGTATTTACATGACTTTAATGTTAAATTCCTAATAAAATCGTCAAGTCTTTACATAATATATTACTATGTTTTTAGACTTGACGGGTATTTTTGACTCGATACCCACTCTCGGGCTAAAATCCTGAAAATGAAATTCGAGTGGATATAAGTCCGCATCAAAGTACAGTGATTGGCGCATTCGCCCTCTATGCTAGACGTCCTTGGTTTAATTCCTGGCAAGGTGGATGTGAAATATTGATTTAAATTCAAGGGTGGTTTTGCACTGCAATATTTCCTTTTCCCTGGTTTAGCATCTGCGCAGCGATTACAAACGCTATCTTTATCGGTACGTATGGACACGGTATAGAGCAAAATCGATATTTTTGTACGAAAATGTATCATCGTCGATAACCTGTAATTGAAGATGTTTAGAAACAAAAATGTTTAAATATTGTTTATTATAGAATATTTAAGTTTAGTTTGTAAATAAACTAAACTAGCAGTTCACAATGGAGTTCTAGTGCCAGCTCTAATGTATGGGACAGAAGTATGGAATTGGAAAAATAATGATGAAAGTAGGTTAAATGCTGTCGAAATGCGATCCTTCAGGCAAATGTGTGGTAAAACGATGTATGATAGGTGCACAAATGTCGAGATCCGTGAACTGGGTAAGGCTGAGATATGCACTATCGACAGAATCAAGGGGTGCTGCGTTGGTTTGGACATGTAGAGCGAATGAACAACGAAAGAACGGCTTGAAGGATCTACGATGCGAATGTTGATGGATGCAAGACATGTCACGATCGAGTCCATCAAATACTTGAAGATGGACATGTCAAAAGTAGGAATAATCGGCGTGCGTGCATGAAGATAAGATGAAGGCGTGATGGTTTGTTTGTTTGCCAATAAAATTTATGATAAATGTTAACGATTGCCATAAAAAGACCAATGCAGTGACTGTGAGCGGATCGAGAAACGGTAATGACGATGAGACTAGTAAACTATACATTTTTAGTCTGTTTTGTTGTACATAAATAGAGAATAACAACATCTCTGTACTCAATAAATGAATGTATTCTGTCGATATTTAATAAATAATCAAATAAATAATGTTAATTACTTGAATCTCATTAATGCGCGTTTACCATTGTGTCTTGAAATGACATCGGTAAGCGTGCACATTTTATATCTAAAAAATATACCCAGTAGCCAAATAAAGAAAGTTCCTTCTCTATATGGACCTTTTCAAGGCAGATGATGGCTGAATATGTGCTTGCATTTTAAATTATAAATAAAAAATAGTTGAACAACCCATTTATGTAGCTTCGATTACAATACATTAAAAATTATAACACGTACTTTTGAGTAAGTAATTATTTGTCTGGATAAAAAATTTGCGCCCTGTACCAGGCTGCCAAACGTAATGTAAACGCGGTCATTTAAAATAGTTGAGTTTTAAAGAGACCAATATATCGAGAAGAAATAAATATTGGGGAATCTTGAAATGTACGCATTTACAGATTGTAAAATTACTTCGTCTCATTTGAGATATATATTAAAAAGTTTTTTTTGCCTCTGTTGAGATATGGTCTCTATTGGTAGAGTAGAGTTATGTGTATCACTGCAATAATTTTCAAATTTGACTCAAAACATACGAGTAGTAACATTTTTTCTAGTGTTTGGGGTATTTTGATCATTGCAATAATTATCATGTTCTTGGTGTAGTCATTAGTGCGTTTGGCTACAAACATGAGGTTTCGGGTTCGAGAATACCAATAATAATTACATTTTATAGTCTGATTTTTTAATGTTTCATCTCACACGTCACCTTTTTTTGTTTATACGCCTAAATTATGAATTTTATATAAAACTCTTAATAATATTGATCTTATCGGAAATCAAACCCGGAACCCTAATGCGTGAGGCAAACGCTTTTCCGTTACAGGTATATTTTGTTTCAATGTTATTTTTTGCACAAAAACGTTTTAAATAGTTGCCTACATGTTTATAATGGAGAGTTTTTTGTTAATATTTCCTGCTGATCGGTCATTTCCCGCTTTTTTATCGTTTGCCGCCAAAACTCGGCGTCCCGCGCCATCTGAAATCTTTCGTTCATAAAATATGTACAAGTTTTCCTTGAGGAACTTCTATGGCCGGCTATTATGCGCAGCTGTAAGATGGAAAACGCGTGTTCATATAATAACTTCGCTCCAACTATTCATATAAAATTGATCCTATTCTGACGTTATTGCCTCGAACATGTCGCATTAAAATAGTTTCGTTAAGTACACAGACACGAGCAGGAATGAAATAATGATATATTTTGAAATAATTCCACAGTCACGGACTGAAAATTCAGACTTACAGTTTTTACCAAATAAACGGAAAACCATTTTTCATCAAGAAAAATGTGTGTTTTTGTGTTCCAGTCACATATTTATTTAAAAAAAATAAAAACTCACACAGGATTGACACTCCCAGTTATTAAAACCTCCATGGTCCGATTTTTTACTACATATCATGGTCCTGTGCCGGACAATTTGAAAATTTGAGTTTTATTTTTATAATTCTCGTATGATAAATTTTAATCTAGCAATCGATATAAAAAAATAAAATCAATTTTACGATAGGTACTCGTCAATTTCTCTTGTAGAATTAAGTAACGTTTAATTAAATGGATAAATTACCTACCTGACAATCAATCTGATCTAACAAAAATCCTGAAATAGGCAATCGATTTTTTTCTATCGTTTAAAGAGCTTATTTTTCAAAGTGATTCTTTTATCTAAAACTTGCTAAACGTTAAAGTGGTAAAATCGTTTTATTCATCATTATGGATGAATAAAACCATACGATAAATAATTGGATTTTAGATTAATAAACTTACACGTACTTCTGCCTAAGTGAATCAATATATAAGCATTAGGCCAGATAATCAATAGTTCACAATATATCATTCTTCTGTTATAAGCAGCGCGAATATAAAATGTCCGTAATACGTTTGATAAATTCATACTGCAACCTTATTGAACACAATATTTATCCTTAAATCGCAATGCCTTAAAATGTCAATTCCTTAGCGTATTTTATTGAAATTCTCAGGGTTTTGTGACTGTTAAAATAATGTTGTTTCTGGGCCATTATGCCATGTGTAACAAGCTTTGTTAATCGATGTACCGTGCCACGAAATTGACAGGGAGAATGCCATTACAAAATGTATAAGCGATGCTATTAAATTAACTAGCCAGTACAAGCCACAAACCTTATCAAATCGATATTATACATATGTATTTATTTTGCTACTTTATGATGTAATGTTTAGCGACATTTTCTGGCTGATAAAATTATTGAATTTTAATGTAAAAGGATAATTTATGAATTTATCAATTTCAGAGAAGAAATATGGCCTCATGACCTGTCATTGGCTTGTTCAAGTTGTTCACACTGTTGGACATTCATAATTTGCCTTTGTTTAAACTTCCATAGTTCTACAATTCTTCCATCTGTTTTATCATCTGCTTTAATATAATATTTATATTATATCAATAAAGAAACATAATAAATTTCTTTGAATAATGAATACTTCACTGTTAACAAACATTTAATCAAAAATAATTACGCACACAACTTTTTTTATGTCATAATAACCAATGAAAATAATTTTAATTTTCTAATGAGATGAAGTACCTATTTAAAATACTTATCTCACTATTGTATAAAAAAAAATACATGTCTTCCATTTTCGTATTTTTTGTTCTTTTTCATTGTAAAAATTCCAACATGTTTTATAAAATTAAAAAAATTATGGATTTCCATAGAAAGTACAACGTTATAAACTACATGTTTATCATACTTGTATCATATCTATGGTAAAAACAATTGAATATAAAAAAAATTATCATAAAGGTCCACCTTTCTAACCCTATGACATTTTACAATCGTTTTAAATTTAATTACGCCTTTATTATAGACACGCTTCCCTTCTTGCAGATGTGAGTATTTATAATCAGCCAATTATTTTAATAAACAGCATCTGTCAACTTCTGTATAAAACTGAAGCGAATTTTCCAAGGACAACGACTGTTTTATCGACTGAGTCTACAATTTCACTAGAAAAAGTCGTCAACAAATTTCCCCGTGCAATTTCGTATGAAAACATGACTCTTTCAAACAAGGTTTATTCTGAATCGGCTACAGTATACATATATATTTACATTCGACATAGACAGAATGTTATTTTTAAAATAAACATACGTGTTATCTCATATATGAGATTCTAAATATTGTATTATAATTCATTTTTATTCGTATATTTATTTTTAGAGCGGTTTTTTTTATATTCATATGAAGACACATAATACCAACAAAACTCATTTGTTTATTTGTAAAAACACTTGAATTTATTTTGGAAAACTACTGTCTGGAAAGATCTTTCTTTATTTTATTTCCTGGGTATCATTATTGCATTTTAACATTTCATTTGTTACAACAGAGAGGAAAACATTTTTGAGAATGTAATATGGAATTCTAGGCATTCACAGGGCTCACGATCTATCATTGGCTGATTTAAGTGGCCACTTTACACACTGTGTGACATTCACTATTCTGCCTATGTTTAAACATCCACAGTTGTGACTTTTGTGAAGTAAATTATTATCTGTCTGTTACAACAAATTTAAATCTAAATAACTCCCAAGGGTGGAAGCCTCTAGCCTGTCAACAAACATTTGGACATATTCAAATCAGTGTTTTAACATTAATATTTAATACGTAGTTTCCTCTGGTTAGGTAAATCTTCATCTAAGATCCCTCAACTCGTTTATTTTTTATTATTTTAGATTAATTATTTGTATTTTTTTTATATCGTTATTAGAAGTCAGTTATTAAAAACACAAGTAAATAAATATAAGTACTGTATTTAATAATAATTTCAAGATAAAAACGTAATACAGATATTGATAAATATACGAGTATATGGGTACGTTCTCACAATATACTACTTTATTTAAACTTTTTTATTCACTTTCAATTGTATTAAAATTAAGAATCTAGTGTTGTTAATATGTGGAGCTTGGATTTAAATGTGTTGCTTTTTAAACACAACATATTTTCCTTGTTCAAATAGATTTAAGTTACTAACCTGTAGACGATTTTACTTTGTTGGAAAGGCTTTTTATTATAACAAAATTATGTGTATGACACAGTTTTTTTTTGTTTTTTGAAACTGGTATACTATAAAATAAATTGAATAAATATTTTGTTGTTATGAGAATTCGATTATTCTTTTTAAATTTTGGATAGAAAGCGCCTAATCTCATGTATCTAGTAGTATGATGATACATCGCTATTTATACAGCAAAAAAATACAATAAATAAATAAGTAATTAATTACTTTACAACTTTCAATCCACTTTTCAAAAATCATTTTTTAAATGCGAGTGACTTTTTTTCTCGACGGTATTGAATTTTATTGCCGTATTTTGAATTAACCATCTGGTTTTATGCATTTTCATTTGAGTCCAGAATAAATTTTTTTATCAAAGTCACTTTTTCTCTCGTCAATACAGCATAAAATTTGATTACTTCTTATTGTTACTCGATTGTACGAACCTGAATATTTACACTATAATTAAAAATGGAATTTAAAATCATTGTAACTTCAAGTATTTTTTGAAACATCAACAATGTTTTAAATTAAATAATAACAAAGAATAAGTAAAAACAACATAATTAAAAACACTGTATTTAAATAAAACCAATAAAATATAGTATATGTAATTTGAATACAGAGTATCAATCATACTTCTTGATTTAGTACCTACTTAGTACTCGTAATATTTATTTATTTATTTACACTTTTATATTGTTTGTTTTCTTTTTTTTAAACGGAATAATGTTCCCTCACTGGGGTGTCCCGTGCCGAGGAAAACATTATACAAAATGTAAAAAATGCCTAAGATTAGCTATTTGACAAAGTTAACATAATAATAACAATAAAGAAAAAACGTAATTAATCCAATTAACCTAATTATAATTAACATAACAAACAATAAAAAACTGAAATATTCATAAAAAACATAACCAATTTATATAGACCAACAGAAAAAAAATCATAAAAAGTGCACACATTTTACCTATTTGACGAGCGCTTTCGCCTAAGCAAGCCCCTTCAATATTAGTGATATTATAAATAAAAAACAAAAAATTTATAAGATACCAAGAAACCCAAAATATAATTTATAATTTAAAAAATTGTTGTCATACATTTTGAGTCATCTATTGGCAAAACTCGCTATCTAATGCTTTAATTTTTACATTTTTATATCAGATTTCCCATAGCACTGAATTTCCTCACTGACATGAAAAAAAATAAAATCACGAAAACCTAAATATTACAGTTCTAGAAAAACATTGTAATAGTAACAAATTTGCCAAAAATGATTTTTTAGGACTTTTTTTTATACTTTTGCTCATTTTTGATTATTTTTAAATGCAAATACTGTACAAACATATTATGTTTGTGAGTTGTAAATTTTTGGGAAATGTTTCACAGTTTGTTTTCTAAAGTTGCATTACTTTTGTGCAGACCCTTGAATAATAGAAATGATTTGAGATTGATAAATTACAACAAAGATGTATAACATTTATTGCTGTCATAAGACAGCAGCAAGCGGGCAATCCAAAACGTTCCGGATTATAAGGCAAGCAATATTGACTCATATAACAATATAAAATACAACGTAATTTTCCTTACATAAATAGGTACGCTAGTATACGAGCGCGCTTTCAGGGGGGATCAGAATAAACCATTTCTTTTTTTTAAATCGGGTTGTGGTCCCGTGGCTAATGTCGTGGACTCGCGGATCAAAGGTTCGTGGTTCGAATCCCACTGTACCCCAACTTGATTCCCTTTTTCTAATAGTGAGTTATTTACATCAAGAATATTGAATCAGTTTAACATCGATTTTTGAGCAAGATAGGCTGGAGCTTGGGCCTGTCCAGAGACCAATATACGCATAATGAGTTAGAAACTACCTTAAATATATCTTCTCTTCAAGACCGTCGAAATAAATCCGACCTTCTAGTCTTATTTAAAATTCTCAGCTTACTCTTTGATGCGCCTGAACTACCGAGCTCAATAAAATTCAATATCCAGACTAGAAACCTCAGACATAACTTACTCTTTCATACCGATAACCATAGAACTAACTATGCTTTTCATTCCCCTATGCCCAGAATTCTTAGGTCCGCCAACAAACATACCAGTCTTGATTTTTTTGATAACAAGTTGTCTTCTTTCAAGCGATCACTGAATCAAATTAAATTATAAACACCTCTCTCCCGCTTCCACTCCCACAAAGTCTACTATATACCATTGAGTCTTTCTACTCTTTTTATAATAATTTTCCATGCATAAATATGTCCTTAAAAATGCCCATTGGGCGTATATATAAATTAATAAATAAATTAACAACTCGTTGTAAATGGCCTTCAAAATTTAATATTTAGGTAAATCATAAGAACGCATATATTTCTTTTTTCTAAAAAAAAAAAGTGTAATAGCTGAACATTGATAAAGAGATACTAAGGCTTATGTTAACATGTAAGAGTCATAGTTCATTGATCTATGACACCACGTGCAATGACTTCACCTGAAAAATAGAGCATCAACCGAGGAAGCCAGTCATCATTTTACGTGTATATTGAATACAGTACAACATATTCTGCAAGACTAACAATATTGCATATAAAACGTCCGTCTACATAAGAGCAACGTCCTACAGTACACTAACTTCGTTTTTCCCATGGAGACATGAAGAACAAAGGAACGTGGCCTATAAAGAGACCATAGGGCGTGGTAACGTCAGTCAGTTTAAGCAAGTCATCCCAAAGAGTCAGTTTAACGCTGCCACTCAGTTGTAGCATGTAGTTCGTGCCCAATCACTCCTACTCGCCGTTCTCTTTGCGCTCCACAACCAAGTGTCGTACCTTATTCAACATTCAATAAATACACATTAAACATCACCCTGGTGTCTTCTGTCAACCTCCAACTAGTGTAGGAGCTCCAGAGAAAAAACAAAGTATGAAAACTTTACACCAGAGATGGAGAGCATTTAGAAAAGGCCATAACAATTTGGTTTAATTCAAAATATTCTTATTAAACAAACCGGTCCAATTAAAAAAAAAAAAATTCTCGCGTTCCCTAGTACCTATGTTGGTAAAAAAAAAAAGTCAAAAAAATCTCATCCGCATCAATAAAGGTTTAAGATCTTTAACTTCACAAAAATCAACAGATGGAAGAATGGAAGAAATAAAGATGTTCAAACAGAGGCAGCATGATGAATAATATACAGTTTTCAATGTGGCCACTTAAACAAGCCGATGACAGGTTGCAAGTATTAAATAACCGTTATTATGTTTACTTGTTGGATTTCCTTTACGATCGTAATACTTTTTGACAGATTTTTGACTACACTATTTCAAAGTTATTCTAAGCAGTCACTATGCACCTTTAAATTTGAATAAGGAACAATCTCTCTTTAATTCGTGCCTCGTGTCTGAGGATGGTGATTACGCCCGACTCCAGGCATTGTTCGTCTGTGGACAGTCTTCCTCCATCTTGAACGGTCTTGTGCTCTTCTATAGGCATTTGTCAGTCATGATCCCGATAATTCATGGTAAGGTACAATAGGATCTTATAAATAAACAAAAACAAAAAATTAACTGCGAAATGAATTCGGTTTTACACGAATTCCTAAGGCCTTATACTGTAACTAATTTGTTTCGTAAATTCATTCGTATCGTATGAGAGGGAACGAGAGCGAAATACGGTTTTGATTTCGTTAGAATGAGATGGATATATGACAAACGAACGAACTTTCGAAACGAAATTGTCACAGAATAAGCCTGCTGGTACACGGTTTCCTGTGGCCTTTTGCTGTAACTAATTATTTTCGTTAACTCTTATTTGTCTCTTCAGTCAGCTTAATCCTAAGCTTTTCTCACTTTAAAAAGAAACATCTAGAATTATAGAACATCACAAATGTATCTCTCATATCGATGGTGTTAAAAGACTAACAGGCTTTGTATCTTCTTCTTCTTTGTATATATAATTCCTCTGTACGTGTGATGTCACGAACTCCTCCTTAACCGATTTACGTGCGGTTTTCAGAGAAATATAGATCTTTGCACTGTGCGTGTTCGTAGATATTAAAATCTTGAATATAATGTGTAAAAAAGAAGTAAGGAGCATTAATGTTTTATTCATCGATCTACCAGGGGTGCATTCGAGGAGAATTCATTTACAGAAAAATGGAAAGATGTTGTTTTTTCTGTAAAAAAAAATTGTTTTTGAATGTTTACAAACAGCATCTTTTTTTGTGATTATTGTAGATTATTTTCTTAAATTCCTTATAATTTCCACCCATTTATTTCTTTTTACTGGATTTTTGGTAATACTAAAATGATATTAATTTTAATTTAAAAAAATTAAATCGTATTCGTACATTAGTACTCCTCTCTGTTGGTGAGAAGACCGGAGTTTGACGTTTGCAAAAATTATGCCATATTTGAAAAATATTTCTTTTGTGTTTTGGAATTGAACCATAAACAAGTACCTACTTGTATTCAATATTTGAATATTAATATTTTTTAGCTTTGGAGTTCAATCATAGATTCATAATTGGAACTAGAAGGTGGAAAGTTCGAATATCGAAAAAACTATTGTGGAACCAGGCAGGCAATCTGGCAGGCAAGCCAACGTTCGGGCAGGACAACGTCTATCGGGTCCGCTAGTAAAATATAAATTTACAAATTATTATTGGTGAAGGCCAAACACGCGTATTGTCCCATGAACAATTACATCATTTAAAGCATTTTGACAGTATTAATAATGAGTTTGTTTTCTTGAAACTAGTTTTGAAAATATTGTTTGCATAAGTTTGAACATGCCTATGTATATATAGCCAGTAAAGTGGCTACATCTACCGAAAATCAGTGTAAATTGTAAAAAAAGAAAAAAATGTTGTGGACAACAAAACAAATGCATTATTTAAATTGTATTTTTGAAATAAAAATACATAATACCCACATAATATGATGTACATGTAAAAATAAAAGTTTTGTATCTTCTAGCAATATTACGATATAAGTATCCATGTTTTATTAGAAAAATTGGATACCAATTTTTAACCATCAATAATGAAAATAAAATAGTATAAAAACCGTTTTCAACTACCCCTCAATACATACCTGCTATAAATATTAGTGAATAGCGCCACTTCGACACACATAACTCATAATGACTCCAGCTATTATGGAGGGTTGCAAATACCACTGATTTTATATTCTCCCCTGGGACCTACCCCCTCCTTAACCACCTCATGCTACTTTACCCCCTTTCCGACAACCAAAACGTCATAAGCCCACTTCCATTCTACAACACACCATAACAACCCTTATTTTTTGGAGTCATTAAGCATATTTTCCCGTGAATGCTTTCTTCAATTCAATTATTAAAACGACATAAGTCTATGTGAGAAAAAAAAAAGAAAAGTGAAGCTTGTGTATGTTCAACTCAAAGGCAGTTTTAGCTTGTTTAGTAAATGTTTCATAAGACAATTTTAAAGCTGTTTTAAGGTATTTTATTAGAATATTATTATGAGCTTATCAGGGATAAAATTTTCGCTAAGCGTTTAGCTTTACACAAATAAATAGATAGAAACGGGTATTGACAACCGTTTCTGCAAAAGTTATAATAATTATAGTGTCCTATAGTATTTTTAAAAAACATTGTTTTTTTTCAAACTACAGAAAAAAGAAATTTAAACAGAACCATAAATTAAATATACATTTTCAGCGTTAAATATCTACTTGTGTTTTTATTTTCGTGTTGTATAAATAAATGAAATAGCATATTTTTATAATATTATGAACGATTTAGATTTTACGACAAATAAAAAATAATAATTATTGATCAATAATAATAATAATACAGGGCACTGTATTAGTGCATGGAACATGGAACTGGCAGAGGAAGGATGAAAGCCGAGTTAACGCGGTTGAAATGCGATCTCTTACACGAATGTGTGGTAAATCAATGTATGACAGGGTTACGAATTATGTAATCAGGCAAGAGTGTGAATCCGAATCAAGTATAATTGATAAGATTAAGAAAGGGTCTCTGAGATGTTTTGGTCATGTAGAACGAATGTATGACGAAAGAATGGTAAAACAAGTATATATGGCGAAAATGGCGGTAACGTGAGACGAGGACGACCAAAGAAGACGTAGCATGATCAGATAAACCAAAATCTTAAGTCTGGTCATGTCAAAAGCAGGCAGAACCGAAGGGCGTGTATAACAAGATGTATAAATGTGGAAGAAGCTAGAAATGTATGCCAGGATAGACGTGTGTGGCGGTCCATTCTCTCTGCCTACCTCTACATGAAAATGGCGTGATGGTAGTAGTAGTAGTGTCTAAAGCGTGTATTACATAAAGGTACAAGTACAAGGATCAATGATAATTCTCTGAAGGTGACTTCGAAATGTTTTTTGCAATATTTACAATCAAGTCCAATGCTTTCCTTAATATTTTTTATATCAAACATAACCCATACATTTTCTAGTACTATAGCGTAGCAAATATTTCAAAATGAGTGTTGTCGAATGGCCCAATCAATTTTACTTCTACCTATTTCCATCATAGATTTTTTTATACCCTTTTTAAACTTTTTAGCTTACTAATTGTATACAAACCCATGGTACATGGAATATTTACTTGATTTTCTTTCCACGTTAATCAAAGATTTTCATTATTGATTTTGGTAGTTGAACTTACGAAATTTTGTGTTCTTTATTTTCACACAATGTAACCCATTTTTTTCATGTTGTCATAGAAATATAATGGTTACCAACCACTGGAATTCACGGGGTAATGAAATCTCCATCGCTTTATTATGGCTATCCCAATGGTGTTAGATATATTACGGAAGCCACTTTTGAAGCTACTTCATTCAGTTGTGTCATCTTCTGTTGACAACAGTGAGAGGTGAAATTTTGCAATTTTAAAATAAATAAATAAAATCATTTTAGTTTTTTACATTATACTTCAGTTGTTAATGCTAGCTTTTGACCCGAATAGATCACCTGAAATCTACAAAATTCGGATGAAATATAATAAATACTTCTGCCCTAGCATTGGTAAATAAATAAATTTATTTATTTCAATAATTTTGCAACATTTTTTTACTGTATAAAGAAGTAGCTTAGTTTTTAATTATTAAGTTGTAATAAAGAGTTATTTTGTGTTTTTTAAAATATTTTTTTTCAAAAAACAGAACATTTAAATTTAATTTAAATAACGTTCATACGCTTTAAAATATACTGATGGAAATTAATTTCATAATAAATAAATATACACACAGTAATTTTAAAGAAACCCTCAACATTCAATAGGGTAATTCTATATAAATTATTTAAAGCTCATGCAGTAGACACTATTTATAAAATAAATTCTACTATACAAATTTATAAAGAAGAAAAAAATAAAAGAATTTGATATGAATAAAGCATTCAAATAATAATAAAATAAAGTCCCTAAATTCCACACAAATTATGGTCAAAATAGCTTTGTCTTCAATGGCGTAAATATTACAATAATCTCCCCAATGAACTAAAAACTATCAAAACTAATATATATCAATAAATAAATTCAAAGTAAATTTAAAGAAATTTTTTGAACAAGTGTAAAAACTGCTTTTAATTTTAATTATTATGAATGTTATTTTATTTTCTGTTTTTCCTTTAATATCCTATAAGTTTTTTTTTCTCGTTTGCTCGTATATTCATAATTTTATAAATTCTAATAAATAAATAACTATAACTGTGTAAGTCCAAGCGCAAGAGTTAGTTTCTTTTTTGGAGAGTTACAGTAATAACATTTACTAGATGTAAAAAAGTAGATTAAATTTGATTAATAATAATAATACATTATGAAATCACGAATTCTCTTACAACTCGAAATAACATACTTAAGAATATATCTATAAATAATATTTTCATGCTTTATTTTGTTGAAAAAACATAGATTTAATTACATGACATTAAATATCAAAAGTTTTGAAGAACATGTCATATTTTGTTGATTAACTTTAAAAAAAAATGCTTTATTATTATATTATTTCTTCACGTAGCTCATTATAAATTTTAAACCAACGTACAATGATTTTTGGGAATGTTTTTCTCCTCATTGGTAATTTTTGTGTTTCCATATGTATGGCATTGTATTTCACATCTTTCAATACGATCAATTTGTATAAAAAATATGTTGTCCCAAAAAATACGTTTCACACCAAAGCAAATTTTAAAATCAGATAAGAAATTAATCCGGATATTTACCGGATTCATTGTCATGTTTTATAATTTTAATATAAACTGAGATGTCTTTTAATTGTCGTGTTAAATTTGCAATCAAGTTTTAATTCGTATTTGATGTTTAATTACAAGTTTTAAAAAAATATATTTTTAAAAATACTGATTTATCGTCGTAAAAATAGTGATATTTGTCGGCCTCGTGGTGCAGTGGTCAGTGCGTTTGCCTACCATGTAAGAGGTCTCGGGTTCGATTCATGACATGGTTGACATGAAATATTTATTTAAAAATGTGTTTTACACTACAATATTTCATAGTCCCTGAACTGGTACCTAAAGCGTAAGACTGATCATCTTCATGTTACAAAAATGATCAAGATACACTGCGATTGGTGTACCAACGCAGTGCCCTATGCACCATGAGGTGCGGAAAAGGCATAATGAAGGCATAAATTTACATACTTTAATACAATATTTTGAGATTGACCAAATTTTTGTAAACAAATGACTAGATTTTATCCTCTAGGGACTCATTAAAATTAACAAATTACAACAGAGATGGAAAACATTTTAGAGAAGGAAATATAGAAGTCTAAGAATTTACAGGGCTTATGATCTGTCGTTGGCTTGTTTAAGTGGACACTTTACACAGTGTGTAACATTCACCTTTTTGCCTATGTTTGAGCGTCAATATTTCTTCAGTGTGTAAAGTGGCCACTTAAACCAACCAACGATAGGTCATAAGCCCTGTAAATGCCTAGACTTCCTTATTCCCTTCTCTAAAATGTTCTTCATCTCTGTTGTAATTAGTACATTCTTTACATATAAATATTTTTAAAGATGTGAAAAACTACACATTTAATCTGGTATGTACTAAATCCCTTTAAAATATATTATCGAACAATTAAATTTATTTTAATTTTATTTTAGGTCCCGCGCAGCCCTCGCCCCAGGAGTCAGGGGGCGATTCGGGCGGGCCGGAGTCCTGCGCCGCACCCCCGCGGCCCCCCGCGCGCTTCCAACACCCGCACTCAAGCATGCTCCTGCTTCAAACACAGGTGATTTTAATTTTTAATTAAATCGGATAAATTCACTACCTCCGATAATTAATAGTGAAAAGATTGAACATATAAATGTTTGAGGATAAAATAGCTTATCTACAAACATTTGGACATGCTTAAAATACTGTACTGTAAAATAGACAAACCGATTTGAGAAGAAATAAAAGTTTTTTCATGCGTTTCTTACTACCCAGATTTAGTAGAATCTCGCCCTAGAAGATCAGAGCATTTATAAGGGCTGTTCTATTTTATAATAATTTAAACATTGAAGAATTTAAGAAACTGCAACTTTGACTGTCCTTTTATTTGTATACATTGTATATTTTAGGAATTTATTTGTAAGTTTCAAGTGTATTTTAACTGAGATAAAACTTCATTTAAAAACGTCACCATCATCATCATCATCAGCTTATTCACATCCAGTGGTGCATAGGGAACTGCATAGGAGTACCAAATGCAGCGTATCTAGATCGTTGGTAAAGTGATCAGTGTTACGCGTCTGTTGTCAGTCTAGGGACAGCAAAATGTTAAACCGTAGAATTACCTTCGAAATCAAAATTTCCCGCCCACCTTGCCAAGAATCGAACCCAGGACCTTATATGTAGTAGAAGAACGCGCCAACGCGGACGTATCTGCTCTTGATTTTTTTATTTAAAAATTTTGACCTGAGATTATCCGTAGAGTCGAAAACACTAGTCCAGGATTCGGGTTCTGTTTCACACACAGAACTGTATTGTACTGAAATGTATTTTACTACTACTACTACTACTACTACCATCACGCCATTTTCCTGTAGAGATGATGGATAGCCACACACTTCTATCCTGACATACATTCCATGCTCCTTCCACATTCATACATCTTGTCAAACATGCCCTTGGGTTGTGTTTGCTTTTGACATAACCAGACTTAAGATTTTGGTTTATCTGATCATCCCAAGTCTTCCTTGGCCATCTCGTTCTACTTTACCGTACTTGCAATGTATATCTGTTTTACCATTCTTTCCTCATCCATTCGTTCAACATAGCCAAACTATCTCAGTAAACGTATTCCCCATTCTCAGTTTATATTAATGTATTAATTTTTTATTATACTTTTTCAGTTATAGTAAAAAAATAAGAAAAAATATTGAAATAACCGCGAAATAACTAATGAAAAGAAATTAGTAATGGCATTAGGTTTTTATAAATTGTATTAAAACTTAATTAAAATTTCGCTAGGATAATCTTTATATTTGAAGGGTACTCGACAAAAACTGGCTAATTGCGTATCTTTTAAACATATTAACTCTTTGGGATCTTATAAATGCCTTTAATAGAATGAAACAATAAAAACTATCAAAATATGGCTTTGCCTTATTTTTAATTATTAAAAATGTACGATAGTGTTCTTTTTTTTTTCTTTCATTGTATATAAAAAACTTATATAACAGTATTTGAACATTAAATAAAGTAAATCGGGCTCAAAAAAGAGACTGCTGGCCTAATCAGCTAACTTCGGTTTTGTAGAGCGTCGTTCTTGTCATTCATCCGTGTTTCAGATACCTGACTCGTCGGTGGTTTCTTTCTTAAGCCAGATGTACTTTATTAACTGCCGAATACTGTACATTTGTTGAAAATATATCTCCTCTATAAAACACATGAAGCCAGTGTTCCCTAAAAAAGACTGACTTTTCTTCATACAAACGTACTCCCGAATCTTCTTACCAAGTTATGGAACCAGAGCGGTGATTTTTCACACGCTATAGATATTGTTTTGTTTTTTGATAAACTGTTTACTTTAGGAACTAGAACCATCTAAAACCATTAATAATTAAGAAAAAACGGTAAAGGTAACGACACGAATTTCAGTCTAATACTCTTTCTTAAAAAAAAAAACAACAAAATCGGTTCAGTTATGGGGTGCGGAAATCGGGACGGCGAAACGTCGATTTTGTCGGTTTTAGTTAGGCATAATCAATCCGACGTGCAATTTTTATTTATCGCACAGTATCGGGGAGGCATTTGCGAGAGAGTGGCAGAAATACAATGTTCAAATAAAATATTGTCTGTCACCGCCTTATCTTCTTGATTTTTCTTTTCGTTCTTCTATAAAATTCATAGTTTATTAATAAAGAACCCTGCATTTTACATATATTGGATAAGTCAACAGATTGATGATGCTTACCGGTTTTATTACAAACAGACCCTAAGTCAAGGGTTGATTAAAATAAGATTTAAAGGGGAAAACATTATAGTAATATTATTACAGGGGCGTGAATGCATTCCTGATGCAAACAACTGATAACAAAGTGACAATAAAATAATGAATTATAATATTACCATTGTTAAATTCCTCCCTTTAATTTTATCCGATGGATCCATGGGGATGATTTTATGAACGGGGTGGAAATATGTTAGATCAACAGGATGGTCAAAAATGAAAACATATTTACCGTGCCTGGGCGAAAAAATATAATCGTGTGTGTGGAATAGAACCAGAACCCTGGACAAGTGTTTTGAACTTCTTCTCTCGGGTAAAAATCCTGAAAATAATGGTTAGTGCGTTTACCAGCCACGCTTAAAGTCCCGAATTCGATTATTGACAAGGTTGAGATGAAATGTTAATTTAAATGGTGGTTTCACACTGGAAGTCTGTTTGCTTACCTTACATTCATGGGATGCCCTTATTTCTTAGCATTATTTCACACGGATAAGGAAATCATGAAATAATATATGATTATGTTAAAGCAATCAAAATATTGATGATTTAAAACAAACCATTTATATATTTTCTTTATATATATTTAAACATTTTACAACAGAGATGAAGAACATTTTAAAGAAGGTAATATGGAAGTCAAGGAATGTCTACAAAAAATTTGACAAACTCAAAATATTGTTATATATATATATATATATATATGTGTATTTTGATCAACGGTTTATGGCTTTAATAAAATATTTTTACATAATCATAAAATTAAACTCAAAACAGTTGCGTAAAAAACTAAAAGTAAAACAATTTCAATATCACAAAACATATCAAATATAGATGTGACAAAATCGTAAACATTTAAGCATGGAAGTTAATAATGTCGCTGCCGATTTTGATGAGAAGACAAGGACGTTATACCTTCACCGTGAGGTATAGTTGAAGATAAATTCTCTCGAGCGATTACAAAGATACACTACCGACACCCCACCTTCAAGTTTTGAATAGGTACATCGATATGAAACAAGGGGAAGCGTACGTCACGGTACACATATTTACGCACTAAAGTGACATAGTTTCAGTATGACGTCATAGTTGAAGATAAAATTCTCCCGACTGATTACGAAGATACACTACCGATCCTCCCACCATCAAGTTTTGATGTAAGTACATCAGTTTATTTCAACGGGTCTAGAACCTAGAGTCTAGGGTCTAGAACATCCGCATGAAAAAGAAGAAGAAAATAAGAACATTTACGGCTTCACTTCTAGACGCGCCTGTGCTCCGTCAATTTATTGATTGTCAACTATTAATTATTATTACTCTTATGGACAACTAATATAGCTTATTAAATAATTCTGAATAAATCTGCTAAAATAAGGAATATCATGGTTTTTTGTCAGCATCCATACTGATAAAAGTCACCGCACGCGCCTGATGATAGCGTTCATAATCGAGGCCCAGGAATACATAGTGGCTAGCCATATTTACTACAAGACGGCTCCGTGTTGTAAAATAGCTACTAACGTGTTGTCGGTCCCGTTTTACAATTTATTTAAAACTAGCCATGTTTAGCCGCTTTTTTAAATTGGCGGATATTACAAATATTTTAGGGAGAGCGTAAAGGAAGGTTGGGTTATGTTTACTTGATCACATGTAACATATGACACGCAACACCTCGAGTAATAATAATAACTTAAATTGACAATCAAGTTATGGCCAATCTTCAGTCAGCCAATATGAACGAAGGAAATACTATGCAATGTGGCAAATGCTCGTTCAGCCAAAATGCAATACGGCTAATCGTCGATAGGCTCTTTTACAAAACGAAGCCGTTTTGTAATTGGTTCTTCGACTAAAGTGACAATCCGGCTGCGACATAAAAAATAACAGAAAACCTTGCAATATATATTTTTTAGTACTCGTAGTTTCACGTAGTTTAAATCGTTAATATTTAGAAATTGATTAAATACTCTTACAATTAACTTTTACGATCATCTAGAATACTTTTACATTTTCAGTTTAAAGTTCAGAAGTGTTTTGGCTGGTTTAATATTCTTACAAAAAATAATATCTAACTACATAGATGCCCGTAATATCCTTGCTCAGATTGACCTCAATGTACCTCACCGTAACTTGCGTACCAATGCTGTATTTGCCGTGGGAAATCTTAAAACCAACGTCAGATTCTTTTCCCCTCTGCCAAAGATCCTCAGAACAGTTCACAAAATCTCACTAAACAGTACGTTCGATGTGTTCCTACAGTAAAGGCAAGCATTCAACAAGCAAGCGTTGTTATCACTCCTGACTTGAGATGACACACTTGTCATGTCTGCCTAAATCATACCATGACTAAACCTATTGAACATCTAAATAGAATCTAAGATTGTTTGGGTTAAGTTTATTTATTGTATTCTTAGAATATTAATCTAATAGAGTCGCCCATACGGAGAAAAATAATTCTACGATTATTGACCACGAAGTTAGGTACGAATTACAGCTATACAATGGGTTGAGAATTGCAAGCGCTAACCGAAACCGTCCCTTGCACGTGTGTTGTTAAACTAAAAACTAAACTAAACATTTAAAACGATTTTTTTCTATTCTTTGCTTCCCTAGAGAAGTATTACTCTGAGACTTTATTAAACATATTATATCACAAGTTTGTTAGGTGGCTTAAAAATAATAAATAAAAAATTGTAATAATAATCAGTACAATGTATAAAATATTGATTATTACTTGTTTTATTACGTATAGGTTTAGTTATTTATCCATATAAAATTATACTACGAAATTTAACACAAGATTTTTAGTAACTACCTTATTTATTTAAAATATAAAACCCATACATAAATCTTTTATTGGTTTCTAAAAAAAAATGCATTAATATTTTCCACAATTTATAAACAGGGTGTAGTTAAACGATTTATTTTGATTTATGTTGTGATGCATGGTGCCGTTTTAGATTAAGGTAATTATGGTTTACAGTTTAATAAACTGAAAAATCTCTACTCTAATGACGTCATACACACTCTTTATTATATTATAACATACGAGTATAATAACGACATACAATCCGTGCTAAAATTCATTTTATTAAGACTTTTTAATATTTTATTTAATATAAAAAATATCAATTGCTTTTAAAATAAACAATTTTTTTATTATAAATATATGATATATATATATTCAAAAAACGAGTTCATTGAAATTTATTATGTGTATTTGTACTGTGATACTTGAATCTACAAAAGTTGGAGCCCAGACTTAAACATGTCGCAAAAGCGATGAAACCGGTCAATGGTTATTCAAAATTTGTGGATTTAGGTATCACTCGTCTTTTGTTTCTATGATGCTGGCACAGCGCGGGTTTAAACTGTGTAACTCGGTTATAAGCTTAGACTATACCCTGTCTGCGAAAACTATAAGTGCAAAAGCACTACAATTAATGATATGAATCATAAACACGTTTAAACATGTGAGTCGAGGTCCTGTAAAATGAAAAAAATAAAGGTTTTCAAGTATTTTACATGGAACCTTTTTTACTGATTAAATAAATAAATAATGTATTTAATATATATTGTTCATTCAAAATTATATTCATAACATTATTCTATATAAAAAACACAAGCATTGTAAAAGTATTAATAAATAAATAAATTTCGAACTATTTTTTTATTGTTAAATTATTTTATTATCCCAGTGAGTTTATAAGATAAACTAATTTTGTAGTGACCTACCGAAACAAGATTTTTAGCCGATACCGAACTGGAAACAGAATTTCGGTATATGTTTTAGTTTCGGCCGGAACCGAAACCGATACTTACTAAAATGTTGAAATTCACTGCAAACGCCCAAAATTGGGCGTTTTTATTGTTAAACTTACCTTACTAGTTCATTAATGTTTAATAAAATACACAATGAAATAAAAGGCGTAAATTTGCTTATTTCTAACCCTTTTTTGTAAAAAAAAAAAACATGCACGTAACAGTTTTTTAATGTCCGCTATAGCAATTTTACCTTAAAGGAATTACAAAAAGATAAATATAAAAATCATAGAACTACTAACTATTGTCAACAAAAACAGTCTAGTATTTATTTTTTATGTTAGATAATGGCAATGCTAATTATTTGAATGAACAACCATCCAACATCTCTAATTGTACTTATATTCCACCCAAATACAACCGAACGTAATCTGACACATCTCAATGACAGGTTTCGGCTGAGCAGAAGTTTCGGTCAATTTTCGGCCAAAACTGGCTGAAGCTGAAACCGAAATTTTAATCCAATTCAAAATATACATCGCTGCTTAAATTCAAAAGAGCCACAAATCAGAAGTCCCGAAATTTCGCTTTATTTAAAAAATGAGATTTAAATCGGTCATATTTTTCTATAAGAAAAAAACTCCCGTGGATTTTGCTTTATAAATGACCCAAATTCCGCAACAGCCCTTTTGATATTTGTGTTCTGATGGCTAACTTCAGAGCGAAACCGCCATCACCGCCGCTCTTTGGGTGATAGTAAACACAAAACTTCATTATTAGATAGATACAGCTTTTAAAAACGCATCTAATAATATTAAAAACATTTTTCAAAAAAGCTCATTCATGTTCAAAGCTTTGATTGGGTCTACTGACAAAAGTCAAATTTCGGTTTGTGGCCCTTTAGAATTTAAGCAGCGACATTATAATCCCACCATAATACTGAAAGTAAATTTAATTGAAAAAGAAGACTTTTCACCTGCATAGATATTTTTTATCATGTTTTTGTATCGTCTTACAGAACAAATATTGTAAGAATCTTATAATGATTTTTACACGCGTATATACATTACATTATAGTAGATGATTTTGTACAAATTTTCACTCGTCCGCTACACCACTGCCACTGGCGTAATTTGTAGCGAGTATCGTCTCCAAGGTGATGACATTTAGCTTTGGTCCCAGGGGCGAAGCTTTCATCCGTGACGATATAAAGATACAAAATAATACAATCAAAGCACCAATTCTTTTTTGCTATAAATTTTTATCGAAACGGCGGGAAAATGTAATAAGAAACCGAACGTAATTTTAGATACTCGCGATACATATTATTATGCTTTTTATTATACGTAATTCGATATCACAAAGTACCAACAGGAAATAGATATAATTTATGGACACACTTTCGCATCCTTCAAATTGAGACTCCGGAATTTAAAAACTAGGCATTCAGTTTTTATAATAAGTTAGTAGTAGTAGGTAAATAATATACGAGAATCAAAAACATTTCATTTAACATCACAGACGCCATTGCATTCGCCATGAATATTTTATAAAATACTTGATAGGCGGCTGCGCAAACCCGCCCATGTTTATAGTGTAGGGCGGAGCGAGGGTGAATGCTTAGACGTCTCGCAGAAGGGGAAAAAATACCTACTTTAATCGTTATGGTTTAGAAGTACTCCGGAAATTCGTTCTTTTAGTTTTATTTGTTATTCTCCGCGTGACTGATATAGTATTTTCTTTTTTCCAGACATCATTTGGGTCAACATTCGCGGATCTTCTATCGCTTCCTTATAGCGAGGACGCTTCGGGCGCCCTACAGGACGGACTAGATCCATTCCCCGACGTCGAGTTCAGCCAGCAGGAGGGCCACCACGCCCCCCCCGCTCTCCCCAGCTTCCAGGAGACGTATTCCGTGCGACACACGCGCCCCGAACTGGCCGCCGGCTTCGGCATCAAGATGGACGAGGACTGCTACAACCTCGGGCCCGCCTCGTACCACCACCCCGCCCACGGCCACGTGCCGGCGCACGTGTACGACTTCCACCCGCAGCAACACTACTCCCCGGCCGCCTACTACGTGCCCCCGCAGCCCTGCAGCCCCGGGTACGAGCCCGGACCGGCCGCGCATCCGCAGGACTCCTACTCACTGCCCCCCTTCCCCGCGGCGGCCGAGCCCCTGGGTCTCCGCTCGCGGCGCGCCTCCCTGCCGCTGCAGCGCTCCGAGTCGGCCAGCTCCGGGGAAAGCCCCCGCCTGCGCCCTCCCGGCCCAGCCCCTTCCGCCTCCAGCTCCGCTTCCAGCTCCCCCGGGGCCGGAGTGCCAGCGCCCCCGTCCCCCAGCCAGCTGTGCGCCGTGTGCGGAGACACCGCCGCCTGTCAACACTACGGGGTTCGCACTTGTGAAGGCTGCAAGGGTTTCTTTAAGAGAACGGTGCAAAAAGGCTCCAAATACGTATGCCTGGCAGACAAGGCCTGTCCCGTGGATAAGAGGCGGAGAAATCGCTGCCAATTTTGCAGATTTCAAAAGTGCTTGGCTGTCGGTATGGTAAAAGAAGTAGTCCGGACGGACTCCCTGAAGGGCAGGCGAGGGAGATTGCCCTCCAAGCCCAAGTCGCCGCAGGAATCTCCCCCCAGCCCCCCCGTGTCTCTCATCACAGCCCTGGTGCGCGCCCACGTGGACACGTCCCCCGACCTCGCCAGTCTGGACTACTCTCACTACAGAGAACCGAGCCCCCTCGAGCCGCCAATCTCCGAAGCAGAAAAAATCCAACAGTTTTATAGCCTTCTGACAACTTCGGTAGATGTCATCAAACATTTCGCCGATAAACTTCCTGGATTCATAGAACTGTGCCCCGATGATCAGGAGCTCCTATTCCAATCTGCCTCCCTCGAACTGTTCGTTCTGCGACTCTCGTACCGAACGAAGCTAGACGACACCAAAATGACCTTCTGTAACGGTGTTGTGTTGGACAAGCAACAGTGTCAGCGATCCTTCGGAGACTGGCTTCACGCCATCTTGGACTTCAGTTGCAGCCTTCACTCTATGGAGATTGACATATCCGCCTTCGCCTGCCTTTGCGCTCTCACTCTTGTCACAGGTAATAAAATATAACACAATTTCCCTTCCTAGATATCATCATTTTCTAAAAAGTTATTCGAAATGTTTGGGTCATCCATAAGAACACTTTTTTTTTAAACAAGTGAACAAGAATAATTGGTAGATATCAATATAACCTTTACATTAATTTACGGCCTTATTTAAATTTTAACTTAATAATTTCAATTAAGCGTCCGACTTAACTTACCGTTTGTTTCAGAACGACATGGCTTGAAGGAACCTCACAGAGTGGAGCAGCTTCAGATGAAGATAATAGGATCGTTGAGGGACCACGTGACATACAACGCTGAGGCGCAGAGAAAGGCGCACTACTTCAGTAGACTATTGGGGAAACTCCCGGAACTTCGGTCTCTCTCTGTGCAAGGTCTGCAGAGGATATTCTATCTCAAGTTGGAAGATTTGGTCCCCGCGCCGCCACTCATAGAGAATATGTTTGTAGCCAGTTTACCATTTTAATTTCTCCGCAGACAAGATTCGAATGATATTTTTAAATTAAATCGCCGAGATGACTGTTCTGTATTGCATTTATCTTCCCTTGCCATGTTTAAATGTCAAAATGGAACTAATTTTGAATAAGGAACTTATTTTTAACGAAGGTGGTCATCTTAGCGATCACTGTGTTTATTTAGCGGCCAACTTTTGATGCATCACATAAAATGACGTATTTTTTATTTCGTCGGCCATCAAATGAGATTTATTTAGAGTTTCGTATCCTATTCTTTTTATTGTTAATTTTAGTTAAAGGCTTTTTAACTGAAACTGAAATCCCGATTTTATTTTTAAGGCTATCTGTATTCATATTTATAATATCCTTTATTATTATTTGTTTTAATGTTCTATAACTAAAATACTCACGTATGCATGAAAGTGCGCATTTATTTCTAACGTGTCTACTACTTTTCCTAGTGTTTATATGTAATTTTGTAAGAAAGGGATATTTGAAAAAATGATTTGAATTTACGATAATTTGAACTGCGCATGCTTTGAAAAGGTGTTTTAAAATTATTTCATTATAAATGTATTGTTACCACGCAACCGCAATTTTGGAAATCGAAATGTTGCTTATTTTAATGCGATAAAATTCTAGTCAATTGCGCTAGAAAATCAGAATTGAAATTATTTACTTAGGAACTTGCTTAAAAAGCTCTATTCTTTCACATACTCTATAGTATAAATTCATGCATTAAATATTTAATTGTATATTTTGATACTTTGGTTTGCAAAACTTTTATTGTGTCTTAATCGGTGATTATTTCAGTGATCGGAATATTAGGTTATTATTTTAAGTATAAATGCATACTTTAAAACCGTTACCACTTTTACATATATGTCCGATATGTATAGGTAATATAATAAGTATCTGTAACCTTTCGATTGATTATTTGTGTACCCACTACCACTAACACTGCGGTTTATAAGCCATAACTTTTGTTTAAATATTTTTATTTGTTCAATACCCAGCAACGTTTATATTTTTATTCATTAACCTACTCGTAAACGAGGATTCTCGCCATATTTAAAAATAATATTTTGCCATTTCATATCAGTGCCATTAGTTTTCTTTAGTTGACATTATTGCTTATGATTTTGTGTACATCCTTATTCCAAAACAATTCATTCCAAGAATGATTCGACAAGCGTGAATATTTGTTTTAATGTACCCGACGCGTTGAGTGTTTTCGTCAATTTCAAAACTAAAATATAAGTATTTTTAGACTCTTGATAAAGAGTCATAACGTGAGTATTATTGATAATTTATTTCGTAATTAAGTTAGGAGATTATAAATTAATGTGACGTACCATGATCTGATTTGAGTTAAGAAAGAAAGTTGGTACGTGTCGCATAAATTTGATGTAAAATTTTAAGTATTTTTCGGTGTGTCGTTTGATAACGACGCCGACGCTAAAAGTATGAACCACTGTGAGGACATATTCACAAAACAAGTACCTTCTTATAATAATGTACCTTTGTAAATCTCAAACTGTCCTTTGACATTACGTGTCTTATTATCCCCTTAGGTAATGTGATGTTGAAATTATTCCCAAATTTGATCATTTCAAACATCAGACTGATTGGCTTTCACATAAAAAAATGTACATTTAAAATTCCAAATAAAATACTTGTATGTTTTGTGTAAGTAATCAATAATAAATGAGCAGTTAGTAGTATAATTATTTTTATTAGAAAAGTCGTTAAAAAAAAACAATTAAATCGTTTTTTTATTTTTTTCTGCTATTTTAAAGTTATTTATTCTGACCAAAATTTAAACAAAAACTCATCCTGCAAAAATCTGAATAATTCATTCTTACTTAACATAATTAATTTCCTACTTAAGTCAACTTGTGTACGTTTTACAATACGCATTAAATTTATTTTAAATATTGTCCACACAGTCTAATAAATATTAGTATATTCAATAAAATATACATTGTCTGTTTTTTTTTTATTTGAAAGCCATAAAGATACATATTATGTCAAGATTTGGTGAATACATCCAACGACCAATTTTATACATATGACTTGTTGATTTTCATGTTAAAATTATTATTCTTCAAACTTATTAGGTATTAGCTTTAATACGATGCCTTCTATTAAAACTAGTTTTTTTAGGGAATGTTGAATGAGAAGAGAGACGAAGAGTGGAACTAAGAAGAGACTGATTGATTTAGCGATGGTTTTATAAAGTTCGTTCGAATGATTTTACCCAAAATTAAACCCTTCGAAATTTACCAACAATTATTTTGAATTGTCACTGAATCTGTTTAATAAGTGTTTGACATATCGAAAAAACTGTCTTGATGTTATAAATTGTTATTGTAATAATTAATTGTGTATATGTTACCTTTATTTGTAACTTATATGATTAAAGTAAGTTGTATTCTACTAGTAGAATATAAGAGCTGGAAATGTGTAGATTTAGGTAAGAATTCTGAAAAAAAAATGTTTTTTAACACATACATGGCAACATTATGTTATAGTTTCCCCAAGTGAAATATCAAATGTCATTTTATTAGTTATTTATTGATGTAGCGATGTTTTGATATTTATAATCATTTGATCACCTTTCACATATAAGTCTAAAATTTCTTGTACATAGCTTTCTCTTGAATATTTTTTACGTCGATAAAATAATGATAAGGTTTTACTGATAATATGTTACCTTCTGTTCCATTTTATAGATAAAAGATGATATAAATACTTCAGTTACCTTTGGTTGATTCTTTCATAGTATATTTTGTAAAATTTTTAATTTAATACCTTATTTGTATCGTCATTTGAGATCTTAATTAGCTGAACATAGTGTTACTTTATAATATTGTACTTAATTACTTAGTTCTTACGTGCCGCTTGATTATTTATTTTAAAAAAACAGAGATGTTTTTGAAATACTTGCTGTTTTATTTGATAAGATATTTTTTATGTCATATCATTCTGTGTTCATAATTTCTTTTTAAATGAAATGAAATTTTAAACAATTGTTTGTTTTTATTTCGATTAAATTCAGATGCCTTCGGCTAGAATACGTAATTTGCACTTAGTACGGTATTCTGAACGCTTTTTGCAAACAACGAAATTTATAAAACATTTAAAAAGATATTGAAGATTGACAACAAACCATAACGTAAACTTATTTTTAAACACCGTTATGAGGAATTCATTACCTAAATCTAACACAAGGTAATATTAAAAAAGAAAAGTTAAAATAAATGTACTTACTTACCTATATTAAATAATATTTTTTCAACCTATTGGCGCACTATTTTTAAGAAAGTGTATATTAATATTAAGGGATAGTTACAACGTATTATAAAATATTTTTAAACAAATTTATACAGCACATTATTAATTATACATACACCATTAATCGTGCAGATTAGTTAGAAACAAATACTGTATAATTTGATTGAGTTACCTATAATTTCAAGTGTTTTGATGTTACATATCGTAGAATGTCTATTTTATAAGACGAGCACGCCATATTGTGGTACTGTCGTTAAGAATCATATTTTGTAAGTTTTTTTTGTTTGTATATTGTGTATACTTATGTGTAAGGTTGCCACGAAAATATTTGCCATCCGATCTTAGTAAAATTTTGAATAATTAATTTTCCAGATTAAAAGCATATTTACCGATATCTGCAAGAAACGACAAATTCTATGTAATTGTATGTATGTATTATGTATGTACCTACATTTATGTATGTATGGTTAACAAAAATATAAATAAATGATAATATATTAAATCTATTACAAAAACATATTTTATTTCCTGTATTTTTATCCTTTGGTTGAAAGACTTGGCCTGAACGGCTCGTTCGAAATTCTAAAACTGTTTTAAGAACCGGAGAAGGGTCTCAAGATTTTAACAATTTAATTATAATTTTCCTTTAAACGGAAAGTTCCAGGTTCGAATCTCGATGAGAACACAAAAACGAAATGTATTTTTTTCAAGTCTGGCTGTTCTGTGCTGTTATTCACCATTGTAATTGAGCCTGCTGGCCTCTTGTGATGCTAAAAATATATTAATCGGCAAAATCGCAAAATTGTGATTTAAAACAAATCTCGATTCTCGATTCTTTGTACCATAATCAACAACTGCAAGTGGGCCTTTACTGGGAAAAATGAAAAAAAAAAATGTTTTTTACTGTATTTCAAAAATATTTTTTGTGGCTACTCTCAGATTAAAATCATGTAAAAAGAAATCGAGTTAAAATTAAATCAAATATTTAATAGCAGGCACATGTAAAAAAATCTATGCATATCAATTTTTTAACCTTTCTAATTTTATGCGCGCCTTATGGATTAGTCTTTTTTGTACCACAACAGGCAAAGGCTCGGTTATTTGATCATTAGTAATAGTAAAAAATCAAAACTAATAATTTGTTCATTTTTATTCAAGTATTATTTCAAAAGATTTTTTTTTAATTGTTTCTATTGCTTTGGATATTTTATTACTATTAATTATCAAACAACCGAGCCAAAAAAGTCAAAGTTCAGTGACAATTAGGTACATTCCTATAAAAATAAATAAATCTGCGACAAAATAGCTAAAATAGTTTCTAGCTAAGCATGATAGGGAATATATGTCAAAAACAAGAAATAACATAGAAATAACAAAACAAAGGACAATTGGTGACAGAATCAGCATTTCACAGTCTGGAGAGGTTAACATTGATTTTATTCAATATTTATGTGTGGAAGTGAAACATGGAACTGGCAGAGACAGGATGAAAGCAGAGTAAACGCGGTCGAAATGCGATCTCTTAGACGAATACCACACGTTAACTACTGTAGTAGCATTTTATTTTTGTCAAACAAAGAAAACATAGATAAACTAACTGTATTACAAAATAAAGCCTTTAGAATCATTTTGAAAAAAAAACAGATACACGAGGGTAAAGTCGATGGTAAATGAAATGAAATTATTAACATATAAACAAAAAATATTTTACAATACAATGATATTTGTTCATAAAATTATAAACTCTAATAAAAAACCAGAATTTTGGAAAAAAATTGATCGGAACCAGCATGAACACGATCACAATACTAGAGAAAAGAACAAAATTAGACTTCCATTTAGGAAAAAGGCAAAGTCCGAAAATTCAAATTTTATTTAAAGCAATTAAAAAGTATTACGAAATGGAAAAAAATATTTATGAAGAAAAAAACTTATCAAAATTTAAAATAATGGTCAAAACATATGTGATAAACAATTTATAAATTAAATATATTTGCAATGTTATTATTAGAACACACATAACAATATGTATGATATGTGTGCCCTACTTTAAGATTTAAATAAAATATTTAAATAAAAAAATGTGTGGGAAATAAATGTATGACAGGGTTACGAATTATGAAATCAGACGAGAGCGCAAATCTGAGTCAGGTATAACTGATAAGATTAAGAAAGGGTCTCGAAAAGATAGAACGAATGGAAGACGAAATAATGGTAAAACAGGTAAATATGGCGACAATAAACCGTAACGTGGGACGAGGACGACCAAGGAAGACAAATCGAATTGTCAAACCGAAGAGCATGTATGAGAAGATATATGAATGTGGAAGAAGCTAGAAATGTATTCCAGGATAAACGTGAGTGGCGATTCATTCTCTCTGCCTACCCCTACGGAGAAATGGCGTTATGGTAGTAGTAATAGTACCTAGTAGTTTAATGGAAATTTTCTGGACTTTTTGGAATACGAAAAGTGAGTATTGTTTTTTTTATGTTGATTTTTAAAAAAAACATAAAATGAAAATAAATAAAATCCCCCCAAATAAAGTTCGTTTATCAGATAGCGTCATCTATGTATATGATTTGAATAAAATAAAGAATGTATGTGCAATACGTTGAGCTCTTTTTAAAAGATTAGTATTAAATTTCATAGATGGCGCTAGACAAAATGTTGTTATGTTACTAGCTATGATTTAAACCATACCATAGAGTAGAATAACTAAAAAAAAGCAATTTGTAGCAATTCTCAAAAAATATATATATGGCCAAATAGCATAGATAACTGAATCTCCAATAGCTATAAAAATACGAACTGTTTCAAAGGCAGGTATCTTCGTAAAACTACAATATTATGGAAAAGTAGCTATATTGCACAACAAAATAAAACCAAAGTGATCGCAAAATAAAAAAGTTACTAATTTATTCAAAAATAGTTACAAAAAATGTAAAAAAGCATAAAATAAGTTTATAAGATTTATGGAACGACTGATTATTTTCAAAATATATGTTTTGCTCTCAGAGTAATAATGGGTGACGCATTATTACTTTGAGGTTTTGCTAGTTAATTCTATAAATTTGTTGACCGCTAGTGAAATATTTTTATGCAATTGTATTAAATGTGTCAAATTTTTTTTCTAATAAACTTTCCACGGCAATATTTACTTATCAATAAAAAATAATTGTTCTAAGCCTACAATCCCTACAATAATGTTTTTAAAAAACTCACATTACCAACCGTTGCATACAGTTGTCTTCGAATTTCGTACGGATAATTTTTACGAATTTTTTTATGAAATAAAGTTTTTTTAGGCCGAATATTACCTATCTTTTTTTAATCAATAGTCAACTTATTTCACTACCCCTAATACCTACCTTTTATTTACATTTTTTGTAGACGTTTGGCAGATCTGACATTTGTAAATTTGTACTTTGTACCATCATGGCACATCTTGGTTCCGGTCATGGTCATATTCAAAACTTAATAAAAATAGTATTCTTATTTCTTAATTTATTTAGAACAATGAAATAGAAATATATTTTTATTATTTTATATTTTAAAAGCGTTACGTTTAAACGAAATTCTTTAAGTTTTTATCGTGTGAGATTTCAATATAATTTCAAAATGTCTACCGGAAACACCTTCAGTCTACATTCATGATCGCCGATCGCTGGCTGGCATTGAGTATACGGTGTCGGTTAAATAAAAAAAGTGCAGCACTAAATTACACAAAATGCACTCAGAAACAAACCTTATCCACATTCTAGAGAAGACTATATCTCCAGGTAAGTTTAGTGCAAATACATTGTTCACTATCAAACGTATCGATAACAGAAATGTCCGTTAGAACATGTCTGTCTGACTCATGGCGTAATCTTCTCGAAAGAAATCTGCCTCTTCAAAGGCGAATATAGCGGATTTTATGTGCATTTTAAATCCTCCGTAAATATTTAAACTTTAATATATCTCGGATTGGCGTATCATTTTTCTCGCTACTCTAATTTTGTCATTGAACATCGTGCCTATAAAATATCGTGCAATTCCACTACATCCCATGTCGTATTATGTTTACCGGTTATTTGTTTCTGTGATTAAAGTCTGTGTTTTTCTTAGCTAAACGAAGTATAAACACTCTTCTTACCTGCCCTTATAGTCGTTTTTAATTGTAATTTTAATTTCTGTGTGACAATTAAACCGCGTTCGTATTTCCAACATTGCTATCTTTAGGTTTATCGACAACGGATTTGAATTGATCAAACGAATTTTCCGGAATTTTTATTTATTGACGAATAATGTCGCTCATTATAATAAAACCTATAGTGCATTGACCATAATTAATTTGATATCTACATTAAACCTTATAGAGAGATATACATATAAATAAAATGTTAAGTTTACCTATATTTTATAGTACGTAGCACAATATGTAAATTAACGTAGTAACGTGATCTATGTATGTTGTGTGTGTCAAAATAGCATGATGTAAATTGATTACAATACTTAGACGTAATAAAACAAATTTAATCTCACGTGAAAAAATATGGACGAGGACACATAACCTATAAAAATATCGAACTGCAGCTGTCAGGGGGTTTGTTTATACCTAAATAAATTTTAACAATGTGCAATATGTGTTTGGTTAAGGAAAAACGTATGCTTACTGCCCAAAAATTGTGTAATTCTCTCATTTTATCATGAAAATTATAAGTAATTACTCTTATCGACAATTTTTTCTTTACACAGATTTGATTACTGGATAATCACTTTGGTTACAGACAAATTTAATTCATATACTTCATCATTTTCAATTTACATTGAATGTAGGTTTCCGTCCTAATCACAATTACTCTTATATTATCTGTTCAATTATGTATAAATATATCTTTATAAAATTAAACATATTTTTTTAATACTTACAAAAACATATGAGGATGTTCAAACATAGGCAGAGTGGTGAATTTTGGACATATGTGTTCATATAAAGTGATCACACAAACCTTTTGATCCCACGGGGCCAATCATCGGCCCTAAAGTTTTCATACAAGTTTTTTTTGTTGAATATATATTTTTGTAACTTTGGGAGTTGAAAGGATAAAAGAAAGATGATAAAAGTTCCGTGACATTTTGTTAACTACTTGCTTATATAATGAAGAAGTTCAGTGGTTTTTAAAAAAATCTTTTATCTGGCACTTATCATCTGGAAGGGTTGAAATATCTGCTACGGCGGCTCCACTTTAAATACAGGAAAGGTAAATCTATTAGATTATTTCATCCGAGTATTTTATGTCAATGCTTCAAAATGTTCCAAATTACACACAGTTCTCTAAAATGTAATATAAACTGTTGTTTTATTTACGTACACACATACTCTTGCTCGCCTCTTATGAGAAATATGAGAGCTTGTGCGTAAGATGATTTGTTTAGTCGATGAGTTGATAAATTATATCTGTCTTCTTTTCGCACAATTTGATTATATGATTGTTGACCAGAAGGGCAACATTTTCTGAATGTAGTTTTGTATAATTATAGGGTTAGGATATATGTATATCTTTATTAATTCAAAATGATATGTCTACTCTTCTGTCCATTCCAGATAAAAATGAGTTGGTCACGGCTGAAGAATTTCTTAAGCGCATGGCCGCCACAGACTTTGGACAATTCATGAAGATGCTGTCCGATGTGCTGGTCCAGTGTGGAAATAGTCAGGTGGCTCGGATAGCTGCCAGCTTGCAACTTAAGAACCACCTCACATCCAAGGAGGAGAGTCTCCGGCTCGAATACAAAACTCGGTGGCTCTCCATACCTGAGGATAGAAGACATTATATCAAGAAAAACGTAAGTGTAATCATTTCATGTTACCATTAATGGAAAAATCCATGCTCTTTATTTATTATTTTCTAAAATTTTATATGTTTAAAAATACAGCAGAGAAAATGAGAAAAAAAAGACAAGTGAATTTTTTTTAACATACTATTCATAATACATACCTTAAGTCAATGGCAAATAATAAATATACTTGTTATTCCTACAATAGCTACATCTAAGATATAGTAAATGTTGTGTTGCTCTTTAAAAAAAATAGAGACTGTGTATCAGGATATTCATGTGAGAAAGAGATATGCATATTTCCTTAGTTGATGTTTATTTCTGTGTAATTTGTTACCATATATACGGCACTATCCGGCAGCTGTCAACATTTTGAAGAAAGTACTTAAAAATATAACTAATCATCTACTTATTCAATAATTTCTATTGTATTTATTTTTCTAACTAGGGTAAGTTAAGACAAAAATATATTACATATGAAACTATAAATGTGTTGTGTTTTTCATCATGGCAGTGCAATCAAAACAATTTTTCTTCACACATGACAGCATATTTATGCATAGCATCACATATTATCACGATAAACGTCCGTTAGAGAAAAAAGGCACGGGAAATTACGAATACAAACTTACGAATTTAAACGCCATTTTAATTGCACTTGTAACGTGTCTTATTTTTTTATGAATCATTTCTTTAAGTTCATAATTTTCAATGTTTTAAATAATAAAATCAACATTTAAAATTAAATAAATACATATATCTAATTATGAATGTTATGTCTTTCTATCACAGCAGCAATTGCTTGTCAAATCAGACATCATGTTTCTATTATTTTTACTGTATAAATTTGAAATATTTCATCATTCTGCTTTAAATCATTTACATTTGTAATCCCTTTTCATTTGTAATCATTAACAGTGTTGCTTATTCGACTTCTAAAGCTTTTTAAACGCATTTGTAATTTAAAGTTTGTTCTTTTCACATTGCGTAACATACTACAGTACGATTTTTCTAAGAATAATTGTCTTATGTTTTGATGGCCGTGAAGTATATTATTTATTCAATTCTAATTCAGAACAAATGAATTCTATAATCCATACTTGATATTAACATTTTAACTATAACGCTTAATGGTTTCTTTGTATACATGTCAAAATAAATAAATATGTTCATATTTGGATCCCTGCTTTTTTGCTAAATAAAAATATTTAGAGATGTAATTCTGCATACCTTAATACACATTACCAGTGGAATTATTTGTTCCATGAAAGTTTTTTTGACTTTGTTTTGTTACTTGAATTTTAAAAATTAAACTATTATTTTATTGGTTGGAAGAAATTGCCATTTGGCAATAAGCCCGCCAATGTACAATTAACATTATGTACAAAAGGCTAAATAAATTAGTAAAAAATATATTTACAGAACTAAAATTCACATTTCATGGATCTGTGAGTTTTCATATCCCTAAGTAGAACTGCTAGGTGATTGTTCTTAAAAATCGTACTGTAAGCTTTTTTTTGTAAGAATGACCCTAATATTAGGATTTGTATTATGAAGAGTTGAACGCTTGATGTGCATGCGGAGTATTCCGAGAACTGAATGCATTTCCTGTAGCCGATGTTTACATGCGACGATTTGTCTGTTTAGATTTTGGATGCGCTTGCTACGGAAGAAAGCAGACCGAGCGCAGCGGCTCAGTGTGTGGCCCATGTCGCTGTTATTGAGATCCCTGTCCGCCAGTGGAATGATGTGATTGCTAATTTAGTGGATAACGTAGTGAGGGCTCGTGCTAGTGAGATGCATAGAGAGGCTTCCTTGGAAGCTATTGGTAAGAGAGATAACTCTTCTATAATCTTTGTCATGGTACGAATAGGTTTTGCTTGATATGTATTTTTTAATCTGTTGAATTTTCATTGCTTGAAATTAAATTTACAGTAAAACGAATCTATTAAAAAGTTAACGTGTTCCAATTTAAAGAAAATTTAAATATCGAAGGTCATATTAAATACTAATAAACGTAAAAAAAAATTGACCAGCAAATTATAGATGTGTTGTAATTTCATTTTGTGTCGATCGATTTGTTTCTATCGTGCTCTATGTCCATTTTTGCGTTTGAGTCCTTTCAATATTTAAACACTCGCAAATTCACATCACATGCATTTTAATATGTCATCTGTATAGATCAAACGAAATGTGAAACATATTTTGAAATATTAAATTTCACCAAATGCACTGTTAATATTTCCATTTCATTTCCATTGCAAATACGTACCGGTCATGTTTCTTATCTTTATTTTTCCCTCAATTTCTCCACATACTTTTTTCATTTTATCCTGTAGATAATTTACTTGTATCTAAACTTGTATGGATGTTTTTTCCCTATAAATTAATTACTCTAGTATTCATATTTATCTATCAAATTTTATATTCCAGTTGATTAAGTCTCCCGAAAGTATTTTTGTTAGGTTTGGATAAGAATAGTAAAACTTTATTGACACAATAAAATTCATATTATGGCAATTTCGCAGTAATTAATTAATTTATTTTTACTTTATTTTATTTTATTTAAATAAACGGCACTTAGTACCTTTTACACATTAGTTACAAATACAATTAAATATACATACATGTAAGCATAATTATAAGTAATACAGAGCATTTAAAACAATATTATTAATTAACAAATTAAGAAAGTCTAAAAAAGAAAAACTATATAAAATAAAAATATTACCAATTATATAATTATTGATAAATAATGATAATTTGGTATTAGAAATATTTTGAACCAGTTAAAAAAAAACTGAGTAAACAATTTTTAATAACATGAAATGATAAAAATAAAAAAAATATATAATGATTTAAAAAAAAAATGAAGAAGAGAAATATTTTGTGCTTATAAATAAATTCAAGAAAAGAAACGAAAAATGAAAAAAAAACACTCGGAGAAGTTTTTTTTTTTAACAATAGTAACTTTTAATAACTTAATAATAACTTTTAATAATAGTTCTAAATATTTATCTAGAACTATTACCAATGAAATACAGGAGAAGAGCCGTTTTATATGTACTAAATTTTATGTGAAATGAGTCACCAACGTCCGGGTACTCATTGCCTAGAGTGTGCAGTCTATAGATGACTCCATTTTTACCATATGATGTCGAAGTATTGTTGCCACAGTATTGGTATGTTTGCCGAGTTGTCCTTTTCGGTACATTAAAATTAATTAGCGATAAAATTGCAGGGGTGTCAAAAATACAATGGATTATTTTATTTAAATTGAATAAATCAGTTATAACTCTTCTATCGCTTAGTCTTAATATTTTCAAAATAAACAGTAACAAATTATAATTTAAAAATTCAATACCAACACCTAGTTTAAAATTAATAAATCATAAAAACTTATTTTGGCCCTTTTTTATAAAATATCGGTGCCTAGAATAATGAGGAGCCCAGATTGTAGAGTTGTACTCCAAAATGCTTCTTACAAGTGACGTGTACATTATTTTAAGTGCACCAATATCTTTGAAATCTTTAGTGGTTCTGATAATGAAACCCAACATTCT
The DNA here is from genome assembly GCF_059751315.1 of Micrasema longulum. Taxonomy (NCBI): domain Eukaryota; kingdom Metazoa; phylum Arthropoda; class Insecta; order Trichoptera; family Brachycentridae; genus Micrasema; species Micrasema longulum. Next base: position 1,096,299 of record NW_028277455.1, read on the forward strand.
TAGAGATCTATTACTAATGCTATTAATATGACTGATAAATGATAATTTGGTATTGAAAATAACACCTATATCACATATTTCGGAAACGGATACAAGTTCAGAATTGCCAATAGAGTAATTAAACATTATTGGAAACTGAGTCCTGTGAAATCTCATGATTTGGCATTTCTTTATATTGAGTTGGAGTTTACTTGTTGAGCACCACGAAAATAGTTTATTCAAGTTATGTTGGATAGTAATACAATCATTAACAGTGTTAATTACTTAAAAAATTTCGTGTCGTCAGCAAACAACAAAACTTCGACACCATTAAATATGTCAACAATATTGTTGATATAAATGTTAAAAAGTATCGGACCCAAATGGGATCCTTGTGGGACTCCACTAGTCGCCTCAATGGTACTGGATATGGTGTCACAAATGTTTACTGCCAATGATCTACCAGTTAGGTAACTCTGAAACCATTTTAAAATCGATCCACAGAAACCCAACTTGGATAACTTATCGATCATGATTCAACATTTTCATATATTATAAGATGAGTCAGTGTTGATTTTAAAGGCATAAAACCGTGTTGATTTGGAATTATTATTTGATTGGCAATTGAAGCCATTTTTTGCAAAATTATTTTTTCGAAGAGCCTTATAAAACACATTTAATTAATTTAGCAAAAAATGTAATTTCAATTGTTTGTTTTCAGGTTACATCTGTCAAGATATAGACTCAGAAGACCTAGTGGCCCAGAGTAATCAAATTCTTACGGCTATTGTGCATGGCATGAGGTCAAGCGAGCCGAGTAACTATGTAAGATTTGCGGCCACTACGGCATTATTCAACTCCTTGGAATTCACCAAAGCTAACTTTGACAAAGAGAATGAGAGAAATTATATCATGGAAGTAGTGTGTGAGGCCACACAGTCCTCAGATAGACGGATTAATGTTGCAGCATTACAATGTTTGGTAAGTACTTTTATATATAATATCTAAGTTTAAAAATTAGTTTGCATTTTAGTGTTTTTTTTATTTTTCCAGACATTTTCATTGACCTTTGTTTTTTCTAATTTCGATCCTATTTATTTTGTTTTTATTAAGAAAAACAACAGAAAATATCTGTACCTTAAAGGATAAACCATGGGAGTCACATTGAACGAAATGTTCATGAAACACGATTTTGTAATTGTGCGATTATCCAATCCATCATAATTTTTTAACCGAATCAGATAATTTCAATCTATAAAAAACTTTCAATGGAAAAAAATATTATTTTGATAATAATAGTACACACATATTAAAATAACATATCTGGGACTGCTGATGTTTTTCGCATTAAAACAAAGTCACACTTTTATTTCAACTTAAAAAAGCATTTTATAATGAAAGTGAACATCGGTGATTTATTCATATATAAAATAGTTTATTGCGATTAATTTCTGCATTTTTAACTTTAAAATGGCAAAACGTAGACTTCTGGATTTTATCTTCTAAGGTACAGATGTATAAATAAATTAAAAGTTGTATTTATTTGTAAAAATTCAAACATATATTGTCCATTGTTGGTAGCCACGTTGTGCCTGAGTAAAGTATTCTCATATTTATTTTTAACAAACAAGGGATCCCCCCTAATGCTTTAATAGAGTAAAACCCCCCTTTTTACGTTTTTCAAAGAAGCAAGAAAAAAAAGTGAGGAAAACTGAGGAAAACGCTAAAGTGAGGAATGAAAAATGTATGGAAAAAATAGGAATTACATAAAAATAAAATTGATTTTCGACACTAAAGTGTAAATATACCTCCAGAAAAATTAAAAAACGGTGATAAGTGGAAATTGTCAATATTTTTTTTTTTTTTTTACCTATTTTCAATGATTTCACTAAAAATATTTTTATATTTTTTCAAACAATATTATTTAATCTGTTTTTTTAATCGATTTAAAAACAGCATGTTAAAATTATTTTATGTGTAAAAAAAAACAAGTATAATTGAATGTGCATAAAATAACATACAATAATTTTCCCCTAAATGTTGGGAAACTTTATTTATATGGTATCACTTTTTTTTTCTATGTCATCACTAAGAACAACTGTCATATGACAAAATAGATCGCGGCAAAATTGTTTCCACTTTTATGACAACTTTTTAAACCATATTTTTTATAACTTTATGATTGAAACATCATAGTTCAATGAAATCAAAACTTTATTGTTTCTAAACGTTTGTCAACTGCGTATCATGATTTGTACAAGTCACTATGACATTTTTGTTCAAATGAAAACTAAAACAAACCCTAAATGAAGACACTTAAACAAAAAGGTCAATTACACTGCACCTGCTTTGAATTTAGGTTAAGACAATAATTTATCCTTTATTAGTTGTTTTTATTCTTCATTCGCGTGGCGCACACGGTGGCGCGCGGACCGCGACGTTATTATTTCGGCATAATTTTGACTTTTTTTTACACATCAAATAAATTCCGAAAAAAATTCAATGTAAAACCGGGGTGATGAAAAATGTAAAAAACGTTTATTGGGGGAATATTTGTGTAAGAATGTATGAAGAAAAATGGGTCCTGAACATTTCGGCGTAAAAAGCGGGAAAACGTAAAATTGTGGAACATAAAAACGCGGTTTTACTGTAGTTCATATTTAGTAGACTTTAGGACAAAATGAGGATAAAATGTTATACTTGACTTTTGGTTTGAACTTGTTGCTCATTCGTATTTGTGAACACATTTTTTATCATTAGTAATGTAAAACTTTAATAAATGGAGGATTGAATGTTTTTCAAACATAATTTTTTTGGCTTTTTGGGGGATCATGGTACAGGTGGCGCAACGGGTATTGACGGTTTTTAGAGTGTTATTAGTTATTATGGATATACTGATGAAACAACCAAGGTCAAAACATATATTTTTATTACACATTTAATGCAGTTTTACACAAGAATTTAAAAAAAAATGTAAATACTTAAAAGCTAACATTACTCAAGAAATTCCGTTTCCTCTGGTATACAAGAAGGATCCAACCTCGGACCTCCACTCTTTCTGATATTTATAAATAATATTGCTTTAAAAATTAAATTTTCCAAATATCTTTTGTTTGCGGATGATCTTAAAATATTCAAAATTATAAAATCAATTGATGACTGTCATAAACTGCAAAATGATCTACATTCTTTGTTATCTTGGTCTCATGAAAACGACAATTTTTTAAATATAAATAAATGTATGCCTATTAAATTCACAAGAAAAATCAATAAAATCGTTTTCAATTATTCAATCGACAACACAATTTATATGAACGTCGAGACAACTCGAGATCTTCGGATACTTTTTGATAACAAACTTAAATTCAACCATCACATTGACACATTTCAAAGAAAGCGTCCAAAATCTGTGGATTTATTTTGTGAATATCTAAGCCATTCAATTGCTATTACATTGTATAAATCATTTGTTTGGTCTCCCAATTATAATATTCATATAACGCGGATTGAATCGGTGAAATATAAATTTAAAAAATAGTAGATATTTAGAATCGGATCAAATACTTTCATTGTTAACTATTATGATCGTCGAGCGAGTACTTTCATATCTTCAGTTTAGAATTCAGAAGGATTTTGGCTGGTTTGATATTCTTGCACAAATAAATATCTAACTGTATAGATGCCCATTATGTCCTTGCTCAGATACACCTTAATGTACCTCGCCGTAACTTGCGTACCAATCCTGTCTTTGCTGTGGGGAAAAAAAAAAAACTAACATCGGATTCTTTACCCCTCTGCCAAGGATCCTCAGAACAGTTAACAAAATCTCACTAAACAGTACTGTCAATGTGTTCCTACAGCGAGGGCAGGCATTCAAGAAGCAAGCGGTGTTGTCACTCCCGACTCGCGATGTCACCTTTGCCATGTCCGCCTAGATTATGCCATATTTATACCTTTTGTTAATTATACATTTTGTAAATTTAAGTAGATTTTAAGACTGTTTATATTAAGTATTACTCATTAATGCCAATCTGTTAGGGTTTACTTAAGCCTGTTGATTGGCTTAAAAAAAAATATCAAAGCAATGAACCAGGAGATGCTGCTACGAGTTATAGAGAATTTTCAATCAAGACTTCAACAATGTTAAGGAGAACGTGGTGGCCATTTAAAAGATTTTTATTGTAAAGCTGCATTGTATGTGTAATAAAAATATATGTTTTGACCTTGATCGTCCGATTAGTAATACCAACTGGGCCACCCTGTACTAAAAAGTTTGAGATGTACGATCTAAAATGTCTTTCTTTCTGCAGGTTAAAATATTATCTCATTACTATCACTATATGGAACCATATATGGGTCAAGCGTTATTCCCCATAACACTAGAAGCAATGAAATCTGAAATAGATGAAATTGCACTTCAAGGAATAGAGTTTTGGTCAACTGTTAGTGAAGAAGAAATTGACTTGTCTATCGAAGAGTCAGAAGCAATGGAATCAGGTTAGTACATAAAATAATGTTAATTTCATCGACTGATATCATTTTTATCTACTGGTTCAGATGCATATTTATACATCACTCTGCATTAGGAAAACAGTTCTTGGCTCATACTATTTATTCACTGTTACGTTACCTCAGATGATCTAGTATAATTTATTTAAATAGTTTCTTGTACATGGCAAGCTTATTGCCAAATGAGAGGTTTACAAGTTAGGCCCATAATGGTTTTTTTTTATAGAGAAAGCATACATTCCCCATTTTAGTTAAAGTTTTCACTATTATATAGCAGAGATGGAACCGATATCTGGTTAATATTTGCTATCTAATTTATTTATTTATTTACAGACTCATTTAGTACATTTAACAATGGTAAATATATTTGTTTATAGTATATACAGGCACAATCGAAGTAAAATACATAAAGAAAATACTAGTTTAAGTAAATTTTTATTTGGCAGTCTACGATTCTGCTTTTCTTCATACATAATACCTGCTTCAAAGAACCAGGTATTATGTATGACGAAAGCAGCCCCTCTTTGTACACCATGCTGCTCAATTGGGGTTTTGTATGTTACAATTTTGTCAACGCAAGAGCGACTTTATCAAATTGTAACTTTAAAGCGCGTGAAACACTCACTTTTTACACTGTTTATTCATTGGCCAGATATTCGGTATCCAGCTATAGTTATATTATGTTAAATTGTCCTAAAAGGTTTCCTAGATTTGTCCACCGAATTGTATATCTATGTGTATCTGATTATAATGAATTTTTTCTGTCCCAGAATGAGTTGGTAAACTCATGGAAGTACAATTATGTCATGTGCATAGTTTGTATCTTTAATTAAAATACTTGCAATTTTCACTTATAGCTCGCATTAACATTGTTTATCTAAATTTTAGCAATTATGGTTTTGTACCAATAAATAAACAAAACATTTTTGTTTTCTCTTATGTGAGAACTAAATCATTATTTTTTATCGAACTTAAATAATTATCTTGACCTCAGTTGGATCTTGGATCTGTTAACAATGTAAACTTTTCATGTTTGCAGCTTTTGCTGTAAACATGAAAAGTTTACATTGTTAACAGATCCAAGATCCAAAACCCCCATGGGGAAACTGCGTGATGGCTTGTTTGTTTATTTGGTTTGTTCTACAGTAAAATATTTTTTTAGGTTGTCCTCCAGTACGAACATCGCGACATTATGCGCGCGGTGCCCTTCAGTTCCTCACCCCAGTTCTCATGCACAAACTGACTAAACAGGAAGATTCAGACGAATGGAACCCTTGCAAATCAGCCTCGGTATGTCTCATGATCCTCTCCAATTGTTGCGAAGATGATATCCTTCCATATGTATTTCCTTTCATCAAAGAAAATATTAAATCGGACCACTGGAGATTCCGAGATGCCGCTCTTACGGCATTTGGCTGCATACTTGGTGGACTCCAGATCAATACCCAGAAACCCCTGGTAGAAGAAGCCATGCCAACACTCATACAGTTGATGTACGACACCAATGTGCATGTGCGAGACACCACTGCCTGGACCTTGGGACGTATATGCGAGATCATACCTAATGCTGTCCTCAATGAAGCCTATTTCAAGCCCCTTCTGGAAGCACTAATTACCGGCCTCGATGCTGAGCCCTCTGTGGCTACCAATGTTTGTTGGGTGTTCAATAATTTGGCAGAAGCCACATATGAAGCCGCCAAAGTGAATAGTACCTCTGACGTACCCCAAACTTATAGCATGTCTGAATTCTTCAACTTTATAATTCACCGCTTACTCTTCAACACAGACCGGGCGGATTCCGGGCAGAACAATTTGAGAACTAACGCTTACGAGGCCCTCATGGAGATGGTGAAGTTTTCACCTAAAGACTGCTACTCCACGATTCAACAAACTACAGTTATAATTCTGGACAGGATACAGCAAGTTCTGCAGATGGAGAAACACATATCTGGACACACCGAGCGCTCGCAATATAACGAGCTACAATCTCTCCTGTGTGCTACTCTCCAATCTCTCCTGAAGAAAGTGACTCCAGAGGATGCACCCAAAATATCCGACACGGTAATGCAGGCCGTGCTAACTATCTTCACCTCTAGTAGTGGCAAAGTCGGGGGCATCCAGGAAGATGCAATGATGGCAGTATCGTGTTTAGTAGATGTGTTGCAAGAAGGTTTTATCAAGTACATGGATGTATTCAAGGCATACTTGTTTACCGGTCTCAAGAATCACCAAGATCACCAGGTGTGCGTGGTGTCTGTTGGGCTGGTGAGTGACATCTGTCGCGCTCTCAGAAAGAAGATCCTCCCTTACTGCGACGACCTCATGACGCTTCTCCTGGAGAACCTTCAAGACAGTAATATCCACCAATCGGTGAAGCCGCCCATCTTCTCCGTTTTTGGAGACATTGCCATGACCATTGGCGCAGATTTCAATAAGTACCTAGAGGTAGTGATGAAGATGCTTTACCAAGCTTCACTAGTACCCGTGAATCGCGACGACCCCGAGATGACGGAACATCTGGAGACACTTCGAGAGGGCATCCTCGAAGCGTATACTGGTATCGTGCAAGGCTTCAAGGGAGATGACAAAGAGCAGGGGACAGAAATCAATCTACTGGATCCTTACATCATAATTATGGTTAACTTCATGATAGCTGTGGCCATGGACACAGGCCATACGGAGAACCAAGTGGTGTCGGTCGCCGGCCTGGTGGGGGACTTGTGCGCCTTCGGAGTGGGCGTTCTACAACTGCTGGACGTAAAGCCCATCACCGACATGCTGAGCCTAGGGCGACGCTCTCCCACCTCTCGCACAAAGACAACAGCCCAGTGGGCCACTAAGGAGATGCGACGCCTCAAGGGACTTGTTCCCCAGGTGCCCAGCAGCTGGTGAGTTTTCTTCTCTCTCTCTCCCTTGTTTCCAGTAAATCTCTCTTCACATCTAATGAGTGCTTCGTCTTGTTTCAGATTTTACACTGCAGCGTAGGTGGAGATTCGGAGTTATTCGGTTAAAATATAAAATTCCAAAAGTCTATATCGATTCTATTGAAAGCTACTCGGGATGATATAGTGTATTAGTTTTGTTAATGATCATCATTTCGCAGCTCTCGGTGAATGTTATTTTCCAAATACGAGATAGTTTACATTTATTTTGTGCAAAATTGCCAATTTTTATTTGTGAAAGAAGAATAAACGGAGACACTTTGTTACATAAGCGGTATCGGGAAATATATCGATGTATCACCGTTTGGTGCCGAAAGTGAATTAGTGATTAAAGCAGATGTGCGTGTTTGCGTGAAGTTTTTGAATAAAAAGGACGACCATTGACTTATTTATGTGCGCGACGACTGAAAGGTATCTCGGAGTTGTTTAGTTAAGCATTTTCCGGTCAGCGGAGTGTGGCCCAGTCCCTATTACTGGCCGGGGGCGACATTCCCTTTACAAATATTAGCCCTTGGCCCCTCAGCACAAAAAACCAGCCGGCTGGAACCCCCTAAGGCCCCTCACCATCTGTCTTCGCCGATTACCTTATTTTCAATCTCGCTTTATTTTTTAATTAGGCTAAGCCGGTCTCGGTGAAACTTATGTTTGCCTTTTAGACAGTGTATCGTCAGAATTGCGAACGAGTGACTAAACTTAACTCGCTTTAACTAAACCAACAAACGATTATGTCAAACTGTGATTTGGGAGGGCTCTGATTTGTCGTCGGCTCGGCCGCGACTCGCCGAGCTGACGTTTTCGTGTAAATTAATTTTTAGATAGAAATACTGCAGGGTTTATAAGAGGAGCCCTCTCAACATAAACAATTCCTGATAGTGTGATATTGCGTCCTAAAATATCCTAGTGAAGTAAGATGGAAGAATGTGTAAATATGTAAGGAGAGAGAATGAACCTGCGAATGGAGATGGATGTCTGCTCGTGAGTGTATGAGGTACAATAATAAAATGACGGTGACTATTAAACGTAAGACATACTAAACGAATCTGTATATTTGGTTGAATGCTGCATGTTATTAGATGGTTGAATCTCGAAGAGAGACAGGCGCGTTGTTCGTTGAATGTTATGTATTTTCAGAGGAGTTTTGTGGAATGTCAATGTTGCTTGCCTGATGAGTGTTCTGTATAGACTCGCGAAATTGAGGGAGACTATTAAAAGTGTATCACCCGATATGTTAGTGTGCCATGTGACTGTTATTACAGACCGATAAGGGTCAACACTCGCTATAACTTACCACCCACGTTTTTGTCTCGTATATTTCAAATTAACCCATAATTTCAAGTTTGGATTATAATTATGTTATATTCATTGTATTTTTGTAGAAATATTCATTGAATTTCTTCTCAACCGCGCTCTTATTTCCAATTAGGATTATTATTACTGAACGTTTCTGTAAAGGAGTTGCAGAAATTCAATAAAAAAATATTCATTCATTTCTTGTTTTATTTGTAGCAAAATTTTCTATTTCCATTTTTAACACTACGACATACATACATGACATTAAATAAAAATAAAAACAAGCATGGCTACATATTCTGTATTGTTTTTCCTTTACTTATTCATAAATTCTGTAGGTATTTTATATCGCACCTACTAGCCAGATCTCTAAAGTTTAACTGTGAGTACAGTAAAACCTCGATATAGCGGACCTCTATTTAACGAACTTCGGATATAACAGTCAATCTTTAGATGAAGTAATGGTTGTATTGCAGGATGAAGATAATGCAGAAGATAGAGGAGGACAACGTTCCTTGCAAAACTTAAAGTGTTATAGTTAAAAATCAACAATTTTTAATTTTGCTGCGGCATGGAAAGAGGTGAAAGAGCAAACATTAAAAAATGGTTGGATGAATTTGTTTGATGGCCAAGATGCAGACATAGATTTAGAAGGGTTAGAAGTTCTAGATTTCTGTAGGACAATACGTAATAATGCCGGAGAAGAAGTAACTGAAAAGGATATTTTACAATGGCTAGAAGTAGATGAACGTGACCCTGGGTATAATATGACTGAAAGTGAAATAGCAGATGAAGTTATGAACCTAATAAATGAGGATGGAAGTGAAGATAGCGAAGAAGAAACAACACTGCCAAAAATGAAGTTATCAGTGGTAAAGATCACATCTCGATGATCTAATAACATTAATTGACTATTCGTCAGATAACGAAGTACAACTATATTATACGCATTTTTGTAATTTTAGGGAGCTGATTATAAAAAAACAGCAAACTCCAAAAGTGCAAACAAAACTTTATTCCCTTTTCAAAGCAGGATTACCGAAAGCAAGCTCGTCGATATCAAACAGCAATGTCACTTCTCGACGAGTGTCCGAAGATTATACATAGAATTTCGTTTGTGTTTTGCATTGTTTATTTATATCTAAATACAGTGTACATATTTTTAAAAAAAAGTTGTTTAGATTTATTTTAAACCTGTTTTTGTGTAATGGACTTACGGATTTAACGGTCACCCCCTCCTCCCAATAAGTCTGTTATATCGAGGTTTTCCTGCACTATTTTTATAAACTTATTTTGAAACTGGACTTAATCAGTGGAAATGTTTAAATTTCAAAATTAAACAAACCTTACATATTTGGTTCTTTGGCATTGGACCAATAATATATAAATAGTTTTAACTCTTTGAGTAATAACCGTATGGAGAAAAACCATTCTATGATTATTGAATTATTACTATGTATTAACTATTATAATATACGAGCTAAACCCGGCAATGCTTTGTTATTGCTGGATTTGAATACATACTCATATACAGGGTGTTCTTTAAACCCTGTCACATCCGAAACCACGATGATCAGTATGTGCAAGAAGACATATTGGCACATTAAAATATTTTTTTACAAACGAATAAAATTTAAAAAAATAAAATATCAAAAAAAGCAAATGGTTGCTTACTTCTGCAGGGGTGAAACGAGGTGGGGGAAGTCTGATAATAATATTTTATTTTTAAAAATTTTCTTTCTAAATATTAAAAAAAATATGCTAATATGTCTTCTTGCCCATACTGATCATTGTGGTTTCGGATGTGACAGGGTTTAAAGAACACCTGTATAGACTTTTGTTAGAATAGACTAAATTGACATTTCGTTGTTCAGTTTTCCGCACCTCAAATCTGAACCGATTTGTTCTTTTTTAGACAGAGAGTCGGAATAAAAAAATTTGTATTGGTACGTTTTGCCTTTTTCAAAAATAATTATATTTGTATACCGTGCTCCCAAAGACAGCATATAAAACTGCCTTTTTACGGGTTTTTGGATTGTTTTAGTTTCCATAATAAACTATTTTTATAAAAACGAAACAATAGGGACACGCCAATAGTAAATATCTATTGTGTGTATAAAAAAAAACATCGCTTTAGTGCCATAATCCAGAGAGAAAATACGGGAAATCGTTTGTATGAAGAAAAGTCAGACCGCGTTTCCTCTTAAGATTAGACATTATTACTCAGAGTAATAATGCATGAACCTATAGAGAAGCCCTATAACTATGTTTCATAGAACGCAAGCGATGTTGGTTTGTTGATTAGCAACAAATTGGTGGCCATTTTGTTTTGCTTGACTACATAAACATAACGGTTCGATCGGATGCTTTTGTAGCTGTGCTTGACATTGTTTGTAAATAACTTGGATATTCACATTATAATAAATAAAAATCGACTTTGGTGAATTGCAGAATGTTTGGTTGCAGCAGTAGCGTCAAAGGAGTCAGTTTTCACAGGTAATTGATTTTGAATATTTTCCCATGATTTGCATTGATTTTTGGCATTTATTGTCCCGACACTTGTATTATGTTGCCTAAAAACTTTCCTTATATCAACGTATTTACTTCAGATACTATCTTTTCTCAATTTAGGAGATTAGTGAATTAAAGTATGTTTTATTTTTACTGTTGATAATGACAGTTGATTACGGGCAATATGTCGGGGCCGCACTAAGCATCCATATAAAGTTTAAGTCTTTATCGAGTAGAGGTCGATCAAAATTTTACCAAAAAATAGCAATGTTAACTTTGAAATCGCATCTAAAATGACGTGTCCAAATTTCAGGCCGTTACGACTCGCCGTTTCGGAGATGTGACTGACAAACAAACAAACTCAACACAGGACTTTGGTTCCATTTAGTTGGGATTTATGTCTCAATAAATGTAACATTAGTATATTGTGAATAAATAAATAAAAAAATAAACACACATGTATTATCAGTTTTATAAAATAAATATAGGTGAATTATAGAAAAATAAATTGGAAAAACCCTGCAATAATAAATACACAGGTACATATTTAAAAGTATTTACAATGCAAATTAATATCCATTTGGTAATTCTCCACCTGAGTATGGCCCATTGTTTTGCTGCGATCTGTAGCTAACTTAATACCCAATAGTCATAGAATGGTTTTCCTACGTTTGGGCTCCTCCATAGCTTGGTGCATTATTACTTAAAGCATTTTTTTTTTTTTTTTTTAATTTATTTTTCCGTACACATTTTATTTCCATAGAAATATAATTACAAAAATACACTTTTAAAAAATACATCTTAAATTAAGCTATAACATGTTTTTCACCAATTATATGTGAACACCAATAGTCACAAAAGAAAAATTAAAAATTGTATATAGACCAAAATTTAGTTTTAATTAAAGCAGTTTATTAAAATTTATTTAAGATTAATTTTAATAAAATGTAATTTAAGATAGATGCAATTTATACAATCGAATATAATTTTACTAAATTATTAATAAACTCTCGAAGTAGTAATAAGTTTTTTCAAATGTACATCAATAATTATAGTAATAATAGTCACAATAAAACAAAATAAATAAAAAACAATGCATACTCTTAGGCGTACCTCCCCTAATATATTTTTGCTGGGACCCAAGTCCACGATTTTATCAGTCAATGGTCGACCATTGAGCATGTAAGAAAAAATATACAAGTTAGTGACTTAGGCGTACCTCCCCTAATATATTTTTGCTGGGACCCAAGTCCACGATTTTATCAGTCAATGGTCGACCATTGAGCATGTAAGAAAAAATATACAAGTTAGTGACTGATGGTAAATAACTTATCGTGTTAGTTTTATTTAACGGCCAGAATTCAGTTTGATCGCACACCCCACGAAGGGAAATACACGATATTTCCAGAGTAATAAGTTAACAGAGTCGCCACCTTGCAACTTGCGACACAGTTCCTATCGATTCAAATACAAATTAATGCTAATGAACCCCGAATTGTTGAAAAAGGGAGGAACTAAAATTAGCTGAAGGCGTGTGGATGATAGGTAGTAACAGGGTACAATATATGCATGACGCACGACTTGCAACTGCCTGTTTAGAGAACACTCTATTAGTAGTTTTAAATGGAAGCTGATTGATATTTTATTTTTATTTTTTTCTCATAAAAACAAAACACATTATGGAATTTATACAGTGGTTACAATATGTCGATAGAAATATAAACATTAAATGTGTCTCAATTACATTATGAGTATAACTTTTATTATAACATAATAATATTTACTCTAATTACTAGTTTTAGTCACAAAAAAAATTGTGTATCCGTTTTACCATTGTACATGTTAGTTAGGGTGAGTATATATATTTAGGGTGTGTGTATTATGAGGAAACCTATATATATGGTATCACATGACCATGAAAAGAAAAGAAAAACCAAATTAACATATGCTAAAATTACGAAAATATGATTTATGCATCCTGCATTTATTTTTAATTTTAATTCATTTTTTTTTTAAGAATGTGTTTATCTGCTCCTTCCATGCTTATCCAAGACCTCAAACCTACTTTAAACTGTACCAGTAATTTAACGTTTTGTAGTTCCTTGGTTAGAAGATTGAAGGATCTTGGACCAACATGTAAGCAGTGCTTCTGTGCGAACTTAGTTATGCATTCTGGAACTGACATACAGCATTATTAAGTATGCTCACAAAACTTTACTTCATAATGCTTTTATATAACCATGGGAACAGATTCGGTGTTCTTAAATAAAACTATCGACATATTAATACACATAGACGCACCCGGAACCCTCTAAAATTATGACACTTACTCATGCCCAAACGCTCAGTCCTGCCCTTTGCACATTTAGTCGTTCTTTAACCACCAGCCGGGTTTCGACATGTGCTTGACATTTAATTTGAAATTGAAATACTCGGTTGTGTCGTGAAAATGTCTAAAAACCATTCAGATAAACATTAAAACGATTGTGTAACTTTTCATTGGTAAGTAGGTAACTAGGTACATGTTTAGGATTTAATTCCATAACTTAAAATAATTAATTTTCAAATATAGAATTCTTTTTGCAAATGTCAAACTCTGCAATTATCGCCAACAGGGGTGGACTCATCAAATGTCGGTTAATATTATTTTAGTATTGCCAAACATCCAGCAAAAAGAAACAAATGGGTGAAAATTATAAAGAATTTAAGAAAATAATCTGATTGGGATCCGTAAAAAACGAATGTTGTTTGTAAACATTAATAAACAATCTTTTTTATCCACAAAAAAAAACATTCTTTCATTTTCATTTGTAAATGCATTCTCGGCGAATGCAGCCCTGTTGAACGATGAAAAAAACGACTACTCTCCAAACTTTTTTCTACTTAATAAATTGAACTTTTTATCAGCTATAAATATGCTCGTGGTAAAGGTCTACATTTCGCTGAAAACCACACGTATATCAGTCCAGTAGTTATTCAGTCCATCGAGGACACACATACGAACATTGCTTTTTATATGTATATAGATCATAGAATTAAGAATAGTCCAGAAACTGCATACGCACATCAAACAGAAGGCGACTAAACTACTCATAAATGAGAAGGTTTACGTTTTGACCCATTAGTTTCTTTGTTGCCGTCGCTCAGTACGCAACTCCTGATTTGAATTCAACTATGCCGTGTTGTGTCCATTTAAAGTGTAGAAATACTGCTAGGATCTCAAAGAAACAGGATGCAATCACATTTCATGTGTAATTAGCAAACTAATGTTTAAGTAGCAAATGCATAACTTAAAAATTGAATTATTTTTCCATTTGTCAAATTGTCGAAGAAATCAAAATGGACATTTCGTTAGTGTTGCCAGGGTAGTAATTTTTCTTACCCTACTTTGCTCATCTAATAAGAGAAATAATGAAAATAGGACCTCGGATTAAACAACTCTGTGGTAGACATTTGACCGACATTATCTTCAAAACATCAAATATTATTTAACATGATATAAAAATATCCGTTTTTGTAGATTAAATTTGTTTTATATTTTAAGTTCAAAGTTCATTTATTCAATTACTCTTATTAAATGACGCTTTACTTATCTACTCTGTTGAGTCAATCAGTATTTCCGCGTGCACAATAAAATTTTAGAGAAATTAACAGATTGCTTTTTTCCCATCGTGCAACATTTCGCGGCGATACCACGAATGCGCACGGCGAAAGTGGGGCATAGTGGGGGGATTATTGGACACAGTCCAATGTAGTCAAATATGATTCTACCCTCCTTCTGGACCATTCTTAATTCTATGTATAAATCTTATAATCAGTGATTAAAGATTTTGCGGTTTGTATGGATTGATAAATACGTATGAATGTTGAACTCTTTTCTTGATATCAGAATAATATATTAAATGCTTCTGATATACCATATGAGGGTAATTTGATCCATAATTTGGTTAAATTTGATAAACAATTTTAATAAAAATCCATTTCTAAAAATACCCCGTTAAAATTTTGTACATTTTCGGCATTTTGTAGAATGCAAAATCAATTATATTTTTGCCTATCTGCTATTCTTAATATCATGTTTATAGTACGATGTCGTACTATGCTACATTTTTACAAATAAAATATGTAGACAAAGGTGATGTAGATATGCCTTGTCAGTTCATTTGGCTTTTTTTCCTTACTGCCCTGGATTATCCAAAGTCAACTGCAGAGTTTCTCAAACCTATTTTTTCATCCTTTTCTAATTTAAAAACTGTTTGCAAGTAATTTCATTCTTCTCACCTAAATTTTTTAAATCAGCGAAGTGCGGTACATAATTTAGCCTACAATATATTATTATTATTCAATATAGGCAGGTGGCCTTTGCTGGTGTGCCTATATCCCGTGTACTGCTTTTTGTCCAAGTTCTTCTTCCTTCAAAAAAGCATCTAGACGGTTTTTCAACTGATTGATCGAAATGAAATTTTAAAAAAAAGTTAATTTTACAACAGTTCCCAAATGTCGTTTGGTGCTTTTTGGTATGGGCATTGGATTATAAAGACAGCTCAATATTAAAAATATGTAGGTATATCTTCTATAATTTTAATTATCTCATAACTGCAATGCTCTGCGCATTTTAGATGCAAGAGATTATATAGTCGAGGCCTTAAATCAAATGACAAATATGGAGCAACTGGGGTGGTGTTTTGAATACTATACTTTTTTGGCGTGTGTTTATATACTTAATACACGCTAACAAAGTGTTATCTCTATAGTCTTCAGAAATCCAGTTCTGACGCCACTTTTTATTTTTTTATTGTGAGTTGCTGTGAAAAGTTTTTCAAGTTTTTATTAAATTTTATTTAGAGTGTCTTATAAATTAAATACAGTATGATGAAGAAGTTCAGTGCAACGGGAAATTGGATATAAAATTTTTTTGCAATGTGGTAAAAATAAGAGCATTTAATTGTATGGCGAAGTTTCTCTAAAATGTATAAAAATATTCACGAAAATGGTTTTTATAAATATGAAGGACGTCACTAGTTTCTCGAAACTAACCAATGACAGAGTGGTGTGATACATTTCCGGTTACCGGAAAGCCAACATACCAATCAAGACAAGAGAGAACTTATGACGTCGCAGGCGGAGTAATTTCAAAATCCCAGCGCTGATGCGTAAAAATATTTTTTTCAACATCAAAAACAATTTTCACTTTGTGGTATGGCATTTTACACATATTTTTTTATAAATCTGTATAAACCACTTTTAACAAAAACTGTAAAAAAAATTGTCTTAGTTTGATAGTCTATTAAAAAATTATAAAACCACTGAATTTCCTTATTATAATCATATGCTCATACAAATATTAAAACGGACATAATTTAATAATAAAATTTTTAAAACAATAAATAAAAAAAATTTTGACAAATAACAATAATGATATGCAAAATAGTATAAATACTAAAATGAGGTAAATTTTGAACTTTCAAACAACTTAAAATATTTTTTTTTATTAATATTATAAAGTAATGACTAGTAGGAGAAGGCTATAAATATTATCATTTTCTTAGTGCCCTGTCAGGTATCCCCAACGTTAGCAATCACTCTGGCGAAAGTCTTTCTGTCCTGTGCTGCCTGAAAAATCTGCTCCACAGTCCTGAAGCCAGTCCAGTCTAATACATTACGCAGCCAGGACATCTGTCTTCTTCCAGCCCCTCGGTGACCCTTACTTAAGCTTGCCGGCCTCCGTGGTGTAGTGGTCAAGACGCTCGACTCACATACAGAAGGTTCCGGGTTCGATTCCTAGTGAGAACACAAATATTAAATAAGATTTTTCTCAAGCCTAGGTGTTATGTGATGTAATTCACCACTGTAATTGGGCCTCCTGGCCTGTTGTGGTGCAAAAATAAAATAAAATAAATTTAAAAAATAAATTGCCCTTCAAAATTAAATGAAGCAAGTGGTACTTTTCTCCACGCATTTTTTAAATTTATTTATTTTTTTGTTCATTTTTCCATACACAGATTTACATAGAATTTTA
Organism: Micrasema longulum; assembly: GCF_059751315.1. NCBI lineage: Eukaryota > Metazoa > Arthropoda > Insecta > Trichoptera > Brachycentridae > Micrasema > Micrasema longulum. The sequence goes on from NW_028277455.1 coordinate 1,113,549, forward strand.
ATTACATAAATACACTTTAAAAAATTCATCTTAAAATTAAGTTATAACATAAAACGGAAAAAATGCCCACAAAGACTTCAGTGTCTGAGCGTGGGCCATTCCTTTTTAAATTATTAATAAGTTTATAGCATATAATTTATTTTTTTTTATTACTCAACCTTATCTGAATTTTGTACGTCTGTAAATTGTGTAAATATTTAAAATGTATTTTTTTATGTTTATGGATAAGGTCATATATTAACTTAGATGAAATATCCCAAAACTGCAGTTGGAGTGCTTTATGTTGGGCACATCGACATTATTTTATTTATTTTATTTTATTCCAGTAAAATGGCTTTATAGTGCAGAGCCAATTCTACCATATAAACATGAACATAATTATAAATGTAAACAAAAATATAACAATAAATATAAATATAACAATAAACATAAAATAAAATTTTATATTTGCAGCACTTAGCATATCGCGCCATCGCTCGAACAACGGTGAATGGATCCACCCTGCAGTGGCTTGGAGAATTTTGTTATTAGAGTTTTTCAGGCGTTCCCATAGGCTCCAGGCTCTTTGGCGAAGTAGGGCAGCGAAGGTGTTTATTTGTCCAGCTGTAAACATTATACATTATACTTAACGGATATTTAAATGCAATATTGAAATAACACCTAGTCAGTTTGAACAAGTGGTAATGTCTTAGAGGGCGAGTGTGTACATTAAAATTGATATTTTGCAATCATCTACTTGAATCAAATTGGCTGTTAACAATTTTGTACATCTAAACAACATCCAACATTTTTCTTTGTCTTTCGAAAGATCGCAGATTAAAGAAATTGCACCGAAGATCAGAAGTGTTCAAAACATCAATCACGCTACAATCTATACGACGGAATTCTAAGAAACTTTTCCACGCATTCAATCACTGTGTAATGAACATTGTATCGAGGACTCTGCACTGGCGTTGTGTTGAGTGTAATGAGTAATGAGTAATTCAGGTTTTTTAAATGAACCTGATATCGTAAAAATAAATCCTAACATTTTATTGAACTTATTTGTCATGTTACAGATTTGTTCTTGAAATTATTATTTAGAATAAAAAATCACTCCTCAGGCCTGGGTAGTATCGACTAATGATAAAGCGAATAGTGGTTTGGTCGGATACCGGATATTCAGCGAGCCCCTAAGCCAGATATCATTCAGTAATAAACAGATTTTCAAAAATGATCAATCTAGTTTTTACTTGTATCTTCCATTGTATATCGACCATGCTCAGGTAAACGGTGGTAATCCACTAAAGTAAAATTTTGTAAGATGACCAATAATCAGTGAAACCACCACAGTACTCAAATTTCTCTCATAGTTAAAACAAAACTTTTAATGGGCTTAAATTGAAAAGTTGTTCAAATATTTTCATGATATTTTTAATTGATATTGATCAATGAGTTTTATATCAAAATGGTTTATAAGTTTAGTAATTAAATGATTATAATAGTTTTGGGTAGTTTCACTCTTAAGCTTAATTTTTTCACACAAATATATTTTTAATCAAAAAACAATTTTTGACAAAAAAAATATATTTGCGGGTTACATTCTTTTTCTAGAACTGAACACTGAAGGAATGTTATTACGCAAAAGGGTCTATTTTTTCCTTATCAGGGTTACTTCCTTTTTCCCAAACATGCTTGACATCAACAAATCAATTTAGTGGTGTTGATTTTATGAAAAATTTTGCACTTAAATTAATATTAGGTATCCTCTGGACAGTAACCGGATACTCGTTTCATCTCTGGTATTGACTTTTGAGTGTTTGAGTGTCTTTAATTCCCTTAATGAAAAATTTCATTTAAAAAGGTTGGCAATTCCAGTGTTAGATTGTATCGTGTGTGGATTAATCTAGGTAATATGTGTATGGCTTCTTTGGGGGTTGTATTACTGACTTTACTTCAGTCCAACATGGAAGACACTCCGGACTGTTCCACTCGGCTTACTAATAAATCTGATACGGTAAGTAGCTATTTTTATATTATCCCTTGAACTATATTTTTATGTCGCAAGGCCTCTTTATGTGTCAAGGCTTCTCATTAGTAAGTATATCGAAAGTACTGTTTACATCATAGAACTTTGTTGTAATAAATCATTTGTAAAATGATATTTTTAAAATTAATTCAAAATCACTAGTAGAATGAATCATTAACTATTTTTTCACAACATCGATTTCCTATAGGTGCGAAGGTTTTCACGGTCACTGTTATCAATGTTTCTTTTTTGGGTGATACTGTGTGTGTTGGATTTGTTCCGACGTTTCAGCTACCATTGCAGGAGCCATCTTCAGGGTAAACCGAGTGTTTTTGTGGAAAAAAGTGTGCGTTTAAGTACTAGTAATTTGTACCGTGTTGCAGTCGACAGTAGGCACATTTCTATTCATTTTTGCCTGTCATCTTTGTTTATGTTATTTGGGTGTCTGTGTATTTCAATTGCCTCTTTTATTATTCATGCACTGTAATTACTGGGTTTATACAAAAATTTCGGTTCAAATGCGAAAAAATTGGTGTCTATAAAGTGTTCCACTATTGCAGATTTGTCAGGATGCCCAAGTTTACAATCTCATTTGTGTTCGTCAATACTTTTCTTTGCTGTGTGTCCTGTTTGTCCTATGTACACTTTATTACATCCTTGGCAACTTAGTTTATAAACAGCTTCCGTTTCCAGGGGATTATTATCCGCTCAATAAATGGTTCTTTATTTTTCCCACAGTCCCAAACGTTGTTCCAATATTATGTTTCTTCAGCACTTTGGCTATCTTGTCAGTAACCCTGCAATGGTAGCCGAAACCGAAAAAACTGAAACTGAATAACCCACTGTGAAGAAGAAATAGTGAAAAAGCTTTCAAATTACCTTTAAATAAGCTTGAAAATTGAGTTGCCGTAGTGAAAATAAATCTTTTGAATGTTTAAGTGACGCCATATAAAAAACTTTCCCAACTTTTAGGGAAAAAATAGTTTACATGTATTTCGTGCAATACTTAAGGGAATATTAAAAAATAACTATTTATAAGATTTATTGTGATGGTTTTCATTATTTTTTATTTGTATAAAAAATTAAAAACATTTATATATACCTGCATTAAATTTTACCTATGTTATAATTTTTTTATTTGATTATAAAATTATATCAACAATGTTTGAGTATGCCCAAATGCTTGCAGACTGGCTGGATTTTCTCCCTAGGGAGTTATTCATATCTAAATTCGTTGCAACAGAGAGGGAAAGTATTTTTGAGAAGGGAATATGGAAGTCTAGCCATTTATAGGGCTTACGACCTGTCATTGGCTGGTTTAAGTGGCCACTTTACACACTGTGTAACATTCACCATTCTGCCCATGTTAAAACATTCACTTCTCATCAACTCTTCCATCTGTTGACTTTTGTGAAATAAAGGAGCTGAAACCTTTATCATGCGGGTGAGATTCATCCGGCTGAACCAAATCACCTACTAGGCAACACCTGAAAACAATCTTGAATTTTTTATACTTCTTTTATCAAGTAGTTAATTCAACAATATTTGAGTATGTCCAAATGCTTGCAGACTGGCTGGATTTCCTCCCAAAGGAGTTATTCATATCTAAATTTGTTGCAACAGAGAGGGAAAACATTTTTGAAAAGGTAATATGGAAGTCTAGGCATTTACAGGGCTTATGACCTGTCATTGGCTGGTTTAAGTGGCCACTTTACACACTGAAAATTGTTTTTAGGCGTTGCCAGTAGGCGATTTGGTTCAGCCGGATGAATCTCACCCTTATGATAAAGGTTTCAGCTCCTTTACTTCACAAAAGTCAACAGATGGAAGAGTTGAAGAGATTTGTATGTTTAAACATGGGTAGAATGGTGAATGTTACACAGTGTGTAAAGTGGCCACTTAAACCAGCCAATGACAGGTCATAAGCCCAGTAAATGCCTAGAGTTCCATATACCTTTCTCAAAAATGTTTTACCTCTCTGTTGCAACAAATTTAGATATAAAAATACATACGTATTGTTCTCTTTATATGTGTTTCACTCAGCGTAATGAGTATTCTTCTTTAATATGTAAGTATACTTTTCAACCATTGATATGTCTACTTTGTTGTATACTTTTTTGTAAAATATTAACAGATAGTGCATTTAAAAAATCAGGATGTGGAAATAAAGGGATATTTAATTAAATTATTTTCTTTGCTTGTATTTCAACTGTAGCAATATCACCCATTTCAACACTAGTGCTGCGGTCGAGCTTCTTTTAAAACGTATTCCACTCTAGCCATAACTTCCTCATTGTATCATCATCGTTCATTTTCTGCAACTAATGGTGCATAGGGTGCAACATCGGTACACCAATCGCAGCGTATCTTGTTCATTTTTGTTACATAATGATAAGATGATCAGTCTTGTGCTTCAGGTACCAGTCCATAGACTATGTTCTATTCTTGTGTAAACACACTTTTTTAAATACATATTTTATGACATTCTATAAAATATAAAATACAAAAGTACACATTTTTTAGCCGTCTTTTATTTCTGTGATAAATTACCATGAACATCCACCAAAAGTTTTCACTAACAAACTTTAAACTTTTATAAGTACATTTTAAATATAAAGATTCGTATAGCAAAAAAAAGTAATAACGTATCCCTAACTCTATGAGGCCAAGAGCTCTGTGGAGATACAACATAATGGAAAGTAGACGCATGTACATTGTTAAAGAATACGTAAAATAATTTTAATTAACACCTGGACCACACATCTGAAAGTATATAAATCTATGCAATGCCTCGCAGCAGTCTCCAGCAATGGCCGCTTCCCCTTGACGAAATTCAATCTTGTACACTTCTCCTGAAAATGGCTTTCGTTTTGGAGGACACTCGTTTTGAACACTCTTGGGGCCACAAAAGAGAAATTTCTTTGAGCGGAAGTTGGACGTGTTTTTGGTATTAAATAATTACAAAGTTTACAAAGTAAAATTAAGTTTTCTGTATGAAAAGCAGAATAAGCCAAAATTTTTTTCTTCTAAACATGTTCAATTATGGGTTACTGACGAAGATACTTCAAATGTTCATGCAAATATACTCATTTTCATACACAATTATCGGTTTTTCTTTATAGACAGTCGAAGATAACTCTGTTAATTTCTCATTATAATCGGAGCCCAGAAATGTCAAGATAATGTGTTAAAATAATAAACGTGATACTTTTTTTATGGAAATCTAATTAATCGGCTAATTTAAGAACACATTTAGTTTATTTTTTAAAGTGTAATACATATAAGTTGAACTTCTCATACCATTTATTTTTACTTTGGCTAGGCTCGAGATGGCATGGACTTGGATGATCTCCTTCCACACGTGGGTGAATTTGGTTTATACCAGAAGCTTCTTCTGTGGCTTGTATGTCTCCCGGCATGTATTCCTTGCGGCTTTGGGGCGTTCAACCAACTCTTCATGACTGACACTCCAGAACACTGGTGTAAGATTCCCGATTTGATGAACATCACAGGATTAATGCCGCAACATCGCCGACAACTAGGAATCCCCCGAGAAGTAAGGCAAACATGGAAAGTTACCATTTGTTATCTTTCAGTTCAGTTCAGGCCTCAAAAACTAAAGTATTGAGTATATAAAATCAAATAAAAAGCATTGACGGTAAAAAGACTGATGTGCCAAACGAGAATTTTGCAGGAGGGTCGATTAAATTTTTATTTTTTATATTATCCATTTTCACACCCATAAATATATTTCAACATGTAAATTATATAAAACAAACAACATCAACTTTTAAAAAATACAGTATTAAGAAATAAAAGAAAGGCAGTATTTTGAAATACAGTAGGTGAAGAAAAATATAAAGAAATTGAGATGGGTTTCCCAAATTATATTCTGCGGAGCCAAATTTGACATTTAGCTAATAAGGGAATAACGCATTACTTTAATTATAAGTCAGTAAATTGAGGTCAATACTATGATAACATATCTAATTATAACTAAATGTACCATGCATGCTGCTTGAATGATAACTAAAGTGGGTAAAATGTTTTTTACAGATTATATTCAGCGCATGTATTTTTCTTTTACAAATTCGAATTTGAACTTAAAAAAAATTGTAAACAATTTTTGTTTTGGTAGTAATTGTTATTACATTTTATATTTGTTACTTTACCCATATAATCATCATCTTTTCCCCTTTCTGCATCAAGTGGTGCATAGGGCATTTCATTAGTACACCAAACGCAGCGTATCTTGATTATTTGTTTCATGAAAGTAAAGTGATCAGTCTAACGCTTCAGGTTCAGGGACAATGAAATATCGCAGTGTAAAACCACCCTTTTAACCAGTATTTCATATCATGGCACACCGGACGTCCCTATGATTTAACGAGACTGATAAGTATCAAAATACCAAATAGATGTACAAGATTGCAGTCTACCTTTATTGTGTCGTCTGGTAGACTCTCCAATTGTCAGACTACACCGGCTCGGAAACGAGTATGGAGGAATTGATATGTTTCGTTTTCCATTGTCAGTTTCATAGGAATTTTTTATTCTTTTATACGCCTTGATATAAAATCAAAATAATTTATGCTATTTGAATGCTGTAAAAATCACTCTGATTTTTTCTATTTTGCTAACCTACACTTAAATAATATCTAATGTAAACTTATTCATTTTCCCTAAAACTGATATAATTTTTCAAACACGTTTAATTATGTACCTACCCGCTTTTATGTAGTAATTTATCTTTATTGCAATTATATTGAGTTTTTCTACTGACATTTCTTGGTGGAACTGCATTTTAATTATAACAATAAAAATACTTAAAAATACCAGTCTGACGACGTCGGTCACGACGAAACCCGGTCACTGGTAAAAAAAAAAATATATATATTTAAATAAAAGTGGAATAAAACTATAAAGTATTTTTATTATTTATAATTTATTTCAATTGTTTATTAGATTAGTACCTACATATTTACTGGTTATACCATAAAAATGTTTAATTTTAATTTTATACCGTTCATGTAAAAGCCTTCTGGGCGTATATAGATAATAAATTAGTAAATAAATCTCGACCTTTCCAGGAATCGAACCCGGAACCTTAAGCGTCATAGGCCAACGTGCCGACCACTACACTACGAGGACTATTCTTCACTCTATTTCCTTTTTCAGGATTTTTACCTGAGAGTAGCTACTGAGTCAAAAACACACGTCCAGGATTCTACTTTTATTTTGATCTTGTATTCTTAATCTGTGGAATAATTTCTTGCCATAAAAGCTCGAAAACAGTCAATATTTACAGAAAAAAAGTCCTAATATTCGATAACCAAATCGAGATTACTTAATGGAGGTGAAAAATAATACTTAAATTGCTTTTCAAATGTTAGTTATGTTGACACAAAGAAGGGATCCACTTATTCATTGATAAGCTGGTTAATACTGTTTTAATTACTTTAGCAAGTACCATGACTTGCATACTACTTACTCCCTATATCAATATCCGAAATTCATTGCACCATTTTCCTAATTGGATTATGGCTTTAGACGCTTAACCCCCAATAGATAAGGCACTATGTTTATAGGTGTTGACTTCTAGGTGGAAACAAATGGCACATACAGCAAGTGTTCCAGGTATGCAGTTGATTGGGCTGAGGTGTTGCGACAATATGAACTTTTTGATATTGTTCCCAATGCTGACTGGGAAATTGAGCCGTGCTATGATGGATGGGAATTTGACAAATCAGAAGTGGAATCTTCAGTCGTTATTGATGTAAGTATGTAACTGACAAAAATATAAATACTGACAGTAAATTATTGATAAATGGAATATTATTTTAGATTAGTTCTATAAAAGTTAATTTCCATAATGCACACATACCAGCTTGTTTTCTGAGCTTTTTAATTACAAAATATTTGAGAAAAATAGTATTAGGAGCTTGCATACTGTGCTGGTGTTCTTAAATATTTACATTATATAGAAGATTAAACAATTAATAATAATAATAATAATCATGGTTTATTAACAAAAATTACTTTATCTACTACATACACACTTGGGTAATAGATTTCTCTGGATCATGTCTAGTCTGCCTAACTAGGTACAACCTGTTTTAAGGCAGACATTTTTATGAAAAATAAACAATAACATTACTACCTACTAGTTAATTTACTATACAGTTATACAATATTAATTTATACCATTTATTATTTAAAAATGTTTTTGAGTAAATTTTCCGATTTTTCTCGACCTAAACCCAGTAACCAATTTTTCACAAATTTATTAAATTGAATCCGGGTCATGGTTTTGCAATGTTTAGGTAACATATTGAATATTTTTGGACCCAAAAACCTGAAATTTCTTTGCCCAATTTAGAGTTTATGGTAGACCCCATGACCCACCCTCCAGTTTGACTTCTGGTAGTGTGGGAGTGTTTCTTTTGGGATTTGGTAGAATAATTTGCTTTCACAAACATTATTATTCTAATAATATGTAATAATTATTGACTTATATCTAATATCTCAAATTCCTCAAATAACTTGATGCTGGGGTACCTGAAGGGCTTTTTTAAAATTACTATTTTTTTTTTAAAGAAATATTTGCGTCTTTATGATTTACCCAAATATTTAATTTTTAGGGCCATTTTCAACGAGTTGTAAATAACTCACTATAAGAAAATGGAAATAAAGTTGGAATAGAGTGCGATTCGAACCACGCCCCATTGGTCCGTGAGTCCGAGACACTAGCCACAGGACCACAACCCGATTGGTTTTACATATTTATTTTTCATTTTGATGGTCTATGCATCTTCCTTTTTTTTAGTTTGATTTAGTGTGCGATCAGGCGATATATCCTACTCTAGGACTAGTTGCCCTTAACATTGGAGGACCAGTGGGAGTGTACTTCTTCGGTGTTCTGAATGACAGGATTGGAAGAAAAAAGTCCTATTTCGCATGCCTTACCATTCTCATAGCGGGCAGCTTACTAACGGCTACGGCGCAGAACTACTGGTGGTGGGCGGGGAGTAGGATAGTTGTCGGCCTCACTATTCCAGCTGCCTACCAAATACCATTTATAATATGTAAGAAATCATATATTTATTGGTAAGATTGTAGTCAAATATTTTCTGTTGAATGCAAAGAAATTGTTTTTAGTTTAACAAAATTTATTTAGCCTAACCATCATAATTGTCATTTTTGCCAAAAATTAGTTATTAGTATATTCCGAAGCAGCGCAAATAGATCTATGAAAATCAGTTGTTCTTATTTTTATATTTATATTATTTAATGTACTTTTATTTGACATAACTAGCGTAAGTGATTTATTTTTAGTCTCCTTACTTAATAATTCCATCATAATAACCGTAGCTGTACAAAATTTATATTTAATAAGTGCTCTGCACACACTAGACATAAGCAACCCAAGAGTACATATGTAGTTATACTTAGGGCGTCTCGGTTCATACTGAAGAAATACTAAGCATAACCAACGCATTTGCTACTGACGGTGCTTATAATTAGTAACATGAAAGAATCATTTTTGGTAATGCGTAGGATACCATCGTTGGTAATGTGTAGGATAGTTATATTTATATGAGTAAAGTATAAGATATAATTTTTTTTTCTTACATGCGGTAAAAATTATTTCATTATGAAATGAAGTTTTTTCTAAAATGTATGAAAAATTCATTAAAATAAACTACTTTAAATGGCGTTACAAGTTCTTCTAAATCAAACAATCATAGGGTGTTGCGATAGATTTCCGGTTTCCGCGATGCTAACCCTCCAATCGGGACAACTTACTAAATAGCAGCGACCATAACACAATAAATAAAAATAAAATAAACAATAATTTGGCTTTGTTTGATAGTTCATTAATAAATAAAAATATATTTAAAAAACCACTGAACTTCCTCATTCTTCCACATTTACTAAATATAAATATGGCAAGTACAGGTCCTAGACATAAATGACACAATTGCTGCACATACACAATACATAAAGAATTAAATGTTTTACCAGTTAAGGGTATTTTATGGAGCAAAATTATTATCCAACTGATGTTCAGCTCGATGTATAAAAGTAAAATTGAACACACTTACCTAACAAGATTTACATCTGTTGATGGTCTAGTTGTACCAAAATTTAAAAACAAATATGGATAGCGTACGTTGGATTTCATTGTTCCAAAAATATTTAATATGTTGCCACTTGACTTGAAAATATGTCATAATAAAAATGAAATTATGTTTTCATTATGAACGTGGTTAGTAAACAGAACATTTCTATACTGATTTATTATTTACATAAAACATTCATTTAAGAAACTCAATATTTTTATCTCTCATTAAATACCCTTTTCTGTCTAACCATTTCTTTTGTTTCTTTATTATTTTATTTACATGTTTAAGATGTTAATTTTAATAGTTACTTTTGACTATCAATTTTTGTTTTATTGATATAAAATTGAAATTTTTAATTTAATACTAAAGCATCTAACACAAAATAGTAAATGTTAAATATTTTATATGTGTAAAAAATTACGACTGTACTATTTAACTTTTAATTTAATCTAAAACTAATGTCTGAGCACCCGATGACAAACTATTATTTTAAAGTTTATCGGGACAAAATTTATGTTTTGATACTTAGTGTTTTTCTTTATAGAATGAACGTGTATGTATTAATATTGTAATAATATGTGTATTTTATTGAATAAAGACTCTTATACTTAGCAAATTAATGTAAATAAATATCTTGTTTACTAGTCAAAATCACTTTATGGGTATTTAAAAATATAAAACATTACTTAATATTTAGAAAAAAATATTAACACAAAATATACAGCTTCTATATCTAACAGATACTATACGAAATTACAATATTTAAAATATTTCAGTAAGTTTGGTCAAGACAGCATAAAAACAACAACAAAAAAAAACTGTTTTTCTCAGAATCTCCTGTTATGCTAGTGTGTTTGAAATATTATTTATTATTAAAAAAAAAAAAATACATTTCTGTTGTTTTTATCATTAAGTACATGTTTGCATATTATTATTATTTCTGTTATAAAGGTACCAAATTGGAAACTATTCCGATTTATTGTCAATATTTGAAATTTAGTTTTTTTCCACTTAAGATAATAATATTTTTTAAACTTTTTTTCAGCGCTAGAGCTTGTGGGCCCAAACTATCGCTCGTTTATAACTGTGATGACATGCATGTTCTACACACTCGGATTAATTGTTCTCGCTGGTATTACATACATGGTTAAGGACTGGAGTTTACTGGCGTATGTGACATCTGCTCCATTTATACTATATTATTTTTACTGGTTCTTTCTTCCTGAATCTCCTCGGTGGTTGCTTGCAAAAGGCAGACTAGAAGAAGCTTTGAAAATTCTAGAAACATTAGCAAAGATAAATGGGAAAGCGTTACCTGAAACATTCAAACAAAAGTTAAAACAGTTGATGATGATGGAACGCACTTTAAGCGAGGAACAAAGGGCCAAATATAACCCCAGTGCACTGACATTATGCAAAACTCCAAACATGCGATTAAAGACATGTTTAATTACTCTTAACTGGTTTGCAAGTGAGATGGTCTATGTTGGAATGAGTTACTATGGTCCATCTCTTGGAAGTAACCAACACATTAGTTTTTTTCTCTCATCCATCGTAGAAATTCCAAGTTATCTAGTGTGTTGGATTCTAATGGATCGTTGGGGCAGAAGATGGCCACTGTGTACTTCCATGGTATTGAGTGGCATAACTTGCATCGTCACTGTTCTTCTACCAGAAGGTAAAATATGTTAAGAGTGCAGAGCAAAATGAGATTCATAAATCATAGAAGGAGAATCGATACAGACATTAATTCTAGAAAAACATATATTGATATCGCACTTAAGACTTTTACAACAATATTTTTTTTAAAATTAACGAGTAATTAGTCTATTTTTTTTCATTCAATGTGTAGTTTTACACCCAAAATATGCTTTATTTTATGAATTATACTTTACTTAAGAGGAAAATAATTGACATATTTTCAATCGGTAATGAAGTAATTGACATATTTTTTTCTTATTTTACAATATTACTTGTTTAAAGATATTGCTTTTTTTTTTATTCTGTACTGTTTTTTTTGTATTTTTATTGATCTTATGTGAAGGGTACAGGATAAAAAAGAAGGATTTTATTAATGAAAGGATGTTAAGGTAGAACGCATAGAATTAAGAATAGTCCAGAAGGAGTTTTATGTAAAATAAAAATGGTTTTTTATTTTAAGTTTAAAGTTCATTAATTCAATTACTCTTATTAAATGACCCTTTACTTATCTACTCTGCTGTGTCAAGCAATATTTCCGCGGGCACAATAAAATTTTAGAGAAATTAACAGATTGCTTTTTTTTACCTTACATTTGTGTTATAATTATATTTTTTCCCATCGTGCAACATTACACGGCAGCATCACGAATGCGCGTGGCGAAAGTGAGGCATAGTAGGGGAATTATTGGACACAGTCCGATGTATTCAAATATGATTCTACACTCCTTCTGGACTATTCTTAATTCTACGTGTAGGAACCTGCCTCACCCTGAACACCTAACTTTCATACAAACTCTATTAAACCTAACCATTCGTTGATTCAACGATTGGTTTATATAGTGGATATTTCGCATGTGATTTTCTTCAACTCTATGTAAGAGAGGTTTAATATTTTTTTGGCACTTTGTGTCAACTTGAAAAGTACAAACGTATACCATTTGATACTTGGGTTAGTTGTATTTTTTTTTTCAAACCTTGGAAAAAAAAGCTTTTATATAACTTTTTTAATATCAAATAAAAAAGAAAGTCAATGTCGCATTTTTCGCACATTTGTCGTTGTTCTACGATCCTGAAGAAATGTTTTTATTAAGTTTATTATTCACATATACGAAACAAACATCGCTCAACATAACTGTCGCTTAAGAGACCGTAGCAAGTACTGAGTTGACAAGCGACACAGGATTATCAACATGCGAGGAAAAATTATACAGCTATTTGTTGATCTGATGAAGATTAGGTGTCTAGGGTTAATGTAAATAGTCTATCCTGTTTTATATAATCTAAAATGGTACTCATATTAAACTATTGTTTTATTTCCAATATTTAACTGACATCCACCGTTTATCCCTGTATCCTTTTTTTTTTTCTTGTTCAATAATGTTGGAATGTAGAGCCTTTATATAAATTTCCTGCTGTCAGATGCCATTATTAGTTTGAAACATAAAAATTGACATGCATCTTTTATATTCTGTACGTTTCATGTTAGTTCTGGACTTTTCAAAGTTATCCCAAGTAGTGAAAAATGAAAAGACTTTTCCAACTGTTAATATGTAATGTAAAAAAATACCTTCTGGAACTATTAATTTTTCAACACACTTACCTATCTACTGTTTCATTTGTTTTTTTATAACTGTTGAATTAGATGCTGTAACTGCAACACTTATCATCTTTTTGATATCAAAATCACTTATATCAGCATCATTTCTGATAGTGTATCCTTTTGCTGGAGAACTTTACCCTACACAACTACGAGGAATAGGTATCGGAACATCGGCTTATATTGGGGGACTTGGATTAATCATAATTCCTTTTATTACTTACTTGGTAAGAAAAAACACAACTGTTTTAATACATTTATGAAAATCGGTAATTTTTTATTTTCTTGTACTTATAGCTGCATAAGTACATATTGCTAATCTACCCGCATATTGTTATCAACACAGAATTCATCTTAAGTAAGATACTTTTACTGATTTATTATTTATTTGATATTCAGGGATCTGAGACTTTGGTGATGCCTCTTGTTATTATGGGAATAGTATCTGTTATTGGAGGTCTTGCTGCTCTTCGCTTACCAGAAACTCTCCATCATAGGCTTCCGCAAACTCTTGAAGAAGGTGAAGAGTTTGGAAAAGATTGGACCTATGCTGACTGTATTCGTTGTATACCACTTAGGTATTATTTTGCATTCTCGCATATCTTTAAGTTTTCTATTTTCATTCTCGTATTTTTTTACTAACTAAAATGTTATTGTTCATTTTAGACCTCCATCAGCTTCAGGATCATATGAAGATCTTGAACAGTTAGAAATGAGTCATATGCAAATCACAGATCTAAGGGATGAAGCAAGTCCTCAACCAAGAAGAAATTCCATGCGTAAACTAATACGACAAACAAGTGTGATGGATACTCAAAGAGGAATTGATGGATCTATGAAACTGACTCATTGGTTTTAGAATTATATAATACTTGTTACTATACAATTCAGCTGATATTTAAATAAGTAGTAAAATAACTTTCTGTTTATTTAGTTTGTGATTATTTCTCTATGTATTTACATGACATCATTTAAACAAGTTTCAATTATACATAATCATATATCTACACATCTTAATTCCATATTAGATATAAAATGAGAAAGTTCAATGCCACAGGAAATTAGATATAAAAAAGTTTTCTTACACGCCGTAAAAATTAAAAGAAAATTTATTTAAAAAGTACTAAAGTTTCTCAAAAATGTGTAAAAAAATATAATAATTTGCTTTAAATGATGTTACAAGTTCTCCAAAACCAACCAATCATTGAGGGTTGTGGTAGATTTCCGGTTACTGGGAAGCCAACTCACCAACAAAAACTTATGACATCACAGGCGGAGTAATTTCAAAATAACAAATCTTTAAAAAATTATAGTGCTGATGATATTATCCAAAAAAATATTTTTTGGCTTAGTTTGAAAGTCTATTAACAAAAATAAATAAATTAAAACAAAAACTGAACTTCCTCATTATGAATACAGTTAGTTTTTTGAAATTATTATTTTGTACTTTTGTAAGATAATGAAAAATAGTCAGAGAAAAAAACATTTAAATCTAAAACAATGATTACCTTTTAAGGTAAGTACATAATATTTTATTACATAAAATAGTAACATATCCTAAACTTCATGAAACCAAAAGCTCTGTTTTGAGTTGGTATGCAACATAGTGGAAAGTGTATTATGTGGATATGAATTTTTTTAATAAAAAATTACAGCATAAATATCAGTTGCATCTTACCATCTGGACAACACGCAGCACTATGTGTGCACCATATTATGATTAATAATAAATACATTTATGCAATGTCTCGCAGCAGTCTCCTGCAATGTTCTCATCCCTTGGACAAACCCGAATTTAAGGTATTTTTCATGAAGATGGCTTTTGTTTTGGAAAACTTAACATGTTCATCAAGGACATTAAACACTCTTGGGGCCAAAAAAAAAATATTTAAGAAAAAATTGCGTGTGTTTTAGGTATTGAGTAATTCCAATTACAGGAAAACCTTGCGTGAGCGTTTTGCTCAGATCTCTTGTCACCACATGATCAGATTGTATTTTTTAAAAAGTTTTATTTATTTTAACAAATCAGTAACATACATAATTGTATTTTTGTCCCCGCAAAGCCGAACCTTGTCTGCAGGTTAATTTACATTTTAAAAAAATATATAAGTAAGTACATAGTTTAATAATAAATGAAGAATAAAATATATTTATATGCACACTTCAGTTTCACTTGCTATTTTTAATATTTTTTTTAAAAATGAATTCAGGTTTTTTCCTCACTATTTTCAGCTGTTATTGGTGTCAATGATTCTTTCCTAAAAACATATCTCACGTCCAGTACATAATAAAAGGATAAAAATAAGAATGTTTAGTTTTTCCAATGTAACTTAGGTCGCATGAATTGATATATATAAGGAAAAAAAACTGGTCCCAGGATACTTCCCTGCAGATTTCTAAAGTGAATGGGTAAATCTTTACTTCATACATCTTTTTACTATTTATAATTCTATGATCTCCTTATTCCTTTTGATGTACATAGTACTGTAATTAGTAATAGTGTATTACATGAGATACCATATCAAAAGCCTTGGCTGGGCCCAAAAACACTGCAATGATCTTTTTAAGTACGAAGTACCAGCGTAGATAAAAGATTACTGATGGTAAAATAAAGTGAATCAATATTGTTATTATAGTAGGTATCAACGTAGAGAAAAAATATTTTGATATCATAACCGTCATAATTATGAATTAAAAAATATTTCGTAGAAAACATTAAAATATTTGTTGAACCAATGATGAAATTTCAAATCTAAAAAATGGAAAAACTTTAACTTCTTGATTTTTTCCGTTCAGAAAATAAGTTAGTTGGTACGTAAGTACTTTTGAGAATACTTATCGCGGCTTTTCGGAAGTTGTAGATAAAAACCTATTTTTGCATTTCTTTTCAAAAAATTTCTATGACTTTACGACGTCAGTTACGTCAGGCGGGGGCAAAGTCTGTTTTATTTATTTCATAATTTCGTTTAATTCGACCGGTTGCTGTTGAAAGCAAAGTTGGAACATCAGGATTTGGAAAAAGCGGCACGATGGCAACCTGTCGATTTTTTGGGGCTCTAAGTCGCTTTCCCCAAAGCAACGTTAGATTTAATCCTGCTCTCGGTAAAGACACGTTTACTTTTGCATAAATCAAATAAATACAAAACATACATTTTTGTTACATGGGTGACCTATGGACGGCTAATATTATTTTCGGTCTTGTGATTTCAGCTCCCCGCATTAGGTTATATGCAGCGGCTGCTAATGAAAGAGTTCATGCAAAATGTAAACTTGTTGACGGTGTATATGTAATTAGTCTGAATTCTCCAAACGTAAAGGTAGGTAAATGCCTCTGTAATCATTTAACTCGATGCATTCCGATTTATTTAAAAACATAGTGTTAATCTACTAATTATCACTTTAAATATTGATTGTCGGAGTTTTTAAATTTAGACTGCATACTTAAACGATATTTTACTTACATGCTTTTTTACTTGCACAATGTTTTACTTAGATTATCTTTTATTTACACGATTTTTACGAGAATGAAATTTTGACTTGAGTTCATGATAAATATTCTAATATTTATTTAAATACAAATATAATTAAATACCATTTAAATTATACAAAAACCCAGCACGGACCCCAATTATCTGACAGTCCTTAATTTATCATGGCATGCTCAAGAACAAATTGTGTTATTAACCCTTTTATGTGTCTCATTCTCTAATCAGCTGCATCAGTCCACCGCGATGTTTATAACAAATAATTAACAAATTGTTTAGGCCATGTATGGCATAGTATGTATATGTACTACATGTAGAGAAAAGATAACATTGTCCAGACCATGAAAATGTCCAACAGACGTGGACCAGTCCACGCAAAAGTTGTGAATCTGCCATTTGGATACTTACACAATTTGTGGAATAATCTTTGAGCTTGTAACAAAGTTGTAACATTAATCAATTTTGAAAATTGTGACTCACATATGGAAAGCTCTCCATTGAGAACACATAAATGGGATTTTTCTCAAGCCTGGGTGCTCTGTGCTGTAATTCATCACTGTAATTGGGCCTGCTGGCCTGTTGTGGTGTAAAAAATAACACTTATTAGATAAAGACTTTTTATAATAATTATTGTTTCCAACCATTTGTCTGTATTCAGGCGGATGAAGAATACAGTTATGTTTGTGAAATAGAAGCAAAACTCCGGACTAGTGTTTTAGACTCGATGGCTAAAGTATAAATTGTGAAAAAGGAAATCGAGTAGGGATAAGTCAATCTCGTGTTATAGTTGGGGCATTCGCCTACCACGCTTGAGTTGAGGCACACAATATATTTTGACATTTGAATAATGAAAATAAACTGAACATTGTGCAGTCCTCATCAGAACACAGCCATTACCATAATGAGAAGGACTCATATTTTTTTGCTTATTTACAATTTTCACATGCTCCTGATATATATGTCTAGTCTTTAAAATATTTTTAGGTCAACTCTTTAAATGAACAAGTTACCGATGAGTTCAGGGCCATTATGGGCGAAGTGGAGTCAAACCCAGCTATACAAGCTGCTGTTCTTATATCTGGTAAGCCCGGGAGCTTCATAGCCGGGGCAGATATATCCATGTTGGAGAAATGCAAGACTGCCGAAGATGGCACAACAGTATCAAAAATGGGTAAGCCATCTTGAATTATATTATTTATCGATTGATAGTAGTCCATTTAAAAGCAGTGGATATTGAATATATTGCCACTTATCTAAGCATTCCAATATATTTTTGTTCATCTTTTTAATATGCTTTTAGGACAGCAGTTGTTTGAACGATTGGAGAAATCTGGAAAACCGTATGTAGCAGCTATTCAGGGTGCTTGTTTAGGGGGAGGATTGGAAACAGCTCTGGCTTGTCACTACCGTATTGCCATGAAGGACAAGAAAACCAATCTCGGTCTTCCAGAAGTTATGCTCGGCCTCTTACCAGGGAGTGGTGGAACTCAAAGGTTTGTCAAATTAAAAAAATGTATATAAATAAACTTTTTGATATGTCCGTTCATTCAGTTCGCGTTCCTTAGTTAATGAAAATTTAAAATAGTTCTCATTCAGAATGTCATGTCGCTATTTCTGTTGCTGGCCGTCGAGTAGAGTAAGAGTGAGGAGAGCCGAGCGAGCGGTCTCCCTTACCCCCTCCCTCGGCGGCGGTCGCCTTTGGGCGACGGCCAGTAGACAGTCAGTTTGATCCAGATACTCGATACAGATAGAGTTGTGTGTTTCTCTTTGACGCCCCATGCCCTGTGAATGCCTCTCTGTACCAATACGGCCCATTAGAAAGTCCTTTTCAGTGCTATTGAGGTTGACTTGGCGGTCAGTGCTTTCTCGGTACGCCAGGCTCCCAGGCCTCCTGTTTACGCCGGGCAGGCCAATTGTCAGGCACCAGAAAGACAAAGCCGCCACCCCCCACTCCCCTCGTAACTGGCCGGTTACATAAGTATTGTTTTTTTTTATATTTGGCTGGTGCTGCAAGTTGACTTCGATAATGGTTTTTTTTTTAATAACCCATTATAGTCAACCCTATTGAATTGCGTATTCCAATCTTGCAATTATACGGAAGTTTTTATTTACTTCAATAAGATTTGTGTATTAAAATTCGAATAATGTGTAAAATATTAGAGATGCTTCGCTGTTTTTAATTAATAATATAAAAGCTAAAATGGCGAGCTTTTGTCTATCTGATTAGTGTATATTTTTATGAGTATGGATGCTTATTTAGAGTTTTAATAAACTTTGCCAACAGTACAATGATTGAATACATTACTTGTGACAGTGGTGCTCGCGCACATAAATATATATATACATACGAGGGGGGACCCAAAAAAATGGGAATTTCGTCATAACTTCTTTATTTTTTAATATTTTTACACCAAATTTTGATAACCTTCAAAGTATTCTCCCTTGACCACAACGCGCCTCTGCAATCAATCCTTTCAATGTTCCCAACATTTTTTAATTCACTTATCGGGATGTTCTTTAGGCCTTCCAGTGATATTTGTTTTACCTCCTCCACAGTGGCAAAACGCTTTCCTCTCATGCTCATGCTCATGCTTGACCAAAAACAGCATGACACCAATTGTTCACCCCCCCTACTCACCGGATCTAGCCCCCTGTGATTTCTCTTTGTTCCCCAGACTCAAAAGGGACATGAGAGAAAAGCGTTTTGCCACTGTGAAGGAGGTAAAACAAATATCACTGGAAGGATTGTTTGCAGAGGTGCGTTGTGGTCAAGGGAGAATTACTTAGAAGGTGATCAAAATTTGGTGTAAAAATATTAAAAAATTAAGAAGTTATGACAAAATTCCGGTTTTTTTTGGGTCCCCTCTCGTATATATACATATATATATATATATATATATATATTCTCATTTATTCAAAAATGTTCATCGATATATCGACTTCAAAATGTAACATTTTTTGCCATCATTTAGCTCTCCTGTAAATAATTATTACCACACTTTAGACATATATATATATATATATATATATATATATATATAGAGAATTAGTATGTTTTTAGACTTAAACCTTTCATATCTTTTATTTGATACCAATAGTAACCCTATTTTCATTATTATCTGTGATTAGTGAATATCTTTTATAAAATCTTATAGATAAACAATTTTTTACATTTTGTAATTAACTATGCTTAATTTATACTACCTATGTAAAAATCTGGATATTAATTATGCCTTGCATTATAAAAGTGGTTTATGAACTAATTTCATAGTAAATATTTATGGCTACGTAACCATTTCTGTTACTGATGGATCGCATTCTCGGCAAAATGCATTCTCAACAAGACAAATTATATTTTATAACTATAGAATCAAATGTGGGATTTTTGTTTTGTTTATATATTTTTTCGTATATATCATGATGGTGTGTGTATCTTGTATTTGTAACATTTATTTTTAAAAGAAAAAAAAAAAAGCGTAACATAAACACAAAACAGATTGACTCGTTTTGGAGTCAATAGATCAACATAACTTGTGGATAAATTGTAATTTCTTTATGACTATTTATTTATTCACACTATGAAATTCAAAATATTTTAGTGTATTTGTTGGTACAGTATCAAAATAAATTTTGGGCTCCATTATTTAGTTCCTAAATCTGTGTCCAGGCAGACAACGAATGTGTGTGAAAATAACCAAATCCTAACTGTTTGATATGATGCTGCTCTCAGAAAAAAATTCTGGTACAGGAAATCGAGTGCAGATAAGTCCGCATTGTCCGTTTCTCTGACACTGGAAGCGTATGACTGACCATCATAATATTTACGATTGAGAAATGCTCCATTTGGTGTTCTAGTGCAGTACTCTATGAACCTTTTGGTATAGTGATTATTTATCTCTAATTAAGATTACATACCTACTTTTGAAATGGATTATTGTGCTAATTTATAATTGATTTTTACAGGTTGCCAACTTTGACATCAGTTCCTACAGCGCTGGATCTCGCACTAACAGGAAAGTCACTGAGTGCGGATAAAGCTAAGAAACTCGGCATTGTTGATTTGTTAGTCTCTCCCCTTGGGCCAGGTATTAAATAATAACTTTTTATATATTATATTTATGTTTACTATAGTTTAAATTCACATTATTATTTTACAGCAGAGACCTGCATCTCTTTTTCCATTGATATCAGTTCCTAGTGGCTCTTTTTAACTTTGTGTTATGTATGGTTTACACTAAATTATAATAATTAGTATCTATAAATCATTTGTATGAAAAAAAATTCTTTTGACACTCGACTCTTTTAAGTTTCTGTACTACAAGTGTTTGCATCGAAAACAAATTATTCTCCTATTCCAAGATTGTTTAGTCTACATGTACAGAAAACTGTTTCCCACCTTTAATAAAATGGAATCTATTTGTAGAAATCAATTGAGTGATACCTGAGCTTGTCGGATTTTGCAGATTTCAGAAATATTAGTTTGAATATTTGGTATACATACAGCTACCCTCAATTCTTCGTCTAAATTAATCTTTCTAGTTTTTTAGTTTTTATATAAGTTATTGGGAAACCGAGCTCATGCAAATATGGTATTGAAAACTTTAAATAGATTTTCAGTTTCCTCATATACAGAGCTGGATATTCGTTTTGGACAGAAATCTGAAGTTTCTCTATAGTTATTTCAGAAACTTTAATTTTTAGAGTACGATTCGTTGACAAGTTAAACATATCTTCTTTTTCTTGATACGAAAATTCATAACTCCATGTATCAATCATAGCAAATGAATTTCGTATCTTGTTTTTTTTATATTGTTTATGAAAGGAAGAAATTTACTATATTCGTCATGATCGTAGAAGAACAACGCATATGATTTTCTTTAACTGTACCTGAGAGTGGTTCAAAATCTTTTTTGACGCTTTATGTCACTATTTGATAAGTACAAAAGTACATATATAATTTGATATTTGTGTTATATTTTTCAAACCTGGAATGTAAAGCCTTTATGTAACCTTTTAAAGATAAAATGTAAAAGAAAGACAATTTTGCATTTTTCGCACATCCATCTTTCTACGATCACGACGATATGTTTATAAAAGACATTACTGCTGTATATACCAAATAAAAATATTTGACTTTGTTCTTACACATTTTTCTGTCAGTTTATTAGTTAGACTTTGGCTCAAATGTGTTTCGGCTATGTACAAAAATTTAACTAATTATTTATATACACAGACTGCTAGTTTTGTTTTAGTATCTATTTTTATTGATTATGAAATATTTAGAATATAATAAGTTCCATATGGTTAAATAATGTTTTTATACAATAATAACTTTTTTACAGGTATCGCTTCCGCAGAGGAAACTAACGTCAAGTATTTAGAGGAGGTGGCAATCAAAGTAGCTAAAGACATTGTTTCTGGAACTATTAAAATTGACCGTACAAAGAAGTCCACCATGGATAAAATAATGGCTTATGCTTTAGGTTTTCAATTTATTAGGGACAAAGTGTTTGCCAAGGCAAAGGCTCAAGTAATGAAAGCATCTGGTGGTTTATACCCTGCACCCTTGAAGGTATGCGTTTTATAAATACAAGTAACCCTCCTACAACACGGTAGATAAGTTCCTATAAAATGCCTTATTATGTGAAACTGTTTTATATGAGACTCAGAGCCAGCCCAAAAAGAGGGGTTAGGTTCCAAAAAAATTCGAAAGTTTTTTGGTCACTAATAATTATACAAAAAATTATCATACAGTAGAAAATAACTTTAATAGACATTTTTATCACATAAATGTTCTATAAGGTTTTTTTTCCACCAAATACCAGTTTCGTCCCTATTAACAACTTGGTGATGTTCTTCAGTATTTTTAAATATTTTCTCTGGATAAGTCCGGCAGTTTCATGGTCAGCTGACGCAGTTTCGCTCTTGTATCTATGGGAGCTGCAACACTGGACTTGTAAGTGTTTATAAAAATATTTTTCAACCCACCTTTTGCCCGCCTGACAATCTGGACTGACAGATGACTCTCCATTTTCTTTAAGGTGTTTGCAAATTTTCAGGACTTTCTGTTAAATAATATGATGATGGTTTAAATCATTTCTTCGTTCAAATTAACAGTTTTTCCTACTGTGCATGCCACTTTTTCTCATTTTACATTGCCATCTAAAATGTGTATTTCTACATCAAAAGAAATAAAATACACCTTTCTTCAATTTTCTTTCAACCTTGTTGTGAGAAGCCGTGTTGTAGAAGGGTTTCTGCAAAATTTTAAAGGAGGGTTACCCGTATACTAATTATGTTTTTCCACGCAGTATGTGATTAATTTTCCTTATCTTTTTCGAGTCAATGATTTTCATGAATAATTCTGAAATAACTTGCTATTTTAAATGTAATACACAATCAATGATTTTTTTATTCAATATAATTTATGTAAAATAATTAGTTGATAACATCATACATACATTTCTATTCGTTTTAAGTTGACATTCTGTGCTGTTTAAAGATGGTTGTTTTAAGCTCCCTACTGATTGGTATTGTCTTGAAATATGAAGTATGTTCTTAGAATCATTAATATTATGTGAAAATTTCAAGAAATATTCTAGTAGCTTTGCAAAGGCAGCACTCAATAAGCTTGACTTGAGGATGCCACAGTTAAACATATTGTAGTATGTTACATAATAATATCGGGCCATTGCTCGAGGGTTCTTGGCTTAATATGTTGTCCCAATTTGATGCCTTAAATATGTTATTTCTCATGTTGTTTTGGTCCATTAAAAAATGAAAAAAAAAAGGAATAACTTTTATACTTTCGTGCATCAGGGTTTTTAAAAGAAAGCCGTATCTTCATTATAAAACATTTTACAGTACTTAACGTTTGAAAATGTTTATACCTTTAAGAAGTACTCCCGTTCACCATTCCCTTTGTTTCTTCCATATATGGTGGTATTCAATTGTTTGCGTTTGCTTTAAAGCATATCAAACTTTACATCTAAAAAAACCTTCACGTGGAAACTCCTGCTTTGAAATGGCTGAATAAATTTCCAAAAAACTGTTTTTATTCTTTTAAAGATTTTAGAAGTTATCAAAACCGGAGTGGAGAAAGGACCCAAAGCTGGATATGAAGCGGAAGCTAAAGGTTTTGGTGAACTCACACAGACATCTCAATCTAAAGGTCTTATTGGTCTTTTCCGAGGACAGACAGAGTGCAAGAAGAATAGATTTGGCAATCCTGAAACCAAGATTGAAACTGTAAGAAACAATCATTAAAATTTTATCTTTTTATTTTCTAGTAAACACTGACATCCGAGAACAGACGCAACAGTCTCCTATTTTTTTATTATTTTTTTTATTCAGAAAACATACAGTCATACATAATAAGTATTAAAAACAAAGATTTTGTACCATGAAAAGACCAATTAAGTTTTCATAAATTAAGTGAAAGATGTAAACATTAAATGTGACAAAAAATAAATAACGAAAAACTTAAGTGAAAAAAGAATAATCATAAACATTTACGTTTTCCATGGAGGTAATTATTGGTAATAAATAAAAATACTGAGTGCACACTGTGAGTCACCATGCACACATATGTGAACGCATACATATACACACATGTATATGCACATTTACATGCATATATAAAACATATTTGTTATTTGTTTTGTTATATATATATATAAGATAATTATAGCTGTTGGTTATCAAAATAAATAAAATAAAATAAAATACACAAACACATACATTACATACGGTACATATACATATTATAAACCACTCAAGATGTACATCCACCAACTATCCTAAATAATCAACTCCATGAAGATATTTTCTGTATAAATGCAATGTGCAGTTAAAATGTCTACATTAATACTGAGTCCATTATAGTTTTTACAGGTACGTCTAATAAATGAATTTGAGGTATAATGGTTTTTGCAAGTTGGTGGTATATAAAATAGATAGCGAGTGTCTTGAAGGTACAGCAGTGGACCTGGCTTGGTTCCTTTTTAATATTTTATAACCGATGTCTGTTATGGTTACGTTGGTTGCCAATACAATATGTTAATTCCCAATTTAAAAATTTAACATTGTGGCAGTCTCTACGTGTATCGTATCTGCATTTTGCGAGGTTTACAGGAGAGCAAAAACAAAGCTTGATATTTTTTTTTTAAGAAGCTGTCAGATACTTTAGAATTGCATGTGTCTATTCAATAGTATTTCATACAATAGTTTTTGTTCTCCTGGTATACCTCGCAAAATGCAGATTCAATAGTATACACACGGAAAGTCGATTTGTTGAGCGATTTTAGAAATCCTTATTAAAAATATTAAAAATCACCGAAATTCCTCATTAAAATCTTTTTCAAATAATGGGTTAACATATTTAAATTTCAGGTTGGAGTTCTGGGTGGCGGCCTAATGGGCGCCGGTATAGCCCATGTAAGTGTTGATAAAGGTTACAAGGTTATACTGAAAGATACCAATGCAAATGGACTGTATCGTGGACTTGGACAGATACAAACTGGATTGAGTGGAGCCGTGAAGAGGAAGAAGATGAGTGTGTATGTCTTTAATTATTTGTTTACCATTTTCAATGTCATCATATGATCTGTGGTCCAATGCAGGACATAGGCCTCGCCCTGTCTCCTCCACTCCAAATATCATCTCATTGGTGGGTTGGTTTTCTCGGTCTGCACTCGAGAACACGCTTTGTCCATCTATCATCAGGCATTCGAGTTATATGACCCGCCCATTTCCGCTTCGAGCAAAAAATCCTTTCCACCATATCACATATTTTGGTTTGACTGGATCCAGTCGTTTCTCTTTCTATCTCTTAATGTTATTCCCAGAATAACGCGTTATATACAGTAAAACCCTTGTTTTACATTTTTTAAGGGAGCAACAAAATAAAGTGTAAAAGTGAGGAAACTTTACAGTGAAGAAATAAAAAATGTATGGAAAAAAAAATTCATTAAAATATAATTATTGTAGGTACTAAATATACTGCAGAAAAATCGTAAGAACTGTCATGATTGGGGATTATTCATATTTACCAATGATTTAATAAAAAATATTTTGTAATTTTTCAAGCAATCCTACAGTATGTTATTTTTTATTGAATTAAAAAAATAAAACATGTTTAAATAATTTTATCTGGGCACTTAACCTTGAAAACACGAAAATAAAAATTAGAATTTGCATAAAATGCATACAACAAATTTTTCCATAAATATTGGGAAAAATTATTTTTATGGCATCACTTTTTTTAGTATGGCACCACAACATTACAACTGTCATTTACATCCCAGTAATTTCACACTTTTATGATAACTGTTTAAACTATCTCATTTTCACATTATGTATATAACGTTAAATAATATTTCTATTGCCAGTTTTTTAAACATTCTGCATTGTAATTTATTGATGTAAAGACTAATCTTCCTGAGCATGCGTCAACTGCATGTTACTATTTAGTAAAATGTCAAAATTAGACACTTAAACAAAATGGTCAATTACACTTACTACTTTGTACTTACATACTTTGAATTTAGTTTAAGACAATAATTTACACATTTTTTTATTTACCTCGATTTTATTCTCCATTCACGCGGCGGCGTGCGGCTCGTCTTTTGACAGATCGAATGAGTCATTGAAAAAATTCGACGTAAAACCCGGGTTATGAAAAACGTAAAAAACATTAAATAAACGTTAATAAAAAACAGACACAACTTATGTAAATGACTATTGTGTTACCTTGAACCCTGATTCGGAAATATTAAAATGGTAAAAAAATAACGATTTCCATTTTGTGGAGGATTTTATTATTTGCCAACCTTTCTCTGTGAACCGAGCATTTCTCCCGACTAGCTGGCTTTATGTTATTTGATAGACAGTACACATTAATTTTCATAATTATTGTTTATAAAATGAAGTTTTTAGATTCTAGACCCTACAATTCGTGTTTTGTGATGGTTAATTAATTTTAAAAAAGTTATTTAACTGTATTTTCAGTAATTTCTTATATGAGCCTTTTATCTTTTTTTTCAGTATCGAGAAGGACAAATATCTTGCAAATCTTACTCCCACATTAGACTATTCCCGATTTAAGAATGCTGATATTGTGATCGAAGCTGTTTTCGAGGATTTAAGCATCAAACATAAAGTTATTAAGGAATTGGAAGCCGTTGTTCCCAAACATTGTATTATCGCAACAAATACTAGTGCTATTCCCATAACCAAAATCGCTGCTGGCAGTGCTCGACCTGACAAAGTTATCGGTATATCTTTACTTATTTTAACATTCTATGTTAACTCCGAAAGTTTGGAAAATGAAAAAAATTCTATAAATTTTAATTATTTGTCATGCATTTATATTAAAATATAATATACCAAACATGTTTTATCTCAAGCAAAAAACATTATACTACGTATATATATTTTCTAATTTATTAGCGATTGAGTTTTTGTGAATTGAGTTAGCTAGAAAGTTTCCAAAATATCACTTAATTGCCTCGTATATCATAATATTAACTTTCAATATCGATTGAAATTCTTATTGTTAAAAAAGTAAATTAATTTTTGCATTCACCAGTTAGGTCTGATGATCTGAATAAATAACATTTTTGAGAAGAATAAATTAGTAAATCGCAGGTAAAAAACCTGAATAAGGAAATTGAGGGGAGATAAGTCCGCCTCGTAGCGTAGTGGCTGGTGCATTCGCCTACCCCGCTCGAGGTCCCGGGTTTGATTACTGGGATGATCGACATAAAGTATTTAATTGAAATGTGGTTCTGCCCTGCAGTATTTCGTGTTCCTGGATGGCACCTGAAGCGTAAGACTGATCACCTTGCTTTCATGTAACAGGCGATTGAAATACGCTGCATTTGTTGAACCAATGCAGTACCCTATGAACCTTCGGGTGCAGAGAGGGGTATGATGATGAAACATGGGCAAAATATTTAATGTTACACTGTGTGTTATGTGGCTACTCAACTTGGCCAATGATAGGTCTTGTATGCCTAGGCTTTGTAGACTTTCATACTCTTTTTCAAAAATATTCTCCATCTCTGATAAAATAATGTATATCATCCCAATTATTTATCTATCATCTAATTTTTTTCGCATTCGCAAAACTCTAGATTTAATTCCTCAATTCAATAATATAAGCTGTTTTTATCGGTGTCCTGTAAAAATAACAAAAATGACTTACGTCATTGCGGTGCTGTTACTTAAGGGTCAACATATAAGTATATTATGTTTTTTTTGTTTTTAATTCTATTCCTTGCCAAAAAAGAGACAAGCTCTTGTGCTTGGAGAGGAACTAACACAAAATCATTCATACTTAGAATTTATTAGTTATCTCGATTGCGTTTATTAATGAAAATTCTTGTGGCATTGGAATAAAAGAACTTTTATCGGCTAGGAATGCACTATTTCTCTCCTGTGGACAAAATGCAGCTATTGGAAATCATCACCCATCCCCAGACCAGCAAGGAGACCAGCGCTGCTGCTGTTCAGGTTGGCCTTAAGCAGGGGAAGGTAGTTATAACTGTCGGAGATGGACCCGGCTTCTATACTACCAGGATCTTGGCAACCATGCTCGCTGAAGGCATCAGGTATAATCTAAAACTGTTTGATGGCAATTTGTATTGTACAGGGTGTGGCGAAGCCGACTGAAGAGTTTTGAGAGATTATGAATAAGGAACGATACACCTTAGAAATAAGCAGCTTATTTTATTAAAATCTGTTTGTAATCTTATTTTTTGGATCATGTTTTAAAAATGGTATCAACAAGATGGAGGCCATCAGCAGCAATACCTTGATGATGGCGATTTTTGAACTTTTCTCTTGATTTTCGGCACATTTCAATCGGTATGGCCGCGATTTCGTGGAGTAGTCTTTTGTGGAGTTGCCGTTGTTTTCAGCCCAGTATCTAAATTTTTGTTTATTATTGACACTGACTGTCGGCTCCAAAGAGATGAAAATGAGCCTCGTCGTTACAGAAAAAAGTTGCTATCTGAGGGATTTGCTGAAGCATTTCCTGACAGCAATTTTAGCGGTTTGCATATCGTAATGGTAACACTCAATTCTTGAACAAACTTTAATTTGTAGGAATGAAATGACAAATCTTAATGAAGAATTCTCAAAGAGCGATGTGACATCCCCAAAGTGACAGTGTGCTTTCAAGCTGAGTGTTTTGGTGACTTCAAATGCTGCTCTAACCAACTGCATATTTTCAGGGGTTTTTAACTGTTCTGGGTGCAAAATGTTCAGTTTTTCTTAAGTACTTCCAGTTTCTTCCAATTCCAAATTTGATTGTGTTAGCAAAAGGTCTGAAAGGATGCATGAAATGCTGAAATGCTGAAGTGTCAAAAATAGCCCTTTGTGTGGCGATCACTGAACGGTTATTTTTGTAAAATGCGTGCACAACAAAATCTTAATGCACTCCAATCCAAATCATGGTCACAACTAAAAACGGGATGATAGTAGGAATACAATGAGACTACCGTACTCGCATTTGTCTACCTTAATCCCCGATTGAGAAATTGAAACTACTCAGTCGGCTCTGCCCCACTGTGTACTTCACTCAGTTGTAATTATTAAAAACTTTCCATCTCTGCTGTAATATGTTAATCTTAATTACATCTCTTCTTTTTTCCTATTCGTCTCTTTTATTACTAATTTTTATTCTGTTTCCACAGATTACTTCAAGAAGGAGTTGATCCAAGAGATTTGGACAAATTGACTAAGACATTTGGATTCCCCGTTGGAGCAGCCACTTTAGCTGATGAAGTCGGCATTGATGTTGGTAGCCATATCGGTGTCGATCTATCAAAGGTTAATTTTCTAATGTTGTTTATAGATAAACTTTACTTACATAAATATAGTCATGAAAACTTATAAATTAACATTTTTTTGTAATATTTTTTAAATCACACAAAAAAAAAATTAGTACCTTCATATAATTTTATCTCTAGTTTTGTATTTTGTATTATGGTTTACTTCAAAAACCTCATTGCATGCTCCTGATGTATACCTAAAAAATGTTTTTTTTAATAACAGTAAGTTTAAGAATTTAAGCTAGTTAAGATTTTTTTAAGGTTTTACCAATCGCTTTTGTGACAATATTTATGTTGTAGTTTATATTTTTGAATGCGGGAAGCTGGGTAATTTTTATTGTCATATTAATATTTGATTTACATACTTTTTAGGCGTTTGGAGAAAGATTTAGCGGTGGAAATACAAACATAATGCCAGATTTAGTAAAAGCTGGATTCATGGGTCGAAAGTCTGGTAAAGGACTTTACATCTATGAGAAAGGATCCAAACACAGAGAGGTTAATGATGAAGCCGTCAGACTGGTCCAAGAAAAGTATGCACTGCAATCAAAGGGAGCTAATTCAAATGAAGACATGCAACTTAGAATGGTATCACGGTAAGAATTTTTATTTATGAAAAAAAAATGTCCATTGTAGTTTTACAAATCAAAATGACAGAGCGATTTGATCCCCCCCCCCCCCCCCCCCCGTGAATGATTCATCATGACTGGGGATTTTAAAGCAATTTTAAGACGCCATCGATTATATGACAAACCCCAAATTTACAGACACCAAAAGAGGAAAAAACTTCAACCTAAAAAAAAAGTTATCATGCATTGGCTAGAATTGCAAATAGAAATGAATGCATAACTTCATTTTTATAAACTGGCTGTGTTTTTTTAGATTTGTCAATGAAGCCATTATATGTCTAGAAGAAAAGATTTTGGATAGTCCCTTGGAAGGAGATGTGGGAGCAGTATTTGGTCTTGGGTTCCCCCCATTCACCGGAGGACCGTTCAGGTAAATCTACTACTCCTTATATGTTCTCCACTTTTCCTTAATTTCCTCATTCCTGTAGTGTTGCATAACGTCATCGATGAAATAATGTGCTTTGTAAATAGTCATTATTCTGCTATCTGTTATGCTGGCTCGTGTCTAGCCTACATGAATCTATAGTAATTATATGGTAGGAGGAGTTATTTATTTAACTTTTTGTACATAATGTTATTTGTACATTGGCGGGCTTATTGCCAAATGGCAATTTCTTCCAACCAACCAATAAAATAATAGTTTAATTTTTATAATTTAAGTTACCGAACATATTTAATAGAAAATGAAGATTAAAAAGCTTAAGATATATAAAAACAGAAATAAATGTATTTGTTTATAAATAACCTTAAATCAAAACTATTATTCAATGGGAAAAAGGAAAAAAGAGGAAAGAGGAAAGGAAGAGAAAGGAGATGTTTCTTCAGACGTGATTTAAACAGAGATAATGTACGGGGCTTATGACCTGTTATTGGCTGATTTAAGTGGCTACTTTACAGACTATAACATTCACAATTCTGGGCATATTTGAATTCCTTCAATTCTTTCATCTGTTGATGTTGTTCTTCATCTCTGTTGTAATATGTTGGCTTTTATAATGTTTATACAAATTGGGTTTGGAGAAAAAAATAGTACATAACATGTATATACCTACATTGTATTTTTTTCAATAGATGGGTGGACGCTTACGGAGCTGGAAAACTCGTCAGCAAAATGGAAGAATTTGCCGCTATTTATGGTGTTGCTTTCAAGCCGTCTCAAACTCTCACGGACATGGCAAAGGATCCCTCCAAAAAGTTCTACAAGTGAATCCCTTCCCACCTTAACACGACCATACAATAAGCTCTCCAACTTTTCTATTAGCAATACGAATAACATTTAGGTTTATTCATTTTCATATTGAATTTGACATAGCCATATAATCAACAATCAACTATATTCTATTTGTTTAATCTTCAATTAGGTGTGAATATAGCGGACGATTGATGAAATCACATCCCTGAATTGTTATAAAGTTGAATAATTTCATAAATAAAAATACACACATATTTATTTATGTTATAAAATAGACTGTTAAAAAACAGAATAACAAATTAACTGATGATATCATTCATTATATAATAATATACAATTGAAGATTTTAATACTCTATTGTAGATATTTTTGAAAGACTTTAATCGACAAAGCTGTAACTATAAGTATAATATATTTTTTTATAGGTACGGAAAATCAATATCTTAAAGTTTGTTAAAATGATTATGTATTATAAAAAAAGTATCGATCGTACCTTAGAAAGGAATGCTTATTTTTCATTTATGTATTTTTTATCATTATTATTTTTAAGTTAAGCCCATTTTTATTCATCATAGAATTTTGATAGATTTTTCTTGCTCTTTATATTCTTACCACATTTTACAGAATTTATTATAATGTTTATTATATTTAAATAAAATACTACCTACAAACTTGAAAGAGACAATTATGTTTTGATTCAGTAATGTGTTGTATTTTTATACATTTTTATATTACAATTGGTTTGAATAATAAAAGATAATTTATTCTTTACAAGGAGTTTTTATTTCCTACATTTTTCTCTTCGTAATCTTTTGGCCGATAATTTGAAGAAGGATCCAAAATTGGCCATAGAGCTGTTTAAAAAATGCCTTTTCTAATTTTCTAAACCTGCCAACCTCTCCATAATGTCTAAAACAAGTAAAAATCTTTAAGCTCTATAATTGATTGATAAAATACGATAGTTAAGAGGTTTGCAAAAATTAAATTAAAATTATTTAAACGCATATTAGAATGCATAAAATTTAGTGCCATACGAACAAAGTTAAAAAATTCAACGCGCGGTCTTACTTCTCTTTATACAAACATAGTCCTGTATTTTCTCCCTGGGTTAAGCAAACGCGATGAATGATCAATAAAAACGACAGAAGAACCCTCAACACACCGTACCACTTTACAACATGACACAATGTATTTCTACCTTGACTTGGCATCACGACAGATCCTACCTTAAAAATTGGAATTGAGTTGGGGTACAGTAGGATCTAAACCCTAGGATCTTTGATCCGTGAGTTCTGAACACAGGACCGCAACTCGTTTAAATAAGACAAGAGTATATTTTTATTAATATTTTATTTTTATTTTAAATAATCTAATATACTATATATTTCTTGAATTTGCTTTCTGTATTCTTGAATACCTAGCTATAGATATTATTTGTGTTCGTTTGGAAAATATGGTAAGTTGTCATTATTAAAGATGATTAGCAAGTACTTAATTTCCACGTAAAAATAGATAATAAGTTTGGGCTCAATGTACATATAGGGGATGTATGGACAAAATGAAATAGTGTTTTTATTTTGATTAATATATTCTTGATTATAAAAACTAGAACAGTCATCATCAGTAGCGCTACAGCCCGTTGTGGGCCCTGGCCTTCTCCAGAATTTGTCTCCATTCGTCCCTGCACCCCGCGGCTCTTCTCCAGTTCGTCAGGCCAATCGCTCTAATGTCACTTTCCACATTATCCAGCCATCTTGATTTTGGTCTGCCTCTGCTTCGTCTGCCTTCCGGAGTGGTATAAATAATCTTTTTTGGGGTGTGGTTATCATTCATTCTGTGCACATGGCCCAACCATTGTAATCTTCTTATTTTGATGAATTGTGCAATGTTGGGTTCGCCACACAGTGCCTCTAATTCATGATTAAACCGTCTCCTCCACACTCTGTTTTGGTTGACAACACGAAATATCTTCCTTAATATTTTTCTTTCGAATACTAATACCATATTTTCACCTCTTTTGGTCATAACCCAGCATTCGGCACAATATGTAATGACCGGTCTGAGGAGAGTTTTGTAAATAATGGTCTTAGTTTTTCTAGTGAGCAATTTGGATCCTAGATGTTTAAACAAGCTATAATAACATATGTTGGCTGCCGATAGCCGCGCTCTAATCTCGGTACTATAATTGTTATCATTAGTCATTTCAGTACCTAAATATTTAAAGGAATTGACATTGTCTATGTGGTGTGAACCATTGCAATTGCCTGTTGTACATAGTTTATTTGTGACTTTCTTGCAAACATATATTTTGCCTTAGATGCATTTATTTTAAGACCCATGTCATTTGCAGCCATTTCAAGCTTTAAGAAATCATCTTTTATTCCCGGGACAGTTCTGAAAATTAAGTCTAGGTCATCTGCATAGGTTAATATCTGGGTGGTCTTTCTAAAAATAATTCCTGTTGTTTCTACTCCTGCATCTCTTATGGATTTTTCAAGAGCAATATTAAACAACAGGCATGCCAGTGCATCACCTTGCTTTAGACCGTTGTACGTCTGGAATGGATCTGACTTGCTGTTTTGAACCTTCACCAAGCATTGTATTTTAGACATTGTCATCTGAGTGAGTCTTATTAGCTTTTTAGGAATCCCCAATTCCACCATTGCCTCGTACAGTTTCGACCTCTTGATACTGTCATATGCCGCTTTGAAGTCAATAAACATGTGGTGGGGTCTCAATGTTATATGCCAGCATTTTTTCCAGTATGATCTTCAATGCAAATATTTGGTCAGTTGTTGATCTATCTGGTCTGAATCCACTCTGGTATTGTCCTACTATATTTTCGACTTGTGAGGGAAGTCTTTTAAATAAGAATGCAGCAAAGACTTAGTAAGCTGTGTCTAGCAGTGTTATACCTCTGTAATTATCACAGTTCATGGCATCTCCCTTTTTGTGCAGGGGGCATATAACACCGATGTTCCAGTCGTCTGGCATCGTTTCCGTTTCCCATATGTTAATAATTAAATCAATTTTTAGGAATCCCCAATTCCACCATTGCCTCGTACAGTTTCGACCTCTTGATACTGTCATATGCCGCTTTGAAGTCAATAAACATGTAGTGGGGTCTCAATGTTATATGCCAGCATTTTTTCCAGTATGATCTTCAATGCAAATATTTGGTCCGTTGTTGATCTATCTGGTCTGAATCCACTCTGGTATTGTCCTACTATATTTTCGACTTGTGGGGGAAGTCTTTTAAATAAGAATGCAGCAAAGACTTAGTAAGCTGTGTCTAGCAGTGTTATACCTCTGTAATTATCACAGTTCATGGCATCTCCCTTTTTGTGCAGGGGGCATATAACACCGATGTTCCAGTCGTCTGGCATCGTTTCCGTTTCCCATATGTTAATAATTAAATCATTTAGTTTTGTGCAAACACCACTACCGCCATATCTGAGCAGTTCTCCATGGATATTATTATGCCCAGGTGATTTATTGTTTTTGAGATATTTTATTGAGTGACATATTTCATCCAATGTGGGTGGTGTTTCAGTATTATTGTTTTCACCAAAGTCTACATCTATTGTATTACCTTTTGTGTCAGAGATTCCATTAAGCAGCTCATCAAAATGTTGCATTTAGCGCTTTAGAATATCTGTTTTGTCATTATCACCATCTTTTGATCTGCATGTGACAAGTCTTGGTTTAAATTCCTTTCTCTGTTCGTTGATGCATTTGTAAAATTTCCTTGTTTCGGCTTGTGATCTCGTTGTTTCAAGTTCACGTATCTGCCCTTGTTCGTATCGTCTCTTTTTCACTTTATGCACCCTTTTCTCCTCTCTTCTCCTCTGTTTATATTCCTCCTCTGCACCTTTAGTTTTTTTCTGTTGCATGTCAGCTTTGTTTTTCTGTTCAGTCACCTGTTTGTATTCATTATCGAACCAGAGTGACCTTCTCTCTTGCCTCTTTATTCCAAGTACCTCATTGGCCACACTCTTTATTGTGTTTTGACACTCATTCCACACCTCGTTTATATCCTGGTTTTCATTTATGTTTTGTAGGGACTGTGCTATTGCCGTTTCGTATCTTAGTCTTATTGACCTATCCTTGAGTGCTTCAGTATTGACCTTTTGTGCTTTTTCCGTTTGGTGCATTTTAGCTCTGGATATTCGTGCTCTAATTTTACTTACTACTAGGAAATGATCAGAATCACAGTTGGCTCTTTTATATGTTCAAGAAGGTTAGAAACATGTCTGCCATCTATTAATATGTGATCTATTTGATTCAATGTGTTTCCATCGGGCAACTTCCATGTAATCTTATGTATGTCCTTCTGTGGGAATAATATACCTTCTATGGACATACCTCTCGATGTTGACAGGTCAATGTGGTGGCTATAGTGGCCTATTGTCGGACGGTGAATATCATCCTTTCCTACTTTGGCATTCATGTCTCCAATTATTATTTTCATATAATTTCTGGAACATGTGTCATAAGTTTGTTCCAGCACATTGTAACATTCATCTTTTTCATAGTGTATTTTCTAGTTCTAGGTTGCAGTATTTAACAAACATATTTGGTTTATTATCTACAGACGGCTTAGGTTTAATTATAAATAATAATAGGTAGGTATATGAAAGATAAACCAAAAACCAGTCCATACAGTTTTGGTAAAACGACATAAATTTCGGACATAATGACATACAATATTATTAGAACTGACATTTAGGCTGTAGTCTAGTAAAACGCACAAAAAATGAGGAAATCATACGATTTTGCCATTTTAAAACGATTTTTTTTCAAAATCGCGAAATTAAAAAAAATAAGGAAACTTGCATAAGATAAAAACAATATTTTTTAAAGGCATTTCCGTTAAAAAATGTACTTAAAAGTTTTATGTAACTTAAATATTATTATTTTTTGACCGGCAGATTATGCCTTTTAAAATTAAGACCAAATTTTGGTACATAGATTCTTATTTAAAGACTAAGTATGTCTAGGTCCATATGGTTCGATTTGGACCACAAGAAATTGGTTATCATCGTCCTGTAGCGCTCGCCGTTGACGGTGACCGCCTCACCAACGTCGTTTTCTCAAAATCCACACAAACGGTAACTTTTTGAGGATGCATTATGACCTGGTGAACCTCGCGTGGGTTAGTGTTGTCCCCCTATATAGCTATTTTGCTTGTTAACACAGCCATTCATCCAAAAATATGCCTCGTCGCTAAAAAATATTTTTCGGCAAAAATTGGGGTCGTCTTCCAAACGATTCGAAGCTCAGTCAGCGAACAAACGGCGTTGTCTATGGCCATGAACTTTGAGCTACTGGGTCAATGAAAGCATTCGCCCCTTTCCCGAAACTGTTCATAAATACTTGAGTCTTTCTTCAGTTTCGCATATCAATATCTTTTTTAAAAAAAACTAATTAAGCGAAAATTTAATATTTCTTTACAATCAAACCGCGAAAATAACAAAACAAATAAACTTTAAAAACTTTTATTGTACCCCTCACTGCAGTATTGTCAGTTTGTGATCAATCAAATACACATGGTCAGCACAATCACCTTTTTCTAATTTCCCAGTATGACAGTGGAGGAATACAGTGTTA
Organism: Micrasema longulum; assembly: GCF_059751315.1. Lineage (NCBI taxonomy): Eukaryota > Metazoa > Arthropoda > Insecta > Trichoptera > Brachycentridae > Micrasema > Micrasema longulum. Next base: position 1,150,732 of record NW_028277455.1, read on the forward strand.
GTTCCAAATTGAGACCGCGGCCGCACGCTCCAGATCCCGCGTCTGGGTCAGTTGGATCGTGTTCGAGTGTAGGCCTAAGTCCCGATGCAATATTCGCCAAGTTGAAGTCTGCGAAAGGCCAAGTTCTTGTGCGCCGCGAGGAATTGACTGCTTCGGGTTCTGCTGTACACTTTCACGGACAGCGGCGATGTTCTCAGGCGATCTTGCGTTCCTTGAACGTACGAATGTTGGCTAATTGATTGACAAATCAGTCGTCTCAAATTTGGCCACCAAACGTTGAAAAGTTGACTGTGAATGGCCACCATGTCGACCGTAAAATGGGCGCAATGCGCGCAACGTTTGCACTAACGAACACTCATTTTGATAATAAATTTGTATCATTTGAACGTACTGTTTAACTGTGTAACTTGCCATGGTGATTTGACATAAGTAACTGAATAATAAAAAAAATATTTGATAGATGTCATCAAAACAAAACGGCCAAAAGGGCCGTCAAAATCTACCCGCGCCAATTGAAAAACCCTTCAGAACTTGCAAATGCCAACAGAACCGTACAAGACTGTTCTAGACGGAGGGTGTCTGTCCCTGTGAACCTTTGTCCCTTGTCTGTTCGAGACATGCCTGAAGTTGAGCGTGATCACCATCCTCAGGCATGAGGCGCGGATTAAAGAGAGCAGTTGCAGTTGTTATCGAGGAATGGATTGTTCCTTGCTAAATTTCGGACTGTTTTACGAATAGCTAGGAACGAAGGTTGTAACAGTAATTGAGCAGGACCTATTTTCGACTTACTTTTTAATTAGATTACCTATTCTTCTCTACTTTTTAGATTTATTATCTTTAAATCCATTTAGTTCTTCTTTTAAATTAACAAATATTTTTATTATTATTTAGAACACCCAGGCTGGAGAAAAAACACATGATTTTTTTTTGTGCTCTCACCGGGAATCGAACTCGGAACCTTCCGTGCGTGAGTCAATCATCTTAGCCACGGAGACCGACATTTTAAAAATAATTTTCAAATCTGTTTAATTTAAATTCGAATGAGGAACTTCAGCCTTACGGGAAATAGGGTACGAAAAATGTTTTTTTAAGGCCGGTAAAAATTGAAGCATTAAAGTATACAACAAATTTCTTGAACATGTACGAAAAATACATTTTAAAAAACGACGTCACTAGTTCATATGAATAAATCAATGATTAGAGAGTTCTGGAGTTCCCGGCGTTCCTAATTTTTGATTTGGTTTAAGTTTGGTTTTTAGTTTAACGACAAACGTTTAACGGGCAGTTTTGGTTAGCGCTTGCAATTCTCAACCCACGTACTTAGTACCTACCGCCCGTTGTATTGCTGTAATATGTAGCTAACTTCGTCGTTAATAATTCAACTCTATTAGGTTATTACTATAAAAAATATGAGTTTTTTAATTGTCCGGCGAAGTTTCTTGAAAATGTATGAAATAAATAATAAAAATAGCTTTGATAAAAACGAACTGCTTTGAACGATCACTAGTTCTTCTGAATCAACTGATGACTGAGTGCCGTGATAGATTTTTGATTTACGAAAAACCAATTCACCTTTTAGCAGAACTCACCTAAGAGAACTTGTGACGTCACAGGCGGAGTAATTTCAAAAGTTATATTACTTATACAGGGTGTTCTTTAAACCCTGTCACATCCGAAACCACGATGATCAGTATGAGAAAGAAGACATATTGGAACATTGAAATAATTTTTAGAACAACTAAAATCTTACAAAATAAAATATAGAAAAAAAACAAATGGTTGCTTACTTCTGCAGGGGAGAAGCGAGGGGGGCGCGGCCGTGCAGCTCAGACTCCCCCCTCCCCCCTCTCGTTTCTCCCCTGCAGAAGTGAGCAACCATTTGTTTTTTTTCTATATTTTATTTTTTATGATTTTAGTAATTCTAAAAAAAATATTTTAATGTACCAGTATATCTTCTTGCTCATACTGATCATCGTAGTTTCGGATGTGACAGGGTTTAAAGAACACCTGTATTTATTTATTTATTTATTTATTTATTATGGACAACTTATATAGCGCCATTTTCGTAATAAAATACCTCAAGGGCGCTTTACATGGTGATTCTATTGTTAAGTTAATTTAATTGAAGCTTTTAAATTTGTAATTTAATTAAAATGATTTATTTTGTTGTCACGTGCTACGGGTTTATTCAAATGATTTAGAAAACAAGTGGGTTTTAAGTTTTTTCCGAAACATCACTTCACTTTCACAGCCTCGCACCTCTGCTGGGAGAGCATTCCATGCCATAGGGCCTGCGACCGCAGATGCGCGTTCACCAAATTTAGTGCGCTGTTTGCGTAGAGGTATAATAACTTTTCCTCTCGCCGTAGACGTAGCTGATCTAAGCGTAAGACGCCTGTCAGCTAGTTCATCTGGAATGCATAGTTCCCTTAGATATTCCGGAGCCGAGTTGTGCAGTGACTTATACATAAGCCAACAGAGTTTGTATTCGACCCTCTGTGGAAAACGTAGCCAGTGTAGTTCCCGAAGTAGTGGAGTGATATGACTGAACTTAGAGATTCCGAAAATAAGTCTCGCTGCGGCATTCAATACAGATTGTAGGCGAGTCATTTTGTTCATTGGTAGACCTGCATAGATACCATTACAATAATCGACTCTAGACACTACAAACGCATTTATTAATTGACGGGCGGCATCAACCGGCAAATTTATATATTATATATATATATATATTATATATATTTAAATGGTTACGCTTGATGGTCCATTAATGAATAATAATAAAAAAAGCCGCCGAACATCTTCATTTAACAGCTGTTTTATTAATTAAATTGAAAAATTATGAAAAAATACGTTTTTTTTAAAAAGCATAATTGAAAAACTTTTATGGGTTACAATAATTTTATAAAATATTTTTACTGTTAAAATTCATATTCTAATGTAAATGATAATATTTTTAACATCTTGTTTGTAAAGGTTGTCTGAGTCTTTTTTTACTTTTGTCTGGTAGTTTATTGCATAATTTCAGTCAATGGTTTATTAGTCTCGACTGTCCTTGTCTCGTTTTAGAAGGTTGTGTATGATATTTTTCTGATATTCTCGTATTGTGTCCATGTTTAATACAACTTTTTTCAAATTTAAGTTCTTCGTTTACAATTACATTAGGGCTAATTTATTTAGGGGATTTTAGTTTCAAGATTTCAGTTATATTTAATTGCTTAGTTCGTTTAAATAGTTCTTTAGTTGCTGTTAGATAGGGTAGGTCATATACTAACTTTAATATTATATTTTGCTGTCTTTGCAGACTGTTCATGTCATTTTGATTTGCTGTTCCCAATAGTAGTTGCATGTAAGATATTTTAGTTTTTACATAGGTTTCGTGTATGAGAATTTTTTCCGTTTTAGGAACAAAGTTTTTGATTTAAAAAAAGGCTCGATAATGTCGCCACTTTGCTAATTAAATTGTTGATATGAATTTTGTGATGTAATTTATTATCGAATTTCTCAATTTTCGGCGCCGGATTTGTTATCGGATACTCCAAATTGGGTTGTTCGCCGCCAATTGTAACGAAAGTTTTTCATTCACAGACTCTGTGGTCTGGTTTTACTGATTTATGACCATTTGGAAACTTTTGCTTCTCAACTTAGGTACTTGAAATACTGTTTCGGAAATACCCCACAGATGTTCGGAATGGAATGATTATACAGCTACATTGTATATTCTAGCGAAAAGGATAATAAGTTTTAAGGATTAAACGCCCGATGTATTAGGTGTCAACATAAATTGCGTCCATTTTATTCCAAATTTTAAAATAGCATAAAAAATATAAAAAAATGATAAATGTCATTAGAAACTAGAAAATTTTCTCCTCTTAAAGAGGTTTTATTTACTTTTACGTTAGTAATAATATTAATAATCATGGTTTATTAAGAAAAATAACAATGACTTTATCTACTATATATACACACTGTTAACAAAAAGGCGGACTGTAAATGAAAAACTAATTTCATTCAGTTTTGTGATAGGGAATTATTTGAAAAAAGGATAGGAACATGGAATGGATACCTACCTTTAACATGGTGTGAATGTTCTTCAATTTTGGGCACTGGATGACAAAATGAACTATAAAATGTAACAATGTTTTCCACGACGCGCGACGATTCCTACCACTTTTTATCCGATTTTATTTGAAGTCAAAAATGTTGATCGGTTTTTGTTCTAAATCCGAATTTTCTAATTTTGAATTTCTTCTATCTTGATGTTAGGTAGGTACCATAAGGATGGGTCAAAGGAAGGATGGGAACGAAAGGTAATCGGCCAGGAATAGTATCGATAAATGCTGTTATTTATTTAACATACACTTGGGTCATAGATTTCTCTGGATCATGTCTAGTCTGCCTAACTAGGTACAACCTGTTTTAAGGCAGACATTTTTATGCGAAATAAACAATAACATTACTACCTACTAGTTAATTTATGATACAGTTATACAATATTATTTTTTCCATTTATTATTTAAGAATGTTTTTGAGTAAATTTTCCGATTTTTCTCGACCTTACCAGTAACCAATGAAGAAGTTCAGTGTTTTTTTAAAAAAAAAAATATTTCTTAATAGACTGTTAAACTAAGTAAAATTTTTTTTTTAATTTTTATATATCGTATTACCGGCGCTACGATTTTTCAAAGTTTTGTATTTCTGAAATAACTCCGCGTGTAACGTCAGAGGTTCATTTCCGCTTATTCTCATTCAGTTCTTCCCATTGGTCCAGAAGCGACAAGCAGACCGGAAATCTTCCATAGCTCTCAGATCATAGGTTGATTCACATGAACCAGTGACGTCATTTAAAGTAGTGCGTTTTTGTCAAAATATTTTTTATTATTTTTTCTGTACATTTTCAAGAAACTTTGCCGTACAAATTAATGGTCTAATTTTTACCCCGCGTAAGAAAACATTTTTAGTATCCAATTTCCCGTAGGGCTGAAGTTCCTCATTGTTTACAAATTTATTTAATTGAATCCGGGTCATGGTTTTGAAATGTTTGGGTAACATATTGAAAATTTTGGGGCCCAGAAACTTGAAATTTCTTTGCCCGAATTCAGAGTTTGTGGTAGACCCCATGACCCATCGTCTAGCTTGACTTCTGCTATTGTGGGAGTGTTCCTTTTGGGATGTGGTCGAATAATTTGCTTTCATCAACATTATTATTTAAAAAATATTTAGTTGCCTTATATCTATGATCTCAAATAACTTGACGCTGGGGTACCTGAAGGGCTTTTTCAAAATTATTTTAATTATTGATTTTTGAGTAGATTCGACAGGTTTTAATATTGATTTATTAGTGCCTCCCCATCCTAGTATGCCATAAGTTAAAATGGAGTTATATGAAATAAAACATAGTTTTTTCAGTTTAATTAAGGATAAGATGTTTCATATCGACTTGAAGATATGGGAAAGTTTTCACATTTTTTTGTGTTATATATTCTATGTGTTCTCTCCATTAAAAATATTTATCTATAATTACTCCCAAATATTTTATTTGGTGTACTGATTTAAGTATTTCACAGCCTATTTTTTGTTGAAGTTTATTTTCATAATTTTTTTTTTCATTGTAAACATTATTATCGAATTATTTTATTTAATTACAAGCGTCCTTGCGTTCAATCGAGGGAATAAAGCTTTTAAAGCTGTCCGCGATATTTACGTAGTGTACGGTGGCTATGAATTGTCATAAAATACTAAAAATAATAATAAAAATCTAAGTTGTCGTAAAATAATGAAGGAAATTACATCCGTACGGAGAAATATTCTTATGGACGCAACTAAAGCTCTTATAAATGCTTACGTCGGCATCGTTTCGCGTCTAGATTACTGTAATGGAATAAACGCAAATCTCCCAAAATATCAAACTAATAAACTTCAATCTGTTTTCAATGCAGCAGCAAGGCTTATTACGGGAGTAAAAAAGTATTCTCACATCTTACAACATCTTCGAGATTTGTACTGGTAAAAAAGCCCGGAGATAATAAAACACAAGCTTTGCTGGACAGTATTTAAATCCCTTCATAAAATGGCTCCAAAATACTTATCGGACCTTTGTATTAGGGAAAATACATGTCAAAGAAAATCTACTTTTAGGTCAGCATTTGATTCAGGAAGACGAAAACTTGTCGGAATCCGGCGCTCCCCAAACACTAGATTTGGACATCGTGCTTTTGCCGCTGCCGGACCCTCTGCCTGGAACCAATTGCCTTCAAACTTACGAATCATGGACAGTCCCAGTCAGTTCAGATCCCAACTAAAGTCTTACTTCTTTAGATTATCATACCCTCAATTTTAAATCAGAAAACATAATATGTCACTTGTAAGTTTTTTTAAAAAAGCGCCCCTGAGGTGATTTTTCACAAAAATAGCGCCATATAAATAAGCCAAATATTACTATTATTATTATCGAATAGTTTTTGACAACATTTTTGAGAAGGGAATTGAAAAGTTTAGGCATTTACAGGCCTTATGAGCTGTCATTGGCTGGTGTAAGTGGCCACTTTACACACTGTGTAACATTCACCATCCTTCCATGATTCACATCCACAGTTCCTCAACTCTTCAATTGGTCTACTTTGTGTGAAGTAAAGGGGCTGAAACCTTTATAATGTGGGTGAGATTCATCCGGCTGAACCAAATCACATAGTAGGCAACTCTCATAATTTACCCAAATTATTTCAATTTTGGTGGCTATTTTCAACGAGTTGTTAATAACCTACTATTAGGAAATTGAAATCAAGTTGGGGTCGAGTGTGGTTTGAACCTCAGTCCTCTGATCCGTGAGTCCGTAACACTAGCCACGGGACCACAACCCGATTCAAATAGATTCTGTCCGTTTTCTTCCAAATGAAGAGAACAAGAGGACACAATGAAAAATACAACAAATAAGTCAATAATTCATCGCTCCTTTACCGAACACTGCTCAAATATCACGAGCAGCTTTGGCAGCTCTATTCCCCGATTGAACGCGAACAAAAGGAGGTGATGAAAATGATCAGTTTTGTCCACTTGACATTCCATTTTAAAGGATTATCTCCTGAACACAATATTTTGTAGAGCAGATTTTTTTTGAATGACGCATTTTAGCACCTTTAGCAAGTTTTGGTGCCTATTATCTTTATTTGCATTTACTTTTTTATAAAAAATCGCAATTCGAATAGTTTACGCAAAAACGGCTTTACAATTCTGGCCCCGAAAACTCCCTTGAGATGGTCACCCTAACAGATAAGTAGTCTAGTAAATATGAAAGTGTTATTGGTTTTTATAATTCATTTAGCAACCATTTGTTTTTTTAAATATTTTATTTTTAAGATTTTAGTTGTTTTAAAAAAATATTTTAATGTGCCAATATGTCTTCTTGCTCATACTGATCATCGTGGTTTCAGATGTGACAGGGTTTTAAGAACACCCTGTATGAATACCTTGACACGCGTTGTGCCCAGTGGGTACATAAAAAATATAAGCTATTGATGTTACTAAAAAACAATTAATAAAAAAAAATCTTTTTTAGTGTTTTAATTTATTTACAGAATATATACTTAAAATACAAATTAACGTATTTATTTAAATAACTCTAGAAAAATAAGATATTACATGTATATCTATACATAGTCTCAAAATTAACTTTGTTTAAAGAAATTACCCACAGCAGAAGAAAAATCTTACGGTACTTTAAAAATCATCAAAATTGGTCAAATACACAATTAAATTCTGGTTTGAAATAAAAAAGAACTAATGTATTAATTGTTTATCATTTGTTAAAGCCAAAAACATTCTAACTGTTGTGTAGATTCGATTATTCACTATTTTCACAAAAGTGCTTTACCTCAGTTTACCTTTTCTATGGCTGGCTGCTTTCAGCATAACTACGTTAAAATGTATTACTGTGTTTATACAAACGTATAATTTCGCATTTATTACAATGTAACGTTATTTCTGCAAATATATTTTAAAAAATAAATACGAAAAAATAAGCAAAAAAACAAAAGACCTTCATTTATGTTGATTTCAATTGTTTACCGTTTATTGACTTATATATGTATTCTAAATAAGTATTTTTCTAACTTCTTCTAATTTTAAAATTATTTTAATACAACCTATACGCAAAAATGTACTCCTGTCCTCCACTACAATAAATGTATGTATTATTATGTATCCTCATATATTTTCTACCAATATGTAATGATTTTTTAATTTTAATTTTATTTTTATTTTTCTTTTTCTTCTTAATTCATTTTTATTTTTGCTCCTTTTTTTGTGTAAAATGCATTTCTGTCTTTATATTAAAAAATGCACTTCTGTTCTTTCCACTTTTATACTAATATTTTAAGATATTTTTATTTTTCTTCCAAAAATCATTTATATATTTTTTGCTACTTCTTTGTAAAATACATGTCTGTCTTTATTTGTATGTATGTATGTAAAACATGTAAAAGCCTAAAAGGCGCTTAAATAAATAAATAAATGCACAATAAGACGAAACAATGTTTTCACTTGTTCAAAATCCATGATTACCAACCAATTTTTATAAGATTACATTTATTGACAGTGACGGGCATTTATACACGGTTTTTAGGGCCAGACCGCAAAACTTCAGAGGAATATTCCTCATGGTAAGCTTTAAAAAAATCCTTATAAAATTTTTCCAAAAAGTGATATAAAAAATACATTATATATGATCTCAAAATGAAGTGAATCTTTAATTTCTCGGACTAGCATCCCTTCCGCAAACTCCTACCTCTCCCCGACAAAAACAATTGCGATAAAAACGTATTTGATCAACGAAGCGATACGCACCAGACGCGGACAAGGGAAGCGGCTGGGTAGGAGAGGGGTAGAGGTTTGTAGAGGGACTGCTTTTCCGAGAAATTAAGGATTTACTACATTGTGAGATGACAATTTTTTTGAACTCCTTTTTTTAAAATGACTTTTAGGAAAATTTTGATTAGAATTTTTTTTAAAGCTTATCATGAGGAATGTTCCTCTGAAGTGTCGCAGTTTTGCCCTGAAAAACCATGTTTAATGGAACTAAGTCTTATTGATAAATCAAGACCCGAATATTTTAGTACGCAAAAAAAGCCACTTTCAACACCAGAAATAAAGGGAAATTAAAAATTCTAGAGACGAAATAATCATTTATAGAAAGAGAGCCCAAATGCATGTTTGCAAAATTTACTATAAGCTTCCAAAAAAAAGAAATAAATTGTATTAAAATAATTTCAAGAGTGTTAAAAGTGTTTCTAATAAATAAATGCTTCTACAGTATACTCGTAAATGAATTCTCGGAAGATGTAATTAAATGATTTAAAATGTAAATAGCGTCAGAAATAGACACCGTAACTTAAATATATTTTTTTGCTGTTTGTATTTTCTTGACTTTTTATAAATTTACTTTATTATTTCATTTTATTTTTTTAAAACTTTTTTTTCATTACTGTATTTTTTTTTGGTCAGATTGTAAGAAATTGCTAGTCCGCCATTTAAAAATGTATAACTTTGTTTTATTTAAGAAAAACTATTGATTATTTTTTTTATTTATCACATTGTATATATTATGGTCAATACAGATTTATTATTATTACTATTATCATGTCCGGGATTCTGCCACGAGGGAATGTCAGCTCGAGGAGAAAGATACAAACCACATTTTTGACGACTTGTTATCTTAGATTCGTTTCAAACCTCTCCAATATTAACATTCCACTCCCTGCCAATATCATAACTCTTCTGTTTTCATCCAATAAACCTGTATACAGGGTGTCTTAGATATCAACGTCAACTTTATCTAATTTAACAGAATTGGCATGAAATCAGTTTTCATTAAAAAAAATTTTTCCTCAATTAAAAACAAATCTAGCAAGTGTTGTACCATTTTAGAATTTTAAAAAAATGCGCAATCTTTTGAAATCACTTATCAAAACTGTATGTTTTTTTTTCAGTACAGTCAGTTAAAGTTGGCTGATGAAATTATTTTTCATTTTAATAAATGATGTTGGGCAAAAATCTAACATTTGAATTAAAACTGAGGCAGTAACATTCTAATTTTAAACTGAAATTTGCAGAAAGGTTATTCATGGTTACATTACAGAAAACAAATCTTTGAAAAGGTAATTTTTGTAGTCACAGGAATTGAAAGATCATCGCAGGGTGTCAGTTTTTCCGATTTTTTTTTATACTTATAATTTAAAAAGTACTTTACCGAAATTTAAAAAAATATTTTTCTGATAACTGTCATGACTTGGCCTATCACCCGTTTCCGGGTAGACGTTGATTTCTGGGACACCATGTATATTTATATATATTAAATTAAATTTAAATTTAAATTTTGTTTATTAAGAAAAACAACAGCAATAAAAAAAATATACACAACATTATAAAAAAAAACATAAAATAAAGCCAAATCAGTTTTCCACATAAATACAATTATAAAAATCCAGTTCAGTTAAATACGAGTATAATTCATAGAAGTGCATGTGTGCGAGTTTTTTTTTTGTGTGAGGATGCGTGTGTAAAAAAGTGGAGTGTGGTTTTGGTAGGTATGTGAATATGTGTGTGATTGTATATGGGTGTGAGGGTAGGTTTAAGGACAGGGTAAGTGTGTATTTGATATGAGTGAATAGAAACAATTAAAAATTATAATGTAAAAATATATATTTTTTTTTTTAACGAAACATATTTTTTTTCAAATAATAGTTTTTTAATTTTGGTTTTAAAAGTGAGTTTACTGCAGTTAAATATGTCTATGTTATTGAAAAATAAATTATAATTACGCGTCAAGCGAATATATTTGTATATATATTGTAACTAATAAAATTAAGTTGTAAATATGTTGTAAATAGTGTAATATTAGATACTACTACACTAACTTGCAAATATAAATATTTGTATATGAAAATTGTGTAAATGTCATAAAAAAAAACGAAACAAAACACGACACTGGCTAGAACACCCCAGAATTGCGGTAAAAAAGACCCAAAAAAAGAAGGCAAAACCAATTTTAATGAACAGTAAAGATACCGGGGGTAATTTTTTGTATTTTGAAAAGTTTTGGCATATTCATTTGAATCGAAAACAACTAGAAAATAGGTTTTAAGGTTCGGTTAAGTGGGCATCGCATCTAGAATCCACAATAGTACTATAAATCAGCAGTAACGCAAATCTCGTATCATGTAATATTACTACTACTAATATCATCACGCTATTTCTCCGAAGGGGCTGGCAGAGAGGTTAGACCGCCACACACCGTTTTTATAAATTGATCTGGTAAATTGAACTATGTATTTGAATACATCTCGCCTTTATATTTTTCTTTCACATCGAAAGGCCTTATTGTAGGTTTTGTGCACATTGAATAGTTTGCTCACGCTTTTGTATTGAATCGTATTGTGTATGATTAACGAGTGCGTGGGTTTGCATTGTAATGCTATGTTTCACAAGGAAAAGGGTGTATAGTAGAAACGTGAAGAAGCGTTTGTTTGTATGGATGTGAAATAAAGAACGCAATCGTATGTGGAGGAATATGGAGTCGTCTGTGCAGTGTGCATTATACTCTGTACGCCGGACGGGTGCGGTACTGTACTGTACCGTACTCTACCGTAGTGTGTAGTCCGTAGTCCGCGGTGTGTAGCGGCAGGCAGTGGGTTGAATAATGGGATCGTCCGCTCTGGGCGGCCACGGCAAGCGAATCGGAAGTCGCTAACTCAGCCAAACTCCGTCAAACAATAGCGTCGGACTGAAGATATAATAACACAGAGGCGGCCGTCAAAACTTCGGCCACGCTAGCCGAGAACAGTGTTTCCGTCACTCCGCGCTTTTCCTCGCATTTCCCTCCCTCCCCTGCCGGGGGGCGCGGGCGGCGCGGCGCTCGGCGGCAGTCAGTACGCCGGCAGCGGCGCGGCGGGATGGGCGCGCAGTGCGGCCACGGGACGCGCGCCACGCCACTCTACGCCGCCAATTACGTTTTAGTAACCGAAAGTAAAAATACGCGAACTATAAATAATTAAAAATTAAAATAACGGATGTTCGCGTCGATCGAAACCGGCGAGCGAATAGATGTGTGTAGATTTGAAATATGCAACAGGCGAACCGAGTGAACAGTGGGGAGGAGGGGGGGAGGCCGCAGGTGAGCGGGGGCAGGTTCGACTTCGACGACGGAGGGACCTTCTGCGGCGGCTGGGACGACGGCAAGGCGCACGGCCACGGCGTGTGCACGGGCCCCAAGGGCCAGGGGGCCTACTCGGGCTCCTGGCACTACGGCTTCGAGGTGTCGGGCGTCTACACGTGGCCCAGGTGAGTGGGGCCCGGGAGGACTGAAATAGCCGGCCGAGCACTGACCGCCTCCGGCTATTATTACCGACCGCTCCAAATATCCCTTCGCCCTGCCGCCGCCGCCCGGCCCGGCCGCTCTCTGGCGCGGTCCGCCGCCCTCCATCCTCGGCCGCTTCCCGCGGCTCCTCTCTCCTACTCTCCTACTCTCCTACTCTCCTACTCTCCTGACTCTCTCCCGGCTTTAATCCACTCACTTATTTATTTTCAGCAACGAGAAGTGACATGTTTAAATTCGCCGATTTCTTTCTTTCTGTCCAAACGCGAAATATCACAACTCTACAATATTTTCAAGCACAAAGAATGTCTTCTATTACGAAGCTCGAAAGTTTGCGATGAATTTATTATGCCCACGTTATTTCATATTACTGATTCGACTCGGTTCGATTTCCTCTGAATAATGGACTATTTTCTCTACCATTTTCCAGGAAACTGCCGCTTGTGCGATATCGTGTAAGGTTATAAATAATAGTTTCCTGAAACCGTTCCGGGTCGTGCGTTTGGAAGCTAAACATAAACACAATACCGCATAATGCATTTTCCGAACAGTTTCAACCGGATAGCAAAAAGTCCAGCAACGGCTGTCAAAAATCTCAAACGTCAAAATGCGAAATACTTTTCCACGAAAGCGATATTTAGGTTCGCTGAAACAAGTAACAGGATGTAGGAATTTTCTTTTCATTGAGGAAAAACTTGACCTTGCGCCTAGTGACGTCGCAAAAGAAACAAATCACAAAGTACGTAAATATCAAGTTTTCCGATTGGTTGGAGAGATTTTCTTTTTGAGAAGTTTAAGTTTAAAAAGTTAACTTTTATCGATAACACTTTCAATGTACTTGTTTAGATATCAAAATGATACAGCAACCGAACAAAACCTCTACGTTCTTACGACGTTGTTTTTCAACGAAGGTTGTCAGTTTCAACTATCTGATTTATTGAAAAATTACCTACATATGTACACTGGAACCTCTTTTAACTAGGGGATACGTTCCACACATAACTGTGTAAAAAAAATACACCAAATAGGAACAATGCTGGATAGATTTTCTTTCTTAAATATCAATTCGGTAATAAAAAAAAATGAAACAGTTTACTATTTATCATAGGTACCTTATTTTTTTCATAAATATAATAAAGGCCTCCGTGGTGTAGTAGTCAAGACGCTTGATTCACGCACGGAAGGTTCCGGGTTCGATTCCCGGTGAGAACACAAAAATTAAAATGTGATTTTTCTCAAGCCTGGGTGCTCTGTGATGTAATTCACCACTGTATTTAGGCCTCCTGCCCTGTTATGCAAAATAATAATTTAAAAATCGTCAAAAATTCTGCCATCAAAAGCAAAAAGGCAGTTTAAATTTGTTGCAACAGTGGGAAAACAATTTTGAGAAGGGAATATGGAAGTTTAGGCATATTCAGGGCTTATGACCTGTAGTTGGCTGGTTTAAATGACCACTTCACACTGTACATTTAATGTATTCTGCCATATTCAGCCTATGTTTAAACATTCACATTTCCTCAACTCTTTCATCTGTTGACTTTTGTTAAGTAAAATATAGAATTTACTCTTTTATAGTTTTCTTATTTTTAGTGACTAAAAAATTGTATTATCACTCTTTTTCAATTTTTTTGGTATCTATTGGATTCTTCCAGTAGCCTTTATTTCAATTAAAAATAAAATGTATACCCACGCACAGGCCATGCCTTTGTGGGTTTTTTTGTATTAATATTAATATAATAGTTTTATTTTTTGTATTTGTAACTAACCTATTGTAAAATGCAAAGAAAGAAATATAAAAATAAAAAATAACAAAAGGAGCTGAAACCTTTATAATGTGGGTGAGATTCATCCGCTGAACAATTTCACCTACTAGGCAACGCACGCTAGGAACGCACGCAACGAATTTTACATAGTGTGTAAAGAGGCCACTTAAACGAGCCAGTCACAGGTCATCAGCCTTCTAAACGCCAAGACTTCTATATTCCGTTACCAAAAATGCTTTCCCTGTGTTGCAACAAATTTAGATTTAAATAACTCCGTAGGGAGGAAATCCTGCCTGTCTACAAACATTTGGTCATACTCAGAGCACTGTTGAAAAGGGCAGTTATTTTCAAGAGCCATATTTTGAGATATGTCATTTTTTAGTATTTATGCATATTTAAAAAACTGTAAATAATCTCTCATGATTACTTATAAAAAACGCAGTACGTCAATTGTTTCTAAAGTATAAAGTTCTAGTGTATTTCAAAATAGCCAAAACTGCTCAAAAACGTCCAAATATATGCCGAGAGTGATTAGTAACATAAAATGTATTTTTATATGAGAGATACATGATTAAAAAAAAAAAACATTTTTAAAAAATTTTGTCTTAAAATAGTCCAAACATAATGAATGAGTGTAATTATAAATATTTCATATTCGTACACTTAAAAAGAAAACTTTTATAAAGGTAACACGAAAAAGATTACCTTTTAAAAACTAACTTATCTGCTAAACACATGTTTTTTTAACTGACATTTAAATGAAATAATATTTTTTGCTCTCTTATTTTTGATGGTATTTCCTTATAAGATAACTGTACAGCTCGGTGCATCAACGATATTTACACCATAACACATTTATACCTTCAACAAGCAAAGGGTTAAGTTAGTAAAAGAGCGATGTAGGACATTCTAATACGAATAGTTTACTTAAATTACTATTACGCATTGTTAAATCGATTTATTTTTGTTTAATATTTTTTTTGTTTTTGGACCCTGTTATTTCAAAACCGCTAAAAACGTGGATCCAGTGTATATTATACATAAGGTTATATCTGTAATAAATGTTTGACAATACGTGTGCACGACCAATTACCGATTTTGTGCCTACCGGTTTCAAAACGAACACGCCTTTTCGTTTGGACACAAATTACGCTAACATGCAAATTCCACTATACACCTTCACCATAGTAGTTATTCAAAAATATAAAACCAACGTGCTGATTGGACACATGCTATTATATTCTAACACCAACGTGGACTGATAATAATTAAAAAATATTTAACCGTGTGGGAAAAAAAGTTGAAAAATAGGGTCGAGGAAGGGAGGGGTATGAATCTAATCTCATATAACTTACAAGGTACAACCCTCTTAGAGTTCCCAAATCACATATCCAACTTGTTCATGTTGGTGTTAGCTTCTAATAGCATGTGTCCTATCAGCACGTTGGTTTTATATTCTCGTGAAACTTTTATGGTGAATGTGTATAGTGGAATTTGCATGCTGGTGTGTTTAGTGTCTTGACCAAGAGACGGGTACGTCTCGAAACCGGTAGACACAGAAAAATTGGTAAGTGGTTATTTACTAATATTTATTAATTTAAATTTATTTAAACGTTCGTACACAATGTTAATGCTTGGAATATTAATTACAATTACAAAATTTTATCTGTAAACTTTTAAAACGAAAAATAACCCCACCGTAGATTACATCACGTTTAAACTTAAACTCAAAAGCTGTTGTCGTTTGACAAACGGATTTATTATCATCATCATCATTCTCTTTCCGCAGCTAATGGTGCAAAGGGCACTGCATTGGTATACCAATCGCAACGTACCTTGTTTTTTTTGTTACGTGAAGGTAGATGATCATTCTTCCGCCCCAGGTGCTTGTCCAGGGACTATGAAATACTCTAGTGTAAAAACACCCTTTTAAATCAAAATTTCATGTCAACCATGTTGGGAATCAAACTTTAGACCTCTGCATGGTAAGGTAATGCGCTGATCACTACAGGCCGACAACATATAATTACAAAAAAAAATATGATTTGTAATTACTTGATAAATATTTCGGATTTACCAGAAAGTCAGGCGGTGCGAAACTTGTCAGAATTTTAAAGATTTTTTTAAAAAAGAAAATAATATTTATCACAAAATAACAAAATATGAATTTATACGTTATCGAAAAAACAGTACGGATTTGAAAAAGGGAAAGGTGCAGATACGGCAATCTCTGGTATAACAGATCTTATTTCTAAATATGTAGACTCCGGCTAGAAATATCTATCAATTTTTTTAGACTAAGCTTTGGACACGATATCACATACAATCATGATAAAACGTCTGTCAAATATAGGTTTACAAGGCCATTTACTAGATTGGTTTATAAGCTATTTATGTGGTAGAGCACAACAAGTTAAAATAGGTAATATTACTAGGGAAGAAAAATATAATGATTACAGTGTACCGCAAGGTAGTGTTTTGGGTCCGATTTTGTTCATTATATATATAGATGATCAATGTCTGACACACATAAAAAAATGTGACATGGCATTTGCAGATATCATTTTTAAAAGCGACAAATGGGATGAAACTTATTCTGCGGCTCAAAACGGTGTCAATACATTATAAATGTGTCTGGATAACAATCTCTTAACTTTAAATATTGACAAGACAAAATACATGACATTTAATAAAACCACAGTGGGACAGCCTAAACAAAACCTTCAATCAAAAATATGCTCTGAAATACTTGAAATAGTACACAATATTTGGGAATAATTATTGATAAATATTTTAAATGGACAGAACACATAGAATATATGACACAAAAAATTAGAAAACTTTCAAAACATTTTATCCCCAATTAAACTCAAACAGCTATGGATATTATATTTAATGTAACTCAGTTATAACTAATGGCATTATAGAATGGGGATGCACTAATATATCAATATTAAAACCTCTCAAATCTGCTCAAAAATAAATTATAAAATAATTTTTAAATTGTCTTTCAGGTACCCAAGTTATTTGAGAAATTTGAGATCTTAGATTAAGGCAACTATATATATATCTAGAATAATTATGTATGTGAAAGCAAATTGTTCTACCAAATCTCAAAAGGAACACTCCCACACTACCAGATGTCAAACTAAAGGATGGGTCATGGAATCTACCATAAACTCTAAATTCGGGCAAAGAAATTTCAGGTTTCCGGGCCCCAAAATATTTAATATGTTACCCGAACATTACAAAACCATGACCCGAATTCAACTCAATAAATTTGTAATTAAACGTTTTTTAAATAAATTTATTTAATTGAATTTCATCTTACGGTACTGACGAAGATATGTTTTGGCACAAAACAATACAACTAACGTAAATAGTTTTTTTTGGTTTTCATAAAAACTATTTTCACACATTTCAAACAGTTTCCTAAGACTGTAACAACGCACTTGACAATACGTCGAGTTTTCCATTGTTTGCTAAAGCCACATTTTCATTGCGCTATTCAATTCTACAAAATAATTAATAAGTGGCAACATATCGTGAGTTATTATTTTAATTGGATGTTTTATGATAAACAATGTTCCGCTTTAATTACTGCGCAACTTTAAATTGTACAAATAGATTAATCTGGAAAAACATCCTATGATAGAAATAAAAATATTTTCGTTAATAATAATTTCTTTTAATTTGGATTTCTTCTGATTTTTATTTGTTGAAATATAATATATAAGTACATTCGCAAGTTTTTAATCCAAAACAAGAAAATTTACATGAGTCAGTGCGAAAATCCCACCAAGTCACATTTTGTGACTTGAGGTGGAGCTATCTATAAAATTAATCCTACTCGAAAAATGAATATGTTAGTGTCTGTCAGTGAACCAATTAAACAAGTGCATTTGAATGATTACATGAAACTTATTTTTATTCACATATAAAGCAAATGTTATTAACAATTCGAATGGATTGCACGTCCATAATTATTTTTTTAAACTGATTGAGTAGAGGTAAAATTTAAGGTCTGTAAGAAGTAAATGAAATATATAAGGTACCATATAATTCATAGTTTGTCTACCATATTTATTACGCGTTTTAGCGATTACTAAACCATTTTTTCTCTTTATTATACACGGTTTATCACCTTTTAAAGAATTCAAGAACTAACCAAATTAAATATACCTACATACATATAAAATTTATATTTGAAGCATAACTTTCTGATGATTAATTTAAATAAAATAAATATATAACCACTTTGTTTTAACATTTTTTTTTCTTTACCGGCCGGTTTCAAAGCTACACAAGCTTCTTTATTCTTCTTTATTCATTTTACTTTGTCATTAAAATAACAACTTGACAAAACACTTAACTTGTCGGCTCCATATGTCGGTAGTCAGATGGCATAAGGGACCATGTGTATTTTTTCTGTGTTTTAGTTTTCAAAAGTTTTAATCAATATTTCAGTAAATACACATAGCAACAAAAAAAACGTCATTTAGAATGGTAATTCATTTTGAAAAGTAACACTAAAATATTTTAGTCTGGGGATTGAAGTCTTGAAATTGAGTCGTATTTCAGCTCTCCTGAATATTTTTAAAAATTACATGTGGTCACTTCTGCCATCTGACTACCGATGTATTAATAGTGAAATATTTAGTTATCACTGTAAAAATAAAATAAGAGAAAATTCGTTAGTTAAGTATACCTTGATATACCCCAGGGTTCACATTTGGGACCATTGTTTTACAACGCGTATCTCTATGATATTTATGTTGTATTTATGAACGCAAGATTTATAAACTAAACCGTTTGACAGAATACTATTTGAAAAATCGTATTAACGTCAATGTATCAAAGTGTTTGCTTATTTCTTTTTCGCGAGGTAGACATCCAATCCCACATCATTATATATTAAAAAACCAACCTGTTCAGAGAGTTGATACCGTACGTGATCTGGGTGTTATTCTTGATAGCAAACTTACATTTGAGAATCACTTCGATGACATACTGACCCGTGCACATAAAAACCTTGGTTTTGTACTTCGTACATGTCAGGTATTTAAAGATATTGCGTGTATTAAAATGGTCTCCTTGCTCATGTTCGCAGTTTGCTCGAGTATGCCTCTTCTGTTTGGTCTCCACAACATGTCACAAATAAAGAAAAGTTTGAGAAAATTCTATGGACATTTCTTAGACATCTTAACTGGAGATGCAGGTATACCGATCTCAATTATATGTCTTCCTGCAAAAAAACACCACTTGCTTACTTTAGAAGATCGCCGTCTACTGTTGGACATGGGGGTGCTTCATGACATACTCAATGGACGCCTTGATAGTCCGGCTCTTTTGTCGGAGTTATCATTAAATGTCCCCGGCTACCGCACCCGTCACACGTCGAGCTCTCTATTTCATGTGCCAGCAGTTCGTACGAACTATGCCCAGAACTCTCCACTTATACGTTTTGCTGGTGAATATAATTTGAACTTTCCCCTTATTGATCTATTTGATTGTAAAAAAATAACATTTAAAATGCGCGTCTTAAAACATACTTTTTTGTCTTATACTTAGTTTAAATAATGAAGTCTTATTTTATCTTATTTTATTTAATTTTATAAAATTTTATCTCTAATTCTTAATATTTTATATATATTTATATTTTCGACACCCTCATTCCAATATAACACCAACTCACCCACCCTCTCACTCACTTACACTCACACAAACACACTAGTATGTATTGTACGTGTATTTAATGTATTTCTGTGGATATCTGTCATTGGTTTTATTCTCTGTATATTTTATTTGTTATATTTTTGTTACATGTATTACTGTTGATATCCCCAATAATAAATAAATAAAAAAAGAAGCTCGTGTAGTTTTGAAACCGGTCGGTTGAAAAAATAAGAAAGAAGTGCTTAAAAACAAAGGTATTTTATATTTCCTTTATTATACCTAAATTTACGCAATATAATCTGCTTTCTTAAAATTATGAAATTCGGTAATATGATCATGACTTCAAAATATTATCTGATGGGGATAATGTTTATCAACAGTCACAAGATTGTCTAATGATTCAGTTACTTGCAAACATTTATTAAAGCCAAGAACAAGGTAAAAGTCACCTAATTACAGTTTTTCCTGAGATCAAATTGTTTTGGCTTGCTAAAAATACTGAGTCATATTAGAGCGTTTGGACGGGGAGATGTGATATTTATACCGATAACCACTCAATTTCCTCTTAATTTTATACTGGTACTTTTATTTCTGTCCGATTTATTTATCAAAGAGTTGGTAAAACTTTATAAGTTACAACATTTAAGTTTGTAAGTGAAAATTCTTTATGGAAGTTCATTGTAATCTTTATATATATATAATTTCTCTGTACGTGTGATGTAACCTAAACGGATTAACCGATTTACGTGCGGTTTTCAGAGAAACATAGATCTTTGCGCTGTGCGTGTACGTAGATATTAAAATCTCCAATCAAATATGTAAAAAATAAGTTAGGAGCATAACTGTTTGATTCATGGATCTACCAAGGTTGCATTTGAGGAGAATGCATTTACAAAAAATGGAAAGATGTTGTTTTTTTGTGTATAAATAAAGTTTGTTTTTGAATGTTTACAAACAGCATTTGTTTTTTGTGGATCTCAATCAGATTCTTTTCTTAAATTCCTTATAAATTCTACCCATTGGTTTCTTTTTATTGGATTTTTGGTAACACTAAAATAATATTATTCAATACATTTTTAAAATCGTAATCCTACATAAGTTCACCCTTTTGTTGGTGAGACGACCGGAGTTTGACGTTTGCAAAAATAATGCCATATTTGAACAAATATTTATTTCATGTTTTGGAATTCAAATATAAACAAGTACCTAGGTACCTACTTAAATAAAATATTTTAATATTATCAATGTTAAGTTTTGGAATTAAATCACAAACAAGTATTTAGGTACCTGCTTATCAATGAAAAGTCTTTTTCCAAGCTAATAACAGGGAAGCCAACGTTCTGGCAGGACAACGTCTGTTTATTATATAAATAAAAGACGAGTGATACTTAAATCCACAAATTTGTGGATTAAAATTATAAATTTATAATTTAAAAAAATAATAAGTAAATCGAGTGCTATTATTATGCGGTTAATATATTTTTAAAAATTATTCTGTTCTAAAATGATGCAGAGTCACAACACTCCTATGAATGAATTTTGTGTTGTAATTAAATCGATGCGATGTACTAATGTAAGTTTTGCATAAAAATAAGTATGTTATCAGACAGAGAACCGAATGAGTGATAAAATATCAGTTCTTGAAAAATTACTTAAACACGGTTTTTCAGGGCCAGACCGCGAAACTTCAAAGGAATATTCCTCACGGTAAGCTTTAAAAAAATCCTGACAATATTTTTTCAAAAAGACATTTATAAAAAATAAAAAAAAAATCATCTCAAAATGTAGTAAATCCTTGATTTCTCGGACAAGCAGTCCCTCCACAAACCCCTACTCCTCTCCTACCCAGCCGCTTCCCTTGTCCGCGTCTGGTGCGTATCGCTTTGTTGGTCAAATATGTTTGTATCTCTTTTTTTTGTTGAGGAGGGGTAGGGGTTTACGAAAGGTATGCTCATCCGAGAAATTGAAGATTTACTCCATTTTAAGAATATATATATTTTTTTTAATTACTGAAAAAAAATGATAAGAATTTTTTTAAAAGCTTTCTTTGAGGAATATTCCTCCGTAGTTTTGCGGTCTGACCCATAAAAACCGTGTATATCATCGTGTCTCCAATGAAGCGGTTTGGAGTATTACGAACAAAGAGAGGGAGTTACTGACCACTGTCAAAAGAAGAAAAGCCTCATACCGTGGTCACATCTTCCGCAATGAGAATTATGCCCTTCTCCAAATTATTATGGAAGAAAGATATAGAGCAGGCGTGGTACGAGATGGAAAAGAGCATCACGGCTCAGAAATTTCAGACAGTGGATCGGTGTGCCGGATGCAGCAGCGCTGATTAGACTGGCCTAGGATCGTGGAGAATTTAGAAAGATGGTCGCCAACCTCTGGTAGGAGCGGCAAAATAAGAAGAAAATATTATTTGTAATATAATCATACCCCTATCGCACCCAATGGTGCATAGAGCGCTAAATTAGGTAACCAAACGCATTGTACATTGATTATCTGCGACACGGGGTAAGGTGATCAGTCTAACGCACTGACAGCAAATGGAGAAATGATGAATTATATAAACGTGTAAGTGTACGTATTTTAAAATTTAATTTGAAATAAATTAGCAGTTTACTTAAAGTTTTTGGAGTTTCCTATAAAAAAACATTGAATTAGGTAAAAAAATATTGGTAAGACTTCATCTTAGATAACCATTGCTTAAATGGTTCTAAATTGTCTGTACTATCTTTGCCTCAAAGCCTTGAACCCATTTTCCAATCGCCCGTGTATATTGTCGGTCGGCGTGCATTACCGTCAATCTACTAAATTAACTTTTTCCAGAAGACGGTAAAAACTGACCCTAAAATCCGCGGTATTGATACTTTTCAGAAAGCTCGCCTGTTTTTGGTCCCAGGCCAATCGTTTGATTAGGGGACATCCAATATGAGTTAAAAATATAATTTTTGCCAAAAATTGTATTATAGATTAGCGCACGCCGGCCGACGGTATTATAAATTAGTCCAATTAGAGGCTTCCTCGTAATAAGTAACGTAAATTCTCACAAAAATATAACATATAATCTAAAATAAGTAATAAAATTGAACATATAAATATGTAAATAATATTGGTATTATTATAAATACACGTATTATTATAATTGCACTCTTTATTTCTACCATGCTTATCTCACAATAGGTCATGTGAGATAAGCAGAAATAAAGAGTGCGCTGAAAAGTAGTAAAAACGGATAATCCGTTGGGTATGATAAGGTCGCTGTGGAATATCTGAAGAGAGGTGGCCAGATCGTGGACACATGGCTGCACAGACTTTTCAATCTCTGCCTAAAGGAAGGATATACGCCTTTGGATTGGAGGAGGGCAGTTGTCGTGCCTTTATATAAGGGAAAGGGATCTCGTGCGGAATGTGGAAACTATTGGGCCATCAGTCTTCTGAGTTCTGTCGGTAAACTGTATGGGAAAATCATAATCGAGAAAGTAAGAAGGGTGACGAAAGACAAAGTGTGGGACGTGCAAGGAGCCTTTATGAGTGAACGTGGATGCACGGATCAAATTTTTGCATTGCGAATGCTAACGGGGAAGTTTTTGGCAAAAAGTCAAAAACTATTCTGCGCATTTGTCGATTTGCAAAAAGCGTATGATAAAGTAGAAATAATGAAATTGTGGGGCGTGTTGGAAAAGTATGGAGTAAAAAATAAATTTATACGTGCAGTATCGTCTCTCTATGAGGAGAGTTCAGCGTGTATAAGAGTTAATGGGGGATTTACATCTTGGTTTGCGATCTCAAAAGGCGTGAAACAGGGATGTGTAATGTCACCATGGTTGTTTAATCTATACATGGACAACTGAATGAAAGAGAGTAAGCTGCTTGTTGTATGCTGATGATGCAGTTTTGTTAGCAAGCAGCAAGGCTGATTTGCCGCAAAAAGTCTATAGAATTTATGATGTATGCCTGGAGAGCGAATTGGCGATGAACGAAAGTAAGTCAAAAGTGATGGTATTTGAAAGGGATAGTGAGGTTACTGACTGCATAATAAATGTAAACAACGAATGTCTCAAGCAAGTAGAAGAATTTATGTATCTGGAAAGCATGTTTTCAAGAGATGGAAGAGTAGAAAAATATGTTGAAAGAAGAGTGAATGCGGGCAACAAAATGAACGGAGCACTAAGCACAGTAATTGCTAATAAAAATATGTCAATCGAAGCTAAACTGGCAGTGCACAACGGAGTTTTAGTCCCAACACTAATGTATGGAAGTGAAACATGGAACTGGCAGAGGAAGGATGGAAGCCGAGTAAATGCGGTTGAAATGCGATCTCTTAGACGAATGTGTGGGAAATCAATGTATGACAGGGTTACGAATGATGAAATCAAGCGAGAGTGTAAATCTGAGACAAGTATAATTGATAAGATTAAGAAAGGGTCTTTGAGATGGTTTGGTCACGAAGAATGAATGGACGACGAAAGAATGGTAAAACAATGGCGAAAATGAACGGCAACGTTAGACGAGGACGACCAAGGAAGACGTAGCATGATCAGATAAACCAAAATCTTAAGTCTGGTCATCTCAAAAGCAGACAGAACCGAAGGGCATGTATGACAAGATGTATGAATGTGGAAGAGGCTAGGATTGTATGCCAGGATAGACGTGTTTGGCGGTCCATTCTCTCTGCCTACCCCTACGGGGAAATGGCGTGATGGTAGTAGTAGTAGTAGTAATAAATGTGACGCTGAAAAACAAACGTGGCTATATCCACTATAAGTGAAACTTAGTAAGTCAACTTTTTGTCTTAGACCAATTAATATAACCAGTGAGTTCTTCTTGCATTTAAACTGTTTTCTTAGAGGAAGTAAAGAAGAGGTAAATAATGTAAAGAAGAAAAATTTGGACAAGCTCAAAATATTGTTGATAAAGAAGAGGACTTTGTTAAAATTGAATATTATTATATAAAACAATATTAGCAGTCATATTTACCACAAATTTCAAAAAGGACAGTGGATGAAGATAGCCATTTTTGTTTTTTAGCTTCACAAATACTGTCCCCCGTATGAAAGATGCAGTATCTCAGTTAGGTAGGTTTCTGAAAACGTGGTAAAAGAAAATAAGGTTGTCTTTGTTGTAGTTTCAATACTATGCATGTCATCACTATATGACCGTAGCAAAAGAAAGGAAAAAACTGAGAAAATATTAAGATTAATTGGCATATCAAACTTAAAAACTAAATGGAAGATAATTTTTTATGAGTGAAAAATCTAGCTAGTGCAGTTTTGCTTCCCGTATTCCATGGTTCCTGAAGGAACATTGATACGCAAATAAGACTAAAATAAATTTAAAAAAATGTGATTCCGAATCTGCATTTAACAAATGTCGTCAAAAATGCTAGATACTGCACTCTTCGTAAGAACGGCAGATTACGAAAATAAATGAGCCTTGAATACAGAACACCAATATCGGTCGATGATAGCTGATGAAATTCGAACGTTGTTCGCGTACAAAAACCAAGATCTTTATGTAATATCGTGTATTTTCGTTACCAGCAATTGATAATGCAGAATAATTGTGAGCGTTTCTAAAAATATTGACGCTAACACTTGCCAGAAGGCAGGTCCAGGTCCGAATTGTAGACTGGACAGAGATAAATATTTACTGAAACCGGCCTTAAGTGTAAACAGACTCGCGTTGTACCTTATGCAGTATTACGGAAACTAAGTGTACATTGAACATGTTTTAAAAAAGTAAAACAAAGGTTAGTTATGTTTTCTGTCTTTTTCTTCATATTTTCTATATGTTACAGAAAACGATTTGTAAGAAAAAAATACTGTAATAGCTGGGTGCACCCTTTGGGCAACTTTTTTCTTTTTTTCTGGTTTGTTAACAGAGACAGACATTTTTTGTTTTTGATTCAGATTTATGATTTTATTGGCTATAGCTCTCTTATTTTTAAAATGATAGAAATAGCGCACATAAAGTTTTATAATGCTTTTCGAAAAAAAAATGTTTTTAACATAAAAGAAACAATAGATTCAAAAATACGCATACAAAAATGCCACGTAGGTAGGTGGGTATATGAATAAAATAAAAATGAATTATACATATTTTTTTTGTAGGTATAATTCATACAATTCTTCAGAATTGATTGCATGGGACTCCTCTAAAATGGTACAGCAATTTTGGCATAAAAAACTGCCTCCATCTTTTACTCTTCAGAATCTATCCATAGGTACACTAAAAAATTTAAACTATAACTTTGACCTCGAGTTTGAGGTTAGAAATGTAACAAACACATGTTCAAACAAATAAATGTAGTTTCAACCATACGTACCGAGGCGACGACGCTGGGAAGAAAAAAGTTTCCAAGCGACATGTAGCAACTTTACAGAAGAGCCAATAAAAGTTTTCTTTTATTTTAGATAATTAATAAATCTCACACATACGTATTATTTCAGCGTTATTCCTACATCATTTAAATAAAAAAATAAATACAAGATTCTTTTTTAATTAAAAGAATAATAATTGGCACTTCTGTAATGTTGCTACATGTGGCTTGGTAACTTTTTCCTTTCCAGCTTCAATATTTAATATGCAAATTGTGTAAACCAGATTTTTATAAGCTAAAAAAGTAGCGAATATAGCATGAAAGCTTACTTTTTGTTGTAAATGAATTCAATTCATAATAATAAACTCGTTTTATGACTAATGACAAGTTTGACAGAAATATTTTGCCAGCTGATAAATATGTGAACACAATATGACTTTTAAGACTTTTTATCTATAATATTGACAGAGGTATAATTGTCCAAAAGTAGGACTGGTTTCTGTGTGATTTGTTCTGAAATGGTAAACTAAAATTATTTCGAGTATTTCAATCATCTTAATTCAGCATTTTAAAAAATAGAAAACATTTAGATTCTTCTTTTTTTCATTTAACATACTTTCAAATGTCTCTTCGTATATTAATTTTAAAGCCTCGCATAATTTCACAGAAATAATTATTGTGAATAATATTCCGGCGCCCTCTAACACACTCGTCAGAACAGCTGTTCCAATACTTGAAGGTGCTGAATATTTATTTATTTATTTATATTTTAGAAAAATCACATTAGCCAAATTACAAACAAATATTCTATTTAAACACTAAGGATAAATCAAGCAATCGAAGGAGTGCGGTATGGCGGAAGACTTGAGAGGATCTATCGGTCCCTATATAGGCAATGCCAGTTCTAAGGAACCGATATGTTGCGGCAAAAATAATATCACCATTTAGGGTAGTATTTGCAAAAGAGACAACTGAACCTAAAAGAAGCACTTACACACTTCTGATCGAACAATTAGGAGAGGTCTCAGCAAAATGTCCGTACGAGGTTTTCCCAGAGCACGAATTATGTCATACCCAAAACCCTTGTCCTT
Source organism: Micrasema longulum (assembly GCF_059751315.1). Lineage (NCBI taxonomy): Eukaryota > Metazoa > Arthropoda > Insecta > Trichoptera > Brachycentridae > Micrasema > Micrasema longulum. The sequence goes on from NW_028277455.1 coordinate 1,177,954, forward strand.
GTCCTTGCGATTTAATAATGTTGTAGTGCACGAATAATAAAAGAGGCAATTGAAATACACAGACATCCAGATAATATAAACAATGACGACGGGCTTAAATTAAATTCAACATGGTTCCCAGCACTACATATGACAAAAACAAATAGATATGTGCCTACTGCCAGCTGCGACACAGTACAAATTACTAGTACATAAACATAATTATTCTTTCCTACAAAACTAGAAATGTGCCTTCTGCTGACTGTGACACGGTACAAATTACTAGTACATAAACACATACATTTCTTTATAAAACACACAGTTTTCCCTGAAGATGGCTCCTGCAATGGTAGCCGAAACGTCGGATCAAATCCAACATACACGGTATTACCCCAAAAAAGATACACAATATTAGCAAGTTGTTTTTTTGTAAATTTACGATTCATTGTCAATCCACGATTGTGGATTTCTTGTTTATTAATCTTAGGGTGATTGGATATTGTTAGACCTAATAAAAATACAAAAACATTTATGTCATTCAGATAAACAATAACATTTAATAATATTCAACTGTGGGAGAATTATTTATTTAAACATTGTAGTTTAAAAGCTGATGATTTGTTAATTGCTGCATTTATGAACTGCGCTCTCCATCTTCTGTATTTTGAAAATTCTCTATATTAAGTTGTTTTTTTTTTTATTTACTTGCAAGTTTACTGAAATTCCTGCTAAGGTTTTCAGTGAACCAATACAGCTAAAATCTTTAGCCTCTAGGTAAGGAAAATGTTTTTCTTAAACGTTTTCTTAGGCACAGTAAAAATAAGATTTATTTTTTGTAAAAACGTCTCAAAAGGTATAAAACACACAGCTATCGGCAATATATTTACAATTATTCGTCGACCATAAACGCGATAAAAAAGTAACATTTAAGTGGAAAGAAAACACATTTTTTCAGAATAACTAGGAGGCAAATGCGATATCACACGAATTTTTTTTTTTTAAATTGGGATTTGTAAATTCAAATCCTTAAAAAATCGAAGTAAGGTAGTAATAATAAAACTCATAGCCTCATTACTAAATAAAATACAATGTAAACATACTATGGAAACATATTTCATCATATCCTTTTCCGCATTTGATTGTACACAGAGCACTAAATTGATTTATAAAATGAAGCGTATCCCGATCATCTGTTACTTACGAAAAATAACCTGTCAAATAGTAGAGATGCCTAGTCCTTTCAAAAATATTGCAATGATAAACCGTTTAGCTCATCTTTTTAAAATGTTCTTTAACTCTGTTGTAATACATTAATCTTAATAACTCCCTCGGTGGTGAAATTTAATTCTTCTCGACAAAAGTTTTGACAATCTCAAAAGATTGGTAATTCAATTACTGACACTGGCTCAAGAAGTACAAAAAAATAATAATATCAGGCGTTGCCTAGTATGTAGGTGAAATGATTCAGTTAGATGAATCTGACCCGCATCAATAATAAAGGCTTCAACGCTTTAACATCACAATAATCAACGGATGGAGGAATCGATAAAATAGGGATGTTTGAAACAAGCAAAATAGTGAATATTTCACAGTATGTAATATGGCGCCGTGGTGCAGTTGGTTAGACGGCTATCTGTGAAACTGGCGACGCGGGTTCAATTCCCGCCAGTTGCAAGAAAAAAATCCAAGAAAGATTTTTTTCTCAATTGGTCTGGGTGTTGTGATGTATTTTTCATTACCTTCTTCCATATCCCCTCTATCCCACCTGCTGACAAGCCTCAAAATAGAGGCTTAGCGGGTTATTCCTTAAAAAAAAAAAAAAAAAAAAAAAAAAAATGACCACTAAAACCAGCTAATGATAGTTTCTTAAAATCTCCAGACTTTCATCAACAAGATCAATATATTGATGTTGATATAGGCGTAGGGAAATTTTCGGAATAAATTATAAGTCAAATAGCCAAATCGCCTCTTTCCATTCGAAGAACAAATTTTGGATCGTGACGTTATAAAAATACTGTTATTTTCAGGTTTTAGAAAAACAGTATTATGAATCAACAATTTTAAGAAAAAATAAAATGTTTTTTGCGAATTTATGCGCCAAGTATAGGCAATCGGATTAGCACTACTGTCACGCAATTGTTAGATTAGTTTTGAATTTTTCTTCAATGAAGGTATAATTTACACGCTTATTGAAAGTTATTATATTTCTGAATAAACAAAACAACACAAAGAGATAGTTAAGTTTCAACAAATAAATAGATAGTTAGTTACCTGTTCTTAAATAAGTAAGAAGGATTTTAATAATTGACGGTAAAGATTTTTATTTAAGTATTTGTGTCTTTTTAAAGTTGCATTAATGTTGAGTCGTTTGCAGTTATGCATCTCAGAGTAATTTTTTTAGTACTTATTTGAATCATAAGCAAGGTGTATCATAACTTTCGTTAATGTATTAATTAATGTAAAATATTCCTTGTAATATATCGTGGGTATACAAAAAAAAACAGTTAACTACGTTTTTGGCATATTTGAGTTATGAATACCATTAATTTCAAATTTTTATCCTCTATCTACAGGTATAATCGTTTAAATGATATAACTGCCCTTAACTTAGTTTCAGACAATTGTAAAGCGAGCAAAAACTTTTATATATAGCCCTTCTTCTTATTATTATTATTAAAAATTATTTATTTACAGGATGCATTTAATTTTAATACTTTTTTTTTTAAAGAATGTGTCTATCTGCTCCTTCCATGCTAATCGAAGACCTCAAACCTACTTTAAATTTACCAGTGATGGTGAATGTTTTGTACTTCCTTGGTTAAAAGATTGAAGGATCTTGGGCTAACATGTGAGGAGTGCCTCTGTGCGAACTTAGTTCTGTATCCTGGAACTGACAGTACACTATCAGATCTATTACTCATGATTTTTTTTTTCAAAATCCTGTTGCTTTTTATTTCATTTAAATTCTGTGATGTATAAAAATTTGTTTCATAAATAATAAACAATAATTATATAAAAAAAACGAAACCTGATTATTAAAGAACAACCAAACTTTAAAATTCAATTTACGCAAAACTGGTTTTTTGCAATTAGCCGGTTTTCATTGTACACCCACGATATTTTATTTTATTTTTATTAAAAATTTATTGTATTTGATCAAATAAATAATACAGAAGGTACCATTTTTAAGATAATGAATAAATAACTAACTTGTGTTTAATTGAGATTATGTCTGATTTTTAGCAACTTTAAGCGCTTTTAATATTACTGAGAAACCAAAATGTTAATTATGGCATTCTAGTTGTATTTTTGGCAAGCAATTTGAATGTCGGCTATTATATTTTGCAGTATTTTAATATACAACAATATATTTTCGAAAGAAACGTTCATAAAGCCTCTCAAATGAGAATACATTAATGAAAAGGTGAAGGAATAATATTGATTGACACGCAATGTTAGCGTCTATTGCAAAAGTTAATGCGAAGTATTTGTTTCATTTTTCTTTTTGTGGAACTAAAAGTATGAAACGCAAATTGGTTTTTACGTAATTTAAACAAATAATTTAAAGTCATTGTTATATTTCGTTTCAATATTTAAAACTAATTTGATACCTGTCTTTTACTCAAAATAGAAAATGGCTGGTTATTATCCTTACTTACATACTGTAATTAATTGATTTGTGTAATATTACATATTTTTTATTTATTTAAAAAATGAAGAAACATACTTTAAAATCATTTGTTATACTATTTATAAAGGAAAAAAAAGAGAAATAAAAGGCCAATAATTTTGGTTTATTTGTAAAATTGATTTTGTTTTGTTATTACAATAGCTGATGTTTTCTTTTAATATATAAAAGTTAATTACTGTCATAAAACACTAAAAACAAAAATTAAATAGTGTTCGTTATTAAATTATAATAATAAACTATTTATTCGTAAGTAGGAAAAAGTAAGTAAAGAGTGTAAAACTATGCTTATCATGTATATTTTTAAGATACTAAATGTTATAAGTGTTGTGCAACAGAAATCTTTCAGGGGGGTCTTAATCTATCGATCCTGAATTTAGGAAGAGAAGTTTCCAAAGAAGAACCCTAATCGTCCCGAAACATTTCTGCCCTTTAAAATATTTGAAAAACTCGAAAAATTATCGATATGCGTTGTTATTTTATATCACTACCATTTAATAAAATTATGAGTGAATAAAATATTACAATTGCATTTTTATCAACTGGGATCAAATCACTAATGATTATCAAAAAGATTAAATTTTTATAAAAAGCTTGAATGAAAAAATTCAGAGTAAGATACCTTAACCAAATATTACTTATAATAATAAACAAGAGTAACAACTACTGTAATATACGAGTATTATGTAATTTTTAAGATATTTAAAAAATGTGGGGTATTTTTTTTTCGTTTTTCTACGGGATTTTTTTTATTACAATCTGATAAAAATGTTACATTTATTTGATATTATTTTTATGTCTTCAGTTGTTTGTTTATTATTCATTTTCGAACTTCTATTTTATTCAGAGTAATGCTTCGCTGATTAATCAAAACCATTCGCAAAATACATTTTCCGTAATGCGCTTAAACTTTCAGCGCCTGAAAATATTTACTTTTCAGTGTTAAAACAGGACGACAGGAGAGCATTTAAAACGTCGAAATCGACCAGTTATTCTGATTTCAAACAGAAATTTAATCGGTGTTTAAGATCACACTTGTGTTTTTTTAAGTTTTGATTCGCTTAGAAAAATGCGCTAGAAAAACATTAAAAAAATATAAAATAGTATCCAAAATCAAATACGGTGAATAAATTTGATATTAAAAATTAATTGTTTCGCTTTGATTAAAATTATATATAATATGATATACTGACTGGTATCGGAGAACAATAAAAGGCGTAAAATACAAATTTTAAATAAATATTATTAACAAACAACATAATATTTTAATAATATTTGAACTCTGTTAAGCATAGGACATGCTCGACGGATACTCTACCGGTTCTAGAGGGCTTGTCCCCCTTAGATCTGAAGGCCCAGTGACTATCCACAAATATCCACTTAAAAAAAGCGCTTCTCTGTTATTAATGACGTCCGTCTACTCTTAACTAAAGAAATTTCTCAATCGGATTAAAAAAATGTCTTTAAATGCTCTTCTTGATGCTTAGCAATCGTGATGGGAATCTTCACCTTCAAGGAGAGTTACCTTTCCATTTTTTCCTTCAACCCGTCAGCGCTTAAAATATTCTTGGGTTATCCCTGATCGCTGGACTGCGCAGTTTTTATCAGGTCATGGTAATTTATTTGATGACAAATTATATGCTTTTAATATTGTTGATTTCCCTTCGTGCCGCTGCGGATATTCTAATCAATCTTCTGAACACATTCTGTGGTCGTGTCCGTTTTCCTTTCTCTATGATTACCAAATAGAGTTTCTCGCTACTATCCGTGGCCTTGTTATTGGTCCTGTAGGATATACAAATCTGGTGGCTTCCAAAAAGAATTTTAAGGCTTTTAAAAAGTTTTGTAATCATTTTGGCGAATTGATTATGTCCAATCAATTTAATCCCGGTGATTGAAGAATTCACTTTCCTCTTTTCTCAATACAATAAAGTGCATATTATGTACATCTGGATTACCTTCTGTCAGCATAAATATTTAAAGACTACCAAATTACAGAGAGCTCCTTCGGGCAGCTTTTCTCGTTCGCCAACGAGCAAATTTTCCGTGTATGTGGGCACCGCCAAGGAGACTTATGTCTTCAAATGCGGTGTGCGGTATGTGCTGAGAAAGCTGTGTTAAATATGTTTTTTTTTTTTAAATTAAAAATTTAAATTTATTAAAGAAGGTAAACATGAACAGAAAAATAAAATAAAAAATAATGAAACCCACTTAACCGCAAAACCAGCTAGTCAACAGGTTTCTTATTTTTCCTTTACAAAGAAAAACGTTAGAGAAATTATATTAATTTAAAAAGTAATATAAACATTATTATGAACTAAAAGCATACGTATTTTCTACACAAAATTTACAAACACAAATTTTAATAGATGATAGTTAACATAAAATAATAATCAATTTAAATGTAACGTACACTTTTTAAGAAGTATGTACCAAGTTCGGCAAAGTATATTGCTTTGACGAAGAAACTCTTTTTATTTGTTATTATAACATCTCCTTTATTTTTTGTTTACTGATATTTGGTAATCCGGATGACTGAAGTTTGGATAAACAAAGTTCTACTGTATTATGTTTGTTGAAAATATTTGCGAGTTTCCTGAAATTCCGACTTAGATTTTTAGTAAAGCAATAGAGCTAAAAACATTATCCATATGAGTAAAGAAAATTATTTTATTAAATGTTTTATAAGGCATAATAAAAAGAAGATTTATTGTTTGGTTGAACGACTCAAAAAATATAAAACACAACCGAATGTAAATATATTCAGAATAATATTATATTCTATACCTAACCATAAACATCATAAAAAAGTTTGACTCAAACAGAATGTTTTTTTTTACCACTACGAGGGAAATGTGACATCACAAGTAAAATAGAAAAAAAATGTAATTTGAAAATTCAAATCTTTATAAAATCGAAGTACGGTAGAATTTGAAAAAAAACACCCAGCTTCATTGGTGGATAAAATACGAGTATAAATTAAACACACAATAAAAACATCCTACTTCATACCCCTTTTCATATCTGATGGTACCTAAATTGGTTTATCAAATGAAGCGTATCCCGATCATCTTTAACTCACGAAAAGATAATCTATCTTATTGGAAGTATGTACCAGGTTACACAATTATAATGAATTTTGTATGATTTTATATATGTGTTTCAGTTAAAATGTGTTAGGATTGATGATTTTCGTAAATAAACAATTGGAGTGAGAGATATGATAAACACTCATATTTACTATTATTAGGTAAGTAATTATTATTTTTTTATTTATTATAATTTCTTTTTTGCATTAACAATAGGTAAACATTAGTTACAAATACAAAAAAAACATATTACATTTACACAAAAAAATTATTCACAAAAGAATGGCCTGTGTGTGGTATACATTTTATTTTTGATTGAAATAAAGGCTACTGGAAGAAAACAATAGATATTAGAACACAATTTTTTTTGTCACTAAAAATGAAAAAATTATAATAAAAGTATATTTTATTCATTGAAAAAAAAGTTATTTAAATCCGTTTTTTTAATCCATAGTTTTAACAAAAATTTAAATAAAAATATATTCAAATAATTAATATCTATCACACTGTTCACATAAAATGCATTGAACAGTTTTAAGGGTATGAAAAACAAGTGTCTTTGCCCGAGTCTAGATTTACAATAAGGGATTTCAAGTAAACTTTTCAATCTTTGACAAATTAGAACAGGGATGGAGAATACATCAACTAAGGGAATATGTAAGTCTAGGCATTTACAGGGCGTATGACCTGTCAAATCAATCTTTGACTAGATCTATTAATCTTTTTAGGAAATAAATGTTGGCGCGTGAAAACATATTTTAGACATTGCTGGCAACATATTTCTCGTAGCTTCAAAAGTTCAGCTTCCTGAAATAAATGGTTGGAGGGAAAAGTTGAATTTTTTTAAGTATAATTTTAATAATTAGTTTTTATACGGTTTCTAAAGGCTAAGTATAGGCTCCTCCCCATACATTCCATAAGTTTTATCGATGCGATGAAACCGGTCACTGGATATTCCAAATTTGTGGATTAAAGTATCACTCGACTTTTATTTTTATAAGAAATAACAATGAATTTCCATTTTCACCTTCAAACTTAAATACACTAAAATATGTTTTAAAAATGCCTCACATATTGTAGTTTAACAGCCAGAAGTCTGCTGTCAAAATTAAAAACGAACGCTTCTATATAATGCTAATTACCGACGTGTACGAAAAAAAATAGAGGGGTAAAAATATCTTTAAATTCATGTATATTTGAAAAAACACCCGGGCTCGAAGGGTTGGTAACAAAATCGGATGAAAAATCCAGTGTAACGCTTTAGAGTGCATCAACTTCACCCCACATTGTTCACCTAGTCACATCATCCAGTTCCCAAAGCAATGTATTGTATTCTGATGTAATAAATACACATCAAACATCAACACAATTTCTTCTGTCATTTTCAACTGGTGTATTAGCTTCCTCACAACTAATAAGATAGTTATTTTCTATGCACCAAGCTACAGAGCTCATGAACGGTTAAAATTATATTTCTGGTGTAATTTTATAATTGAGTGTTACGAATCATATGTTCTTTGAATCAATCATCATACTCTTATCCGTACCAGATGGTGCATATGACACTGCATTGCTTCACCAAATGTAGCGTTTCTCGATCGTCTGTTGCATGAAGGCGTGGTGCATGTACCGGTCAAGGGACAGTAAAATACTCCAGTAAAAAAAAAAACTTTTTGAACAAATATGCATGCGATTTGATAGGAATCAAACCCAGGATCGTAAATATGGGAGCCGAATGTGCCAACCTATACTACGATGCAAATTTATAACCGCTCAATTTCTTCTTTCAGGATTTTTACCTTAGAGTAGCCATTATATCAAAAACTCCCGTTTACAATTCTGTTTTTATTTATAAATTCTTTATCCCATCTAGATACGGGAAAAATTTAATTAATTAATAATATATTATAATTTCTAATCGTATGACGTAGGATTTTCTAATAAATTATATTCTCAGTATAAAATAATCTAAGAATACAAAGTGTTTGAATCATTTCTTGAAATAAATAGTGATTAAGGGACACGCAAAGTGTAATGACGCTGATGAAACATGCATATATTTAGTATGAATGTCAGACAATTGTAATAAAAGAGCTGTTTGCCACAAAGCATTATACTAGGAAAATGTATCAGGATACATGCACCTACACAAATTATTTCTATCATTATTACACTTGCTTCCATCTTCAAATTGATTTGTTTTGACGTAATTATGGAATCCATAGACATATTTGATTTTTTCATGACATTTTATTTTTTATAAAAGTAATGTTTGCGTTCTATAATTAACTTCAATATTTTAGTACTAAAGGCCGCCGTTTTCAACGAGTTGTTAATAACCCACGATTTGTGAATATAAATCTAGGAAAATGTATCAGGATACATGCACCTACACAAATTATTTCTATCATTATTACACTTGCTTCCATCTTCAAATTGATTTGTTTTGACGTAATTATGGAATCCATAGACATATTTGATTTTTTCATGACATTTTATTTTTTATAAAAGTAATGTTTGCGTTCTATAATTAACTTCAATATTTTAGTACTTAAGGCCGCCGTTTTCAACGAGTTGTTAATAACCCACGATTTGTGAATATAAATCAAGTTGTGGTAGAGTGACGTTCAAACCTCGGACCTCTGAGTCCACGACCCTTGCCACGGAACTGGGACACGGGATTTTAAAACAAATGGAGAACTACTTTGGAAAGGGAATACGAAAGTCTAGCCATTTATTTTTGCCATTAATTTGCTTTAGATCAACTTCGAATAACTTTGTTTTCATACAAGTTTTGGAAGCTTACTCTATTTGATATCTGTTTTTATCCATTTATTTTGATCACAATCAAATGTACTATGTATTTGCATGCATTGACCTGGAAATCTGCGAAAAGAAAATAATTTTCTTTTTGATTTAAAGTTTTATTCGTTCCAAAAAATAATGAATGCATGATAATGTAGGCAATTGTAAATCATAAAAAATACATAAGAAAACACTTTTATTTAAAGCTGGTTTGTAAATATGCCATTTGCAGAAATATTTTAAAGTTATTAGACTTGCATTATTTAAAGTTCTTTTTAATGGTTACTGTCAATAATATTTATTAAAATATAATTTGGTTTCACGACAAAAGTTTTAAACATGGAAATTAAATCTCAAATTTACGCATTCATAAGATTCAAAATTAAAGTATCATTTTTATGTATAAGACTACCAGAAATATTATTTGTAATTACTAAATTACCGTATCATAATTTTGTTTGAAATTGTAATACATTTTTACTATTTATCGATAAAAACAATACTAATTTGTAAAAACTTTCTTTGAAAATAATATGCAGTTTGACAATGACATATAATATAATATATACACACACAAGCGCCAATTCGTGGGTATCGTCCTTGTCTTCATTCTCTTATAAATTTTTGCCGTGATCAGACACTACGCAGAAAAATGCCGTCGTGTTTGATGATACAACGTTTTTCTTGATAAAACTGATATAACTATGATCAATAGAGTTTTGTTTGTAAATACAATCCTGTTTATTGAATTTGTATACAACATGGGTTTTGCATGTAAATGTAATTCGTGTCCCAACGAAAATATGGGTACGTTTTAAAATCGGTAGACATAGAAAAGTCTGTAAGCGGTCAAATGCAAATATTTGATAACTACAGATGTTTGAACGCACAGTTAATGCTTTAAATATTCAAAATTATGTGTAAATAAGTTTTTCACAAATTAACTAAATAATAACAGTTAAGGAGTGGACGAGGCGTAAAGAATTCCTCGTCCTCGGAGGAAGAAAATTCAGACTGGACTGTGTTGTAGGGGAACGAAGGTTACGCAACTCCACTAACCTGCTTATGATGAGGCGTAACGTGTACTGGAACCTGGCTGGTGAAGCTGGCGGTCGAGAGACGCTGGCACAGCTTGCTCGATGCAATATTTGTAAAGCACTTCACTTGGTTGATGTTCGATTAGTACTGAAATTATAATATTGTTACCGGCACTCACATGTAGAATTATTGTTACGTTGAGTGCGCTGGGAAATGGGAAGGACAGGTAGTTATATAAAGATTTAGTTGAGCGTTGGTCCGAATAATAACACTGACAGATGGTGTCGTAGCTACGGTAACGAGTTGCACAACAATGCCAAAACGATCCAGGGGTGGTATCCTGAACCACTCTCGTGGCACGAGACAGCAGTTTTATCGTGCCACGAGAGTGGTTCAGGATACCACCCCAGGAAACTTTGTAAGGGTAGTGAATTAGAACACAGGACTAAAAAAATATCTCATTATTATTTTTTGTGTTTTAATCGGCAATTGAAACCGGAACATAACGTTTTCCGCCAGTATGTATCTCTGGAAACATATTGGTATTTTTGTTGTTTATAAAGTTTTATGTTCTTTTGAACATATTTGTATGCATTATCTTATTAAGTCATTACTATTGATATACTTATAAATAAAAGATAATTTAATGAACCGGTTGATTGGTTTAAAATAAACAGAATAAAAAATAATTTATTTACAATGTGTATTCCTTTCTCTGTACGCATATATTTGATTGTTTTTTTGTAAATTGTTGAGGGAAATGCAAATTTTGCAAAATATGAGGTGTGGTTAGTACGGAAATAACTTGTCCATTTATTATACGTCAGTAGAGTTAGACTAATAAATTTCTTATTGCGTTTTTTATACTGGTAACATTGTTGTGTTTGGCATCGTTACATTGTATATTCGTAGAAATCCATTACTGTTATTGGCGTAATATCAGCAGTCCTAATGAGCAGTGGAAGGAATCAACTGATTAATAACGTGAGAATCAACCTTATTTTTACACACAGACTGCACAAAATAGTCTTCTCTTTACTGCGTATCTGATACAAAACCCCTTATACATACTTTTGACGCAGTTTTACACAAACAAGGTTTTTTGAAGCAATATTTTCATATCTTCTGTTAAATTTAACTAAAAACTATTTCATCGATAGTCTAGGCCCTAGTATTTATTATTTATTTAAAATTTTAAGTACAAAGATTAAGTTCTTTAGCGGACTTATTGCAAAAATTCATGGAAGCAAAGAGAGAAGGAGGAAAGTAAAGTTGTGGCTATACAATGTCTTCTCCCTTTTATGAACTTTTTATTTAATATTCATATTTTTGTTTTTTTTAAATTTCAATTATTTTTCCCCTCTCCTCCTGCATTCACCATAAATTAGTGTGAAATCTGTAATTGGTCTTACTTTTTTTAATTGTTATTTTGTACCTTGTTTTATATAAAGACTGTATGATTTCCTCAATAAATAAATAAAGGTAATATCTTCCAGCTACCCTAAAAACAGAATGTTCAAAGGAAGAGTTGGCCAAAAATTTTAACTAAAAACGAAAATATACATAAAAAAAACATAATTTATTAAAAATAACAGCTGTTTTTTAATTGGGAGATAAGGTTTGCACATATAAACTTTAAATTGTACATTTTGTTATACAAGGATGAGGAATGTAGAATCGGGTAACGAGCTTGGAAGGAGAGAGAAACAGGAACCTAGCAAAGAAAAGGGGAAACAATATAAATATATATATTTTTTAAAAAGTTTTTTAAAAATACGGGGAGTTCATGATTCTGAGGATATATAGTAATATTTCAACAATTCTCTCTTTACTCATGTGTGTATAATAATTTTTAAAATGTATTATTGTTTAGTATTAATATTTATATAACACGAAGAAAACTTTTTAACTTTCTTTTTTAAAGAACTTTCTTTTTCTTTTTTGTTCTCTTTTTCAATTTTCTTCAATTTACCTTTCTTTTATATGGGTAAATATTTATATTTGTTACAGATGTAATATTTATTTTTTATATATAAATACTGTTTACCAGTGTATACTTTTCTAGACGTTTTAGTTCTTTTTTAATTTTATGCTATTTTTTGTTGTATTTTTTTTCACTGGTTTTATTGTTATTATGTAAAAGGTTCATGGAACCGTAAATAAATGAATAAATACTCATCATAATCTCAGGATTATCGACATACACACATTCATTCTAGTTTTCAAACTGTTGTAGCCAAGCATACCCTGGAGAAATTTGGTCGGGCAGAGCCAAGGATAATAGCCGCACTCTCTTATGTAGAGATATTTCAGAAACTATTCATGGAGGTGGATACACACATGTGATTAAGTGGTTAACTCGAAAATGTTGATTTTGAAGTAAGCTAGTTGTAGTAATTACCCCACGATATTATAGACGGTAATACGGAACGCTGGGCGTTTACCGAGCTCATGTCCTCACACGGTGTGTAAAGTGACAACTTAAACCAGCCAATGATTGGTCACAAGCCTTGCGCATGCCTCATATTTCCTTTCTAAAATGTTCCCCATTAATGAGTATTTTACGTTGATCCCGCCGGGAATTGATCATCAGACCTCCTCCAGTGAGTGTACTTACCTAGCGTTGTTTATCGCTCAATCTGCGGTTCTCATCAGCTCCACCTGTTGCCGGTGCCCCGCACTCCATCCCCTGCCTCGTCGCCGCCCAACGAGCTGCAGATCGGATCAGACTGCGGAGTCCGCCTGTAAATAACTCTCGTGGCCGCCATTGTTCCGCCGGGAGATTTCCCGCCCACGCCACCTTAGGCGGCCATTCCCGATGGAATTAAAAAACATCGAACGAAATCAGCCGATCGATTACCCGCATTTGACAAGTTAATAATTCGACAACATGTTGTATATACCCAAATTTTTATGGAGTTAGAAAATTAATATTTTTAAAAAATCAAATCATTGTTACGGAAGAGGACAAAATCAGTTATGAAGATGACTGGTTTTTCCTTAAGGGGAAGATTTTTTAATTAAATATTCGCCAATAATTTTACAAATATTGAAATTTTTTACGGGGTTTTTTCATGCTAATTTAAAGTAAAAATAAAGCCAGCTTCCAACATTTGATTCGTAATTTTGTATTGGCTATTTTTTGTTATTTTTAATTTGATACATTTTTCATCTTTCAGTAAACAAATCTACATATAACAAGCGTGTTTTTTTAAAAAAAATAACGTTAAGCCTCTAATGAGAAGCTTGTCGGCAGGTGGAAAAGAAGGGATATGGGAAATACATTACAACACCCAGACGAATCAAGAAAAAAACCTTTCTTCAATTTCCTTATTGCAACTGGCGAGCAACGAACCCGCAGCGCCGTTTCACAGTTGGCCGGCTAACCAATTGCGCCACGGGGCCTGTCATCTAATTTAAACAATCATAAAAAAATCTGTCGGTCTCGTGTTGTATTGGTTAGCGCGTTTGCCTACCATGCAAGATGTCTCGGGTTCGATTCCCGACATGTTAAACATGAAATATTTATTTAAAAGGTGTTTTCACACTAGAATATGGACTGGCACCTGAACGTACGACTGATCATCTTACCTTCATGCAACAAAAAATTATCAAGATGTTCTGCGATTGTTGTACCAATGCAGTGATCTTTGCACCATTAGCTGCGGAAAGAAGATGAAACAAATCTATTATTATGTTCAGTCACTAAAATTTTTATAAATATTTAGAAAATGAATAAAAATCTTATGTATTTTACCATTCTCTGATGAATCTCACCCGCATAAATAAAGGTTTCAGCTCTTTAACTTCACAAACATAAACAAATGAAAGAATTTGAGGAATATTGATGTTCAAATATAGGCAGAATGGTGAATGTTATCCAGTGTGTAAAATGGCCACTTAAGCCAGCCAATGATAGGTCATAACCCTGTAGATGCCTAAACTTATATATTACATTCTCGAAGATTTTTTTCATCTCTATTGTAATATGTTCATTATTTTATCATTTAAAAAAATAAAAAATAGCTTTGCATAATTAATTTGATGCTGTTGCCGTGCGCACATATATTTTTTACATTTAATTTTAAAAAGAATTTTTCGATTTTAATAAATTCGGGTATTTATTTCTTCATACATTTTTAGTCTTATATAGTAGATAATTTTGGGACATAACTTTTTTTTATATTCCAACCATATATTTTAAGCTACAGTTAAGGAAATGTTGATGTTTAAACAAAGACAGAATGGTGAATGATACACATTGTGTAAAGTGGCCATTTAAACTAGCCAATGACAGATCATAAGTCTTGTAAATGCCTAGACTTCCATATTCCCTCCTCAAAAATGTTTTTTTTCTCTGTTGCAATAAATAAATATCTAAATAATTCCTTAGGGAGGAAATTCAGCCTATATGCAAACATTTGGACAAACTGAAATAGTTGTTAAAGTAAAATTGATTTATATTTACGTTTTCTTTAACCGTACATACTCGTGTATGAAAAGCTACATGTATAATAATGCTACAAAAGTTATCCAGAATAAAGCAGGTTACCGATGTCAGCTGCTCTCAAGGCGATGCTGTCATTGGTTGGCCTCAAATAGATTAGGGACTGCCTAACAATTTAAGCTGCACGTGGCGTTTTATAAACAAAACGTCTGTTTTTGGAATTTCGTAAAAAAGTTTGAAATAAATCTAAACGAATAAATTATATTATTTTTAGTAAGTAACTGAATGTAGCATTTTTTATTAAATATATTTAAACTCGTTATAAGTTTGATAGTGGCAGAAATGGCGTGTCGGTAAATTAATAAATATTAATATATCAACAAGTAGAACTAGACAAAATAGTCTATATTATTGTTACCCTTGTCAAAAAAACTATCTTCGTCACTCACCTGTTTCAAGTATATACAGACTAGGAAATGAATGTACCTCTCTTATCGACATTTTTAACTCGAGTCTCTGTGAATTAAGATCATCTCTTTATAAATATTTTATGATGTTCTGTAGTAACGATTAACGAATTATTTGCAAAAGCTACTTACGAGTATGCTAATGATCTGGTGTTAATTAATTTCATTTTTTAAATATCTTTTGTATGACATACATGCATGCATGTATATATTTTTCTTGTTATTTTTATTTATCTTTTTATACTCCGGCTTTAATATTGTTTTTTGGTTTTTAATTTTTGTATATTTAACTAACTTATTATATTGTAAAAAGCACTTGTGCCGTATAATAAATTGTATTTTTAACATTCTAAATTAATTCAGACTTTTAATTTTTTCGACTAATAAAGCCATCGACAGTTCGTCGCTTTAGTTCGTTTTTATCCAAGAGACCGAAACAAAAAAATGCATAAATAGAATTTTAAAGTTAATTTTACGAAATAGGCACAAGTAATGACCACAACTTAAGAGAGAATTTATTTGTTAAACCCCTTGAAAAAATGTAAAAAAATTATTTTATTGGACTTTTGTAAATAAAGTTTTTCTTATAACTTCTGTACACTTAACGCAATTTAATTAAAAATGGTCTGTTGGACAAAAATAAACTAAAACGACCAGTCGTTCTGCTTTCACGTATGTTTTTATGATTTTTTTTTCACAGTTTATAGTTTTTTTTTTTACAAAGGTAAATAAAAAGAACGTATTTGTCACTCCATAAGTTCAAAATCGCTGTGTTAAGTTAGGATACAACACAAATGAAATTCGAAGTACACAAAGGTTTATAAAAAGATCGTATTTGTAAGTTCATAAGTTCAAAATCGCTGTGTTAAGTTAGGATACAACACTTTTGAAAGTCGAAGTATACAAAGGTATATAAAAAAAAACGTATCTGTTGCTACATAAGTTCAACATCGCTGTGTTAAGTTAGGATAGAACACAATTGAAAGTCGAAGCATACATATAATTTAAGAATACAAAAATTAAAATGATTACATGAACATAAATACATGTAATAATTCACCATCTAGACATCGCGATTAATAGATATTGTTTCAGCAAAAGTTAGAAAAACTTGTTTATGTATTAAATACTGTAAGAAACATTCTTGATAAAAAATCTTCAAATCGTGTATTGAATTCAATGTATCAAACCACTGTAGATTACGGAATAATTGCAGGGCAGGAGCCAGCAAAAGTGCTATGCATACCTTGGAAATAGCACAAAACTCAAGCGTCTACTCGGGGTCCCTATCAGAACACCCACGATGGAGGTGTACGAAGGAGTAGGTGTTCTGCACGTCAAGCAACTGTAGGCTAGGGGACTTCTCGTCCACATACGTAAAAATGGTGGGTGTAAATACAATACAATCTATGAAACAAGATAAGCAAAGAGACAACTATTCTTGCCTCCTAAAAAGGCAACATCATTTGTTCAGAGGAGTCACGTGTACCTTGCTCCCAAAATTTACAACAGTATGCCTCTTAATTTAAAGTATTAAATACAAATAAATAGAAATTCCAATTATTTGCTAAAACGTGGCTTCTGGATTTGGGTTCCTACAACTGCCTAGCGATGGTCACCCCACTAAAACAGTATTCTGTTTGAACTCGGAATTATTGTTGCATGTCTGTTGTTTATAATTATTTATGTTTATATCCATACAGTGTTATTTATTATTCATTATGTACTAGAACATAATATAAACATAAAGTAAATGAATACCTGGGCTGGTATTCCAAACGAAATTATAGCGCGCTATAATGCATATTTAGTACGTAAAAACGCGCTATACCGCGCTATAATTTCGTTTGGAATACCAGCCCTGGACACGGGTTATACTCTGTGAGGTGTCCATATAGAAAAGGAAAAATATATTTTTTTGTATATAATTAATTTAAAAAAATGAAAATAATAAAAATGATTAAATCTGTAGGATTTTGGTTGATGAGGGTGGGTTGGAGCTCCTACCCCAGTTAGAGATTGACAGAGAAGACACGAGGTTGCTGTTTGATGTTCATTTATTACATGGCGAATAAATAATGAATTGTGTGTACGACGACGATGGGTTGAAGAGACTACGTCGAGCTGGTCTGACTGACTGAACTAAACTTGTTGGGCTGACTGACTGGTGTTGCTACGCCCTGAGGTCTCTTTATAGGCGACGTTCCTTTGTAGTTCATTTCTTCATGGTAGGGACGATGTGAATGTACTGCAGAACAATACCCCCGATTTTATATGCAATACTGTTAAAGTTGCATTATAATGTTGTATTAGATTCTATAGAAAATGATGACATTGCTTTTTTCGGTCATCACACTTTTTCAGGTGAAACGTTTTAGCATGCGTGTGTCATCAATTGAGCCCTACTGAGCCGTAATGTTTTGCCGAAGTTTCATTATTTTTAGAAATCTTGGCTTTATAAATGCCTCAGCCTGTAGATACGCTCTTTCCACCTGGAACCTTGCTGTAAGCTCTGTAGGTACACGGCACCAATATGTCTGGTCGTTTTGTGATCACGCCTCTTCACCTACTGATATGAATATACAAAATACACTATACAGAGGTCGCTTGAATATTTCAAGAGCAGTAAGACTTTGCATTAAGGCAACGTTCAGGTTTTGGTATTTGCTCAATCGCATTAGGATGGACATTCTAAGATATGTAGGTGGTAATAGTTACAGCTGTTTAGTGACTAATCAGGTACTGGAATATAATAGTGGTAAGCATAAGATCATGTTGGGAACAGTGCCAAAAACCTTACATATGCTTGTTTTTGAATATCGTGAATAGAAATGCAAATAGCTACCACAAATTACATCCGAATCCAAATAAAAAACAGGAATTAATTAGTTTATTTAATACATCAAGATTATTTGGTTTAAATAATATTTGATTTTTTTCTTTGCGTGGTAATAAAAAATATTTTAATTAATACGCACTACTTTGAACGACGTCACTGGTTCATATGAACCAACCAATGATATGAGAGATGTGAAGGATATCCGGTTTGCTTACCGTAAACAAACCAATCGGAAGAACTGATATAGAAGAACCTCTGACGTCACAAGCGGAATTATTTCAGGAATACAAAACATTAAAAAATCATAGCGTTGATAATACGTTTTATAAAATTATTTTCTTTTGGCTTAGTTTAAAAGTCTATATTTTTTTTTAAAATAAAGACACTGAACCTCCTCATTATGTATAGCAACATATAAAAATTGCTTTTTCGCCTTCCATCAATAAATGTATTTAAAATAAACAAATTTTTTTATACCTAATACTTCCACGAGTGTAACCATTGCATAGTTTGGCAAATTTTACATACATAATTATAGAATTAAGAATAGTCCGGAAACCGCATACGAGCATCGAACAGAAGGCGACTGAACTACTTTTAACGGAGTAGTCTTACGTTTTGACCGATTAGTTTCTTTGTAGACGTCGCTCAGTAGATTTAAAATTAACTTAAATAAACAAGATGGGGTCAGATTTCACGTTTAAGTAGCAAATGCATGTGTAAGTAGCAAATACATTACTTAAAAACTGAATTATTTTTCCATCTGTCAGATTATTAAAGAAAACAAAATGGATATTTTGTTAGTGTTGCCAAGATAGTAAATTTTTTTACGCTACTTTGCTCATCCAATGAGAGAACTAATGAAAATTTGACCTCTCGGATTAAACAACGCCATGGTGGACATTTGACCGACATTATCTTTAAAACATCAAATAGTATTTAACATGACATAAAAATATCTATATTATGAAAAATAAAATTAGTTTGTTTTTTAAGTTCAAAGTTTATTTATTAAATTACTCTTTTTAAATGATGCTTTAATCATCTACTCTGTTGTGTCAATCAATGTTTCCACTTGTACAATAAAGTTTTAGAGAAACTAATAAATAGTTTTTTTAAAAATATATAATTATCTTATATTTGTGTTATGATAATATTTTTCGCGATCTGGCAACATTACGCGGCTACTTCACGCATGCGCGCGGTGAAATTACGCAAAGTGAGAGTTTTTTTGGATACAGTCCGATGTATTGAAATATGATTCTACGCTCCTTCTGGACTATTCTTAATTTTATGTTCTCATCTTCCATCAATAAATGTATTTAAAGTAAACACATTTTTTCATACCTAATACTTCCACGAGTGTAACCATTCTAGAATTTAGCAAATTTGATATACCTGTTATTTTATCTAGGATTTTTGAATTATTTTTCCATCCATTTTTAGCGTGTGAAATATAATTTTAAGTAAGAAAAAAACATGCAATGAAGGGTCGCGTTACGCTACTAATGCACCATTGTGTGCGGAAACGGAATGATGATGATAGTGAAAATGTAAATATACAAGTGTGTATATTGTATATTGCTCGACTCGTTTTGTATATAGCGGCGACTTGTACGGTCAAGTGCGGATTCATGTTTCTCGTTCATCTGTCCCGGATTCATTTGTTTCGCATTGCGGCTTATTATACAAGTCTGCTGTTTGTTTAAAGAACCGCAGAATGTTTTCATTTGAATTTTTATGTTCTAATGTCTAAATGTCTAAGGAACAAAAAATATAAACGTTGGTAGGTCCTACGAATGTGACTGATAGGTATCGAAATTGTATACAAGAAGTGGAGGTCATTTTAGCCTTTTAAAGGAGAGACTAACTGGAACTTAAATCAACCTTTACCATAAGGTTTGAAAATGTTTAATGAGTTGCCAGAAAGTCTCAAAGAATCTAAACCACTTTTCGATCAAAATGATTTGGTTACATAAGGGATGAATCATATAATAAACAGACGGCCTGCCCGAACGTTGGCTTGCCTGCTATTACCTTGGAAAAAGACTTTTCATTACTTATCAAATATAAAGGTACCTAGGTATTTGTTTGTGTATAAATTCCAAAACTAAAAAATTGTTAATATTCAAGTATTAATTATATTGTGAAAAATTAATAAAATAAAATCAAAACAAAAATTAAATTAAGTAAAAGTCAAAGGAAAATAAAATACAAATAGGGTAAAATAAAAATAGCATTTCATCTTCATTCCTTTTCCGTACCTAGTGGTGCATAGGGCACTGAATGGGTGCATCAATCGCAGCATATCTTGATCAATTTTGTTACATGAAGGTAAGGCGCAGTCTTACGCTTCAGGTACAAGTCCAGGGACTAAGAAATATTCTAGTTTGAAAACACCCCTTTGAATAAATTTTTCAATTCAACCATGTCGGGAATCGAACCCCAGGCCTCTTGCATAGTAGGCAAATGCGCTGGCTATGACCACAAGGCCGAAATAGTGTATAATAAAATAAAAATAACAATAGGATAAAACAAAAATGATATAAAAAGGAAATAAAAATGAAATAAGAATAAAAGAAATAAACCTAACAGAAAGAAAACATATTTTTGAGAGTTAAATTTATAAGCTTAAACATTTTTAAGACTCTTAAGTCTTAACCCGTCATTGGCTGGTTTAAGTAGCCACTTTGCACACTGTCTAACATTTGCCATTATACCTATGCGTGCACGTCCACTTTTCCTCAACCCATCCATTTCTTGACATTTGTGAAGTTAATTTGCTGAAACCTTTATTATTGTGGATGAAATTCGTTTGCCAGAATTGTTTTACTTACAGATAACTCCTAATGGAAACTTGCCTACAAACCTTTGGCAATACTAAAGATATTGTTTATTTATTTGAAGGTTAAAAAAACAACCTGTGTTTTAAAGCTGATCGGCATATTTATCATCAACATTTCACTATCCGCAGCGCTTCAATCGCAGCGTATCTTAATTATGTTTATATTATTAGTCTTATGCTTTACATTGCAGTGTTGAACCAACATTTAAAAAAAAATTGAGTCGACCAAGGAAACGAACCCGGGACTTTAAGTACGGTAGACGAATGCGTCAATGCCGACATATCCCCACTCGATTTTCTTTTTCGGGATTTTTACCCGAGAGTGGCCATTGAGTTGAAATCACGCGTCTAGGGTTCTGGTACTATTGCACATATTTAACTGTATTCTTCATCACTTTTCGGAATGTCTCAATCGAATATAAAAAAAATGTCGTTAAATGCTCTTCTTGATGCTTGGCAACCGCTATGCGAATCTTCCCCTTCAGGGAGGGTTACCTTTTCTTTTTTTCCTTCAATCCGTCAGCGTCATAAGATTAAAACCTTCTTGGGTTATCCCCGATCACTGGACTACGCAGTTTTTATCAGGTCATGGAAAATTTAATAAAAAAAAAATGTTTTTAATATTGTTGACTCCCCTTCGTGCTGCTGCGGATATTCTAACCAATCTTTTAAACACATCCTGTGGTCTTGTCCCTTTCCCCCTTTTTATCATTACCGAATGGAGCTTCTTGCTACTATCCGTGGCCCTGTTATAGATCCTGTCAGATATACAGATCTGGTGACTTACAAAAATAATTTCAAGGCTTTTAAAAAAAATTGTAATCATTTTGGTAAATTAATCCTAGTCAGT